>NC_091700.1:33872500-34497500 GCF_041296265.1 Equus caballus
TCAAGCATTTAACTATCTTTCTTTTGATAGGAAACATTTGGGAAAACATTTGTCTAGGCATAAAGTCAGTCCGCATATTATTTGTGCCATAAATAAGGCAATGTGCCCTGAATGTGAACATGTTTTATTGTTACTGTGGAGTGTAACATAAAATTTTTCTAAAATTGCTTTTCCTAGATAAGGAAAATAATTCTATAATAGCAAATATTTCAAAAAGTGGGGCATCCCTCTCCTCTAACAGAGGATCTCTGTAAGCTACTCTGAAAGATGGTGTAGAATTCCTCACAAAATAGCCGGAGTGAAAAAAAGATCCCAGCAGATGTTCCAGTCCATCATCCTTCACCCCACTTTACTTGTACTACAACTGGGGACCGTAACTGTGCAATACTAAATGACCTCTTTAAATTGGGCTGCAAGGCATTCACTTACATATATGAAATGAAACTTATGTGTTCTGGTAAGTTACGGAATAAAAATGATAAAAAAAATAAAGACATGAATCTTTTCTTCCAATATCCCATAATTTAATATATTAACCAAGTCAGATACTTAGAACAATCAGTTATTTATTCTCTCATTTATTCATCCGTGGAAACTTTATTGAACTTCTACTGTCTTTGGGCACTAAATTGAGTATTAAAAAATATAAAGATACGGCTCCTCCTTTTAGGAAGCTCATATTTTTAGACGGTGACAAAATCATATAAAGTATCAGGTATAATATCACGAGAGCAAAAATATAGTTAGGAAGATTTATAGACACTTGGAAAGCTTCACAGAAAGGTAATATCTGAACCGCATTTTAGAGGATGAAAAATGTATCAGGTAGGGAAAAAATAAAAGGCATTTTTGGAAGATGGAGACAGTGAAAAGATGGAATCGTAAAAGTTCATGTGTATTTAGAGGAAATAGTTTGCCTAGATGGGAGTCTGGAATCATACAAATCAATGAAAATAATTCTAAGTAAATTTGTTACTGTCAAATATATTAATTAATTCATTTTAAAAGCATTGCTGAATCCCCAGTCTATCCTAGGAACCAGATTTAAAGCACTCGTTTTCTTTAACTTTTTTTTTTTTAAGGAAGAGTAGTCCTGAGCTAACTGCTGCCAATACTTCTCTTCTTGCTGAGGAAGACTGACCCTGAGCCAACATCCGTGTCCATCTTCCTCTACTTTGTATGTGGGATGCCTACCTCAGCATAGCGTGCCAAGCAGTGCCATGTTCACGCCCGGGATCCGAACTGGGGAACCCTGGACCAATGAAGCAGAACATGCGAACTTAACCGCTGTGCCACCGGGTCGGCTCCTCTTTAACTTTTTATTTTGAAATAATTTTAGATTTACAGAAGAGTTGCAAAGACAGTACAGAGTGTTCCCTTAGCTTTCCCTGATGTTAATATCCTACAGAAGCATGATCTTTCATCAAAAACAAAAAATTAACATTGGTAAAATACTACTAACTGAATTAGTCTTGATTAGGATTTCACTACTAATTTTCCTCTAATATTCTCATTCCCAGGGTCCATCTCAGAGTACCATAGTGCATTAGTCATCTTATCTCCTTAATCCAATCCGTGAACAGTTTGTCAATCTTTCCCTGTCTTTCATGACCTTGCCACATTTGAAGACTACTGGTCAGGTATTTTGTAGAATACCTCAGTTTAGGTTGCTGCGTTTTCTCATGATTAGCCTGAGGTTATAGATTTGGGGAAAGAATACCACAGAGGCAATGTGGCTATCTCATGGTATCAGTGCATAATTTCAACATGACTTACTACTGATGATGTTAACCTTGACCGCTCAATAAGGTCATGCCTGCCAGTTTTCTCTACTCTCTTCTATTTGATGGAAACAGATCAACAAGTCCAACTCATGTTCAAGGTGATTGGAATTAAGCTTTGCCTGCAGGGAGGATTATTAAAGGCTTTTGCGACATATGTTAAAACCACCACAATAATTAATAAATATCTTGGGGAGATGCTTTGAGGGGAGGTAATGCAAATATCCCTTTTCTCCTTGAAGTCTTGCCCAGTGATGTATTTCAGCATCCATCTGTGCATCCTGCCTGCAGCAATGATTACTGTGGCAATATTCTATTTCTCTTATTCCTTCTACATTCATTACTTGGAATTCTATTTTAAGGAAAATTTGTCCTTTCTACCCCTATTTATTTATTTATTTGATCATTTATTTATATCATTATGAATCTGTGGATATTTATTTTATTTTTGAGTTATAATATAATACATAATTATTTCTTTTGGTGTTCAAACTGTTTCAGTTGTGGTCATTGGGAGCTCTTTCAGTTGGTATCTGTGTTCTTTTGACATGCTCTCATCCTTGTATCTATTTATTGAGTACTTTACTTTCTGACACTACAAAATGCTACAGGCTTATCTTGTATTTTCCCTGTCTCAGTCCTAAAAGCGATTGTTTTTCAGAGGAGGTCCAGTTCCTTTTACTGGAGCACCGTATTTAGAAATTAATATCTAGGGGCTAGATGTACTCGTTGCTACTGAGGTATCATTGATGTGCATTCTAGTATTCCCCTTTGCTTATTTGTAAACTTCTTTTTCTGACAATCAGAAACTTGCCTCATTTATCTACAATATATTAACCTATTTGTTGAAAATTAGTATACACATAAAATAGTTTCAGAATTGTTAGACCATACTCCAATGAGAAACAAATTTACCAACCAGAATACAGTGTTTGTGTACAGTTCTTTGTGTCTTAGCCTTATAATATCTCGACAAAATGTTATTTTCCAACATTATTTAGTTCATCTCCTTTCTTCTCTACCACTCTCATTATTTTTTAATTTTCATAATCTAAGGGAGATTGACCATTAATAAATTATTCTGTGGGACAAAAGATGTAAAGCTTCTGCTAGATCCCTTAAAGTGAAGTGAAGTGATTTTGCTGTGCTAATTATGATGAAGAAATTATGTTATAGGTCATAACACGATGATATTATTGAGTATCTTTGTGCAAAAAGCCAATTAATATTTGTCATAAAATATATTAAATTGGCATTTGGTAAAATATTTATTCACTTGAAGAGGGTTATTGAGACTTTAATGTATATTTGACAATGTGCTAGTAAATTTTAAGATGGATAGGCCATGGTCCTTGCTCAAAAGAAATATTATATGTGAGTCAGTGCATTCTAGGGACATAAACAAAAGGAAGTAGCTAAGAGGACTCATAAAGTAGTCATGGAGTACTTAATCAACAAATTTGTAAACTCTTACAGCCTAAAGAGACTTTCAAGTGTGTACCAAAGAAAGACTCAATGTCAACAACTTTTGTTTAATGGGTTCTGTTTTCAGGGTGGAATCTATTTGGAAAGTGTTGTCTTCCTGCCAAAGATCAGAGACATTAAAATCTTCTCAATATTGAACAAAGTTCAGAGGAAGAGAGTGCTCACAATGTTTGCACATAAGATACATACAGCAAAGAGAAAGACGACCTGGGAAAAACAGGAAGTCAGTGTTTCGTAGAAAATGTATTGGCACCTCCAGCTCTGTGCGCTCCTGTTCAACAGCTAGGGCTATAAGAATACAATTGCTCAAGGTTATCTCCCGCCCAAATTGGTTATCACCACTTAAACTTCAAGACTCAACTCAAGCATCATCTACTCTTGGAAGAATTTCCTGACTCTCCTTGCCCCCAGTAATGGAAGGTTTTTCATTTCCATTCCTGCTGCTGGAGTCTCCTACTTCTCTGAGCAAATAGATTCTCTGATCATTTAAACTCTCCATTGTATCCACTGTTTTTCTATCTTTCTCTCCCACCATACCTTAATATATTCTCCTTAACAACAGGGACTGCTTTGCTGATGCCTGTATTCCCACTACCTATCCCTGTAATAATTGCCTTTCTTTGTCAAAAAAAAAATGAATGAATGAAGATTGTACACTCGAGCTATTTACAAGAGCAGATGGTGATTAAGTATTCTTACAGTTTGTGTTAGAAACCTCTAGACAAAGAAGAGACTGTTCCAAAGAAGAATTGCGTGGAACACTAAAGTGGATAAACAAATCATGATAAATAGATTGTCAAAAGCAGAATCTAGATCTCACCAAAAAGATTGTATTTTGTCGCATTTATCAAAGACTTCCGTGAAGTTTACGTAAAAATAATTGAATGTTAAAAACCAGTACATACTTTGTTTTTTAATATATAAATATGATTGTTAGCTATATAATAAACTCATGCAGTTTTTTTTCCCTAATGTGAAGACAGTAATTCTCAACTCATCTTTAAAAAAATCTAAACAAAAGAATCTCCCTCAAGCTGTATATGATGGACCCTCTCAGAAAATTGTTATCAATTCTAGAGCCCAATATGTGCCAAGCGCGTAAGTAGTTCCTCTTAGAAAATCAGATCTGACAAAGGCCTTTGCACCTAAGGCAGCCATACATTACAGGGGCACATGAGAGAGAGACTAATTTTTTCTTGTGTGAGACTTAAAGAGTTTCACAGAAAAGGGATGAGTACAATTTTGACAATTAGAGAAATGTGGGAAAGATATTCTGGATATATTAAAAATGCTCTGCCATTTCATTTGAAGTAAACAATTCATTTTTTCACTTATGCATTCAATAAACATGTATTACCTAGTAGGTGACACTGTATAATATGCTGAGAATACTATGATAAGTGAATAAGTCAGATACGGCCACTGCTTTTACAGAACTTGTATCTCATGAAGGGGAGATAGAAACAGATCAAATTTGACAAAATAACCATGAAGATCAGGAAGTGCAGACAAATAAACATGGTGATATGATATATAGGACCCATGTGGCTACATTAGTCCCATTACTGTGTTGGAGGAAGTTTACTGGAATCTGAATGACAAGAGAAGTGAGTTTAGAAAGATCAAAGGAAACAGTAGCACCAGCAGAGGAAGGAAGTAAGGCTAAGGCTCCAAGACTAGAACAAGCTGGGCTTGTTCCTTCTGGTTTCAGAATGAAGGTCAATGTAACTGCAGCTCTGGGAGAAATATCTGAGATGTGTGCAGGGAGGCATCAAAAAGGCCATCAAGAGATACATCTTGTTAATGTTGGACTTTAAGATCTTCTAGCTGATTGAGTGTGGCTCCTGAGGACTGCAATCTAAAGGCCATAAAGTCATGAGCGAATGCAAAATTGTCTGGAAGGTTAAATCAAGATAGCAAGATTCTCGATGGTCCAGATGTTTAAGAAACCCTTTACAAATTAGGAAGTAGGGACTATACTGGAGGGGGGAATTGATTAGAAAACTTCCAGAGAAAGAGCACAGTAAAGAAAGCTGACATTCACTGGGGACTTAGTATGTTCTAGGCCCTCTGCCATGTGCTTTATATACATTATCTCATTTAATTCTCACAACTACTCCAAGAGAAAGTAACCTTATTCTAAGTACTTAACAGATGAGGAAAGTGAGAGACTAAGGTATTTCCCTAAGACCATACAACTAGTAAGTTGTAGAGCTGAGGTATCAACTCAGGCAGTCTGGTTCCAAAGCCCATACACTTGACTCTCGCCCTCTGTTTGCTTTTCAATACAAATTGAAAAGAACTATGAAGAGTGGATATCAGTTCTTTTTTTTTTTTTTTTTTAAGATTGGCACCTGAGCTAACATCTGCTGCCTATCTTCTTTTTTTTTTCCCTCTTCTTCTCCTCAAATTCACCTAGTACATAGTTGCATATTCTAGTTGTAGGTCCTTCTGGTTGTGCTGTGTGGGACACCGCCTCAGCATGGCTTGACCAGTGGTGCCATGTCCACGCCCAGGATCTGAACCAGCAAAACTCCAGCCTGCCAAAGTGGAGCACGCGAACTTAACCATTTGGCCACAGGGCCAGCCCTTGTTTATCAGTTCTTATGAAAAGAAAAAAAAGAGATTATGACTGATTTATAAAGGATCATTATTTTTGTTGAAAAATAGCTTTAACTAAAATGGTTTATATTGCATTTTATAGGTTAGAAAGTGGTTTTACATTTCTTCAAATTTCACTTTGTTAATCTATAATAACAATAAAATGCTTGAGTATTTTAAAAAGTACATAAGATTACATTTGGTAATTTGAAAAGAGCAATAATAGGCAGAGTGAATAACAAACACAGATATAATTCTAATATAGAAACAACGTCGTACTCTTTCAAAGTGTTTTCTCATATATGAATTCTTTTAACAATCCCAGGAAGAGCTATATCCGTTTCTGAGGTGAAGAGCATGTTTTGGAGTAATGTATCCAAGTGATTTCACACATAAAGATACATAAAAGATAATTAAAATATTTCCACAAAGACATGTCTTAACAACTAAGAACTGTATCAACAAACTGTAAATAAGAAATTAATTATATATGATTCTTAATTGTAAAAAAAAGGCTTTGATTGTCTCAAATTGTTGATATTTTATTTTTATGTGGCATAGATTATTATAAATATATCCTAGAGCACATGATTTCAGGTCTGGAAGGTAGCATACCGACCTACTTATCCAACCCACTTAGAATACTCTGTGTGAAAGAATTCAGATTCCTAATACAGCTCCTACTGAAAACGTTTTTGACTATTTTTAATATATAAGATAACGAATACTACTGATTAGTACCTCTTGTTTCTATAGGCAGGAATTATTGTCTTTGGGTTCTGTATAACTTAATATTACTAATTCTGACAACGCGGCGTGCTATAGGCAACCTATTTCTATCAATGGCAAATACATGTCTGCTTATATAATAAAGTAAACATATTTTTACCACTGTTCCAATGCTGTACGTACACTTTGTCTCCTTTTAGTAAAAGCTTCACTGGAGGATTCTTGAGGTAGTACCCTCTATTCCTTTAAATAGAAGTCCCTGATTTTCTTTTCCATTCACAGTAATGATGCCTCCAGCACATTCTAGGGACTGGTAGGAGAGGACTTTTCTCTCAATAGTATCTGACCCTGAGGTTTTGTTCTTTTATAGGGTGTATTTTGTACTATTTTGGAATATTATGCTTTTTTTAGCTGTGAGTCCTGATAATAGTAAAGTAATCTGGATATTACTAAATACAAAATTCTGAAACCTATGACTTAAAATTTCCTTCCCAAGGGGCTTGCACTTTATACTTTACAATGAGCATCGTGATAACAATTCGGCGAAACCAACCTAATGTCAACTCAAATAACTGAAGAATGAAACCTTTCAGTTAATTCCTACGTGTAGAGTTCTTGATGTACTAAATTGTGAGAAATTCCACTGTTTAAACAGTCTTATTGAGAAAAACAAACAAACAAACAACAACACATTTTTATTGAGATCAAAGTAAACAGATTCCTAAATAAAATTGGGAGAATTCAGAAATGGCACTGAAAGAAGAGTAGAGTAAGAATACAATAAAGCCAGAGAAAGTACATTCATAGTATAATGTTGGGAATATAGAAGGGAAGTTTAATGGATAGAATGATGTCTTGATTGAGTTTGACAAGTTCAGTTATAAGCCCTATGGACATTCATCTGGACAAAGGACTTTCTAAACAGAAAATAGGGAAAGATCCTGAAGAAAGTACCAGAGGAGTCAATCATACAATGCTGTCAGTATATAAAATATTATAATATTTTAATAGTAATTAATAGTAATAGTTATCACAGCCCAGAGTTAACAAGTGTACTTTTCCCTCCTCCTTCATCTTTGATACATTGCACTGTTGCCAATAGGACTGTTTTACACAGTGTGATCTCCATATGTTAACTCCAATTTTAGTACAAATCAAAAGGTAGCCTGTTGATATTGCCGAACAGAACAAGGTAAGTATTGAGTTTAATATAAGACAAAAGAAAATAATAGGCTAAAATCTGGTGAGTTTATTGTTATTATTCCCACAAGATCTATTGGTACATCACCAACCCTTTATCGATACCAAAGAAACTCAGATATACAATTGCAACCATATATCCTGGGCATTTAGAACACAATTAATGAATAATTCCATGGGCAACTTCAATGACATTAGTGTATCTGAAAACTGCTTACTTTCTATTAACCTCTCAAGTCAGTGTACTTAACCTGTGAAAGTTTTGTGTTTCAGAGTAAAAAGAGAATTACTTTAGGTTGAGTGGTCTTCAGAGCCACAGTGAGAGGTTAGCAGGATAATTACAATCATTGCTCTTCTCAATTTTACCTTATTAATAGGGGAGGGGGGAGGATAGAGTACGTTCTCCTACTAGCACAGAAGCTAAACATAAACCCCTTGTGTCATCCTTGTGTCATAAACCCCTGTCACATGCCGCTCCCGCGCCTGGTCCCATGGTCCCGGGACCCTTGCCCTGCTCCCTGTTAGCTTCTTCTCACTCTGGATCATCAGGACGTGCCAACACACTACTCTTGTTCTTGAAGACAGCTGGGATTTTACGTCTCTATTCCCAGGGAACTGCCTAATGAAAATTCCAACCTTAATAACGTCCATGAAGAAAACTGCAGAAAATTGCTGAAATCAATTTATAGAAAAATGACTTCTGAAGCACCTTAAAATTCAGATGCTCTACGAAAAAACTATACTTATTACATGTGCCAACTTCTTTCCCTGCCCTTTCTCCATATTTGATTAGGATTTCAAACTAAGTCAAACACACTTCTCTCTCTCCTCTCTATCTCGATCTTGCTCTCGATCTGTCTCTGTCTCTGTCTCTATCCTTATGTAATACGCTATAACAATTCTTTCAGGTTTTGAAACTCTTCCGAATTGCCATCAATACTCATCACTGCATCTATACCTGCACAGAAGGGCTGCTGAATCTTATGCAAACATTCCATTTGAGCATTTCCATTGGAAATTGATCAAAAGCAAACTGTCCCCTAAAATATGGATGTTTAAAAGTGTCACACTCATTTTTCAGCCTCTGTCAGCAAAATAATAATAGTAATAATAGTTGGCAGTGTTGTTGCTTTATCTGAAAATCAAGATCTTGTCTAATTACACCTGAGTCTTAATCATAATCATAATCATAAATTTTAGTATCTTTTTTCAGAAAAACAAATTAGCAATATAGAACCATGTGAAACATTGCAAACTACTTGAGGATGAGCTACTTCAGTCACACCCACCTCATTATGGAAAAGGCTCTGCTCTGAACCCACCACAAATTATAAAGGGAATAAATCAACTTAGGCTAGCCCAGTAGCTGTCCACTGCACTGCCATATCCAAAGACAAGCAAACAGAGATTTAAAATCTCTCCATCCTTCCAAGATGAATCATGACCACTGTTACTCTTACTGGTGGCAATTCTGTTTGTAAAATATGACAAGCTGTTTTAAAGTAGAAAAAAGCAGCTAGCCTAAGGTGATTAATGAAAGGATTAAAAGCCCTTTAATTTTCTATTTTGAGGCCTTCAATTAAATGATATAAATTTAGGCTTGCAAATTGTTTGTTTGCAAATGTGACTTTTACTTATTTTCAAAAGAAGACTCTGACACCCTCTTGGTCATAGGAGGTGTCATAAATTCTCTGATTACACACTTCACTCAGTCTGACAGGTGAAAAAAGTCCTTGTTCTTCTCACGTCCATCTCCTTTCTTCTTGTACTACTGATTGAGAGAACATTTCTAAGATTCTGCTCTCTTTCTTCGGAATTCAAAAGAAGAAATGAACATAACTGTGAAAGAAACAATGTTCTATGAACTCAAAGCTATGCTTCCAAATTATTATCTCAGTGTTATTTTTAAAAGGTTCACTGAAACAACAAAAGTGCATGGCTCTTTAAAAGGTCTTTAATGAAATTGAAATGAAAATGAAAACATTGCCAAGCCTGTCTCATAAAATTACATTGTTATCTGCTTTTTGAATCTTTGGGAGTGAGGGAAATAGTACCTCGTGCAATGTCTAACGCAGAAAAAAAAGAGTGCTCCACATTAATGATTCAATAATTCCAGAGAGCTCATTATAATTGTGGCTAAGAGTTTGGGGAAAACATTTTGGCAGAACTGTGATGTTCCACTCAGATCTCTCTTCAGGGAAAGCTTTCTTGCCTTAACTGTGGACAACATGGACAGAAGACAACTTTCAGAACTTTGACTCTTTTATCAAATATTAGTTGACGAAATGGGGTTTATTTCCGGGCTCTCTATTCTATTCCATTCGTCTATGTGTCTATTTTTATGCCAGTACCATACTGTTTTAATCACTAAAGCTTTGTAGTATAGTTTGAAATCAGGAAGTGTGATGTTCCGGCTTTGTTCTTCTTTCTCAGTACCGCTCTGGCTATTTGGGGTCTTTGGTGGTTCTATAGTAATTTGAGGATTGTGTTTTCTATTTATGCGAAAAATATCATTGGCATTTTGATAGAAATTGCATTTAACCTAAAGATGGCTTTGGGTAGTATGGATATTTTAACAATATTGATTCTTCTGATCCATGAACATGGGTTGGCCAACAGGTACATGAAAAGATGCTCAGCACCACTAAACATCATGGGAATGCAAATAAAAACCAGAATTAGATGTCACCTAACACATGTTAGAATGGCTATCATCAAGAAGAAAAGAGACAACATGTGTTGGTGAGGATGTGGAGAAAAGGGAACCCTTGTGCACTGTGGTGGGGATGCAAATTGATTCAGCCACTATGGAAAACAGAATGGAGCTTCCTCTAAAAATTAAAAATTGAACTATCATATGACCCAGCATCCCACTTCTGGGTATATATCCAAAGGAAAGGAAAACAGGATATTAAAAACGTATCTGCACTCCCTTGTTTAGTGTAGCGTCATTCACAATAAACAAGATATGGAAGGAACTTCAGTGTCTATCAATGGATGAATGGATAAAGAAGATATGGTACATTTATATAATGAATATTATTCAGCCATAAGAAAGAAGGAAATCCTGCCATTTGTGACAACATGAATAGGCCTTGATGGTGTTATGCTAAATGAGATAAGCCAGACAGAGAATGACAAATACTGTATGATCTCACAAATATGTAGAATCTAAAAAAGTTGAACTCATAGAAACAGAGAGTGAAATGGGGCTTACCACAGACTAGTGAGTGAGGGAGTTAGGAGATGCTAAAGAATACAAAAATACAAACTTGCAACTAGAAGATGAATAAGCCCTAGAGATCTCATGCACAGCATAGTGATTATAGGCAACAATATGACATTATACATTTCAAAGTCGCTAAGAGACTAGATCTTAAATGTTCTTACCACAGAAAAGAAATGATAACTATGTGACATGATAGAGATGCTAGCTAACACTATTGTGGTAATCATATTACACTTTATAGTTCCATCAAATCAACCATTGTGCACCTTAACCTTATACAATGTTATAGGTCGACTACATCTCAATTAAAAAAAAAAAACAACTAAAATGTGTGATAAAGAACTTAGATTATTTAATACAGCTAATAGAAAAGCTCTTTCCCTAAGTTGTTACATTTCTAATTTTTATATTCTGATTCTGTAGATTTTCTACTTTTTTCCAATGGCTCTTTCAGGGGAACTGCAGAATTTGTTATTTTCTGGAATATATCTTATTTCGATGAAAAAAATTACCAAAAGCCTTACTTCATAGTAAAGTCCCTAAGTCTTTTTTTAAAACAGAATTGAATCATTGATTTATGTGCTGTTTAAAAAAAAAAATCCCTCCGTAATAATTCCTCCTACACCAAACTGCAAGCACAAGATCTAAAAAGTTACATGTCTTAAGGGGGCATAGACACAGAATGCTCAAGACGGGGGTTATATGCTGATACAATCATAGTTTGGAAAGAACCTCATTGAAAGACTAAGGCAACAAAAGGTAAGGACTAGCTCTTAGAAGCACAGGCAGAATCCCATGAGTCCAGAAGTCTCAACACAGTGAATTCCAGAAGGAATTTGGAGTAAGAATGAGAAATTAGGACACAGATCTAGTTATATAGCCTGAAAGAACTTAGACCCAAAAGTTCACCACAGGTTCAGGCCTTTGGTTCCCAAACTTCTATATTCCAGCTACTATGGCCAAGGATGGATCGATTACTGGGCAAGGTCTTAAGGGCTTTTAACAGAAAAGGACAATGATTGGACATTAATTAATTAATTCTTGGAATTTATATGCATTTGGGAATTTTCCTATCAAAAACATTTCTGCAATGCAAGCAAATTATTCAATATGCCTTGCCTACAGCCTTGCAAAGAAAACATGGCAGGAGATGGACAAATCCAATAAATTACCTGAGGTTAATAGCATTTTCCATTCTGGTTTTTAAAATAAAGATCTGTGAAATTTAAATCATGTTAGAATTATTGCTGCTTCAATTAGTTGAAAGTCAATCCAATCTCTGTTGCTGTGTGTTTGTTTGTCATTGTTTTTATCTTCTACTTAGGAGTGAGATCATACAGTATTTGACTTTCTCCCTCTGACTTATTTCACTTAGCATAATACCATCAAGGTCCATCCATGTTGTCACAAATGGCCAGATTTCATCATTTCTTATGGCTGAGTAGTATTCCATTGTGTATATATACCACATCTTCTTTATTCATTAGCGGGGAGGGAGGAGAGTGAAAGGAGTGATTAGGCACATGAGTGTGGTGATGGATTTCAATTAGTCTTTGGGTGGCAAACATAATGTAATCTATACAGAATTCAAAATATATTATGATTTACACCTGAAATTTATATAATGTTATAAACCAGTGTTACCGCAATAAAAAAAAAAGAAAAGAAAATCAAGAGTCCTACCTTATTACACCTGAGTCTATTTTGGAGAAACTAAATGCTTTAAAAATGTTTTATAAATTAAGATGCAATACAATTTGATTATGATTTTTCCCATTACATAACCAAAATTATATCAAAATTGTATATTTTACTAATACTTTTCTATAATCTTGATATTTTTGAACTGATAGATTTTCAATATTGCTAATAAGCAGATATGATTAGGACATAAAATGTCTGTCTCTAACTGCTATGGAACTATAAAAACTATCATCTTAAGACTATGTTATGTACAACACTAGTAATTGCTATAGATCAAGCCAAGTAAATTCTCATTGTTCCAGGACATTAATTGAAATGTTAATGAGTGGCAACCACAAGGGTTCACTTTTGTTAGTAATAAAAATACAGCTTGTCACCATAGGACCACTTTCTTCTAGAAATTCTAAAGCTGTGAAGTTGGTTGAACTATAATCTTAAAGAATAAGTGACAATAATTAAAAATTAAAATCCTGGTATAAAATTAAGTTTCAAAATTTTGATTTGTCATGATCTAACATAACATTTCCATGGTTTTTAGAATTTGTTACATTCACACATACTGAATTAGATTCTGTTTCTCATATCAACCTTATTTGCCTATCAATGTATACCTTGGTTGTCTTTATAAATAATATAAACATATGACTTCAATTTGCTTTTCCAACAAGCCCAAAAATTTTTCAAATTTTTCCTAATATTAATAGCCTACGTGAAATATACTTAATCCCTTGTATGCCAAATTATAGGCTTGTAATCTATAAGCTTTTATTATAATACATTTTTATTTAAAATATCATACATATTATCTCTTTCCTCTTTCTTCTAGTGTCACCACTTCATATTACATTTACACACTTTCTTAAGCACTCTGGATTAAATATACACAACTCCTCTTTCAAATACGTCACTTATGTCATCTAAAATTTCTTTATCTACTTTACTTACCTGACTATAAGAAAGTTTGATAGTTTAACTGAATTATCAATAGATATTTAACATTTTGATTTAATAAGATATCTCAGATGGTAAAGACGAAAATCAAAAGCTATTTGATGAAAACAACCAAACATCTCAAAAACAAAATTAACAAAATATGCTAAAGTTGAAATAAATATATGTTGATAGAATTATGAGCCCAACAAGGAGAATCATTCTCATCCAAAATAACAACAAGAACAAAGACAAGCAAATCTAAAAAACAACAGTTTTAAAGACACTGGACATCATGAACAAAAGAAAGGGATCCCTGACTCATGGGAGGAAATTATGGACCCATATTTACCCCAGTTATTGCCTTAAAAAACTTTCCAGGCTGGGATGCAGGGAAGGAAAACCAAGGAGGAGCACAGCAGATTCTCTCTGCTGGGAAGACAGGGGTGAGAGCATGGAGAGAGCAAAACACCTAGAGTTCACAAGATTGAGCATGAGAGAGTAGAGAAGTACATGGAGTAATCTAGTTATCTGAAGAGGGTCTGATTCTCATATTCAGCAGAGTACTTATCAGCATATGCATATGACGAGTTACCTCAGCCTAGGGAAAGAACCATCTCAGAGCATTAAGAGGAATGGTTACCAGCACATTACAGTGGCAGACTGGTTTGTTCCCACCTACCATGGAAAAATGTAATAATTCATAGGGCTTTAGGAAGACAATACAGAAGGGTCCTGCTTTGGCAGTAGGAAATAATCAGCCCTTAACTAAATACTATTCTAGTCCTACCAAATGAATTTTAAAGTCAAGAGCCAGAGAGATCCAACTGTTTCCAAGTAATTTAACCATGTCACAGAACAAAGCTCAAGAGTATTTATAGGAACATAAACATTTCCATTAACCAACCAAGTAAAATCTGCAATGTCTATCACCTAATCAAAGATTATCACGCATATAAATATGAAGGAAGATATGACTCATGATGAGGAGAAAACTCAATGAATCAAAACTGACCCAGAATTCACAAAGATGTTATAACTAGCAAAAAACAAATTACAATTATTATAACTACATTCCAGATGTTTAATATGTTAAGAAGACATGAATATTTTTTAAAGAACTAAATTGAAATTTTAAGGATGAAAATTACAATATGTGAAAATAAAATACATTGAATAAAATTAACGGCAGACTAGATATTGCTAAAAGATTATTGAGCCTAAAGGCACAGCAAGAGAAACTATATAAATAAAAAACACAGAGAAAAAAGAAATTTCAAAAAATTGAAAGAGAACATTAGTGAGCTATGGGACACATCCAATCATACTAATATATATTTAATTAGAGAATCCAGCAGAGAAGGAGTGAAAAATATTTTGAAAATACTTTTTTGAAATTTGATATAAACTCTAGAGCAACAAAGTCAAGAAGTTCAATAAACCCTAAGCAAGGAAACATAAAGAAAACTATACCAGGGCACATGATAATCAAATTGCTTAAAACCACAGACAAAGAAACAACTCTTAAAACAGCCAATCCCCCCCAAAAAACATGTTATGTACAGAGAAACAAAGATATGAGATGATAGCAGATTTCTCATTGGAAACAATGCTAGTGAGAAGACAGTGGAGCAACATCTCCAAAATAAAGAAAGAAAAAGTTGTAAACCTAGAATTTTATACCTACCTAAAATATCTTTGCAAACAAAGATTAAGGAACCACAAAGGAATGAAATTAGAAATCAGTAACAGGAGAAAATCTGGGAAATTCACAAATACGTAGAAATTAAATTAAACACTCCTAAACAATCAACAGTTCAGAGAACAAATCACAGGAGAAATTAGACAATACTTTGAGATGAATGAAAATGAAAGCACTATATGCCAAAACTAATAGGATGCAGTAGAAGCCATGGTTGGAGGGAAATTTACATTTGTAAATGCCTATCTGAAAAAGATCTTCAATCAACAACCTAACTTTACACCTTAAGAAACTAGAAAAACAAGACAACTGAACCAAAAACAAGCAGAAGAAAGGGAGTAATAAAGAATATAGTGGATATAAGTAAAATCAACAACAGAAAAACAATAGGAAGTAGCAACAAAGCCAAAAGTTGTTTCTTTGAAACAATCAACATAATTGACAAATTATTTTGATTTAACTTGGCTGATAAGGGAAAAAAGAGAGAAGATTCAAATTATGAAAATCAAGGAATAAAAGAGAGACATTACTACTCACATTACAAAATTAAAAAGCATTAAAAAGGAACAAGTGTATGCCAACAAATTAGATAACCTAGAGGAAGTGAAAAAATTCTCAGGAAGAACAAACTGTAAAAACGGACTCAAGAAGAAATATTAAGTCTTCATAGACTTATATAAGTAAAGAGATTGAATTAAATTAGTGGGAAAAAAAGAAAGAAAAATTAGTAAAAAAAAAACCTTTCACCAAGAAAAGCTCAGGCCCAGATGGCTTCACTGATAAATTCTATAAAAGATTTCAAAAAGAATTAACATCATTCATTCATAGATTCTTCCATAAAAATAGAAGGAATTCTTGCCAACTCATTCTATGAAGCTAGTATTACCTTGATATCAAAACCAGACAAAGAGATAACAAGAAAAACTATAGACCAATATCTCATAGGAATACAGATGCAAAAATCCTCAACAAAAATACCAGGAAGTTGAATCTAGCAATTAAAAAAAACCAATTATACACCCTGGCCTATTATTGTTATTCTAGAAATTCAAGATTTGTTCAACACATGAACAATCAGTCAATGTAATACAACAAATTAATAGGATTAAGGACAAAAACCACATGATCATCCCAATAGACATAGAAAAAGCATTTGACAAAATTCAATACCATTTCATGATAAATACACTCAACAAACTAGGAACAAAAGAGACTTCCTCCACCTGATAAAGGGTATCTATGAAAATCCACAGCTAACCTCATACTTAATTTACTAGAAAAATACTGGGCACTGTCCCTTAAGATCAGGAACAACACAAAGATGTCCACTGTTGCCACTTCTAGTCAATAGTATACTGGAGGTTTTAGTCAGAGCAATTAGGTGAAAATAAGTAAATGAAATGCATCCAGATAGGAAAGGAAGATGTAAAACTCTCTATATGCAGATGACATAATCTTGTATATAGAAAAATCTTAAAGAATCCACAAAAAAATTTATTACAGCTAATAAATGAGTTCAGCAAGGTTCCAGAATACAACATTGATATACAAAAATCAGTTATAATTCCATGCAACAGCAACACATAATTCAAAATGAAATGATGAAAACAATTCAATTTATAATAGCATCAAAGAGAATAAAATACTTGGGTACAAGTTTAACAAAGTAATGCAAGGCTTGTACACTAAAAACCATGAAACATCCTAAAAAAATTAAAGGAGATTGAAACGAATGGAATGACATTCTGTATTCATGAATTGGAAGACTTAATCTTGTTAAAATGGCACTAATCTGCAAACTGATTTGCATATTTAATCCCATCCCTATCAGAATCCCCACTGACTTTTTTGATAAAATTGACAGGACGATTGTCAAATTCACAGGGAAATGCAAGGGACCCAGAAGAGCCGAAACAATCTTGATAGAAAAGAACAAAGTTGGAGGACTCACACTATCTGATTTCTAAACTTACCACAAAGCTACTGTAATCAAGACCGTGTGCTACTAGAATAATGATAAAATGTGGGTCACTGGAATAGAATTGAAAGTCTAGAAATAAACCCATATATTTATGGTCAATTGATTTTTGACAAAAGTGTGGAGACAATTCCATGGAAAAAGAATAGTCTTTTCAACAAGTGATACTGGGATAACTAGATATCCCTAAGCAAAAGGATGAAGTTGGATCCTCATTTCATGCCACAAAGAAAATTTTATTCAAATGGATCAAAGATCTAACTCTTAAGAGCTAGAGCTATAAAACCCTTAGAAGAAAACATAGGTGTAAATCCTCATGACCTTGGATTACAAGATCTGTTGTTCCTGTTGTCTTCCCTAAGTGGCTTCCTGCTCAGTCCCCACTGCTTTCTCCACCCCTTTGACTTTCTTTTTAACTGTTTTCTAATTTTAACAGAAATTGAGGTTGTAGTTTAAATTCTTTTTCTTATTTTCCTTATATTTTATCTAGAAAGAGTAGGCTGACTATATGTCTCTATCTTTAAATAAGAAACCCCCACAAAGTGTTGAATATTTAGGTTGTACTTAAATATCATTTTCTATAACTGAGCTTATAAATCATAATATATTAATTTCTTTTTACTGGAATATTATTTAGCTTCATGTTATGTTAGCATTTTCCTCATCAATTTAGTACATTTAGATGAAATGGATACTATTAATTTCAATTAACAATCATGGTATAAGCTTGAACTTTTAAAAATTCAAAATAAGTAAAAAGAAAGCTTCATTATTCAATTTTGTATTTGGACTTAAATAATATTTGCAGGAACTCATACTTAGCATAAAATCAATTTTTGAACAAAGGTTTTAAAAAAAATGACACATATGCCTAATAGCCGTAACTCACAGAAATGCTCTTTTGAAGAAAGAAAGGGTTTTCAGTGAATAGGATATAAAACTGACATTAGAAAATTAGCATGACTGAGTCTTGGAAATCAGAACTACACTGCTTGAATAATTGAAAGCAACTTAAAAAATTATATTGCCATTTCTCAGCAGGAAAAAGGAGTTCAGCATAGCAAACTTGAGGTATATTTAATGAAAAAGTCAATATATTTCATATTTCTACCCAAAGTGTTACTTTTTAAAAATTCAATTACACCTAGAAGATTTAAAGAGTTGGACAGCATCATCACTGATACTGCAGTATGAGTCCATATTGCATAAATAGTAGCAAAAGTTTCACCTAAAAGATAAATGTGATTCATATATGTTCTACATAGCTATCAGCTTTTCAAAGATTCTAAATACAATATTGGCAAAACACTTGATTTTGTTACTCTGACCCATCCTTCCAAATTCTTGTTTCCTATCTTAAATTGTGTTGCTTTTGAATACTTTAAGTCAGATTTACTCTAAAATGGTTTTGACTATTTTGTGTTTTTATTTAAGAAAGGTTCCTACTTAATATATTAAAAAATCAAAATTTTGCCCATTGAGTTTGCATTTAAGTATGAATCATGTTCCTGATAGTGGGACAAAAATGACCAAGCCAATTCAAGGAAATTATTTTTTACAAATTCTAAGCCACAAACACTGTTACATTGAAATAGATTATTTTCCTCAGCAGTTCTTAAATAAATTCCAAGATGTGCAAGAATGTGTTCTCATCATGTTTCTTGTGGTTTTTTTTTTTTTGCCTCTGAGCCCACTCTGAGACAGTTCCACTATGGGGTCTTTAGACAAGCACAAAATCAGTGAAGACACACATTTCTTTCTCTACCACATCTAGATCAATCCTGGATAAATCCCATTGTGTGATTTTTTAACTGTACATCCTATATATTTATTGCTTCTGGAAAAAACAAAACAAAAAATACATGGGAATGTTTGGCACTGTGAAATCCATTTTCTAATGACAGTTATCTTCTCAAAGTTTTTAGTCAATACTTTTACTTGTTTCAGAAAGCTAACTTTCATTATTTGGATGACTCTTATAAGCTTCTAATTTTCATTCACGCCTCCTAAAAATGTCCACTCCTTGCTTCTCAGGAAGCAACTATGCCTTATGTTTTACTGTAAAATATGGTCTATGACTGTCCCATATCCTTCATCCACAGCCATCCCTCTCTCTACTATCAGAAGTTTCAGGGTGTTTCTCTCTGTTGAACGCAAAATGCTTCACCTGTGCTCTTGTCCAAAATCTACTACAATACTTACTCTTTCTTGTTCTTGCATTTTTGTGATGGTGTGCAAATATCATGGGTTTATTATTCTTGCGTATTCTGTCCAACCTCTTTGTTCTATCTCTTACTAGCTACTAGAATCCACTGAACAATTTGGCATAACAGTGACAAGGAAAGCCCAAAAAAGTGGAAGATAACTTAAATGTTTGTAGCTCAGCTATTCTCAAGCTTATTTTTCAAATCAACAGATGATGTGAACGGCATTCATATGTGCAGAGTATTCCTACACACAATTCCCAGGACATTGATTTATATATTAGGAGTGATATTATTAGGGTAAATATAAACATGCTCTAATGTTTCGATATATCTTTTCCAAACACTGCTACTTTATAATTAATAATGAACCACTTGCACCAAATTTCATATTGATCACACAGGAATGCTACAGTGTGGAGATGGAGAACCATTGATCCAGACCAGTGGTTCTCAGGGTGTGATCAGCAGCATCATCACCTGGGAACTTGTTAGAGATGCAAATTTTCGTGCTCTACCCCAGACACATCGAACCAGAAACTGTGGGGCATAACCAAACAATCTGATATACGCCAAAGTTTGACAACTACTGATAAATGTTAGACCAATTTTTTGAAGAAAATACTCAATTGCAAAGTCATAGTGATGGAGTTAAAGTCAAGCCTAGTGTATCTTTTTCCTAACTAAATGATCTTGGGTGACACGGTTTAGATAAATACTGTCTTGCACTTAGTAATTACTCAAATATATGTCAGTTGAATGAAATAACTCAGATGATTTGTTACCTCTTTTTTTTCTTGTAACTATAAATTTAGAATTTTTATCTCTTTGGGAAGAGAATGTAGTAAAATAATTCAGTTGTATTCAATTTACCCTTTATTTGCTGAGACACAAACCACTATATAGACAATGGACAACGTCCACTTCTTTATGTGTCACATTTTAAGTATATCTTTATTCTTATAGGGAGAGAAGCACTGAGGGGGAGTTAAGAATATACATGCCAAGATTCATATTCTATTTATATTGAATTCATATTCAAGATTCGTATGGTACATACTTCCTGCAAGGCCTTGAGACTTAAAGTCTCAGTGCCCTCCTCCATGATTATAACTATCAAAAATACTCTCTATTTATAGAAGAAATAGAGGCTTAAATTCAATAAGGAGCATGTCCAAAATAACACAGAGCTGAGATAGAAACCCTGGTATGTATGACTCCATGCTCTTACCCAAATCTGTTAAGATCTTAACAGAACTTATCTCAAAGCTAGCACAAGAATTAAATAAGGTAATATGCAGAAAAGTTTTGAATCTTTAACCACTAGTAGTATTAGCATTACTATTACAACTACTAGGCCAGTACCAAGAAGAATTTCCACTAGCTGGATCTGTTGATTCCTGAGAGCTCTGCACAGTCTCTCCTGGAGCTGTCTTATGCTTTCCTTTCCTCTACCTTCCCCCTTCAGAGAAGTCCTTGCTCCACTACAAAACAGATGGGAAGGATTACAGTAGAGGCCATGAGTTCCTGGCCTCCACAATTGTACTCATGACATCCCCCTCTCTTATTTGTTTTGTAATGCAGGCATATCCAGGGTTAACCTGGACATCTAACCATTAGTGAGAAACAGCATGATTTCAATGAAAAAGTTATAATCACTCAACTTAGAAACAAGTTGTGAGTTCAACTCAATTTTCATAATTCAGTTTCAGTAATAAATTATTAGCTATAACTCTGCCACTTAGTGAGGAATTATTATGTTCCTGGCACTGTGATATATTATTTTACATATCTTACCAACTGTACAGTCATGTGCCATTTAACGATGGGGATATGTTCTGAGAAATGCATCCTTAGGTGATTTGGTCATTGTGTAAGCATCATAGAGTGTACTTACACAAACCTAGATGACACATCCTACTACATATCTAGGCTATATGGTGCTAAATTTAAGCTACCATCATCATATACGCGGTCCATCACTGACTGAAACTTCATTATGTGGTGCATGACTATTCTTTTAGTTAGATAGTTTTTATCCTCAGTTTATAGGAGAAACCTAAGAATTAGAAATATTAAGTAATTTATACAAGGTTATCCAGCTAGTGAAAGTGAAGGTCAAGATTCAAACTGGGGTCTATGTAACATCAAAACTGAGGCTTTTAATCACTTCCTCCCAAACAAACTGGGGCGGTTTATCACAATTCAAATGACAGACATTGTGAAAGTGTGTCATCATGCTATCATTTTTCTCAAATGCTGTTAGCCATAATATTCCATCAACCACAAAACTCCATCTGCCTAGGGTAATTTACTGTAAGAACAATCAGATTCGAGTTTGAAATATGATCTTTTTATTAGTCAGATCATCAATAATTAATTTTCAGACATAAATTTTTCCTTAAGGAGAAGTTTTGCAAGCAGAAAATAATGTGCATTTTCTTGTGTTTTGATGTTTTTGTTTTACTCTGCAACTTTGTTGACAGGTTATGTCAGTGAAAATGCTGCGAAGATAAATAAAATGAAGTAGAGGTTGATTCTAAAAGAAACCACATCAATTATTTAGTTCTGCTTTTCATTATTACTGTTGTTAGGTACTTTGTAATACAGGAAAAAAATATTTCTAGCTATGTTGGACAATGGGCCTTAAAAAAGCAATGGTGCAAATGAAGAGGATTACTAAAAATTAGAAATCTTTAATGCAATGTGTCAAAGAAGACATCTGAAGTGTTTATTTTAAAATATTTAGGTGTTTCCTCAAAAAATTAAAAATAGAGATACCTGTGATCCAGCAATCCCACATCTGGGTATACGTCCAAAGGAAATGAAAAGAGAATATTGAAGAGACACCTGCACTCCCATGTTTATTGCAGCATTATTCACAATAGCCAACACAGAGAAACAACCTAAGTGTCTGTCAACGGATGAGTGGACAAGGAAGATGTGGTTAAGAAGCACCGCTCAACAACAGGGAAATGTTTGAAGAAATGTGTCATTAGGCGACTTACATGTACTTACACAAACCTAGGCTATATGGTACTGATCTCTTGGGACCACCATTGCATGTGTGGTCCGTCGTCGACCAAAATGTCATCATGCAGTGCATGACTGTATACATTCAAAGGAATACTATCCACCCATAAGACAGAAGGAAATCTTGTCATTTGAGACAACATGGATGAAGCTTGAGGGCATTATGATAAGTGAAACAATCTAGACAGGGAATGACAAATACTGTACGGTCTCACTTACATGTGGAATCTAAAAGTGAGTGGCACTCACAGAAATGAAGAGTAGAAAACTGGTTGCCAGGGCATGGGGATTGGGATGGAGAAAGTAGGGAGAGGTTGGTAAAAGGGTACAAACTTTCAGGTGTAAGATAAATAAGATCTGAGGATCTAATGTATAACATGGTGAATATAGCCAACAAAACTGTATTGTATAATTGAAATTTGCTAAGAGAGTAGAAACTAAACGTTCTCACCAAGAAAAATGATAAATATGTGTGGTGGTGGATGTCTTAATGAACTAGATGGGAGGAATCCTTTCACAAGGTATACATAAGTCAAATCACCACAATATACATTTTAAACATCTTATAATTTTACTTGTCAATTATACCTCAATAAAGCTGAAAAAATATTTAGATAGTTGTAAGTATGAATTTGATTGGTATATGAAAGTTAATAATTGCAAGAATAAACTTTGTAGGAAAAATATTTTATGTGATTCTTTTAGACACTTTTCTATTGGCGTCCTACTATGAATGATAAGTACCTAGTTTACTTATGCCATCTCTTCTCATCCTTCTCTACTTCTTCCCTCCAGTGCTCATAATTATTTTAGTATTAGGTTAAATCATACGAAGTTGTCATTTTTCCAAGAAAAAAATGATCATATATAGACAGTTTCATATGGCCCAAACTATTTTATATTTTAGAATATTATTAGTTAAATAATATTAATAAATTTATATTTAATGCTCTCTTCTTATTTTGACTCCCACCTCCTGACTTCAGTGAGCTATAAATTTATTTACACATTTTCAACTTTATAACATTTCCAGTAGGTTCTGTCACCACAGTTGGCCTTCCATCTTTTGTCTGAAGTTTAATTCTACAGTTGGAAATAAATTCCTTTGCATTATAATAACACTATGAATATTGATCACTACAGAGTCAAGTATTGGGCTGGAAATCTATTTCCTTCTCTACAAATTAAGAGTCATTCCTAAGGGAAACTTTTATGTACAAATAATTAATTTATCTTGTATCTGGACTTCAAGACAGACCCACTTAATACTAATCACCACAAAAGCAAAAATTTTGTATCAGTGGTTTGAGGTGATGCATTGTAAATACTTCTGAAATAATACAGAATAAAATAAAAAAAATAGTTGACAGTGTGCTTAAGTATATATGATGATAGGTAATTTATAGAGGATCATAATAAGCAAGCGTGCATTTAATCAAGAATATACAAGAAAAATTTTTATCTTATGCTAAACCTGTATGTCAAGAGAAATACGAATAGCCTAGGATGAGCCAATAGATAGGTAAAGGAGGATTGAGATACCCATCTACAGACCACTATAACCAGAAGCAAGAGATGAAGGCAATAAACTGGTTTTCTTTTCTGTGAGAATTTGGGCAAATCACTTGTTTTGTCTATGCCTTATTTTTTTTCTTTCTAAAAATAAAAAGTGATATGAAGGAAAAAATTTAATATGTTGCATTTCATCAAAATTAAAATATTTGCTTTGCAAATGATCCTGTTAAGATGAAATGATAAGATACAGACTTGAAGAAACTTGCAAACCACATCTACTAAATGCCTAGTATATAAAGTATTCTCAAACCTCTATGAAAAACAGAAACAAAAATGAAAAACCATTAGATAATGTGCAAAAGACAGGAAGAACCATTCCATGGAAGACAATAGGCAGATGCAAACAAACACATAAAAAGATGTTTAACGTCATTAACCACAGGAGAAATGCAAATTAATATCACCATGAGATAGCACTACTAGAAGAATGGCTAGAATGAAATAAAGAAAGGAATGACACTAAAGTAAGGATGTTACCTTATCCTGTTATTACATCCTTACATGGTAAGGATGTGGAGAAACTGGATCGTCCATTCATTGCTAGTAGAAATGTAAGGTGGGACAGTCACTCTGGAAAATAGTTTATCAGCTTCTTAATAAGCTAAACATGCAACTAAAATATGACTCAAAATTACACTCTGGGCTCATAGCCCAGAAAAATGAAGAGATATGTTCACGTAAAAATGTGTACAGAAATGTTCACAGCAGCATTATTGGTAAAGACAAAAACCTGGAAATAACCCAGGTGTCCTTCAATGGGTAAATGGTTAAAAAATGTCCAGTTCATCTACATCATAGAATACTATTCATCAATGAAAAGGAACAAATTATTGATACACACAACTCAGGGGCATTATACTGAGTAAAATAAGTCTATCTCAAAAGGTCAAATATGGTGTGATTTCAATTATATTACATTCTCAAAATGACAAAATTATAGTGATGGAAAACAAATGAATGGTTCTAGGGGTTAGAGATGGTGTCTATCAAAGAAAAAAAGAACACAAGTAAAAGTATAAATCAAGAAGCAGACCTTGGACCAACCATGTTTAAAATATACTTGAAAAGGGAAAGATAAAGATTTGGTGATTCTTCCTGAAATTGACATTGATAAACAAGAATAAGAAATGAAAAGGAAGGAATGAGGACATTGTATTTTTCCAGACATTGCACAATTGGATTTAAATCCAGTCCTTAAAAAGTTAATACTTTACCAAGCACTATAAAATCTTAAAAGGTTCAGAAACATGGTATCATACATGCTAAGACTGACACACAGGAAAACTTGAAGCTGCTCGTTAATTTATACAAGTACACTGAAAAAATGCCTCAGATTTCCAACTCGCACTTTCAGCATAATTGTTAAAAGACTTCGTTGTGGAATTTGTCAGGTTCGGGTTTATTCGAGGGCTATATTGCATACTAATTATGTGGCCTGGGAAAGCTATTTAATCATTCTAAGCCTTTAGTTTCTCCATCTGTAAAATGGGGATGGTGATAGTTGTCATGAGGCTAACAATATAAGGTAATGCAAGCAAACCAATCAGCTTGGGGCCAGCCATAGACTAGTCACTCATTAAATGTTAAGTTGTGTTACTTTGCTATTATTTTCAAAAGAAAGTTGGAAAATTTCATTCTAGCCACTATCAGAGCACCTTAAACTTCTCATACCCTTAGCTGACTGAAGTCCCAGCATCATTAAAAACTAGCTAGTTATTTAGCATGATAATTGTGTATTTGGAGGATTGCAATGTGACTGAAAGGTCCAATACAGTACCACAAAGCAAGAGATGAGAAGAATATTTGAAGAACATTATATTAGGTGGGTAACTCTTCACAAAACACTCAAAGTATTTGCTTTTACAGATCAGTGGAATAGAAATTAGAGGAATCTCTGGGTTGGGTTTGAGAGGCCCCAAATAGCTGCTCTTTCTTTAAGGATTGTCATGAGTTTAGCTTATAACCCTAAAGTCCTCCAGATGGCACCCCACAATTTTGGGGGATGACTGGTTACTTCCCTCCAGAGGTACCAGAAGATTGGCTGAAGTCCCATCACAGCCCATTGCAAAGCCTTAGATTCCCACAGTTAGATGAAATCTACGGGCTTCCTGGGTAGGAAACTCAGTGTGTAGCTATGGTGGCCCAGGTCACTGACAGGAAGGTAGCTCAGGGAGGAAGTGAGATCCTGGATCATTATGTCTTCCAGCTTGTTTACGTGTTGTCTCAACTGATATGAAAACTGTGTATCATCCACACCATGGAATACTACTAAGAAATAAAAAGAACAAGCTATTGATACATACAATGGCTTGGATGAATCCCAAGGTTGGTGCCAACTCGTTCCACTGGAAGAGAAGTCTGGCTTTAGGATGGGTTCTCCTGAAGCTCAGAGATGGTGTACTTGCTGTTGACCATGAGATGAACTCCTTTCCGTGGTGGTAGATATAGTCTTGAGGACCATGGTCACAACTATGGCATTAGATTTTGGGCTGAGGGACAGGTTAGGAATGTCAGCCCAGAGACAAATGTGGATCTCCCTTCTGAGACACAATCAACCAGCAGTGAGTCTAGAATTTAATCTAACTCCTCCCTACCTTCTGAGGAAATCTCAGTGCTCCTTCACTCAGGCCATCCACCAGTGCCTCACTGTACTTCAAGGCAATATTAAACCGGAAGGGGTAAGACAGATTCTCCAGCCACCAAAGTTTCAGCACTGACAACTTAACTCTCAACTTGTCAGGCTGGAGCTGAGCCCATGCTGTGTTTGAATCCAATCATGGTCAAGTCTGTACTGGGAAGACAACATTCCCTTCATCCATTCCTGTATCTCTTTTGCACAGATTAAAACTATGATTCATTAAAAAAAGACATATAATGCACACCTTAGGGTAAACAAGGTCTGATCTGGATCATATAAAAACAGCTAGCAGATATGTTAATCATATGCTGGAATGATACTGATGGTAAAATCAGAGATGATGCCTCATATGCAACTTTTGATAATATCTTGGATATGATCTGGTGTAATATAGTGTTGGGCACATCTTCAGAGCATGTTTAAGAAATATTTTATATCAGGCCTTAGGCAATCTTAGCAATAACAGTTATAGCTGTAACACAAACAGCAGTGAGCAATAGCACTTATCTATCCTTTTAGAATGAACTTTGAGTGGGAGGAATGAAGATTGCCCAGAAAACCAGAGGCCTGAAAAAAATCTCACCTCAGTGACAGAGAGGTCAAATTGCTACTGCATTATATTGTCTCTACTTTTTGTTCAGTTAATAGTGTGTTTGCTATTCAATAAGAAAGAGGTATTAGTCAGAACTTCATTACAACTGATTTGTGCCACATTAATATGGTTTTATTTAGAATTTATTATTTTATACAAAATAGCTTTAAAATGGTTGTTTAGTTTCTAATGTCAAAGACTTGGTAATTTTGCAAGAATAATGTTACCTGTGTGCTAATAAAAAATAATCAGGTTAAAGATTCCAAAACTCCTTTGTGATTGCTATATTTATCTCTCTGTGGGTATAATCGTGTATCCATACTGTACCATATGAGTATAATTTCTTTCTTTTAAAAATTTTGACTAAATTTTTCAAATTTAGTCAAATTTAAATTCAAAATATAAAAGGAGAAGTACGTATGCTTCTGACTATGATAGAATGGCATGTAGTGGACTAACATTCTTTCTGATAACATTTAGAACAGCTGGGTAAATATAAATAAACAAGCAAATAAACAAATCTTGTCTAAAGAAGAGCTGCAGAGCTAACTAGGACTTGAGGAGCCAAGATCCTGGATGGAGAGAAGCCACAAGAGATGAATTGACCTTCTACAAACCATGTTTCCTCTCAAGGAATTTACCAAGGTAACCAAACGCAAGGTTCTCATGTCCTGGTAAGAAGGGAGACAGACGGAAGCGAGTCTCACACTCAGCAGGTCTTCTCACAAGGCATTTGTTAAAATCTTAAGCTTTACAGGAAAATAAGTAAGACTCTTATCAGAAGGATGCTGAAAATCAGAGGACAGTATTCTTCGATCTCACAAAAATGCAGAAATGAAATTCATTATTCAGGAACTTAGAGAAGTGGACTTATTAAATAGCCAAGGTTCTCAGACCCAAGAGTCCTATAACATAACAACAGGGGTTAATCAGGCGTTCTCAGAGCCTTGCAAAAGTGAAAATTAGCATCTCTGCAGCTCACTTTGTGACTGGATTAAGATGTCTACACTCATTCTATCTGCCTGCCAGAAGACAGGGGGTATCCTCTCTGAGAGAGGGTGGTAAAGCTTCTACAATTTTTGATACACATTTGTCATCTTTAAATAAAAAAGCATGAGGCATTCCAAGAAAAAATTAAGAAAAACAGACCAACACATAACCCTGTTATTGGAGTTATCAGCCTCAGGCTTTAAACTAAATGAGCTAATCAACAATATTCAGAAATTAGATGGAAAAATGGAAAATTTTATGAGAGATATAAAATCTATAGAAAAGAATTAAAACACTAAAGGTGAAAAAATGTAAGAATTGAAATTAACAACTTAATAAATGATTTTAACACCAGATAGGACATGGTAAAAAAAAAAAAAAAAGGAGGATTCATGAATGGGAAATAAGGTAGCAAAAAATATCCAGATTACAGCACAGAGAGCAAAAATGGATGGTAAAGACACTAACAGAAGACTTAAAGGAATGCTAGAAATAGCGCAGAGTACAAAGGTAAAAATGCGTATTTGGAGGCCTTAGGGGGAAAGAAAGGAAGGTGTAAGACTATACCTGAAGAGGGAATGACCAAGAATTTTCCAAAATTGATGAAAGATACCAAGCCATATCTAAGAAATGCTCTAAATGTTAAGCAGTAAAAATCCAAAGATATCACCTACATACACTATTGTAAAATTCCTAAATGGACTAACAGAAAACATAAAAGCAACCAAAAATAAAGAACGTTATGCAATAATCAAAGGTTCAATAATCAGATTAATGTCTGACTTCTCAAAAGAAATGATGGAAGTCAAAAGTCAATTTAGCTGCATATTTAAAGTACAGTAGGGGGTTGCTTAATGACGGGAATATGTTCTGAGAAAGTCGTTATTAGGCAATTTCGTTGCTGCGTGAACACGATAAAATGTACTGAAAGGGAACAAAATTTACCACCCCAAAATGTGTCTCTTTAAAATGAGGATTATTTTAGGTTGATTATTTTTAAGACGCAAAAGATTCAGAAAGTTTTTCTTGTTACCTCCCCTTTAACTGCCTAAAAGAATTTGGATAAAAATACTTGTCTCAGGAAGTGAGCCACCACCTTAGAATAACATGAACTAGATGGGAGACAAGGAGGAACCTAGAAAAGCCTGTTTACTGGGCTCCTCCCTGTATTCTTCTGTTTCTCTGTGGCCAAACACTTGTTTTCCAAACATTTGCTACTTTTCACCTACCTGTGAATCGCCTTCCTTCCCTTTGAAGTCCCTGACTCTCCCCATCCCTAACATCTTCTTTTGTCTTTAGCTGAGGATGCTATTTAAGGTGAGGGCTTTGGCCATTTTGGCCAGTTACTCAGTTTTCTTGGGTTTCTCTCATGTATACATGTTATTAAATTTTTCTTTGTTTTCCTCCTGTTAATCTGTCCCACATCAATTTAATTCTTAGACCAGCCAGAAAAACCTAGAGGGGTAGAGGAAAATTTCTTCCTCCTCTACAGTACTTACACAAACCTAGATGTTATAGCCCTCTACACACTCAGACTACATGGTACTAATCATATGGGACAACCATCATTTATGCAGTACCTAGTTGATCAAAATGTTGCTATGTAGCGTGACTGTACTGAAAGAAAATAATTTTCCATCTGGAATACACTAACCAATGAAACTGGCTTTAAAAGTGAGGGGAAAAAGAAAACATTTTCAATCAAACAAAAACTGAGAAAATTCATTGCCAAATACTGACACTAAACATACTAAAGAGAACTCTTGGTTGCCCACAGAGACATGGTAGTACTAGAAGGATTAGAGGCCATCTAGAAGCAGCAAATGTAGTATCTGCAATTATAAAAATTAAAAAAACTAAAGTAGAAAGTACAACAGGTTTATAGTTGTTCGTGAAAACCATTAAAAATTAAATCTATCCAGCAAGTCCTCTCCCCCTTAAATTTATGTGTGTCAGTGTATATAAAGTTTTATTTTTTTAAAGATAAACATACTATCCCTCAAATTTACTTCAACCTACTCTAGCATAAGAAATAAGGACAACAATAGCTCATCAAAAGTCAGATAAATATTTTGATTGGTTGGTCTTATGTTTATATTTCAAATAATTGACAAACTCTTCCAAAGAACTTGCAAGAATTTTAGGAAAAGAAACTGAAAGTATTTGTTGCATTAATTAAAATTAAAATGTTAGACTCCTTTTAAAATAAACAATTAGCTATGATTAATAGATCAATAATATATCTTAAGTATTTTGCCATTTCAGATAAGACATTTGAAAATCTCCATTTAGTGGGTAGTTTTAGGATTTATCCTTATGATCGTAGTGAGCATTCATTTTAGTATAAAACACAAAAATGGCCAGAAGTCCCAGCACCAACCATATAATGATTTTCTCCTCCCAATGGAGCAGAGAGTACAATTGATCATTTTTCTTAAACACAATGCATTAAATTCATTGTTCCCATCCTTGTGCACCATTGGAGAATGTAACAATATGAAATTTCGTTTCTTAAAATCCTTTGCTAAGCCCTTCTTGATATGAAATTTTCTTAAATATATTAGGAAGAAACTTCTAACCTAAAGAAAAGAAACTAGTAATAGTGTTTCACCAGAAGTCATACTTCAATAAAGGCTACAATTGAATTTCACCATGAACACAGGATGTTACCACAATTTTATAAATGTTCATAAAAATAAATGTTCATCATACTTTCCATCTACATATGGAAGTACTCTGGTCTGGTTGAGGCAGCATTTATATATGGCAACGCTGTGTTATAAGCCTCCAGTCTATGAGGGAGGAGCCTTAAATCCAGGAGCAACTAGACAACTGAAGAAGCCCATCTGTAGGTAGAAGAGTGATGGAGTGCAAGCAATAGATATTACTAAATGTTGCACTGGAAATGAACCAAAGGTTCTATGAAACCCTGTGAGTGTCAGTGTTTTTGGTATACTTGTATATCCATTTCATTACGGTTAATATAATCAAAGTAAACCCTGGCAGACCCTGAAATATTTCTAAAAGCTATTGAATGCCAATGTATTTTATGAGTAGAGATTCTCTTTAACTATATTAAATATTTGACCCATAATCCTTGTATATTTTCATAGATGAGAAGATCTTATTCTAACTCTTAAGACCAATAGCATTATAAGAATGTAGCTCAGCTTTCAGTTAACTTTCTTTAAATAAACTGAAACGAGTCAAGGTTATATGCTTCAAACATATCTAGGTTATTCAACAATGGATCATTTTAAATACTCAGTTTGTTTACTTCTTAATCAAGTTGTGTCCTGCCTCTACTTTTACTTTGTAGATATTTACATTTAAAAACATCAGAGGCTAAAATATTATAGTATAAAACAGGTCTTCTGCATTTTGTGTTGCCAAAAATTATTACCATTAACTATTAATCTAAAAAGGGGCAATTTTCAAATTTAATCATACCCAATATTTCAATTACAGCAATGTAATAACTTATAAAAAAGTATTTAAGCATATTAGAAAGTTCTGGTTTTAGTGGCTCACTACTAAGTACAACAGAATAGAAAGCAGTCTTTGTTCTTCAACTTCAAGTTGTTGATATTTCATATATTGGGAAAATTCTTTATCCTAAGTACTATTATAATGAAATGTTTTCTCATTAAAACTTCTTTTATTCATGAAAGGGCAAAATCATTTGCTGGTTCGCTTTGTTCCAAGAACGTGCTGGAGTGCTAAATGAAAATATGCAGTTCAGCTCTCCAAGTAGCTTGCACATTACAAACCAAAATGTTAAGCTGTGAGGTTAAAATGAACTAGATAAGCAAAGAAGTCTTTTCCCTCTGCCAACATTTCTTTTTATACAGCACCTACAGAGGGACATATCTTTTTCTTTTTCAGAGACAAAGCTATTTAATATCCTAAGGAGTAATAGTAACCCTAATATGTGACTGTTCTTTAAAAATATTTCTTTCTCCTTAATTGTAGAGGCTCTCAGAGGCTTAGAGGTAGGCATTCTGATTATTTCACACGCTGACTCGCAGAAAGCAAAGTTCTGACAAAGAGGGTAGTCCTAGGAACGTAGGTCCCAGAATGATTGTTAAAAGATTAAGGTAGCTATTTGGGTTCCTTTTTTGTTCCCAATATTTAAGACAATGTAAAAGATGGCCTTTGCTAGGTCATCAATCCGTTCTCAGCTGTAGACAGAAGAGCTCACTAGAAAACACGAACAGTGGTTACTGAAAACTCCAAGATGACTCTAGGATGAATCCACCCCTCCAAGCATATCTTGAGGCAAGGTCCTCTATGTCTCAAGGCAAAGGATGGTGAGGATCCAAGTCACTCCATCCCCAGCTCTAAACCTGGCTTCTTTTCTTAGGTTTGCTTCATTGGTTCCAGGGGATTTTGGGCAACATGTAGCTGTCTCACCACAAATCCATCAAGACTCTGGAAGACAACTTATCTCCTAATATATGCCTCCTTTGAACAATAATTTACTAGTATTTATATAGAAAAGGAAAGCATCATGTTTAACAGTGTCAAGGATGATTTTTAAATTTAATATAGATTTACAGTTGGAAAACCCAAGTCTCACTCATAGGAAACAGTAATCGGAGACAAGGACGGTGCATTAGGATTTCTTCTAACATAACCCAGTGTTATTTTTTTATTTCCAAACATAGGCTATATCTATTTTAATACAATTTGTGTTATTTCCTTAATAAGTTCTCTATTTCAGTGAGAAAGTATCAGGAGACAATAAACAGTAAGACGTCTGTAAGATAATATGGGATACTGGAACGTGCTAATAAGAGGTTTATGAGAATCCCTTGCTGAAATCTTCAAGAAAAAGGAAAATATTTGCCTGTCTGTACTCTTCAGGTCTAGAAGAGTGACTGTCATGCACTAAATGAGCCCCTAATAAAGCTTTCTATATGTGTGTGTGTGTATATATATATTATGTTATATATGTGTATATTACAAAGAATCATTTAGTAAGACTTGAGAGTCTTGTTTAAAAACAGGCTTTTGAATTAGATGATCTTCCAAGTCATCCATTACATATCAAGCCATTCTACAGGGACGCTGCTACATTGGCAAATAACTTCCATTGTCTTTTATGGGCTACTCTACGCTCTTTGCTAACAATTTGTATCTCACTTTCTCTGATAATTCCTCTGTAGGCATTACCTTAAGAGATTATCACCCAGGAGCAGTCTCCCATCCTTTCATTATTGCTTACACAGCAATCTATGTATATACTTATATGAGGCTAGATGAAATTAAACAAGGCCCAACTGTGCTTTTCAAACTACAACCACAATAGAAGGTAATTTATTTAAACTGTAGCCTTCAGTGTGATCTTCAGGGTGTGCAGCTTCACTCCACTTAGCATGAAAAAGATCTTTACATAAAATGATATTCATCCTGTCACGAAAACTTGGGACAATGGTATATAAAGCATTGTCCCTTTAGATTCTCCATTCTTCACTCATTCTCCATTCATTCACTTCACTACACATCATGCCTGTCCTCTCATCCCTGCATTGTGTTTTTGGGCATTCATGTTGGTGTGTGCCCAGTTACTTGAAAGAACAGCATATTAAAATAAAGGAGTTGAGCATAGTGGCTGACAACAGATCAATCATCCATGCATTAATTTATTGCATTCATATATTCAAAAAGTATACATTGAACACTATACTAATTCTATGAAAATAAAAATTACAACTCAACATGCTACAAACTACGATCCTGGTAGGCACAGGATACCAGCTTACACAGTTGTGTTGTTTTTCCACGATCATTTAGAGGTAAAATACATAAAAAAATAGTAGAATATCTGAACGCTTTTCCTAAACCTTGATTTGTAACAATTCCACTCTCAATGAAGTAGAATGAAAGGACCAAAAAAAAAAAAAAGTTCGTGTTACCTACAACTGGACACCATGTACTGTCAAGTCTTTGAGGTGACATCTCAAATTAATTTACCAAATAGAATCACTCCAAAGAAGTCTCTGGCTTTCTCTAGTTCACCTTAGAAATACTTGTATGTGTCCTCTTTCAACCCTAACCACACTTCTCACAGTGTAATGAAACAAAAACTCTCCCTTAAGAATTTCATCACAGCACCATTCAAAGTAAAATACATTAATAATTGGTTATATAAATCCTGCGAAAATGAGCACTAAGGAGTAACTAGTTGAGTGGAAGTTACATTCATTGAATAACTGTGGGTTAATTATTTTTAGAACGTAGGAAATAATATAGTACTCAATATATCACATAAGTGTAATACTATTATAGCTGGCTTCATTATATGGAGAAATATGCTCAAAATTCAGACAACTAAGGTATTACAAAACAGCAAAATAAATTAATTATGCCCAATTACAAACGCATAATATTTACGACGATCTAATTCAGTTAAAAACTCACACATTTTTTGAGCATCCTCTGGGTTTCTTAAAGGAGTTTACTGTCTAGTTCAGGAGACAGACCTCTACCCACCTGCAAGGCAGAATATAACAAGGTTTGCTTGTATTTATACTTCAACACCTGGAGACAGGAAGGAAACTTTCAAGGAGACAGTAACATTGAGCTAGGCTTTAGTGCTTGGGGAACATTTTGACAGGAAGCAATAAAGTAAAAGGTGTTCTATACAGAGGGAGCTTTACCAGGAAATGCAAAGATGAAGAGCTTACTCGTGTCATCCATCTATTTATCCAATTAGTCACTTACCAATAGTCAACAAATATCTACTAAATGGATGCCACTTCAGTGCCAATTTTCGTAATGGCATTACATGTATTTAAAGAAACTACGTCTTTAACTTCAGTGTTAATAGGTCTTTGAACATAATCACATCCGTTTTAACTTCAGGTATGTTTTTAAAAAACCCAGAAAAGTTCTTACAATGTGCTGCCAGCTGATAGATGTCTTCTGGGATTTATGAATGAGAACTCCCTTTGCTATGTATCAAGGGATGTCAAAAATAATCAGGCAATTAATATTTCACATAAAATGAAGACAAAACACTTGTCTAGAAATTTTATGTAACATTGATAAGATGCCATATATAACTAACATGTCTTAACATGACTGCTTTTTCTATGAAGACATTTTATTAATAGTCTACAGATGCTCTAACATTTTGAAGGAGAACTTTTTATTTAGAAATTATAATCTCATGACTATTTAAAGAAAAATTTATAACCTTGAATTTTATCCATGAAACTAAACCCTTTTCCTCTTTCCACACATATTACATTTATATTCAAGAGTAAAAAAAGAAATCATTTTGAGAACAACCTGCTTGAGGTGAGTAGTGTATCTCTTGCTTGGCTTCAAAACTGATGGAGGTTTAGTCAACAGAATATTGTTTTCAATTTTAGCCTCATAATGGGGTTGTCTATGCCCCAATGTTACATCATTTGAAAAATTAATTAAATAAATAGCTGTAAGAATCCAGTGAATTTATGAATCTTGTTAAAAGATTACTAATTTTATTTTAGAAACCATAAGAATTAAGTAAAAAGAATACAGGATTTAGAATCAAGTAGACACGGATTCAAGTCCTCACTCTACCACGAAGCAGCTTTGTGACTTTTTAGAAATTTAATCTTTTCAGACTCTTTAAAAGGTGGTAATAATTCTTCGGTTTTAAGCTAGATGTGAAGATAAACATGAGAAAAAGTTTACTTTTTTAAAAAACTTATATGTCCATAGCATAGTGCCTGGCATACATTAAGTATCCATAAATATTGCCCCCTTTTCTTCTTTTCCTTTTTTCATGATAGTTTGTTTTTCCGTCTTAAATAAATTTTAGTTCTTGATGGTATTTGTTCAAGGAAACTATTTATGGTGACTTTTTCAACATATTTCAAAAATATAACAGCAAACTACAAGCAGAATGTAGTGAATGCATATCTGATTCATTTCATTGCACTTGCCATTTCTTAAAAAGAACGCAGTGTGTTAGATAAAGCTATCAAGGCATTTTTTAAATTAATGTTTTAATTAACATTTATAATTTTATGTGTAAAACTATACCCATGTGTCAGCTGTTGCCTCTTAAGCAGCCATTACTCTATGAACTGCTGTATTTCAAAGGAAACGTTTTTTAAGGGAGACAAAACACACGCTAATATTAATGGAATATCATCTACAGTTTAGTTACAGGAGCAGATCAAGTAGTGAAGCTGTTATCTCTCTTTCATATCCTATTTAAGTGAAACCGAAGTTTCAGAAGGATCATTGAGATTTTTAAAAAATGTAAATAGATTTCATTTACTGAATAGTTCACAGAACAACGTAGTTGTAAATTGATGTATTTTCAATGTACGTGTCTTTAATTTTCAGTTTCATAAATAAGTAGCTTCTTTTCCTAAATGTATTTTTTATCACAGAGTTATTTTGGTAGTACAATGTTCTCGGAGATTAGGCCTATTTTTATGCTGGTTAAAAAGATATAGCCATGATATTATATCCCTAATCAAAACATTCTTGAATCTCTTAAAATATTGAGGTCCCAGTGCATCTGAGAGGATTAGAACTAGAAAACATGAGAGGAAAGGTAGTTCTAAAGCAAGTTTTCATCACAACTAGATAGAAGAAAATGTCCAATGGAAGTTGGGTTGAACTAGTCAGTTTTAATGTTTATTGGTGGGGAGTGATGGAGCATAAATTAGGTTAAAAGCCAAGATTTTTATTTTGAGCTGTCTCCTCAATCTCATTTTCAATAAGAACTCAAATGCTTACGGTGGGTTTTCCACAGATATTAAATAGGTGAATAACACAGGTTTCAATTTAGCCCAGACAATCCAATGTGGAAAGTCAAGATGCACATTAGAAGCTGATCTCATAAAATGTTTAGCAATGACGATATTGGAAAAGGAAAATTTAATTTATTATAATCCCCTTCACCTATCTCATTTTCAACAATAAGACAATCACATTTTCATAAAAATATATTCAGTCCACAGTTTTACTATCCTAGCTACTCTTTAGCACTTCTCATATATATAACTTTATTTGCAAAGTCCTTTATCTTTTTGAGCACTGATATTCAGATATTAACTATTGTACTAATGTGTGCATATATTTATTTTTGTTCCAATATATGAATTAATTTGAAATGGTAGATTATTTTAGTTTTCAGCTGCTAAATGTAATGTTGATAACTTGAGTTGCCATAAATTATCCTGGCAATTAAACATGCAGGTACAAAAATGTAACAATATTTTAAACAATATGTTTGTGAAAGTAAGTTTTAATTCAGCAGGGTTAATTAGCATATCCTAAAGGCTATTATAATACTTTCATAGAAATTTAATCATGTTTATAATAGGGTTTAAGTTTAAAAGTTTAAATTTGTGTACTAAACAAAATATTCAAATTTCCCCTAATCAGAATGAATAAAAGCAACATTCTGGTGTTTCCTATTTATGTAAAGTATAAATTAATTAAGGTTATCTTATATGGAAAGTTATTTGTTCTCTTACTATTTTAATAACCAAAGTGGCCACAAAATTTATACAGAACTTTAATTTTCTTATGGTTTTCTCTGTGCATTTTGGACTTGACCTTCCAGGAATACCAGCAACAGAGAAATAAACAGTATGAAAGTTACAAAATTTTAGCTCTTATAAGTAGTAATAGAAATCTATTCCCAAACCTCATATCTTTGAGAACCACCACTAAGTAATTAAATTGAAACTTATTTTCAAGATCAGAGATTTTCAGACACACTGTTAATATTTGACAGGTTTTGTTAAAGAGACATGTCTCTTGTATCTGTTGAACTTAGATGCTTTATGCTTTGATGAATGCCCATGTTCCTTTAAGTTCTTACTTAAGAGGAAGAACTTTTCTAAATTTGCAATTACGAGTCTTCTCACTATGCCTTATTTAAACTGTTTATCTATCTATCTACTCATTCAGTGAATAGTAAGCAGCTCTTAGGTATCAATCTCATCAACCTGTTAGTGTGTATTTTTCTTTCTGCATAACTTCCTTGGCATAAATCTATCTGCTCTTCACTCCACAACAGCAATAGCAGGCTTAGCCGTGTAGCTGAGCTCTGATTAGAGCTCTGTTGAAAGGCTTTCCAGCTCTGTGGTCTCTTATTCATAAGTAATGTAAGTGCTTTCTTTCCTTCTACCTGTACTAACTTTTATTAATCCAAGACATTTGCATAAAATACTTAGATAAAGCCTATTAACGTCTACTGATGTGCTGATTTGCATTAACTGCATTAATTCATAAATCTAGTTTTTAAAGTGCTTCTTTAACAATGTCTTACTGAATTTTGATTCTAATATCCAAAGTACTAGATATGTCTATACCTTACTGATTTTTTTGCCTTAAACACTCAAGGGGGAATGTGTCCTGGTCTACTGACCAGGTGAATAGAAATGGGTAACACAAATGTAAGTTTAAATAGCAAACCATAACACGGTAATGATGATTTCATTCTTTTAACATATCCACCCACTCTTACTCTCGCTGTTTAATTCAGTTTTACTTAAAAATAAAAAAAAAACTTCACTTAACCTTTTTTCTTAAATAATTTGTAATATGTTTTGTTTGTGATTACCATGATAGGAAAGCCAGAAATTATATGAGACCTGAAAGTTTTTTTTTTTTTCAGTTTTACAAGTCTGTTCTAAATGTGTTTTTAATAAAACAAGTAAACCTTGCTTCCACCCCTCCTTCCACTCTTCTGGCTTGGAGCTTACTCAGTAAGCTACCTGCTGCATTTTATAGCTGCAGAATTTAACCGGGAAGGGCTCCTCTAAGAAACCATGTGAACAGGGATGCACCATAGTGGACACAACAGAGTAAATACAGACAAGAACAGAACTCCTTTTCTCAGTCTCCTCCAAACCCCCCATCCCCTTCCAGTATTCTCAGTCACAAAAGCCAGCTGAGTCCACAGCTGGGATAACAAGTTGTGCTATGAATTTCAGTGATTTCCCCAAGTAGCAAACAGGGTCATTGGCTTAATTGGAATTTCAGTTGCCAAGCTAACTAGGAATCCCTAGCCTGGGTCCAGCAACACAGATAAAAATGTTTCTGCTTCCTGATAGAGAATGAAAATGACGCAGAGTGTAATTGATCGGCAGGATATTGATCATTAACCTCTCTTCATTCCCCCAGTTTAGGTACCAGAGAGTCGAGGGCTCATTTATGTACTCCCAGGGGCCACTAAGATCTCCATTTTCCCCAAATGCATAAAAGGCTAAAAACAGCCTTTCTCCTCAGCACCACGGCGTGGCTGCAGCTGCTTTGTTTACCATATAAGTCACACCGGGGGTTCACTCCTCGCCCTCTCCCCTGCTTTAAAGCCCGGTGCGGTGAGAGGCTGAGAAGCATCCTCCAACTCCCGCTCAGCCCGGGTCAACCACAGAAAGCTTCACAAATCGGTTCCGAGCCTTAAAGAGAAACCATGCAGCTGGAGCCTTTTGAACTCCTAACCTCCAGGGATGTCCGCCTCCCAAGAGGGATCGGGCTTCCCAGGCAGCTTGAGAAACTTAACCGAGATCTCAGAAAGGAGGCGAGGTGCAGCTCCGGTCAAGTGGAGCTCTGAGGCGACACCCTCTTTACCTGGAAAGTTGCAATCTTCTGGCTGGAGAGGGATCGATCCGAGGACGGGCGGCACGGGTGCTACGCCGGGTGAGAGCACGTCCGGCAAATTCCAATGGGATTTCCTTAGTCGTTGCCGAGTTTTGGAGCATTCCAAGGAAAACGCACGAAGCTGGAGCCCACGCAGCTGGCACTGAACTGGGCGGAGTGAGGATCCTCTGAGAACGATGCCATGGGAGGCGGGGGAGGGGAGGCTCTGGAGGAGGAGGTGAGCGCCAGGGGAGGAGAACCTCGCCCACCCCCGCCCCCACTGATCCCTCGGGGTAAAGTTAACGTTCTCACGGCTGACAGCGCTGAGCCCAGAGGAGGGCACCTCGCCTTCCGTCCCGGGCGGCTGCCTGACTCAGGGTCTGCCCAGTCCCTGCTCAGAAGGGACAGCTGTGAAGATGCGCGTCCCACGCACCGCTCTGCGCGGCGGTGGATGGAGGGGACCCGCGCGCGGGCAGGTCTCCGACTCGGCTGCCTGGGATTAGCCTCCACTGCTCTGGGCCAACTGCTTGAGGTCAGCCAGTTGGGCAGGCAAGCTGACCACAAGCCAGCCCTCCTCTGGCCACGTCGGTGGCCGGAACGCACTCTGCGGTCCTGGATGTACGCCAGACACACCTCCAGGCTTCGGGCGGACTCTGCAGGTTGTCCGACTTCAGTTCGCGTCAGGACCGGCTTCTGAACGCCCTGCTCCCATCCCAGTAAACCAGCACCCAGGCGGCAGGTCGCCAGACTTGAAAAAAGTAACCCCCACCCCACGCCGTAACTCTCAAAGCTTTTCCCACTCCGGCTCCTCTGGGCTCCCAGCACCCCCTCTGCCGTCCTCAAGGTGTCAGACTTCCCCTGCAAGAGCAGGAGTGTGCCTCTTGCCACTAGTGTCAACAGTCGAGACAGTCGCGATGAATAAATGATGAGGCACAGCGTTCCACTCACCCCCACCCTACTTGGTCTTTCCAACAGGCATAGGAAATCAGTAAGTTTCCGAATATTAAATAAAATTCAAAAGGCGCACGAGCCTAGAAGCGCGAGATTCCATGGCTTCGGGGGTGTGTGAGAGAGAAGTGTGTGTATGCGTGTGCGTGAGATGTTCGCATCACTGTACTCAGATTTCAGGACAAAAGTTACCTCTTGGCCACTCTCTTTGCTGCTCACCCAAGAAAATAAGATTAAAATGCAAGGAGGAAAAGATAGGTGTTGGCAATCACTTACTTGCTATAACTGCGATGGGGTGACTCCCAGCTCGTCCCTCAGGCAGGCATGGTTGGTCAGGACCCCATGACCTGAGAGTCCATTTGTAACAGAGAGAGCGACGTCCATGCGGAATCTTAGCTAGCGATTACCCGGCCTGAGAGTCTGGGTTTCTCCTTGATTTCCTCTTTTCTGAAAGCCCTGGGGTGAGCCGCTGGTCGCTGATCCCTGCTCAGCAGATGCTTCCTCCTGCTTCGCGCTTGTGCAACAGATGAGTGGCAACCCTTTCTCTGTCCCCACCAAGCGTTTTCCACCTCCTGGGAATGAGTGCTGTGTGGACTGTGAGGAGGACCAGGTTCTTCCCAAGGAATATTTCCCAAGGGAGTCAAGGGTAGGCAGCAAGCCTGCACCCACACGTAGCCCTCAAAGGGCAAAATTAAAGAATTTCCTGCTTGGTTTTTTTTTTTTTTTCCTCCTTAGTTCAGATGAGTTGAGGGTTTTTTTTTTTTTTTTTTTTTTGGAGTATTTACATGAGTAAAGAGAATATCACTGGAGATCACCCACTGTGGTTAGTGCATGCTACTTTTTTGTTTTTTCTTCATTTAAATCACTTTTCTTATTTCTAAAGTTTTTTTTCTCTCTCACTTACTGTTCTTCTCCCGGGTTTATCCCAAACCCAGCCTTGACCCCTGTTCTAAATTTCTAGGAGCGCTCCCCAAAAATACTGAGGTGCACTGAGGCAGACCTGATTCCTCTAACATCCCTCCAGAAAACAAAGGCGAGAACAACAACATAAGGATTCCGTCTCTCCCTCAATCTCTTTTTACTTTTTACCACAAAAGTACCTTAATATCTTTAAACAGTTTAAAATTTGTTTTAATGTTAAATCATGGCTTTTATAAAGTGTGCAAGAGCGCATTTGTCTGTAGACAGGGTAATGAACTTTATAATAAATGTGAGTCAACTTTGCATCTAACAAGGGGGAACTACATATGAAAATCTATTTAATGCAATGCAACAGGAAGTAATTTTGTATTTTTTCATGAAATAACATATTCCCATTAATCATCAGTAATTAAAATGTTTTAATGCCTAAAAAAATGAAAGTAAAGCTAACATTTATTAATGTAATGTTTTGTCTCAGCCTGAGAACAAAATTCTACGTATGCTGAGTGTGTATCTTTATAAATAACCCCCTAATAGAATTCCACATACTGAGATAAGTGTGTATCTTTATAATACATTTAAAAACACATTCAGGGGCGGCCTGGTGGCGTGCAGCGGTTAATTAAGTTCGCACGTTCCACTTCAGCGGCCCGGGTTTTGCTAGGTCGGATCCCAGGTGCGGACATGGCGCCGCTTGGCAAGCCATGCTGTGGTAGGCGTCCCACATATAAAGAAGAGGAAGATGGGCACAGATGTTAGCTCAGGGCCAGTCTTCCTTGGCAAAAAGAGGAGGATTGGCAGCAGATGTTAGCTCAGGGCTAATCTTTCTCAAAAAAAAAAACAAACAAAACATTCGAAAGAAAGTGGATCAGTGACAACACATACTCTTTGATTAGAGATTAAGAACTTTACTTTGCAAACTTAGCATCTGTACCAAATTATATACCATCTCCATCTTCTCTTAGGATATGTTTTTTATAACAAATGCCATCTCTGTCGTGATGCTCGTGAGAGGCATTTTGTCTATTTCTCTGATTTTTAATTTTTCCCTTAAGAAATGTGCCTGTGAATCTACAATAAACACAAAACAGAAAGGAACAGTGAGGACAGCCGTCTGAGTAGGCCGTGTTCCCATGAGAAGAATATTCTATTGATCCTTGAGCTTCATTTTCAACAGTTTCATGTGATTATTGATTGCTAATCTCATGCCACCTACTAAAATGATTAGCAATTACAGGAAAATTATTTGAAATCTATTTAAATGACACAGTGAACGGCATATACTACAGCTATTAGCAATAGAAGGAGGAAGGGGAGAGATTTGTTTTTGTTTACAATTTTAAAATACAAATTTGGCGGCATTCCACAAACCCGCACTCCACTTAAAATGCCATTCACTGAAGTCAAAGAAATTTATAATAAAATGGTGTATGCTTACTGGAAATTTCTTTTTAGTACCCTAGTCAGAAAAATAAGAAAGCACTCCTGCTTTGAAATTAGCAAGAGACAAGTGACCTAAGAAATGATAGCAGTAAAACAACTCTCTGCAATGCCTATTCATAGCTCAGACATGTCATGGAACTGAAACTACAATTGTTTTAGGATCTCTACTTTCAACTTATTTTTAAATGTTCTTCTTTCTCCTAGGAGCTGATATGTAACATGTGTGAAGCTTTCTTTCAAAGCTGCTGTATCTCAGACTTAGAGGCAGTCACACACAGGCATTTGAAAAATTTAGTTCTGCACCTGTATGGCCATTAGCATTTCATGTGAAGGTAATACTCTGTGTATAATGATGCCATCATCAGGTACATGACAATGGCCTTTTCTTATCTTAGGCAAATTTGGGAAATAGGTTAGCATTGTCTTCAAAGCCCATGTGACCTGTCTCCTAGCTGTGTGACCAGGCCTCTCCCTCATTCTGCAGAAAGGCTCACCCCAGGCCCCTCCCTGAAGGGCTTGGGCCTACTCACCTTGCCTTGTAGTCAGTGGCCTCTGCCCCTGTTCTGCCATCACTTCTAACTAGGCTTTGATCCAATCTGAATGGATCACATTATCAATGCAGCTTTTTACCTGCTTTTTAAAAAAATCTAATATTTTCTAATTTACCAGTTTTTCTTTAAAAATATTAATTTTAATGACTCACTATACATTTCTGAGAAATACTTCCACTCGAACCTGGAGACATTTTACAGTCTGTAGTTCACCTGTAATAATTACTGTCTTCCACAAATTCCTGCTTAGTTATCTTCTGGAAGTTTCAGTCTCTTCCCAGATCTAGAATGAAATTAAATACCATTGGGGGACCTGAGAGAGACGTTTTGGCTGCCTCAAGAAACAGAAGTAGTAGGCTTGCGGAAGACACTTTCCTGATGGATACTAAATGTATACGAATGTACCTAATGCATACTAATTTGGAAAAAGGAAGGAGATAATGAGAGATGACTAAAAAACTTCCTCCTGATTTCAGGAGGAGAGGTTTGCACAATTCCTAAAACAAAGCACTGATGCAACAGCAATTCCGTTTGACAACACATGCTCTATTATTTTTGAATTTAGTGGAAATCCTTTCCCATTCTGGTGATAGCACAACACTTAGTCCTACATAAGATCAACATTGTTATGAAATCTCTTTTCTGAGACATGAATTTGGGGACAGTTAAGAGGAGTTGTAAAAGGGCTGCTAGCCAGATGCTATTTCAAGCTAGAACATTGTACCCAATCTTTAAAATCAGATCATTCTTGAAAAAGAAAAAAAAGGATAATGTTATTGGTTGGAGACAGTTTTCCTTAGTGATGTTGTGTCTTGTTTTGTCTAGATCTTCACTGTTTTTTATAAGGATTTTAAGTTTCTGAGAAATAAGTGAATGTTAAATGGAATGGCTCGTCTACCTTACAGTATCAAATAAAATAGTATGTCAGGAAATAATCTTTAGGTTGTGGGTTATGCCTAACCCACAGCAGGAACCTGATTACTGCTGAGTGATCAGCCTTTAGTTTCTAGTTAATTGTTAAGAATACATCAACCAATCCAATGACTTTTAAAAGTAGATCTAATGGGCAATATAGTCCAGTGGGCAAGAACGCATATTATAAAGCCAGACTGCCTAGGTTTGAATTTAAACTCTGCCGCTTAGCAATTGTCGGACTCTGGGCATACCACCTATCCTCTCTACCTCACTTTATTTACCTCTAAAATGGGAACTACAATAGTACCTCCACCATAGGATTGGTTTGGAAACCTGTATAAACAAATGTAAATTAATACATGTAAACTGCTTATAGTACCTACCATTATAAGTGTTACATGTTGCTTTATTTTTTACTTTATATCGTAATATGTTCGTATTCTGATTTTTCAGAGGGTGAAACTGTTTCTTAAGATGTTAATAAAAATTTGGTCTATTCAAGAAAGTTAAGCCTTATTTTAATGAAATGCTTGCAATGTATCAGTGCAGAACAAAGTAGAGTAGAGGTTTGCAATTTATCAGTGAACTTAAGTGGAGAAAAGAGCAAATTCAAGGAACTCAGATCTGCAAGAGCAATTCAGTCCTGGATTGTCTGGACTGTCTATTCTCCCAACTGTATTGGTAAAGCCGACTCCCACTGTGTAGGGAACAGGACCGAACCAGGAAAATCATGTCATAGAATGAACGCTGAGTTCTTAACTCTCAAAGAAATAACTTCAAGGTTTCAACACACAGATTCACATTCATCCTCAGAAGTAAGAATCTTGGGCATCTTATCTCTTATGAGTTCTTTATGATGTAAAGTATTAAATTATTTCATTTTCTTTTCAAGTACTCGATATTGTGTGGTATCTAAATGCATGGGCCCTACAGTCAGAATACCTGGGTTCAAATCTTGCCTTTACCCCTTTCTAACAAAATCATCTTAGGCAAGAATTACTTAACCATTCTGTGACTCGAATTCTTCATTTGGCAAGTGGACATAAAAGTAGTATTTGCTTTCTTCGGTTGCTATGAGCATTAAATGTGGTGGTATTTGTAAAGCACAAAGCAAGAGTTCAATAAATGTCCTAAACTTTATTTCTTCTTTTCAATGCAGGAAACCTGCTTTAAGAACCTCTGAAAAGAACAACACACAGAACACAGTATGTAAGCCCCAAAACTGTAGTTTTCATGTGAGCACAAGTTCTCTTTAAGTGAAGAAAACCACTGGAAGTGTAGTCAGCTCTACTTATGAAAGGGACATAAATATTTCTCTGCAACACATGATAAAGACACGGAGTTTAATTGTGCACAGTGCTCAAAAGCAATCACCAAAGATTTGTCATCGAAGCCAACCCTGGTATCTGGCCTGGTAATATGTGAGTGTATCAACCCCGCTTCCCCTAACAGAATCTGGGTCTCCCCATTTGTTTTATTCTTCCTGATCCTAAAACAATGGAATTTCTTGTTGACAATTATATATGCCATCAATGAAGTACATCCTTTTCTTAATATCCCAAGCATGGAACAGACTTTTCTGTTCTTTCATCTTGAAGGAGCTCAAATTTCTTTTGTTGAGTTACTCATGACCCTGTATGATTTTACCTCTTAAGACTACTCAGCTCATCCCAGTTTTCCTAAGATATTCCTGATTTAGGCACTCAAAGGCCTGTGCCCCAGGAAACTCCTTAGTCCTAGGAAAGTCAGGACACTTGGGCACCTTACTTCTTTGTTGACAATCCCAACCTAAAATAACTTCTTTGCTTCTAAATTTTTATGTGACATGTTTGGCATTTACATTCATTTGGTACTTTTAGAGTTCATATTTTGTCATGTGTAAAGCATTTTACCACCTCATTAGACTTCAATTTCTCAAGGAAGCAACATGGTATAAAAGAATTTTCCATGTTCACTGATGCCAGACCTGAATTCAAATAGTGCCAATTTTGTTAGCTTGAGAATTCTTTTCTTTTTTTTTTTTTGTGAGAAAGATTGGCCCAGAGCTAACATCTTTGCTAATATTCCTCTTTTTGCTTGAGGAAGATTGTTACTGATGCTGAGCTAACATCTGTGACAATCTTCCTCTATTTCGTGTGGGATGCTACCACAGTGTGTCTTGATAAACAGTGCTAGGTCTATGCCCAGGATCCAAATCTGTGAACACCAGGCTGCCGAAGAGGAGCACTTGAACTTAACTACTATGCCCGAGGGCCAGCCCCGAGAATTTTACTAATTGTTCTTTTAATATAAATTTGTTTATTTATGAAAGAAAAACAACATCTACTGAGCAGATATGATTCTTAGTCCACAAACTCAACTGAGAAAGAAAAGTTTTTAAAAATATTTTGTGAATAAAATACTATATAGAATCATATATATGGCAATCCTAAATGCAATGTGAAACACGATTTTTCTCAGTAACGAGTATGGAAAAGATCATTTTTTCAATTATAATATAAAACATGTAGATAATGTTGAAAATATCTATTTATATTTAATTGATGAATTTATCTGTCAATCCATTTAAAATCATATTATACAAAATAAAAATATTTAAATATATTGCTTTTTTCTGTTCTCATATTTGATGGAACAAGTTAACTCAAATTCTTTACCTGCAATTTCAAAATAAGTTTCCTAGTCGTTGTTAGAACCATTATTGAGATATCTAACAGTTTTACAGAAAACCTTATTTTCATTTCCTTTTAACACTTGGAGATGTCCGTTTTGAAGGCATGATGCACTCTATGTGTGATGTTTTCAGTGGAAGGTTTATCTTATGCTTCAAGAATCCATTTACATAACATTTTTTTCTTCATCTCATATATATATGCTGGTAATCTCCACAAAACAGATGATTAAAAACATGTAATGCTTTTTAATAATATAAAGCTAATTTACAAAGTTATTGAGCACAAATTATGAAAACATATTCCTAGAAATAATCATTATATCTGTATTGTATTTCTGTCTTTTACTGATGACTGTTTAACTCGTGAGCTCTGTAGCATCCATGACCTGCATTGACTGAGGTTATTTAAGATTAATTTGCATTTCCTAGATATTACTATTTATTTCATTAATCAAAATGAGGTCGTTAAGAAAACTCCCAATCCCACCACAGCATAATGTGAAAAGCTACTTAAGGACTCGGAGAGGAGTTATTTTTTTTCTGAGTTATAAATTGAAAGATACAAATGGAAACAAAACAAAGACTCAGTTGGATTACGTCGTACACGTAATTGTGCTAAAAACTATATTAAATGCCAAGGTAGCTATTTTCTGCTGATAGTTTCAGTTATTTTTATTCCACCTATCTTCATATTTCATTTGAGAGAAAATACAGTAGTTGTTTGTTGCCACTAAGGACAAAATAAAGAAAGAAAGAGAGAAAGAGAGCAAGGAGAAAGGAAGAGGGAGGCGGAGGAAGAGAAGGAGAAAGGAAGGAAAGAAAGGAAGGAAGGAAGGAGGGAGGGCAGGGAAGAGAGAGAGAGAGACCTGGTCTCTAAGCATCCTAGAGTTTATCCCTCTCCAGTGTGTCAAGCTCCCTGAAGCTCTTTAAGAATGCATGAGATAAAAATTATATTCTCATTTTTTGCTGAATTTTATTCTTTGACCATGTAATGGTGGTTTCAGATCAATGGTGTCACTTTTCTTCCAGGAGCCCCTTGAGTTAAATTCAAGTTGGCTGTTGTAAACACGGCCTCTGCCATGTCTTGTCACAGCCTAGTGCCAGCAGTGAAGTGCCTGTTGTCGAGATGTAAATTTTCGATATGGTGAGATGTAATGAAGCACTTCAGCTTCTCTAGAAAGAGAAATGTTGTGTTGATGTTTTCTGCTTGTTTCTTTTAGAATATTTTTTCTTTTTGTGAGAAAACATAAACTTGGTTGCGTGTATTAAAAGACAGAGTTTTGCTGGTTCTGTTTAGAAGGGGGCGGAGTATGTGTGTGAATAGCCAAAAGAGTCGTTCTTCAAAAGGAAAAGCTGAGTCCTTCTCAAGATGGATTTAATGCCACCCACTAATTATGCATTAGCAAGTTATGATTATTTTTTATTGTTGAAAGGTTTTAAATTACAGAAAAATAGTTGATTTTCTAAAGAATGTAAATACTTAGAGAACCACAAAAAATGTATTTGTTAAGATAACAAGGCCTTATTTCTATAAAGTCAAGTGGAGTGGACAAAATTTGGTTTATGCTACATATGGTAAACCTGTGCGGTCTCAGCCATGTTTGCTAACTTTGATAAACCACAAGTTTCTTATCTGCAACTTGGAAGTAATAGCATCTTGCATGATAATCTCACAAAATTTTCATTATGTAAGTGAAATATTCTTACAAAATATACATAACTATATCATATCTACCTGTCTAGCTTTCATTGAAATAATTTTACATCTTCTTTAGGTACCCAAATTTTTTACTGTACCAAATTTTATTTCAAAGTTATTAACTATATGTAGAACTAGTTTTTCAAAGGTTTTTATAATAAACTGTAATGTATAGGAAAAAGCTTGTTTTTTAGATAGAGTAACTTTTATAGTGTTACTATTTAATTCTTATTTGTGAAAGGAAGAGGAAGCATAAGATTTATACACAAGATCTACAATAGGTAAAGATTTAGAACCATCTAATTAACGAATTATGTGATGGAAGAGAGTGGGTGATTAACATAATGATAGTTTATGTAGAGATCAAGGCAGTAAATTGTGAAATGAAGAGAAGATAGTAGGCACCTACTTCATGGAGCCGTCCTGTCTCCCATGTGAAAGCACATGTGCTTCATTAGGTTACAGATGCAGTAGGAAAAGATTAGGCTAAATTGCTCACCTGGAAGACTAACAGCAATACACCTCAGCAATTCCAGCTAGAACAATCATACGTAAATGTGACATTAGTAGCAAGCATACCAGCTCTGCTGTGTGATCACTCGGTTATTAATGGCTTTGCACAGGGCATCTGACTCGTGCTCTGTACCTAATTCCGGAATCACTCTTTTCTGTTTCAATGACTTGCAGTGTCTCTTCCTCAATGTGACCTAAAACTTCTTCCTTTCTCAGCTCTTAGCAACCTTTGTGCAAATGAAATTAAAATATAGAAATAAACACTGAAAATGTATTTGATATTCAAGATTTGTTAAAATGTCACACATAATGCTTACGATTGTCTTTTCCCCCACTAGAATTGCAATTGTTGAGGCGTTCTTTGGAAATATATGTATTTATATTATATTAGTCAAACAAAATAACTTCTAATGGAGTCATTGAGCCAGATTATGGACTATAGATATTAAAATCTTTTTATGTTGCTAGTAAATGTTAAAATGTTCTTGCAAGTGGAACCTGGTAAAGAACAGTGCTGTAAATTAAAACTAATGCCAGGAAAAGAGAGATCGTTGTTGAATCATTTAGCACAAATTATACCCCAAAAGGCAAAAAACTGATCAGGAGAAAGTGAATTCAGCTCAAAGAATTAAAGTTATTTTGATTCAACAAATAAATAATTTTATTTAAAATTCTTTGACATTGTTTGTAAAAGGACTCTATTTGGAGTATACACATTTTTTACACCTGGCTCTCTTGTGAGTTAGTTCTTGAGTAATAGGTGTCAGTTTTATAATTTGAAAAGTTCAGTTCATGTCATTATTATTGAGGACGATTACTTATTAATTTTCAAGGTTGAAATTGAAAAAATGTTAATGGCAAACAAAAAATGCTTCTTATAGTTAACTAACATTGAAAGAAAGCAGTGAAAGAGAATGACATGAAAATTGACTCGATAGGCCTATAGATGGTGCTGTAGAGAAAATTTATAAGCTTTACTCCTTTATGTTCAGACACCACTTTTCCATACTGACACAAAAAAGGGGTAGAAATTATTGAATTAAAAATATATATATCAGCTAGAAAAAGCCCTAAGATATTTAACTCCATGTCTAAGTTTTACAGGGGAGGACCTGAGAAGAAATCTCCGAACATCATCTAATAAAACTAGTTAGCCCAGATACCAATGCTCTAAAATGGAGTAAAAGCAGCTGGCAAATTATGAGTGGAAAGGCATATGTGAGCAAAAGTAGCAACAAACAGATGAAGTTGGTTAGTTACTGGTGTCAAATACTAGATCACAAACTGTAACCAAAAAAAGAGAAATATGGAAATTGCTGAGATACAGAGAACCATTCCACAACCCAGCTGGATTTCCCTGTCCATATCAACAGGAATTTATATCAAACAAGAACAAGAAAAATGAAAGTATAGTACTCTCATTGGGACAATTGTAAGTTGTTCACTCCATCCCTACCCGCCCCCCCATCAAATGACTTACAAATGTTTTAAGAGAGAAATATTGGCCTTTTACGATAATATATGCAATTAGCAAACAATTCAATGATAATTTGCATATTTGCAAAATTATATTTTCTCTTATTACATAATTTTCTGATTCCCATTTATGCTAGATATGATCTATCTGATTTCTACATCAGCATAGTGATTCATAAAAAGTGCATGGGATTATCCTCAGGGAGACGTATCTTGCAATTTCTGCTCTACTCACATTAAGAAAACACTAGCCCCGCCTTTCTCATACAATTCACGAACTCTTACTGTTTTCCAAAATCATCTTCCCCATGTTTTTTCCTTCTCTTAAATGAATGCTTTTCAGCATGAAAGGCATCAAATAATAAAATATAACAAATCAGTATTGTTTCCAGGTTCTTCAACATACATTTTTGTTCCCTCCAAGAAGTAAGATAATTATGAAGATGTCTCTTGGAATTTAAATTTACATTCCAACAAATGTTTATCGTATCATCCATAATGGCACAGACTATTTCTTAATTGTTTCTTGTCGAGGATAAATCACATGAGATGGTAAAGTACTTCAGATATGACAGGAAGAAGAAAAGCAGAGAACACTTGGTGATCAAAAAAAAAGTATCCAGAGAGAGGAAAAAATGATGGCGGGTACAGCGGTAATGATGGAGTGAATGGGATGATGAGAAAGAAAAATGGCTAATACCATCATTACCAAAACTCCTTCAAATGGAAAGGTGTATTTTTCTCCCTTCATCCACTCGCACTCTTGCACTTACTACAGTTAACCAAATGTTCCCTTTTGATAGGAGGATTTTCTACCTGAGCTAAATAACTTTTACATTCTAGACACAGGCCGTGGAATATAAAGGAAAAGCTGGAAGCCAGTGGTGAAAAAACTTTCTCACTAAAATTTCCAGCAGAACAGTTTTTTCCTAAAGTAGGGTGCTATTCAATATATTTGTTTTACTCTATTTTCTAGATAATTGCTGTAATTACCTAGAAATATAATTATCTAGAAAATAATTGGTTGTGTCAGTGAAAAACAAGAACATTGTTTGTTGGGCTTAGGAAGCCATAAGTAATAATTATTTTTTTAAAACATAAGTTGTGTCTTAAGCTCTGGTGATTGATTTAAAATTAAGGGCTAAAGTGGACTGTCCTTTTCTGCTTTCTCAACTTACTGTTTTCTTACAACGAAAGCCAGTCTTCCCTCTCTCAAGCTCTAGAAACCCACCAAACACCCACCACTATCAGCGTAGAGAGAACGTGTACCCTCTGGTCTTAATGATGGGATCAAGTGATGGGCTCTGGACCCAAGTTGGGCAAGTTATTCCCTAGGATTTACATGTAATAGAAAATGAAGCTTGCTTTGTCCTCTGAAGCTTCTAGGATACGATAATTTAAGCTTAGAGCTACTGATAGCCACATCTCCCACTTTGTGGAGAAAGCAATGACTCTTCAGTAGAATAAACGGTTTCCACAATCTCAGAAGAAGAGGTTGATGACAGCATACAGAGAAGAAGAGATAGAGAGAGAGGGAGATGTATGACAGAGATAAAGATCATACACAGAAAGAGAGAGCTGGAGATAGCAACTGAGTTTCTGGAACTAGTTGAACCTGAGAGCAGCTCCACGTCTGCCCATCCTCTTGTGTGACTCAACATGTTCCCCCTTTGCTAGTTTTACTCTCGTTAGGCAAATGAACACTTGAGACCCACTTTTATGACTCTTAAGAAATCTTGGCTTTTCCTTTCATTTTCTTTTGTATTCTGATCCACATCATTTGGTGACATTAAGTAAAGAATACAAAAACTTTCTTCTGTTTTATTTCAATAAGGCTTTTGTTGTTGTTGTTGTTGTTACTAGTGGTTTCTATTAGGCTCAATACCAAAAGTGAATAAAGTGGGTGGGTGTTTGCCATGTGTTTCTGGGTGTATGCAATAAATCAAATATTAGTCTATTTTATGAACCTAGAGAAAGTGACACCTGTGACACGTAAAAATGGCATTTTACCTATCACATCATTTCATTGTTAATGGTTTAATGACTGCAATAAAGCAGGATGCTGAATGATCACATTGTTTCCTCTGAGTAGGCTGTGCCTCAGCGTAGTGACCCTTCCTGTTTATCTGCTCTGATACTTTTGAGAAGAGGTGATTGTTTGGCTTTTTGAGTCTGATTGTGTGGCAAGGGCACAGAACAGGAGCCGAGGAAGGACAAGATTGCTGATGGGGGTACCCTCCCTCAGATTTAATTGTTTTCCCCTTTTTGGCCTTTCCCTTTCAGCACCCTCTATGAGTCTTGAGGTACAATATCAATAAATACATTGGAAAACAAAATGTGGTTAATAAGGCAGCATGCTAAGATGATCCTAAGATTACATTTCTACATTGAATCATTCTGCACGAGTTTGGACTGAATTGTATCACATCACGTCACTTCCTCAAATATTACTTGCCTGTGAAACACTTACATAAGGAGAACTTAATTAGAAAAGCAGGAAACCTCCAAAAGCAAGATAGGCAGAATTTTTGTGAATCAGAAAATGTCTACATCGAGTAACAGCAAATGAGTTTTCTATGCTCTAAAGTGTGTTACTTGTCGAATAGAATACCGGCTAAGGCAAGGTTTCTATAAGTGAAAAAATGTGTACCCCAAAAGTCATAATAAAATGTTAAAATAAATGATTGTAGCTTGTGTTCAATAGCTGAAACTGAAAATCCATCAATAGCAGGTAGTTGTGGACTTGTTTGTCATACGCTTTAAATACCATCTCTAAGTTGTTAATTTTTCTATAGCGTATTTCTATTTCTATTATTATTATTTTACCTAATGTATAACTACTTAAATTATCGTAGTTTTAAGTTTCTTGTCTACAGAGGGTATTATATCCTATTTTCCTCCCTCAGTACCAAGCACTGAATACCTAGAAAAACTAAAACATAGCTCCAGGAGAAAAAAATGTGGCTCTTACTAATTTTGATGAGGAAGCTAAGACACAGAGAAGAGTTAACAGTCTCAAAGTCACAGAAGAACTGGGGCTCTTAACACCTACTCATGTGCTCATGATCAGTAACTGTTGATAGTGCGGCTAATCTCAGGGGTCTTTATAACTGGAGAAAAAAAAGAAGAGAGAAAACTTCCGTCTCTGTGACTTGCTGAATAATCTAGGCAGTCAGACTTATGCAAACTCACTTTCAGATCAAAATATTAAGGAAAGAAATTTTTACAGAAAATATATTTATTTTAGAGTAGGGACGAGTGAGTCATACTTCCGGAAGTACTGTCTCAGCTCAACAGCTTCACCCCTTCCCTGTCTAAGACCATGCGCGTCTCTGGAATTGCTCAGTGGGATTTCTCAATGTTTACTATTTTCCACATATAATATACACGTTATCTACTTAAACTAAGAATAACCCTGCTGGATAAATACCCCCGTTTCCACTTCACTGACGAGTCAGATAACTGAGGCTCAGAGAACTTAGGAAAGACTTTGAGGCCCCAGAGCAACACAGCAGAACCACTCAGTGCCCATTGCAGACTTTCTAATTCCAAAGTTTCTGCTTGTCCATTCGTCTGAGCTACCTTCATACGGAACGGTGGATCTCAACCCTGCCCACATAGTAGAATCACTTGGGAAGCTTAAAAAAAAACAACAACACTTCTTACAAGACTCACGTATAAGTGATTAAATTGGAATCTCTGTTAAGGGAGCCTGGGGACAAAAGCTCAACAGGTGATGCCAGTGTGCCCCCGGGTTTGTGCTCTAGAAGAAAATCAGGAGAAGCATTTGTTCATGAAAGGGAAAGAGCCATGAGAGCAGTTCCTCACTGCCGTAGAAGTCTTAGAGTGGCTGTATGATTTATCACCCAAATCAGGGCACGTCAGAGAGTGCAATGAAAGTGGAATTAATAAAAAGCAGGGACACCGAATATAAACCAGGTCTGTCCTGGTCTAATGGATCGGTATTTTCACCTTCTGTATGACCCCAAACTGAGTCCCAGGGCATTGTAAGCCTAACAGCAAGGACTGCTTTATTTAGCTCTGCCCTTTATGGTGTGTTGCACAAAGGATACTCATGGTATCCGCAAGAAGAATGCATTCAAGTTGCTTCCCCCTCTCTAGCTTACAGAATGTTACTCATTTTCTCACTTAAAATAATTGCTAAGATTCTATGAGGTAGACGAAAAGAATAGCCATTATTTTCTGAAAACAAACCAAGAGCTTAAATAACCTTTCCGTTGTGAAAAAAGCTTTCTGGACAGGTGCTATCTAAATGCCTTGCCTAACTTTGCTCTATTAAATAGAATACGGCATTTACTCCGGGAACTTTCAGAAACACTAAAAAAAAGAGGTGGTTTTGTATAAATAAACAATCTTTGGCAAAGATAGTGGGACATAACGAGACACATTTTTGAGGGATAATGGACTAATTCTTGTCACCCAAAGCAATGGGCCATAGCTGATCTCCATGTCCCTAAATGGCAATTCAGGAGGATCATGCACAGTAGTCATGTGATGGATATAACTGTCTTGAGATCATCTAAATCACTAAGCTTCATAACTTAAGATATAAGCAAACTATTTATTTTGAATAAAAATATCAGAACACTTAAATGGTCAGGATTTACTGTGCACGAATGTACACTTACAAGAAGCCCTGGGGTATGTATTCATCTGAGCCTTTTTTAATCTTCCAGCTTATAGTTTATACTGCTAAATTAAAACAGAAGCAAATGAGCTTTTCATATATGCCACACAGAATAATAGATCATAGAAACTTTCCAGAGTAGATAGCTCTAAAAAAGCTCTGAAAGATACATTTAATTCAAGTCTCTTTCCAAACCAAAAAGTTGATTAATTCCTGATGGAAAACAATTCTATACAAAGTAATGCTAAGGAAGTTGTATTTTGCTCAACACGTTCCATGAGAGTTTCTACCCAGGTTTATTAACCAGTAAAATTATACCAATCTTTATCTAGGAAATTATTTTATATAATCATATTGTACTAGATTATCCAAGACAGTAACTGATGGGTATATATTAGAGAAAGAACATATGATAAATACCAAAAATACTTATATAAAAAGAAAAATATAGGGCTAGTCCTGGTGGCCTAGTTGTTAAGTTAGGTGCCCTCCACTTCAGCAGCCCGGGATTGGTTCCTGGGCACAGACCTACACTGCTTTGTTAGTGGCCATGCTGTGCTGGTGGCCCACATACTGAAAAATAGAGGAAGATTGGCACAGATGTTATCTCAGGGAAAATCTTCCTCAACACAAAAAAGAGAGAGAGAGAGAGAAATATAAGTTATTCACAGACATTCTAAATCAAGAGCAGAAACTGTGAAATAATAAAATATATATACAGAATTCTGGCACACTTCTTAACTTCTGCTTTTATTTGTCCTTACTTTTCTTTTCCTTCTTGATGCCCTCTACAGTTTATGAAGGTCTAGCCCTCAAATCCCCTTACTCCTGGGAGAATAACATGCTTCACCTGTCACCACCAAGCAGATGGCTCCCAAATCTGTTCTTCAGCTCCTCTTTCTTGCCACAGTCTCTCCTTTGATCCATAATTTCGTATTCTCATATGGAACTCTCTCTGGGCTGTCCCTCATTAACGTCAAACAATGAACCTGCAAATGAATCCATCATCAACGTTAGAGATAAACACACAGTCTTTGATGACCTAGTCCAATATTTTACCTGATGCTCAATTCCCTTTTGTAGAATGAACAAACTGGGTCATTTGGCATCTGCTTCAACCTCCCTGTTTCGCGTGGACTTCTTAACTTCACAGTCTCAATTTTTTAGCTGCCTGAGCTGTTTTCTTTCCTACAAATACACCCTAGAAGCATGCTCCTAGCACACGTACTGGAGGCATTCTAGTTACTTCTCTGTAAGGACAGCCTTGACTTCCCTGATTATGGTAACCATGCTTCCATTATAGTTGTCGTCCTCTGTTTCTCTGCTGGAAAAATTACTATCTCCTTGCAACAAAAATTGCAGCAAAAACAAAAACATGCATTTTTCTGTCCCAATTCCAAAATTTAATTTCCCAGAATCACTGAAAGAGAAGTAAGCCATTGTTTAGGTTTGGGAATTTGCATTTGGACTGTGGAAATAATGACCAACATACTTCCTTTGCCCTACTTCTATTTAATGTGTAAAAAGCTGTCAGATTTTGTTTCTCTTAAAAAATAAGGGTTACCTTATTTCAATGGATCTAAATGTTATTTTAAACCACTTGGACTTTGTTATTTTGAGAGACTTAATGAAAAGGAAGAAATCTAGTTTAGCCATATCCTAGTGAGGATAAAAAATAAAATGGAAAGTAGAATAATGCAACCACCCACTGTGGGCAGAGGAAGAGAGTTTTATAAGATTATTCAATCCTACAGGTTTATAGATAGCCTAGTGTGCTGTTATCAAGTCATATAAAGGAGTCCATTAAGACAAAAATGTTAGTTGCACCACTGAATACTCCATATACCAATAATGTCTGACAGCACGAGGGCATTAAATAGTTAAATAATAAAACCCCATTCTGCTAGACCTCAAGGGGTGGCAAGCAAAGTGACAATTTCTGCAGAGGTAGAAAGACTGTTTCAGATATAACTTAACCTGGAAGCTGTATTCCTTCTCCAAAACAAAGGGCAGTCTATTTAACCTCATCCCATTGCACGGAAATAAGGAGGGTATTCCTGAGTAATGAGTCATGGCAGCAGGAACTTTGCAGATGGAAGAGACTGCGACTCCTAAGTTTCTAGAAATACATTGTCAAATATTTAACTAAGAACATGGATGGCTAAAGCTATATACATGGTTGATGAAGACATTATTAAAATAATCATCTGAGTGCCTCTCTGTATTCTGTGCCAGACTGCGTGTTCTATTAAGGCCATTCTTGTTCATCACAACATGTATCCCAAGGATCTATCATAGTGAGTGGTATCTGGTATCATAGTGACTGGCACTAAATAACTAATTCTAAGGAGATACTGAGAATTTTCTACAAATACAACAAAAGTCCTGATAAGAAGTAAGGGCACTCCTGGCATGGGTGATACAAAAGGAAACTAGCAGATAATATAGAACCAGGTGACAAAGAAAAAAATAACAGCAAACTGTGACATAGCACTTACTATATGCCAGGTGACATTGTATATGTAAATTTATTCACTACTCCCAATAAGCCTCTTAGTTGGTACTATTATATCAGAGAAAAAATTAAAGCTATAGAAAGTAAAAACGAGAAGGCAAAATATTTTAGCTTGCACAAGATATAATTGTTGTCCAAGAAACAATCAAGAAAATTATGTTAAGAACTATTTAAAAAGAATTCAGTGAATTAGTAAAGTACACAATATACAATAGTTAATAACATTCATATATAAAACAACATCTATATAGAACATATAATGAAGACAAGCCTCTTTGAAATATTAACAAAAAGGACATAATATCTAGGAATAAAATTCAAAAACAATTATCAAAACCTAGGAGAAAAAAATTGTAAGATATTAAAGAGGGAAAAATGAGAAGCTACCTACGTATTTTTTGAAATAGGCATAAGGAAACTCTAAAAGACTGTGTAATAAACTCCCCAAGAACATGTAAGAACTGAGAGCAGCTATTGTATGCATATAAGTTGGGGGCAATGTGGGAACTGGACCCATGGGGTCAAGGATGGGAGGAAGACTTTCACTTTTTCTCTTTATATGGTTTTTAGTCTTTGAATCCATGAGTGGATCACCCATTCTTAAGAAATATGTTCAACAGAGTCCTAGGCATCTTTTTTATCTTAATAGAACAAAATTCTCAATATACATATCATCTACCAAATGCCCAAAATTTACTTCCTATCTTATACTCTTTTATATGGATATACTATAATGAATATTGTAGGTGATGACAATAATTTTCTATAATGAGTAGAGAACAGATAAATCACTCATAGTAAAATTTGCAAGCATGTGGGCTTGTAATCAGTCTCAGCGCAGTGAATCAAGTTCATATTTGATTCTAATCATGAGATGAAGCAAAATGAGGAATTTAAAAGAGCAATGAAATCATCTGAAGATCAGCTTTTAAGTTCTTGCTTTAGAAAAGTGATTTTTAGAAAAGCTTTTCAGGGGATTTCAGTGAGAACCTCTGAATATGTCCTTATAACTTTCCTATCATCAACTGGAAGATATTGAGTATGCTGATTTCTTTAGTAATGGTAATTTCATGATCAGACATCACACAAATGCACCCAATGCTAAGCATTATGTTTTTGAGTAGACTTTGTACAGAAATAATGAAATGACTCCCACTAGGAAACAACACAGTGGGATCAAACTCTGAAGACTAGGCTCACAAGGCAATTCTCCTGGCACCCAGGGAAGGAAGTGGGTGTTAGGGGATGTTCAAGGCACTTAGTACATGAGTTACAATCTGATATGCAAACTGAAAGGAACAGGGTGGATGGCAGCATGCTTGAGAGAGTAACTGTGGGCCACTTGGAGCCTAAAGAGCCGTCTCTCCTCAGTCAAATTTAAGGAGGCAGACAATGTTGTTAACATGCGAATGAGTGTTTCATTAAATTAGGCAACTGTGACACAATGAGGCTGGTTCATTATTAAGTCTAGGAAACACATTTATTCCTTTAAAAATTCATCTTCTAAATGAAATTAACATCAAATGTAAAAACTAACGTTAGGACATAATTAGGATAGCAATGGAATTGTTGCAGATTTTTTCTCTAATCAACTGAAGGACTTTATCAATTGTGTACAAAACTGAAATGAAATCTATGAAATGTGGATATATTCTGACTACCCAAAGTGGAGAAATAAAATGTCTAAGAGCTACATAGTGCACAATTTTGAAAATTCAGAATGTTGGACATCTTTTCAAATAACTATGTTCAAATTATTCTTCATATTTATTTGCTAAAAAAATGTATAACATCTAATCAACTTCAGAACATCATACTCTTCAGCAGCAAATAAGTTTAACATAGCAGTTTGGGAGCTCGGACCCTGGAGTCAAATAGCTTGGGATTAAATCTCTGCTCTGTCACCTACCACGTGTGTGACCTGGAGCAAGTTGTTGATCCTCTCTTTGCTTCTCTTTCCTCATCTGTAAAATGAGGCTTATAACCGGGTCTTTTTCAAAGGTTTGTTGTGAGCATTAAATAAGCTTTTTATTAAGAAGAAACCATTTTTGTCTCAAATAATCTTATTGTTACCTGGCAAATCTGAGATATAACAACAGAGAAGGGATATTAGAGACGTGTAATTTAACATAGAAAATTTGACAGGCAGTCAAGCACAAGGGCTCTAGTTGAGATGAGCTCATGTTTGAATCCAGGTTGTTCTGCTTGCTCGATGAGTGTTTTTGGGCAATTTACCTAACCTTTGTATGACTTGGTTTCCTCATTTGCAAATGTATCTGCCATATCTACCTCATTCTATTCTTGAGAGAACTAAATGTATTAAAAAATGAATGAATGAATGCTCCAAATAGTCTCTGGTACACGAACAACAAATAAATATCAATAATTACTCTAAATATATTTCATCTCTTAAACTGGTACAATCGGTCATCCAGTCATTTTTCTATCTTAAAAATAAATGTAGATTACTGTTTAGTAGTGATCAAGATGAATGAAATAAAAAGGGTATACTTATGGGGCCAGCCTGTTGGTTCAGCAATTACGTCTGTACCCTCCACTTTGGTGGCCTGAGGTTTGCCAGTTCAGATCCTGGGCACGGACCTAAATGCTGCTTATCAAGCCATGGTGTGGCAGGTGTCCCACATATAAAATATAGGAAGATTGGCCTAGATGTTAGCTCAGGGCTAATCTTCCTCAAAAAAAAAGAGAGAGTATACTTATAATATAGAGTTCTGTTCCAAAATGTGGTGTATGTGGGACGAAACTATGTGAGATGATCCATTGGGATACAGGAAGAAAACATTACAATAGGAATTTTATTGAATAAGAAAATAAAGTTTCAATAATAAGAAAAATGAAGTTTCAATAATATTTAATATATAACTTGAACATATTGCATACAAATGGGAGTCAGGCCTCAAGAAGATTTTACAGACTGGTGTGAACTTGAAGGAAGTTTAGAAATAACTGACATAAAATAATAAAGCAATAAAAGAAGAAGCAATTTATTACAATGGACTGAATAGTCAGCACACTGGATATCTAGTGCTGTCCTGCCACTTATTTACTCTATGATTCTAGGCCAGTGGTACTAAAAGTAGTCCCAGGATTAGCAGCATTGGCATCACCTGGTAGCCTTTTAGAAAAGTAAATTCTGGAGCCCACCATAGACCTACTGAATTGAAAGTTCTGAAGGTGAAGTCCAGCACTCTAATTTAACAAGCCTTCTAGGTGATCCTGATGCACCCTAAGGTTTAAGAGCCCCGGTCCCAGGCACTCATTTATCTTCGCTGGGCTCATTCCCTTTAACTGTAAAATGAAGAGGTTGAACTACTTCCCTCCCCCACTCCTTTATTCCTTCTGTCCAGGAAATTATGGCCCTGCAATTATTTTCATCAACATTTTAGTTCAGTTGTGTGTTGATAAAATGTCTCAATCAGAAATTGTCATCTTAAAGAGTAGCTTCAACAATTCACATTTAGTATTTCTGCTTTGTCTGAAGCATCTCATGAAATGTAAGGCATGTGAACTGAGTTCTATCAAATAATCATTAATTTTCATCATCTAAGTAATTGTTTCTGTGTGACTGATTGCTGCAAAACTATTTGAGAGAAAATGTAGGAAACGAGAAATAAGGTTTCAACAGCACAAGGAATTATTTAAAAAAAACATACGAGAATCATATAATTTGACTTTTCAGTTGCTTAATCCAAGTGTAAATAATTTTCTCTGAAGGTATTTTTAATTTTTAATTATTGTGCAAATGAGAAGTGTGAAAGAAGGTAACATGGACGCAAATAATTTGATTGATTGATTTCAGGCAAATTATGATCGAGCCATATAGAAAGGCAGTCCTCACTTTGATTGGTTACGTGGGACCATAAAATGACTTTGGATACTGACACCCTGCAGAGAAGTCTTAATAATCAGAGGAAAATTTTTACAAATGTCTCATGACATTTAAATTTTTTGTCAATGTATTAAAAACCTTCTTACTATCAGTCATAAGGTTATAAGGAAATGAAAAAATAATAAAGCTAATGCTTTTTAGTAGATTGTAATTCAAAGTTTTAGTAATATTGAATATTTAAGTGTTTTATTTATTTGTAAACCTTATTAGGAGACCTGCTTCTGGGAATATGGAGGAGACATACTTTTCTTTATTCCTCCCACTAAGAACAAGTAAAAACCAAGGATATTATATTTAAACAAACATAAGAAGTCTCTAAAATTTGTAGAGAAGGTTGGCCAGTGACCCCATGGCCTGAGAAACAACATGGCGGTAGGTTCCTAGCACTTTCTTTTTGCCTCATATGTCCCGGACTTACAGCTGAAGAAACCAGCAGCCCAGAAAGACCAATGGAGGCAGACTCAAAGGCCTAACAAGAGCCTGCTCTCCCTGATAAAGGGCCAGGAAAGGGGCAGCCTAGCAGCACTGGGAATAATCCCTCTATTTCAAATATCTACCAGAGAAAAACCGCAGCCTCTCCTCCGCAATGTCAGCACAGGCTGAGTGGGGACACAGACTTCCACCTTGTTGAGGCTGTAAGGAGGCACCCCAATTCTCCCCTCCTCCCAGCAGGGTGGTATCAAAGGAGTCTGAGTGTGGAACCTAGACTTTCTTCTCTACCAGGCAGTAACGAGTGCCCCCACCAAGCACAGTGCAGTGACAGCGACACCATACGGGGAACCTGGACTTTCACCTTGTCTTGTCAGTATTGAGGCACCACTGGGAGGGTGTCAGAAGAGGCCTAGTGGCCAGTTAGGACTTTCACCAATGCCCAGTATAAATGAGGCCTGCCCAACACCACGGTGTCATTGGAGGATGTGGTGGGAGCAATAATGAGGTACTTCTACATCCCCCAGCCAGAAAAGTATCAGAGGAGGCCTACTGGGGAACCAGAAACTTCTGCTCAGCAGCAGTGAGGAGTCCTTCCTGCTGTGGAGTTAAGGGAGTTGGAATGGAGAACTTGCACCTTTACCCCACCTGGCAGTAACAGAGAAGGCCCCCCATCCCCTGCAGCTTCCCTTGACAGAGCAGTGTCAAAAGAATCCAACTAAAACAGGTTTACATAAGATCTTGAGTCTCCTAATATAATGCTCAAAATGTCTAGGCTTAACTCAAAGATCGTTTCTTATACTAAGAACTAGGAAAATACCAACTTGAATGAAAAAGACAATTAACAGACATCAATACTGAAATGAGAGGGATGTTAGAATTATCTAATAAAGATTATAAACAGGTCTTCATAAAAATACTTCAATAAGTAATTATGAGCATGCTTGGAATAAACAAGAAAATAGAAAGACTCAGCAATGAAATAGAAGACATAAAGAAGAACCAAATAGGTACTTCAGAACTGAAAAACACAGTAGCTGAGATTTAAAACATCAATGAATGATCTCAACAGCAGAATGGAAGGGGTAGAGGAAAGAATCAATAAGTTTGCAGGTAGAAAAATAGAAATTACCAAATCTGAACAACAGAAAAGTTGAGTGAGAACAAACAGACCTGTGAGACTGTACCTAAGGATCTAACATTTGTGTCATCTGAATCCTGGAAGGAGAAAACAAAGAGTATGGGGCCTGAAGTTCCCTTGAAAAAGTAGTGGCTAAAAATTTCCCAAGTTTGGCAAAGAAATAAACTACAGACTCAAGAATCTGAGCAAATCCCAAACTGGATACACCCCAAAAAATTCCATAAATATCTAGGGAATATATATACCAAATCCTCTTTGAGGTGTAGAGGCTATAAAGATGGATAAAGTAAGGTCGCTGCCCTACAGGGTTAGTTCCCAGTCTTGTTAGATATATAGACACATGGACACGTAATTTTAATCAATGTGATAGTTGTTATGGTGAATGTTTGTGTAGTTTGCCATGGGACACCAGAAGGAGAAAACTTGGATAAGATGACTTTTAAGCTGAGTCTCAAAGTATGAGTACCCCCAAAAGAAATGGCTTTGGGAAGGGGGTGTAAGAGGGATTTATTGGCAGAGGGAAAGGCATAAACAAAAGCAAGAAGGTATGAAACAATATGGTGTGAGTATATTTTTGATATTACTAAACTGTAACTTCTAAAGTAGATATGTGAGATAAGACCAGATAGATAGCGTGCCAAACATTATATCAGTATATGGAAGCTTTTAAATTAAGTATTGATAGTTTCCTGTTCTCTCTGAGGAATTTAGTAAGATGCTGATGATGTTGCCATTGTGTGACTTGAGGAGTGAGAGAAGAATGTCTTTCTTCTCCAAAGCATCTTCCAGACCATCCTTATATGATCACAGTAATCAAGACATAAGACATTAATTGTCCGTGCCAAAATGCCCTTAAGTTTTTTTATGGAAATGGTAACATAGTAATTCACCTTATGTTGTTAATGTTAGGGTGCTATTTTTGTCTTCTTGATTATCATCTGTAATGTATAAACATCCTATAGAAGCATCATGAAAACAAGCTTTGTTGTAGGAAAAACAAGTTCTTGGGGTAACATAGGAGTATCTAAGTAGAAATTGATATCAGTGTGGAAAATGTTCTGGGAGAACAAGACACCTGAGTCAAAATACATACCTTTACATGGATTAGTTTAAATGTGGGTTCAATAGATCAGGACAAGTAAATAAATTAGCACTGACTTTATGAAGCTTGGAGAATAATTGCATCTTAAGAGATGTAATAATGAATAGTTTGCTTCCTTTTTCTCAACAATTCCATTCTATTCCAAACCACTAGATGTGGTCTTTGTTGCTAAGCCTAGGAAATCTTCATGCATCTATACTCCACTCTTTTCCAGACTCCTAAAGAAAAAGTAAATAATGTGGCTGAAACCAAACATCTATTAGCAATTAATCGCAGGATGTCTATTCCACCCGACCTTGGATGGAATCCTACCTCTCAGTGCTGGAGACATTACAGTTACATCTGCGGCCAAAGGCCTCCCAGCACACAGCCCTGAAATCCAATTAAATCAACACTTTGAGCTCCGGCTGAAACATTTAAGTTACTGCCGTACACCTGGTGTCCACCCAGTGAGCTTAAACAAAAAGGAAGGCACAGCTAACACTATTGGTGTTGGACAAAGCAAAGAGTTTATTGCTTTAGGGGAAAAAAACTAAGTTAAACAGTGGGGGCTTGAAATATTGAAGTCAGATTAAACATGGACAGCATTGTAGAAAGAAATTTGCTCATTTCTGGGAAGAAACAGTGATAAAGTAAACCAAAATGAAAGAAATACACGAGTAACACACCCAGAAAATAGTACTTTTCTGTGAGAGAAATTATAAAGAATATTTGTATGATTTATCCTTTAACAAGAAAGAAAATTAATGGCATTTTGAAAAGATACATGAAAGACCCTCATACCTATCCATGGTCCTGGGTGTGGGGGTGGCTATAAGTTCCTTCCACAAATGTTTATTGAGTATTTAACTTCATTCATCCAGGCACTTTCTAGAACCAGAATCACATGTTGAACAAGGAAGATAAGGTCCTTGACTTCATTGAACTCACTTTTTCATGGGGATGGACAGAAACATGCAAGTAAACATGGGCTTGAAACTATTTTAAAAAATTATAAGTGCTATGAAGAAAATCACAATGGACCACAAAATTGGGGGTTACTGAGGTGGGCAGAAGATTGCTTTAGATAGGGTGGGCTGAGAAGGTCTCTCGCAGGAGGTGAATTAGAGTCTGTATAATGAGTGGAGAACAGATACTGCATTCCAAGACAAGGAAGAATGAGAACAAATGTCCTGAGCCAGGAAAAATCTTGGAAAATTTGAGGGAAAGAAGGAAGGTCAGTGTCACTAGAGTACAATGCATGAGACAGAAGTAAGAGATGAAGTCGAAGACATATGCAGGGAGGGGTCCCACCACTCTGGCTAGTCATTTGCTATTACTTAATGGTCAAGATAAAAATGTGAAATAGTAGTTTATGCCACCGCTAACTAAAAAGAAGGAGATGCTGAGGTCAGTTATTGGCTGGACTTCAGATTATAGGAAATTTCTGGATTTGACAGCTGCCTTCTACAGCAGTGGTTGGCGTCAAAAGTAGGTGTCAGAAGCAAGTAATTAGGATGAACAAGAGAGGAATATTTCAGCGGGATAATCTACTCTTCTTTATCTTTTTCTGAGACTTCTACAATATCTGTTTGAACTTAGAAGCAGGGAAATTTCTCTGACTATGGAAGCATAAGATTTTGTGCATTAGCATAAGAGATCCCTAAGATTTTGTGTGTAACAGAAATGTTTCTAAATGTTGGAAACAGTCCCCATGAGCTACTGCAGTTGCATCCTGTGATTCCTGGTTCCCATTAACTCTCATGTTCTATAATCGTTTGAAACCTGGAGCTGCTGGTAGCAGGACTGAGGCAAGGAATAGTCACATCCTGAATATATTCAGAATCAAGTAAGACTCCATATTTAGCAAATAAGAAAAGTTCTCATCGACTTGGTAGGACAAAGCTTCATTAAGAATGAAAAGGAAAACATGAAAATTCCCAATCATAAAGCTCAAGAAGCATATTGTGTTAGATCAATTAATCAATCGATCCAATATGGAAACACAAGGAGGAGAGCTCTGATGAACACAAATTTGAAACGAATTTGTAGGAAATAGAGATAATTTTATAGACTCTGTAAAACATAACAATGCTCAAAGTAGTTACTAAGTAGTCAATGTTAATTATATTAAAAGGAAGAGTAAATTAAAATATATCGCAAAGACTGTAAAGAAACCTAAAACCAAAGACTCATTTATTTGGTTGATCAGATAACAGATACATGTAGATTGTGTTCTATATTTTAGGCAGAGTATTTGGTATTTAGGCTTATAAAGACTTGTAAATTCAATGAATAAAAGTTGTTTTCAGTTGTGTTTGTAGAAAAACAAAACAAACACACGAAAAAACAAACTGACTTGTGATACATCCGCTGCTCAAGTAAACTAGTATAATCTTATAAGAACAAGCAAAGAGGATAGAAATGCACAGATCTCATCTTTTTCAACATTGTTCTTAAAGGAAATGATTTGCAAACCATAAATATCAGAACAAACCCAATTTTTTGGCAATTGTGAGATTTGGGATAAATTAGCATTTGGCAAATAATCCCTGATGTAAACATTCCCACTTTATCCCTAAAATACTAATGAAGATAGAAAGAAGTACTTGCCACAGCACCAATAACAGGGAATTTATTAAAAGAATCTTGGAAGAATTTCCACCCAAAAAAGGGGAAAAAACAGAATGAGATTGAAAAGTGACATAAATGGAACAAATTTCCCAAAGTGAAAAATCTTTACAAATTCCTTGACTGTTACCTTTTATCTGCCCATCTATCTCAGAAATATAAGACCTGTGTTAACCATATAAGCATGTATTCACTTCTTGGATATTAAAAATTCTTAGTGTTATTTTGTTGGTTTAGAAAATGCTATCTGGAATTCATCATTCCTGATACATCATTACAGACAAAAATATTCCAGAATTTTATGGTCAGTGTGGTGGGCTGAAAAAATGGACCCCAAATATGATCCTATTCTAATGCCTGGAACCTGTGACTGTTACCTTATATGGCAAAAGAGGCTTTAAAGTTGTTATTAAATGGAGAGTTTTGAGATGGGGAGATTATTCTGACTTTTGCGGATAAACCCAATACAATCACAAGAATGCTTATAAGACGAATGCACAGAGTCAGAGTTAGAGGAGAAGGGGATGTGACAACAGAAGCAGAGACTGGGATGATACACTTTGAAGATGGAAGAAGAGGCCACAACCCAGGAACACAGGCATGCACGAGAAGCTGAAAACAGCAAGGAAATGGGTTCTCTCCTCAGAACCTCCAGAAAGATCCAGCCCTGCTGACATCTTGATTTTGGCCCAGTGAGACTTATTTCTGACTTCTGACCTCCAGAACTGTAAGAGGTTTGTTATAAATGTGTGTTGTTTTAAGTCACTAAGTTGGTGATAATTTTTACAGTAGCAGTAGAAAATTAATACAGCCAGTATAATCCAATGTTGTAAATATATACAAATGACTTAAAATGTGAGCAGTGGTTATTTCTGGCTGATGCAGTAACTTCTTCATGCTGTTTTATATCTTTCAAAAGTTGCACAACGAAGTTGTAGTGCCTTAAGAATTAGAAAAAAATGCAAGAAATTTTATTAAACAGTGGGTGTATATAGATTGAATTTGTGAGTTATTTTTATTTCTACATAAAGTTGAGAAACAATGACAGTCTCAAGATCAATCTTTTCCTTTTAGGTTCTAGTTGGAAAAAATGTTATTTTGTCATTCGTTTGCTTTTTATTTTTTAAAGTCTATTATATATATATTCACAATTATAGCAGCTATTTATATGTTTAAATATATTGTTACTGTTAATTCATGCAAGTTTGTTTTTGCAATCATACACCTATCCTTATCCCAGAACACAGCTTTAAAGAAAGGTTTTAATTGCTAATTCCGCTTACACTAACCCTAAGTTTGCCAGCTTCACAATGTCTTTCCTAGAGGACCTCTTTTGACATCAGAACACGCTCCTCATGATTCTTGCTCCTACCTTTATTAAGGTTTCTAGGTTAAATTTTATATTCTGTCTTGATGATTATCCTCTGCTTCTCCAAAATTTTACCCATATTTTTAGTTTTGTGCATTACCATGAGTTTTCATGTACACCTATGTTTTTATGGAAAAATTGATCATTGTAAGAGCTTTTCCAGATGCTCCTGGGTCAATACCATTCCTTCTGGGAGCTGCTTCAGTGGTTTCTTCTCAGCTTCTGTAAACATGACTTTACCACTGCTTTTTACAATTCAATACCAGGAATCTTACAATTTCCTAAGAAGCACTTCCTTAAATCTACGTAGCAACTATGGAAACATTTCTAAAATTTTCTGTTTTAGGTGAAAAGTGTCATGTATTTTTTGTCTCTGCTTCTTTAATCATATAATAAAAAGAAGTATTGGGCTGTGATATCTATGCACAAATGATAATTTTTCTTTTGTGTTTTTCTTTTTCATTCTTAACAATTAGAAAAAAAGAAGTCAGATTTCTTGAGTAATTGTTCTTGCTCTATGCTATCAGATTATCTCATTTAGATGAGAATTGCATAAAAACCCCCAAAACTTGAAAAATTAATTTAATAGAATATGTAAGGTCCTATTAACTGTACTGGACAATAGTTTTTCTATGGGCTGTGCTGCTCCAGATATTATGACTAGTCCTCAAGTTCAAGATTAATGTCTTAGTGCTTTATATAGAGAATTAAATCAGATTAATTTGTTTTGAATTGATATATTTGATTGTTTACAAGTGGAAAAGAAATGCAAAAACTATTATAATAGCATTTGTTTTAAAAACTTGAGAAATAAATCAGCATCTGAATAAAAATAAATGATGCATTACGTTGTTTATTAGTCTACTTTTCTTCATCTCTGAATGGTTAAATTATTTTGTTGGAATAATATTTTATTGAAAATTGCTCTCCCTATTTGATATTGCAATGTCACCCAATATCATACTCCTGACTCCTTTATCTGCTCTATTTTTTCAATAGCACTTGTCATCTTTTAGTACACAATATAATTTACTTATTTACTATGGCAAAATATAAGAATATTATGAATATATCTTCAAATAATATTCTAGATGTAAACTCATCATTTGTCTGTTTTTTTGACTGATACATCACAAGCATCTAGCATATAAAAGAATTTAATTAATAGGAGATGAATAAATGAGCGAACATGTATTACTGAAGGCCACCCATTGTTACAAGGACTAGAAATAGAGCAATGAAAATAATAGACAAACTTTTTCCTTGTGCAATTGACATTCTAGAGACTGAGGTCAGCTGTACCCTAGATAGTCATCAACAACAAAGGAAATTTCAGATTTTTTAACTGAGATTAAAAATAATGGGATGATGCAGTAAGAAGTGGCCACTTTGATGGCTAAGTTTTAAAATTCAGAGAAGGACTCAGTGAGGAGTGATCTTTAAGCTGATCCTTGTATGATAAAAATCAATGCCATGGAAAGAGCATTTTGAACAGAACACACAGGAAGTGCAAAGGCCTTTGAGAAACGTAAGAACAGGATCCATGAAAGCATGTTGGAAGGGTTGGGATGAGGTGTCAAGGAAGACCTGTGAGGAGGCAGAAACCAGACGGATAATCTTCCAATCAGGATTGCGTGAGAGAAACATTTCAGATAAAGAAATCAGGCTTTGGGAAAAAAAGACAAGGAGTGTGACTGGAGCATAGAATATTAAAGTATATGGTCAAGAAATGAGACTGGATAATTAAGTAATGGCCAGATCTTGAAAGCATTCTACTTCACGCTAGACTTTGGACTTTATTCTGAGAAAAGTCAGATAGTATTGAGGGAATGTAAGTGAGATAGTGAGTAATGTGATTTTTTTAAAAAATCATAAAATAGACTTCTGCCTCCACTAAGCACAGCTAAAAAGACCGAACATTCTATAAAACAAATTTAAGATTATGAAAGAAGACAGAAGTCCAGCTAGGAACTTCAGCACCCAAGGAGCAAGTTGTAAGTTCCCTGGGTTTCCCTTCTGTCTTCCATCTTCCAGACTCGGAGCTGAAGAACCTAGCAACCTGAAAAGGCCAACAAGCACAGATAAAAATAGCACAATGAAAAGTATGCGCTCTCTAACAAAAGGGCTAGGAAAGGAATAGCCTAACAAGACAGAAAACTTTTAGAAAATAATCACTGTATTCAAATCAAATGCCACAGGAAAAAACTAGCCCCACCACCAACCCTGCAGTGAAGGCTGAGTGAAGAGCTGAGATTTCTGCCCTAGCTGGACTGTAACAAGGCACTCCAACACCCCTCTGCCGAGTAGGCAAATGGGGCTTTCATTCCTGCAGGGCGGTAACTTGGCTCTCTCTCTCTTGTGAGTCAGGATGACATGAGGACCCTGAACTTCCACTCCTACCCTGCTGAAAAAGTTGCTGCCTCCCACTCTCTGCTGTGCTGGGCTCAGAAGCAGTGAGGCTTTCACCATCCCCAAAGGTAATGAGGGAATTCCTCCCCACACAAGCAGTAATAAGAAACCCCTCCTTGGGTACCAATGAACGCTGAGTGGGAACTGAACCTCTACCCCACTAGGCAGTTACAAGAGATTGCTCCCCTTTTCTCTGCATCTTTGAGGAATGAAGGGAAAGTCAAGACACATGCAGATGAGAGAAAACTAAGAAAAGTTGTCACCAACAGAACTACCCTAAAAGACTAGTTTAAGAAAGTCATCTAAACAAAAAGGAAAACATACAGTAAGGAATCTTGGAACATCAGAAAGGAAGGAAGAACAACAAAGAGTAAAAATATGGGTAAATACAGTACATTTTCTTTCTCTTCTTGAGTTTTCTAAATAATATGTGATGGTTGGGGCAAAAATTATAATACAGACTCGGTTCTAAATGTATACAAAATATTTATAAAAATTTTATCATAAATGGAGGAATTAAAAGGATGGAAAAGGAAGTACTTGAACTGGTACAATGTTGACAGTAGTAGACTGATAAATTATGTAGAACAATTATAAAAAAAACCTATGCAAAAAAAATGCTTAAAGACACTATAGATAAATCGAAATGGTATTCTAAAAAATATGCAAGAAACCTACAGGATGATAGGGAAAAAAACATGGAAATGAAAAACAAAGAAACAAATAGAAAACAAAACATTAAAATGGAAGACATAAGCTCTATATCAACAATTATATTATGTAAATGATATATATATATACCAACTAAAAGACCGAGATTGGCAGAATAGATTAAAACAAAAAAGCATTACCCACTCTATGTTGTCTACAAGAAACTCACTTCAAATAATCAACATAGATAGGTTGAAAGTAAAAAAAAAAAATGAGAAAAGATGTATCATACAAACATTAATCAAAAGAAGCTGGAGTGGCTGTATTAGTATTAAATAAGGTGGTCTTCAGAGCATGGTCATGGTGTATAAGTCAGTTTGCTAGTATTTTGTTGAGGATTTTTGCATCCATATTTATAAGAGATATTGGTCTGTAGTTTTCTTTCCCCGTGATATATTTTTTTGGTTTTGATATTAGATAATTGACCTCATAAAATGAATTGAGAAGCGTTCCCTTTCTATTCTATATTTTGGAAGAACTTGTGAAGAATAGATAATAATTCTTTGAATGCTTAGTAGAATTCATTGATGAAACCCTCTTCTTCTAGGCTTTTCTTTGTGAGTAGTTCTTTTATTACTATTTCAACTTCTTCACTTGTTATAAATCTATTCGGATTGTCCACTTCTTTTTGAATCAGTCAGTAGTTTGTGTCTCACTAGGAATTTATCCATTTCATCTAAGTTATCTAATTTGTTGGTGTATAATTGTTCATAGCATTTTTTTTAATAATCCTTTTTATTTCTGTAAGGTCAGTACCAATGTCTTCCCTTTCATTTCTGGTTCTAGTAATTAGAGTCTCCTCTCTTTTTTTCTTAGACAGTGTAGCTAAAGTTTTGTCAATTTTGTTGATCAAGCTTGTTCAAAGAGCAAGCTTGTGGTATCATTGATTTTCTCTGTTGGTCTTTTTTATCCCCTATTTCATTAATTCCTGCTTTAATCCTTAATATATTCTTCCTTCTGCTTGCTTTGAGGGTAGTTTGTTCTTTCTTTATTTCAGTGTCTAAGGTGGAAGCTTAAGTCACTGATCTGAGATCTTTCTTCTCTTTCAATGTAGGCATTTATAGCTATAAATTTCCCTCCAAGTACTGCTTTATTTACTTTCCACAAGCTTGGTATGTTGTATCTCCATTTTTATTCATCACAAAATATTTTCTGATTTCCAACCCAGTCATTATTTAGGAATGTGTTGTTTAATTTCCAAGTATTTGTGACTACCCCAATTTTTTTCCTGCTGTTGAGTTCTAAGTTCATTCCATTGTGGTTGGAGAACATGCTTTGTGTTATCTTATCCTTTTAAATTTGTGGAGGTTTTTTCTTGTTTTCCTTGTTGTTTCAATGGCCTAACCCATAGTTTCTCCTAGAGAATGTTCTATCTGTGCTTGAGAACAATGTATATTCTGTTGTTTTGGGGTAGGGTTTTCTCTAGATGTCTGTTAGGTCTAGTTGGTTTATAGTGTTGTTGAAATCTTCTATTTTCTTGCTGATCTTCTGTCTAGCTGTTATTGACAGAATGGTATTGAAGTCTCCAACTATTATTGTTGAATTGCCAATTTCTTCTTTCACTCATATTAGTTTTTCTTCATCTATTTTTGTACTCTGTTGTTAGGTGCATATTTATACTTATCATTAGGTGTATGTTTATAATTGTGATTTTTTCTGCTAGATTGACCCTTTTATAATTATAAAATGTCCTTCATTAGCTCTCATAGCATTTTTTGTTATAAAGTCTATTTTTTTAATATTGGTATAGATATTCCAGCTTTCTTAGGGTTGCTGTTTGCATAATATATATTTTTTTATCTTTTTACTTTCCATCTATTTGTACTGAAAGTGTGTTCTCTGTAGATTGTGTATAGTTGAATGATTTTCTTTCTTCTTAATCAGGCTGAGAATCTCTGCCTTTGGGTTGGAATTCTTAATCCATTTATATTTGATGTTATTATTGATATAATTGAATTTAAATCTGTCATTTTACTTTTTTATTTTCTATATGTTTCATGGCTTTTCTGTTCTTGTATTTTTCCTTTTACTTTATTAATGCATTAACTATATATTTTCTAATGCACTATTTTAATTTCTTAATGATTTTTAATATTTTTTGAGTTACTCTAAGGTTTACTTGCAAGATGGATCTGCTAGCAGCAAATTCAGTTTCAATTATCTGAGAAAGTCTTTATTTTGCTTTCATTACTGAAAGATAACTTTGCTGGATATAGGATTATTGGTTGACAGTTTCTTTCTTTGAGTACTTTATGTATATTATCTGACTGCCATCTGGTGTATATTATTTCTGCTGGGAAGTCAGTTGCTAATTTTATTGGGGTTCTTAAGTAAGTTATAAGTTGTTTTTCTCTTGGTGCATTCAAAATTTTCCCATTGTCTTTTATTTTCAGCATTTTTCACTATAGCTTTTGTGTTAGTGGATATCTTTGCATTTATTATACTTAGAGTTTGTTGACCTTCCTGGATGTTTAGGTTAATTTTTTTTCAATCAATTTGAAGCATTTTCAGTCATTACTTATTCAAATAATTTTTCTGCTCCTTTCTATCTCTCTATCTTCTCTTTCTTGTATTCCCATTATGTGTGTGTTGGTGTGCTTAATGGTGTCCCACATTTATCTAAAGCTGGGTTCCTTTTCCATCATTCTTTTTTCTCTCTGTTCTTTGTTTTGCATAATCCCTATCAGTTTATCTTCAAATTCCCTAATTCTCTCTTCTGCTAGTTCAAATCTGCCCATTCAAAGTCCTCTAGTGAATTTTTAATTTCAACTCCAGAATTTCCATTTGGCTCTTTTTTATTATTTCTATTTTTTCTTGATATTCACTATTTGATGTGGCATTATCACCATCCCTTTTGCTTGTTTAATTTTGCTTTTCTTTAGTTCTGTGCATATATTTATAATATTATAACGGCTATTTCAGTGTTCTTTTCTGTTAAATCTGTTATCTAATCATTTTCACAGGTAGTTTCTGTTGCCTACTTTTTTCTTCTGATGTATGTATCATACTTTCCTTTCTTTGCATTCCTCATAATTTTTTGTTGTAAACTAGACATTTTAGATGATGTATTGTATTATCTCTAAGTTCTGCTTCTCCACCTCCAGGGACTGTCATTGTTATTTACTTCTTTATTTGTTAGTGACTGCTGGATTATCTTAGTGAGGTCTATCCCTTTTCCCTCCCCTCCCCAACACGCATACCATGTTCAGACACTGTGTTGATGCTCAGGTACAAACAGTTTTGAGTATGCCCATAGTCACTGTGGGATGATGGTAGTATTGGTAGAGTTTTCTTTCTCTCTTTCCCTGGAACACTCAGCTGTTAAACTCCACTAACTGCTGGCTGATTGCTGTATTGTTTATGACAATGCCATGGAGAATAGATTGCTATACAAAGTAGTCCAATCAAATTGTGGCTCTTTTGAAGGAATAACCATTTTTTTTTTTTTAAAGATTGGCTCCTGGGCTAACATCTGTTGACAATCTTGTTTTTTTTCCCTTCCTCTCTCCAAAGCCCTCCAGTACATAGTTGTATATCCTAGTTGTGACTGACTCTGGTTGTGCTATGTGAGACACTGCCTCAGCATAGCCTGATGAGTGGTACCATGTCTGCGCCTGGGATCCGAACTGGCAAAATCCTGGGCCACTGAAGAGGAGTGCACGAACTTAACCACAAGGCCATGGGGCCAGCCCCTGAAGGAGTAACTTTTAAAATCTGCACTTGATGTTTCTTGTGACCCTAGAAGGGATCTTCCCAGCTCTCATATTCCCTAGTTCTCTCCTTCAAACTAGTCAGCCTATAGTCTCAATTATGTCTTCTTTAAATCCATCAATCTCCTTTCTTTTGTCTTTTACAATAACCTCCACTGCTTTTGAGAGTACTCAGGTTTAAACTTTTCCATGCTTTATTGCAAATGAAGTCATTTCTTCTGAAAACAGATTAGGAGCTGTTTTATGGTCTGCTTTTCTTCCGAGGCGAAATGTCTAATCAGGGCTCTGCAGCTGGAGATAGGGAGGCTGGCAAACTTCTCTCTGAGTGACATCTCTGCTGTAGAAGCTAAATGCTCAGTGTAGGGGAAGGCAGCAGCCAGAGGTCCTCGAAGTTGCCTCTTCTCATGTAGAACCACCACCTAGCAAACTAGGACAATGGTAATCCAGGTTCCAGGATTCTTAGTATGACGCAGCCAAGGCAGGGCTGCCATTCCACAAATGTGGGTAGATGTGAGTTCCCAACTCTCAAATGCACTAGCCATGGCAACAGGTAACGTGGAGCAAGATGAGAATTTCTGATGTCATTTTCCTTTCTGAAAAATAGCCCTCTAACTGGGAGCTGGGGGGAAGGTGAGGAGAAGCAGCCCTGTGTTCTTGGCTGCAGCAGTCTCCAGTGGAGTTTCCACCTCACTGAGCCAGGATGGAGACAAGAGGGTTTGGGATCAAATACCACAGACTTTTGCCTTTCTTACACACTATTCATAGGTTATCTTTAATAGAGTTTTCTTCATTTCCTATTTGCACTTAGGACAATTTCCAGAGCATTTAAATGGTTGTTTTTAAAATAATCTTCATCAGTTTCACTGGAGAGCAGGTCAGTGGAGTTCTTCACACTTCCATCAGTGTTTTACTGTAAATCACTCATCAAGGTATTATTTTTTACAACTGTATGTGAATCTATAATTATCTCAAACTAGAAGATTTAAAAAAAAAATCATAGAATAACAAGCTAAGTACTTAGGCAGGATAATTAATCAGTCCATTTCTCTGTTTCCCAAAAAGCTTTAAGTGGACAAGCAAATTAATTTTCCTTTTCTATAATCTTAGCACAGAAAGATCTCTTTCTACTTTCTGCAGTTCATTAATATATAGCAAATGGCAAGTTACTTTTGTGAATGGTGTTGATATGATAAAGTTTATTGATGGCAGATTAAAGGAGAAGATCAAGGTCTATATGCTGAACACCCAGCACTTAGTATCTTCACCAATTGTTATTCAGTCAATAATTGACTGTCCGAGTAAGAAAGAGAATGTCAGGTTAGTAGTAATGGTGTTGCATTCTCAGTTTATCTTCACTACCATTCTCCTAATCTGTCACCACCACTATCATTTAAAACTCATTTAAAATGTCATGAGCATGGCATTGTGTCAAGGTCACTCAGAGACATTCAGCAGTGGCCCTGCTGGAAAGGTTGTCATGGTCTGTTTCACAAACTTGCTGTATGAAATGAGAATGGTAGAGCACTATTTTGTAGATTTTTATCCAATGCCTGTGTGCCTGTGACAAGCTGTTTTTCAGAAATTCTTATTTCATGGCGTTTTTTTTTTTTGTCCTCTGGTCAGAGAGTCAGGGCCTAAGAATGTGGAGAAAGGTATAAGAGGCAGAACAGACATTGAGAAGGCAGCAGCCTGACAAGCCACTGGAGCAAGGAGGAGGAGCCTGGTGATGACAAACACAGCAGAGTTTGGGACCTGCTAACTGTTGTCTCATCAGAATGTAAAAGCCTCTGTATGCCTCTAGTCCTTTTGCCTTTTTTATTTTTTCTTTTGGGCCAAGGCTAATTTGCATTTTGAAAGAAGACATTAGCAGGCTTAGAACGTTACACCACATACCACATGTGGATGGCATGGGGAGAAAGCAAACAGACTCAAAAAGGACGAAATCATTGCTAACCCAGAAAAGAAGGCTGGTTTGGAAATGCAGGCCACCAACACTGAATAATTTCATCACTATAAATAGCACATTAACAGAGAAGGCAAATCAGCCAGGCAATGACTGAAAAACATCTTCGGAGTGCTTGCTTTATGTCTTTTGGAAATATGTTTTTGGATGCAGTAACTGGTGAATTAAATAAAGCACCGACTGCATGGGCCTCTAGCACAAACTGAAAAGATTTCTTGGTTATCTCACTTGTTTAGTGTGGAAAATCGAGTTGGAAAATGCAGATAAAAATGCATTTTTGTCCTAGGACTCAAATGAACTCCATTGGATATCCACATCAAACAAATTAGACAATCCTCAAATCTGTTTTTTTCCTCCATAGATAAAGCATAAATGAATACAAATAGTTGCAACCAGAACAATAGCACTCTCTTATTTGAAGGATTTTATTAAAAACATTGCCTCTTCTAAAATTGGCCAAATAGTGGAAAGTAAGATAACAACGATATTTTAATTTATGCATGAGGAAGCCCTCAGGTTTTCATTCACAGTTGAATGAACTATACGTTTAATATAAAAAATTATAACAGTGTTCCTTCTTACAGCTGCTAAGAAATAGTTAGAAATTAGAGGAAGGGGAGGAGAGGGCTCTTGGGGCAGAGATATTGAGAGCAGCAGAGAGAGAGCCAACAGGCCAGGCTCTCATCTCATGTGACGTTTGACTCCTCATTCTAATTATTTCTTCACTGTGTCCCACCTGCCAGATTCCAAGCTTGCAAGAGAGAGATGGACTCGTTCATTGCTGAATCTATAGTTTTAAAAACACATTAAGTATAATAAACGAATAAAATTCAAAGATTTTTCCAATGAATAAAACAATGTTTGGTGGGTAAAGCCACAGACTGTCATCTTTCCCTTCATTTTCTAGAGTCAGCAGCATCAGTGAAAGGCATATTGGAGTTCACATGGGGCCGAGTGCCAGCTTTTTAGCTTGGGGGCCAGGTTATGAACCTGGTGCTGTAGTCATTAGAGCTACTCACAAATATTCTGCTTCTTCTCCAGCTGAGAACATGAGAGGCTCGCGCTTTCTCCCTTCCTTCTAAGATGCAATTGTTTTCACCAATGAAATGTGCACAGAAGTGTCATGCTACATTTTTGAGCCTATGCACAGTTCTTCACTGTTCCTGCCATGGTCATCCCCTGAAAGCCTGGATCAAGCTGGAACCTCCATCAGCCAAGGTTCTGAGTGACAAGGAAGAGGAGAGCCTCCCCACACCATAAACTTACATACTGTCAAATGTTATTGCTTGCTTTCAATTCTACAATCGAAAACATGTTCTCTACATTTTTTTTTCAAAATTAAAAATGATTGGGAAATCAGTTAAAATGTAAGGTACAGAAGAGCCTACAAGGGGCATGCTGAACCTACAAGACTAGGTCAGCCTACACTATTTCTCTGGATAACAGCCAGGGTGCTTATTTGGCATTTCGGATGCTTGGTTAGACTCCCAAAAAGAAACACTGACTTTCTGCAATTAGATCTATTTCATATCCAGTTTCACAACTTGTCTTACATTTTCTTACAATTACTGTCACAAACCTTAAACTGCAGTGTTAGTGAAGTTTCTAGGAAATATTCTATAGCCAATAAACATAAAAAACATTTTATATATAAAACATTGTAATAATAAAAATACTTGTAATATAACAACATAAGATATTCTTATAAAATAAGACAAGCTATAGGATTTAATATTCTTCTACTTCTTCATCCTTAGAGTATTCTGAAAAGCTCAGAGAAATAAATGCGTATAAACACAATTATATATAAAAAATCTTCTTAAAAATACATACAGTAATAAAACAATAATTTAAGGACTTATTCTTCAACACAAAAATCTAGTTCTAAATGCCTGATTTAAGCATATGTTTTAGATAGCATTGGGAAAAATTAGTAAGTTTAGGTTTTTGACTTCATGTTTTTAACTTATTCATGGAAGAAGTGCATCTGGTCATTCTTTTCTATTTTTTCTCTTTTTTCTAAACTAAATTCTCAGGAACTCTAATATCCACATACTTAGTAACAATAATCATAATAACGACAATACGCATACACCTCCTAAAATGCAATGTCGACAACGGTAACATCATATTTATTTTGAACTTCGGTTTAATTGTCTCATTTGTGTCCCATAACAACCTGATGAGGTAGGAACTATTATTTTTGTTTTTAATGATGAGAAACCAGGTTACAAAGAGTGTTCTGAATGATACACCATAGATTTGCTCTGTTTTTTGACTTTCCCACGTACCTGCTGTGTCAGTTCCAGATGATCTGCCCGCACATGATAGAATGAAGAAATGACGAGCCTAGGATATGGACTCAGCACCCTTGCATCGTAATTCATGCTCTACCAGGTACTAGCTATCCTTATTCTAAAATGGAGGAAAAAATCAATACAATAAGGCCTTCGTGAGGATTAAATGAGATAATATACGTTAAGTACTTAACTCAGTGCCTTCCATATAGCAAAGTCTCAATAAATTATATCAATTATTATAAATTCTTGCTTCTTAGCCCCTAAGAATATTTAGGATATGGAACTAGATTCATACAATATTTAGGAAACTGTGCTGATTGCCCCCATTATAAACTACTACTATGTAATTACAACAAACTTTGAGCTCATTTTCCAGGTATTATTTAAGCTATGTGCCAAAACAATATTTGAAATGTTATTCATACTGAAGCCTATGCTACAGTCACTCACATTTTACCACAAAGGTCCAAAGTCACACAGCATGAATTTCTTCATCCACAAAGCATAAAATTGAGTTTGCACGAAGGCTGTGTGGTGTCGATTTTACGAGCTCGGCTTTTGCACCCTGATTTCCCAGTTCTAATCCCAGCTCAGCCACTCTCTGTAACACAGTTTTCTCATTTCTAAAATGAAAGTACTCATAAGTCCTTCTTAATAGAGTTGTTTTGAGGTTTGAATGCATTGTATATGGCAAGTGTTTTGAACAGAGCCTGATACATAGTAAGCATTATATAAATTCTGCTAACATTAGCTAATCAATATCTGTTAGATATCAACTATGAGCTACTATGCTAGTGCTCAGGATTCAAAGAAAAAAGGTTATAATCCATATGCAACATCTATTCTCAAAGCATTTAGAGCTTTTTGAGAAGTTAAATATGCTAAAACACAACTAGAAGACCAGGAGGTAAGTACAATAGAAGAAGATTTACAAAATATTGCAAGGAGATAGTATAGTGTTCTACAGTGATGGAACAGTTAGGGTAGATGTTAATATTATTTCCATTTCTGTAGAGAGAGAAATAAAAACTTAGAGAGATGAAATGGTCATGCAGCTACTGAGCATTAGAGGAGACACTTGAACCTAAATTTCTAACTATAAACCCTAATGTTTCCACAACATCGCTCTATTTCTAGTTATTTTCCCTCTATTTCTCTTTTTCTCACTCACAAATTTTTCTATCTGTAAAGCCAGAAAAAAAAAAAATTGGAAGAGAATCTTTTCATCATGTCACCAAAGTAACCAACCTTTTCATATTTGCAACCATACATGCTAGTAACAATTCATACCCCTCTGTAAGGCCGGCTCCCCAATTTGGGCATTTGACTCTGTTTTCTTCTAACTGCTCAAGTACTTTGCTCCTGAAGTTCTCCCCTTTGTCCCCTGAACTATTGTTTTCTCTTTTTTGAATTGTTCCTAACATGTGATAAATCACATCCCCTTCAGCTTCTGTCCTATTTTTCTGCTTCATTTTATAGCAAAATTTCTTGAAATAGTTTATAGTCACTGTCCCACTTCCTTACTTCCCATTCTCTCTTGAGCCCATTAAAATTAGACCGTTTTCCCATGACTCCAATGAAACTGCTTGTTAATGACACTTATGAGCTCTACATGGCCAAACCCAGGTTGTTTCCCAGTCTTTGTCTCATGCAACGGAGTTAAATATATGGATAAATAAAAGAAGAGCCCAAAGCCCTGGAGGCTACCAGAGGAAACTGTCAATCATAGAAATTGAGTTTATGAAACTTTGTGACCAAGAAAACGATACCTTGATGAAGTCTTTGTACATCTCAAAAGGGGAATTTAGAAAAGGATACCCCTAGGGTTTAGGGGTTGGGGTTAGTCATAGGGTCTTTGTAGAGTGGAAATTGGTAAGTGCAGTGTAGTATGTAAGGTCAGAATTTGTAAACTGTGTGAGTTGCAGGAGGTGGGAGACGGCGGAAAGACAGTGGTCTTATTTTTGGAATGCAGGAGTCCATTCAGAGTTTATCTCTGGTCTGGCCGCTGTTAAAACTTCCAAGCTTAGACAGTTTGTTGCGTGTTTTGCATTGGTACAGATTATCTGCTTTGCAAATCATAATATAGTTTGTTTTGCAAGTTGGAGCTTCTATTTCATTTCTCAAAAGGATTGTTAACTCTTTCATATATAAACGACCTGGAACAGATGGTCTGGCTACTCAAGTAGTCAGCTCCTTAAGAACATTTTGATTCCTATCCTGACATTTAAACTCACTTATAGTCATGCCAGTCTATATATTTCTGCTTCTAGAATTAATATTTTTAGACGTGTTTTCAAGCATACATCCTTATTACTTTGTACCATGCCTCTTCAGTTACAAGTCGCTTAACAACAGGGATACGTTCGGAGAAATGCGTCAGCAGGCAATTTTGTCTTTCTAGGTGGTATAGCTTACTACATACCTAGGCTATATGGTACTAATCTTAAGGGACCACAGTCTTATATGTAATCTGTTGTTGACTTAAACATCACTATGCTGTGCGTGACTATATATAAATTACATCCTATCTCAAGCGCAAATATTGCCATGATGTGCATTAGTAATTGTGATTCTAACTGTTACAGGCTTCCTCTCACCTCAGTCTCCTAGAACATTCCTAAAATCCTAAAAGTACCAAAAAGATCATTGAGGGTGGAAGCAAAGTTAATGTTCTGTTGTTTGTATAATTTACCCCATAGAAAAGATTTAGACTAACTGATGATTATATCACTCCATTTACATTATTTTCTATCTCATAGAAGTGTAGAAGCTAAAGATTATAAATGATGGGAAGACCTTTTAGGTACTGGTACTCTGTCAGCAGTGAGCAGTGATTACTGAATATCTACCAGCAGAGAAAGACAGAAGAAAGAAAAAAAGAATCTGAAAGGGTAATAAGAACACATTTGCTTTTCTAATGAATATTACATATTTTATGACTCCTGATAAGCCTGCACATAATATAGTTTAATATTTAATATTATCAACTATTTTAATTATTATATTATAATACGCAAAATCCCTCAGAATCTGGCGGAAACTGTTTTATTTTACTCCAAATAAATAGCTTCCAAAGGTCTTACTGTACTGTGAGACAGTGTAATAATGAACAAATGCCTTAGAAATATGGAATCTATTTTAGAAATGCTTTAATAAAAATGACATTTTGAAACAGTCAAATATCAGAGCTTAAAGAATCATGCATTGGTTATCTGGAAAATGTGCTTGGGATTAAGACTTCTTTTGTCAGTGGTGCCAGAGAACTGGCGCCTTGCTCTATCTGAGCATTTGAATGCATAATCCAGAAAAAACCAAGACTGCTGTATTGACTTATCAGCATGTATTGTGATCTCTCTTGGTCAAGAGCCAGCAGGGCTGTTATCATCTTCCAGTAGTTGGAACATCATCACACAGTTCCTACAAATAGATAGCTATTATTTTAGTGCAATTCTAACTGTAGCATTTGCCACAATAAGCTATGTAGGTTAAGAATACTGTCAACAAAAGTCCTAATCAGATGATTATTGTGACCACTATATTTAAGATTTTTTAAAGCCTTTCTGTAGCTTAACAAACATGTGGCTGGCATGATCTTTCTTTCCCAGTGGCAAGTTGTATTTGCTGAAGGACAGTCAGTATGTGAAAGGAGGAACTACACATCTTTGTGCTTTAACTTTTTCTATGCTTTGTTTAAAGCTTACATATTTATGCAGCTGCTTCATGATATCCTTCCCCTCTGCATCTGATGGAAATACTTTGAGTTAAATAAGAAGCCCTACTTTTCTTTTCAACGTTCATAAGCATACCCCAAGAGCAACTCCCTGTATTTTCTTTGCTCATGTTCTTTCTTAACTTATTGTTAAGTTTTGCAAACACAATATTGAATTCATACTTTTCTGGGATAACCTTGAATTCTTGTCTATAAACCATGTTTTGACTGTATGTTATTTTGATTCTTCACATGTGTGTAATTTATTAAGCAGTCATTTCCTGTAATTACAGGGTGATATATTTTTATCATCTGGCATGGTTCGAACTGGTTCAATTCCCTTTACTGGTAAACCTTCAGAAATACAAACTCAGGCAAAATAACACTGATTAAAAATTGTACGCATCCTTGCATGTTGTAGACTTGATAGAAAAAAATTAACTGGAAATCCATCCTTTAGAAGTAAATTAGGCACTTTAAGAGAACCATTAATGAAATGAAAGAAATAATTTACTCTTATGCTGTATATTAAAGCAGTGGTTTAATTAAGAAACTCTGGTGACAGAAAAAAATATTACATCTGTGAAAATATGAGTCTACAGTCTGTTTATATGCAATTACAAAATGTGCTATTTTGAAATCAACTTTTTTTTTTTCTGAGCAAATTAACAGTCATTCTTTGTACAATCAATTGGACACATCTGTAGTGTGCCCAATCCAGTATTTACTATGACAAAATAAATGACCCACCTTCAGGCCTGGTTATTAGATAAAGGATGTCATATATTAAGGTCAATCTTACTGAGAAGCCTGACTAGTGTCTGTAGCTAGATTTTAACCAAATATTTCAATGTACATCACATATTAAATACATTTTCTTCAAATCCACGTAAGTCATAGATCAAGAAAGCTCTATACACAGCCAAAAAGGAAACTCTGGGAAGTATGACAAAATCTAAAAGAAATCAAGGAGTGAAAATGAAATCAAAGAACAAATCTAAAAGAATGCAGTATCCAATGTCTTGCCTTGTTTTTATCTTTATAGAAATCCACGTCAGCTTCAACTGGGAGACATAACACAGGCCCAATACCTTATGCTTGACATTTGGCATCCCAGCCAGTAAATACGACTGTCTTCCAACTTCCCTCAGTTTGCCTGACCTAAAATATCTCAATCATCCCACTATAAAAAGTTACAAAAACAATTGTAAAGACAAAGAGCACATCACAAAAAGGTATCTTGGATCCCTCCACTACTCTCCATCCCCACAGCTTTCCTAGCATCAGTCAAAAGTCCTGATTTAATAGCAGATCTAAACAGCTATCTGTGGTGCAAATTAATGCCCACCATGTTGATTCTGAAGTCCTGGAAGATCCTGAAGGGTTTTGGGGCTCATCAAAAAGTAGCAATTTTTGTAAAATACATTTTATGCACCTCTCTTTTTAAATACAGTTTCCAACAGAACACCTTTGAGTAAAAAAGATAAAAGCAGATAGTCCATGGTAGAATCACAGATGTCAGCTTTTGAACACCTCAGAGGAACTGCTTAGCTCCCTGAAACTATGTAAACACCATCAGGTAGCACAAAGGAGGGGGTGTGGTGTCGCAGGTAGAAGCATGGCCTCTGGAGCTAGATTGCCTGGTTTTGAATTTGAGCTTTGCCATTTTCTAACTGTGCAAGGCCTCTTAAGTCACTTGACTTCTGTATGTCTTGGTTTCCCCATCTTTAATATAGAGTTATAAGAATTAAATGAGTTAACATTTGTAAAGCATTTAGAATAGTCATATACAAGTGTTTATTTTTTTTAAAAAAGTCTTAATTCATTCATTTTAATGTTCTTTGAAATGAGCAATATGAACAATGCAGTGTTATGGGGCAAGATTTTATTGACTAGCACATTGTACTTCCTAACCAGATTACTATGCCTGAATCTGCTATACATTGGTTAACGTTATCCTGGAGAGATCACTTACCACAGTGATTCCAGACCTGGATTTGCATGTTCTATATGTATACGTGTGATCTTTTCCCAGGTGGGCCATGTCATATTACATTCATTTTTTGAAGATAAATGAGAACTTTAAAATAACTGTAAAAATAATTATTTCTAATCTATGATCAGTTTCTCCATCTGCTCTTCTTTGACTGTCTCTACATATTAATTCAATTAACACCTAGACTAACATAAATTCATACTCTCTCAAGGAAATCCCAAGACATTTTTAATGGCCTTCAGTAATTATTGTGCAATTTTCACTCAGTCTGAAATAGACGAGAGTCAAGCAAGTCTTTCACCAGTGAAGCTGTATTTTCTACTTCTATATATTGAGTTTAAATAAAGCCATCATAAATCAGACAGGCTTAAAATTTAGTAAGTGATTATAGTACTAGTTTCATTAGGTTTTTGTTGGGTTTTGTTTGTTTGTGATAACTTGCAAGCTATTTGTTTAGACTTAAATTAAAACAGCCAAGTATGGCAGAAGAGATGAAGGGGGATGACGCCTGTCGTAGAGAAATGCCTGATTGTCATGACTAATTTATCTGCACACTGGAAGTTTCACTTATACCTAGCTGACAACTTTGGCTATTTGGGGGTCTGTGGTTGACAATGTTTTTTAATTTTGACAAAAATACAGCCGATGGTGGGGTATAAAGTTTCTGACATATGAGAAAGAAATAGGGCACATAATAGCATTTATTTATGGAGGAAATTACAAGAATTTGCATTGAATTGGAGAAAATGACTGCAAAACAGAGAAAGCACACTGTGCTACAGAGAACAGAAAACACGTTCAGTCCTCCAACATTCATCACCCACTGCGTTCAAACGGAACGCAGCTTTCTTCAGAGCCACCTCCATGATTAGGGCTTTAAAGGATTGTGGCAGAGGAAAAGCAAAAGCTGATAGGGAAAATTGGTAGTTGGTAGAGTGCACGTTTTAAGGTTTATGTAGATACTGGGCTTACATAACACCATCATTACCTGTGACTACATCGGCCTGTGCTTAGTTAGAAAAAAGGTCATTTGGTTTGAGTCATCTCAAACAAAAAATAGCTGAAAGAATAAGATGGATAAATTGCTAAAACAATACCAATAGATAATTAAAAAATGCATGCTTTCAGTTACTTTAATATTGCATGCTTGGCTCAAAGCAAATATTTCCTGTTTCATTCTGCTTAAAAGGACATTTCATGTTGGAAACAAGCAAACAAACAGGAGAACAAACAAAATACCACAGAAAGATACTAGTTTTTAAATTCTCATTTTATATAATGGTGGTTATTTTCCTGTTTACAAAAGTGATATGTATTCATTCTATAATACACTGAAAAAAGAAAAGTAACCATAAGGAAATTAAAAGCAACTATTAAGCTACCGCTAATACTTAAAGCAGATTCTTTTTTCCCTCCATTTGTGTGTGTGTGTGTGTGTGTGTGTGTGTGTTGGGCAGATATGAGTTAATATTTCTATACCCTTTTATTTCACTTAAACTATACCACATAAACTTTCTCAAATCATATATAAATATTACATTATATATTATGTTTATGGACATGCTATGATTTATTTACCTTTTTGCATTATGAACATTATGGGCATTTACATTGAAATTTTTGAACAGTATTAGGATGAATATTGATTCACAACTGTCTTGTACATAAGTTATTTGTCTAAGATAAATTCCTAGAAGTTCAGTGCACTATCCACATGAATGAACATTTATAAGTCTCTTAATGACTTGACACCACTTTCCAGAAATGTTGATCAATTTATACTAGCACCAACAATTTATGCCACAAGTTTGACCATGTCAGCCAACTATTACTGTTAAATATGTACATATTTATATTTATGGCAAATATATATTTGCCAATTTGAATTAACGGAAAACCAGTATCATTTTGTTTTAATTGGAACTTGATTTGTATCCTAATCTTTATCTCTGAGATTTAGGTAACATGAATAATGGAAAATCAGAGACAGGCTTGCAGAAAGTCCCATGGAATCTTTCCTAGTACACGTAAGATCTTCAATAACCACTACTGATCATGACATAAGGCTGCTGAACCAGGGGTGATTGGACGTAGAGCGGTGATGCTATGTGGGTTTGAGGGTGATACAGTCCAAGTGAACATGTCTCCGTTCACACAAAGATTACATTCTGAGAACATGTAGAGTGATTGCATGTTTCTTAATCGAGTCACATTTCAAAGATCTCAAAGTAGTGCCCAAAGTAAATTAACTTAGAAATAAATCCTTTAAAAATAGTTGAAGAAACCCAAGAAATAATCTTAATGTTGTACTTAAATCATCTAATATGAGCCTTACAAAAACATTATGACCAACCTTTTGAGGATGGCATTTTTATTAGTTTCATTGTATAATGAGGAAACTGAGTCTTATGCTAATGTATGATAAGATGATACAGAAACTTATCACCTACATGTAAGTAACTTGCCCCACGTGACACAGCTACTGAGTACTGGCTAATGTATTCTCTCTCTCTTATATATATATATATATATATATACATATATATTTATATACACACACGTATCTACTATATATACATACACGCATAAATGTGTATATACACACGTCATAATACATATACATAGACATATATAATTCAAATGTATGTGCAATATCTGTATATATTTGAATTGTTTACTGAGTTCAAACGTGTATGTGTGTGTGTTCATGTTTTATGTTTGTGTGTATATACATTTTATAAAGCAGAGTATTTCAGAGCTTCAGAAATGTTCCCCCATTCACTAAAACCTAGGTACGATAAAGACGATTCCTTGCTTTTTGATTATGTTCGGTTTTCTAAGTATCTGTGACTCGTCTTCAAAATGAACTTTCTTGCCCTTCATTAATTGAAGAATAAATATATCCAGATGACAGGAGATCTGTCCTGGTGTCTCTTTGCATGTGGTTGCAGTATGACAGGCGGATCTTTATGCCTAGGGTCTGTCCAGTTCAGTCACTGTCAACAGATGTAGACAATTACATTTGCATAATGAACTCTGAGCTGTCTTTAAATCCTCTTCCAGCAAAGATTAGAGAATAACCACCTAAGGATTATTGTTACATCCCACTCAATGAGCTCTCAGATCCTGTCCACTCTGAGCTGAATTGCTGACCGCTAATTTGAGGGCTAAATGAGTTTTTGTGGTTTTCTAAGACATCTTAAGTGCCGTGTGCTTTGGTTATCTCCTTGACACCCGGAGAATGGGTGGCAGGAAGCTGACCCAGGCTAAGTGGGTAAAAAAAGATTTCACATTAACTACAGGTCAAACAGGTAAGAAATTGAATTGCAATGTTGAATAAATATTTATTGAGTACCCAATTTTAGAAAAACTTGGTCAGGTAGTTTTGGAAAGGAAAAATTACCAGAGACTCACTAAAAATTCCCCTTTTCACTGCTATTAGAGCTCCCTTTGCCATGTAAACTAGTGAACCCAAAGGTCATTTGATTAAGTAAATACTGAGGCATATTTAAAGGTAAATAAAATCAATTGTTTAAAAGATATTTCAAATTATAATGAAGGAAATGTGTATATATGTAATACTAACATAGAGAGCTGTAAAATAAAAAGTCAAAATTTTTCTTCCTTAGAGAAAACCTCCTTGACCATTTCTATTTTAAGACTCCTAATTGTAAAATCAATAACCATAAGTAATGTGTTTAAACCATTAATTCTTAACTTATAATTCTTTAACTATATTTGTTTATTATCTTTTATGAAATATTCTTTGGTCACACTATCCCCTCCTCCGAATGTCTTTTAAAATATACATAGTGGTTTTAGACAGTTGATTATTGTCTATAAATTTAAAAATAACCTTAACATTTATTTATTGGTTCAGGAACTTTAGATAGTATCTCAATTTCCTCCTGTATAAGAAGAAACAGTATCATTCCACTTCCATCTACGTCTTCTTTCCCCATACCTTCACCCCACTTCTGTTAGCTGTACCCCTACTTTACTGTATTCAAAATTAATAACATTTCCATATTTTTTAGATTTAAAAAATACTTCCATACTTTTCCCATAGTAGTGGTTCTCAACTGGAAGCAATTTTGCCACCTCCTTGTGAAGGGACATTTGGCAATGACTGGAGACATTTGAGATTGTCGTTACTGGAGTGCTAAAGGTACTTAGTGAGTAGAGGCCAGGAATGATGCTAAACATCCTACAATGAACAGGACAGCCTCCTACAGCAAAGAATTATCTGGCATATATCAATAGTGCTAAGTCTGAGAAACCATGGACTCTCTAGGTTTATTCTGAAAAATGAAAACCAAAGGGACAATTTTTTAAATACCATGCAGTAGGACCATTGAAGAGTCAGGTAATAGGTTTTGTGTTGTTCAAAGCAGAATCTTGGAAGCACCAAGGTTGAATGACATCCATTTTCTTAAACTTCATTATTCGATAGAAATCATGCTACATTTCTTCCTACTTGGATCATAATGTTTTTGTACATTTTTCTTATTCCTGAAATTTCTAATTGCTTATTTAATCTCATTGAAAGAAGGATTATATGCTTCTTTATTATAACATTAGGATTATGCAGCTTCTTGATAAAAGGTCAGTTTTGGACAGACTGCTTTTTATGACTGCTGCATGGCTGTCACTCAGAAATTTTGTTCTCTCTCTCATGCCCCTCCCCAATCTTTCTTAGATCTGACATCTTCATAGCTTAGATTCTTTTTTCATTTTGCTGATATATACCGTCATGGAATTATTTTTAGAAAGATGTAAGAGAGATAGATAGAAAGGTTTGAATAACTTCATACTTGATAGTTTAGCAAGCTATAGGATCTCAGTTTCAAAACCATTTACCTCAAAACCTTCGGGATGTTTTCTATCATCATCAAGCATTTAACTATCCTGAAGAGAAGTGTCATGTCTATCTCATTGTAATTCCTTTGGGGATGCTCCTCCCTTCTAAAGTTTGGGACCTTCTCCTAAGTCCTGGTAGTACTTGTTGGGTTATTTTTGGCTGCAGCTAAAAAATACAGGATTAAATTAACATAAAAAGGTGTTTATATTTTTTGTAGAAAACCCAATACGAAGGTAGGTGCTTCTGGGGTTGATTTGAGGGTTCTCATCCAGCTCTTCTGAGATCCTCTAGGCTGTATCCTTAGAGTCGGAGGTTAACTGCAGCAACTTGAAGCATCATGACCCCCAGGAGATGCAAGAAAGCATGAAGGATTTCTCCTATTTCTTATTCCTCTTCTTCCTCTTCCTCTTCCATTTCTTCCTCCTGCTCCGCTTCCTCCTCTCCTCTCTTTATCTTCTTCCTTTTCTTCATTCTTTTCCTCTTTCTCCTCTTCTTTCTCTCTCTCTTTCTCTTAATCAGAAAGAAATTCTTTCCCTCAAAACCCCACTTAGCCAACTTCCCTCTTTCATTTCATTGACCATAAGTGGCAAACATCTTCAATCACTGATCGAGTAGATGGTATACGGCTTATTTCCTGTGGTTGGGAGAGTTATTAACCCTCTGTTATGATATTGTCTTCCACTAGATGTCTGAACCAATTCAGATTCCTCTGAGTAAGAAGGAATAAACTATTGAGTAAGCAAACAACGTCTGCCACAAAGTATTAGGAAATTTTATCAATAATATCACGTGTGAGCTGTTTTTCATTATTCTTCTTTGGTATGCAGTGGTTTCTTTCGATCTAAAGAGCCATATTTTTATTATCTTTGGGAATTTTTTTTCCTACAATTAATCTCCCCATAATTTCTTTCTCCTCTTTTCCAAAAACTACAAATAGAGAGATGTTGGCACTCTTATTGTTTTTAACTTTTATTTTTTTTCAAATTGTTTTTATGTCTCTTTTGTGAACCGTGTTCTGAAAAAGTTCTCCTTTCTTCTTTACTTTCCTGTGAAATTTAATTATGAAATTAATTTCAGTTCCATGGAGACCCACATTGCTCCTTTTTCAAGGTTAAGTTGTTATGTCAGTGCAAGCTCTTGAATCCGCCATAAAATACTAATTAAGATTTGTTAAAGCTTTATTTTCTTTCAAAATTGTCTTTGTTTGTTAGAGGGCCACATGTCTCGGTTGACTAACTCTTGGTCATACTCTTTCATCCTGAGGATTTTTCTCACTTATTTGGTAACATTGAAACATTAATTCTATGAATAGGTTCACTCTCCACCCTCCTCCACCTCCCACTCAGTATTCCTGGCTTCTGATGAATGAGAATGTATGCCACGAGCTCTAAGCATGAAGGCATAGAAGAACATCCAGCAGACAGTGCTGCCATAACACCTCCAGGGCCAGAGGGGGAGGATCCTATCCTGGAGCACCAAGCCTCACTCTGAAAGCTTTATCCGCTTCCAAAATGTCTCTCTCTTTTTGTAGAGGATAGTCTTTATTTCAGACTGAAAGCAAAAATTTATGTGTGTATATATAAATTTATACTAGATAGATAGATAGATAGATAGATAGATAGATAGAAAGATGGATAGTATGTCTATTGGTTTGGGGAATGGTTTAAAAGATGTGACAGGCAGTAGCTCCTTTGATCACTCCCATTTCTGCCATTCTCCCAACACTGATTCTTCTTACCTGTTGAGTCTGAGGGCAAGACTATGAAAAATGGCTCCAATCTCCATTCAAGACTTTCCTGAAAGCTATGGCTGTGACATTTTCCACTGTTGTAATCCATAAATCATACCATTATAGTCTTCTATCTTCCTGAAATTCATCAGTCTTTGGTTTACTCACAACCGCTTTCTTCATTCACATTTTTAAAAATAAAAGTACATAATCTTATACTTCCTAGTTAATATTTCAATGACTATTGAGAAGATATGGAAAACAAGACCTGTTGTTTTTCTGTAGTATTGAAAAGGAAATCAAGGTGAATTTAATTTTATTGACTGCATATCCTGTCCAGGCTGAGAGAATGGATTGTTGAATGCATAGGTTATGCAATTTCTTCATGATCATGAGAGACCATGTATAATTCCGTAGTTATATATATATATATATATATATATATACTTTTTTTAATGAAGCTTCTTCTTTTCATTTTTTCCTGGGAAAGATTTTCCCCAAACTAACATCTGTGGCCAATCTTCCTCTCTTTTTTCTTTTTTTCTCTGCAAAGTCCCAGTACGTGGTTGTATATTCTAGTTGCAAGTCCTTCTACTACTTCTATATGAGCCACCACTGCATCATGGCTACTGACAGACAAGTGGTGTGGTTACATGCCTGGGAACTGAACCTGGGCTGCTGAAGTGGAGCACAACGAACTTTAACCACTACACCCTTAGTGCTGGCTATCCATAGTTCTACCCTTTTCTCATATATCAAGCTCACATAAGTCTAATCTTCACAACATTGTCATCACTGCATTCTGTAATATGCTTGCATTGTTTATGCCAAAACTGTATCTTTAGCGCAGTGACTGGCATGTGGTATAAACTCAGAGCATATTATCTGTATGAATGGACTGATGAATGCTCACCAATCCCAACATATTCCAGAAGAACAGCTAGTATTGATAGTTGCTCAGAAGCAAAACAATTCATGGAATATCATCGTGAATATTTTTCATAATTTGTCTGTGTGCCCCACAACTATCGACTGTTGCTGATATTGGTTCTCCTTTGGGCTTCTCATTATGTGTCCACGTTGCTCCGTAGGTCTTCAATAAGCAGTCTCTCTGTGTTGTTAACCAAATACAAATCATTTCATATCCTCTACTTTGGCAAGATGTCCCAAACATTTTCCTCTTTGAGACTTTCTCCATTGCCCACAACATTAAATTCTCGATGTTTTCAGGAGAATTGAGGTGATTCACAGTTATATTTCGGTGGTTAAAACAAGAACTTTGTACTCAAATGACTTTTGTTTATTTTTCCACTCTGCTACTTACTAATTGTGTGAATCTTGGCAATTACTAAACCTCTCTGAGCCTTTGTTCTACGTTTCTGTAAAATATGGATACCAATGCACATTAGCACACCAGATAGGGTGGGAAGAATCAAATGGGATATTGAGTGCAAAGCACTTAGCAGTTTCTGCCATATAGTTAGTCTGAATAAAGTTAGAAAATTATAGAGTAAATATTAAGGCAGTTCAAAAAGAGGAAATTGCAGTCATACTATCTCTAGTACCAAGAAGAAAGAAAGATTGGAGATTTAAAAGCAAGGTGAAGCATCAAGGATCTACATGGACTAAGTACTCTGAGATGAATGGTATACTGTTTGCACCTGATGAATAGAGTGTTTCAATAAATGAGGGCACCTCTTACTAGTACAGAGAGTAAAGGTATATAATTTGGTCAAAGCATTATCTTTGGTAAATGACAGCAGTCATTTGCAGATGTTTACTTATTGGACTAAAAAAGCAAAACAAAATTTATTCTTGCTTCAATCTGAGTCATTTCTGATCAGTTTTATCTTTGGTCTCCCGGGAACTCCCTGGGGAGACATACAATATCTATAGGGGAATTAATTTAAGTAAACAGTACTTAAAATTTTGATTGTATATTTCAGTAGTAAAAATTTTTAAAGACCTCCCTATCTTTGGATATATATTTTATTTATGAAGTTTGTATATGTAATTCTGCTCTAAGTAATAATACTATACAATTAAAAAGCACAAAAATAATGAAATAATTATACATTATGATACACCCTACTATGTTCCAAAGCATTATTTTTATATGTACTTTCATAAGGGAAAAGGGAAAACACCCATATTCTGAAGACCCAAAAATATGATGAGGCACACCAACATCTGGTTAGTTTGGTTTTGCTGTTCTTGCTCCTCAGGCTGATCCAGTTCCATCTGTGACCTCGCACCACTGAAGGTCATTGGAATTGGATACCCTACAGATAGAGGTAATCTTTTAAAATCTATTTCCTCCTTTGCCTAAAGTGGTACTGTTTGAATTATCAATTACATCAGGAATGAAAAACAACATAGTGAAAAGTAATAGTGCTTGATTGTGCTCCAAAAATTTTCGTGTCGTGCTCATAGAAATGAGAATATTTGTATAGCATTTAGGGGTAAATAGTCAAGGCTTCTTGCAGCTAGAGGAGATTGGCCATAGGTTTCTGTCCACCCTTAGCTCTTCAGGCTGCCCCGAGGACTCAGGTGCTAGGCACACCAGGAACAGACCCCTGGCATAGAAGAGCTCTGCCTGAGACCGGATTGCTCTTGTGAGGAAGTGATATCTGGGTTGTGTTTCTAAAGATGTGAGTCAAAAATGGTTTCTGGTACTTACGACATCTTTCATGTGTTATGCAACAATATCATTTTTAGGCTTTATTGTTTTTGTATTTTTGTAATCCTCCTCTTTGGACTCAATGTATTCTAGTACAATTTGAGCTGTGTAACCTTCCTGCTATTATGTCCTCCCAATCTACTCTCCATACTACTGTGAGATTTGTTCTTAAGCATTATGTTCATTGAGTCTCTTCATTATTTCAAAACCTCGGTAACACTCTGTCTTGATACATCAAATTCAAACACTTAAATCTGGCTTTTACATCTCCTCATAACATGGATCCATCTCCATATGCAACTTTGTTTCTCAAATCTGTCATGCATTTATGCGGGTATCCATTCATTCACTGACGCACCACGCTTGTATTGAACTCCTCATATGACCTGTTGTTGTGTTAGACATTAGGGATTTATAAATTAATAAGACCCCCTCGAGGAGCTAGCAGTCAAATGTAGGAAAATATATACAGAGAAAGATTATTAAACACATCATGATAAATGTCCTAATAGAGGTGTGAATAAAGGGCAGAGGAAGAGATTATCCTTTACTAGCCATTGCTCTTGTGTAAATAAGGTCACGCTACTGAGGGCTCTAGTGTGTTTTTATTATTTAAATATTTTCATGTTCCTTAAAATGTCAGCCAGTGGAAGGGTTTTATTTTAGAAACAAATCTCTTCTGATAGTTCGTTTACAGGAAAAATGTGGCAGGCAGTATGATACAGTGTGACAAGCTCTGAACATTTGAATTCCAAAACTCTTGTGATTAACTTACTATTTGACATAGAATAAATTATTTCATGGCTTTAGGCCTCGACTGACTCATATGCAAAATTAGTACTTGTCCTAAGTAATAGCTAATGACTGTTTCTGGATTCGTAATTTATGCTCGTATGTTTGGCCACTGTGGCATCTGCCTTCCAAGATGCCCAGGTAAGAGTATTTATTGCCAGTTGCAAACACATGGATTTGGGATCTGGGATCCTCAGGTGGGGGTAGTTTTGAAACACACTTGAACTGGGCCTCCTAACTTCATATATAAGGGAACCAGCCAGAAATATTTATAGGACTTGCAATGTGTCGTAGGCATCCTTCCCTCTTCAGGCTTGGGTACAGGAAATAGTGGTCTGGAGCACAAGTGGACTAGAGCAGGCCCTGAGATGATGCTTCCTCTCAGGCCCTGATACCTGTCCTGCTGGAAAGTCCACTGGCCAGATGAAGAAACAACATTCCTTGCTAGGCAAACATTAAAAGCAGGGTGCTCAGTTGGAATTGGAATAAGCTGTATTTGTTCTTTACTTAAGGCAGCAGCTTTAAAGCTGTTGGATATTCCACACCTGACTGAGTCTGAGCTCCTCTTCCATTTTACTCCTTAAATCCGCTGAAAGTTCTCTAACATCTTGTACGTTTTACCCATAAACAATACTTTCCAAGATAACTTGCATTTCCTTGCGTGTATGAATGTTTTAAAGCTATTTTTTTATGATTAGAGTGTGGTTAGGTACAGCTCAGCTCTTTTACCGTAGTCTTTCATTAAATGTATATAAGCTTGTCATTTGTCTTTAAAGTGGACAATTAACATTCAGAAAAACAAGCGCCTCAGACCTCCATATTTGCTGTCAAGATGTCAGGAATTCCTTTCTCCGTCTGGAACTTATTCAGATTGATTGTCTAGGTCTCAAATGCCAAGACTCTAAAATAAGAAAATAATACTGGATAAATCTTTACAGAAAAGAAAGTCCAAAGTTGAGACCAAGGCCAGATATGAGGGCTCACTCTCTCTGTCTTTTCTGAGAAAGGTTCGGCTATCTTGTGGAATAGATAGATTACTGTGGAGAAAGGAGGAAATCTGAAATGGGAAAGAATTATCCAAGACTTCACACATGGAGGATGGGCTTACTTTTCTCTATTTAAATTTTTATGAAACATACTTATTTGAAATACACTTGAGACATCATGACACCTATTTCCATGATGGTGGCAGGTATCATGAGGTCAGTAATTTTTCTAAGAGTCTGGTAGTCATGCCATACTTAGTCCACTCACTAAGCTACCTCAGGCACCCACAGAAAATTAAAACCCCTAAATGATGTGCTAGCATCAGCAAAAATTCATATTGATCTTGTCCCAGACTGTGACAGAAAGACTGCCTAGAGAAATGTCTCTTGAATGAGAAACATCTCTTAGATCTTGAGGAGCCATAGTTGAGGCAAAACAGAGAGTGTGAGTAAATTATCAAGCTGAGTCTGGGGAGGAGCAGGACCAAGCAAACTCAGGCACACAGAAAAGACACAAAGAAGAGGCAACCAGCGTTGCCAAAACAAGAGTGAGTATCTGGAATAAATATTAGCAACTGGAACATGAATCCAGAAATAAAAAGAACAGATAAATGAAAAGCAGACCCAGCAGTGGGAATAGGCAAGTTGGAGATTGTCAAGGTTGATTGCTAGATTTGGAGTCTTTCCCAAAACTATATTCATTTGCTTTCTTTGGCTGGCTTACTCCATTTAAGGGGCCAGGAGAGGTACCTACTATAATGTTCCAAGATTCTGTGATGAAAGGACTGGATGCTAGAAGAATAATTTTTGTTAGCAAAAAAACAGTTTTTGAAGCCTGAATCAGCAGCAAGAGCTGACGGATAACACAGTTTTACCAAGCATAAATTTGAATCCCAGTGGAACAAAAGTGCCTTTTGAGATAACATAGGGGCCATAGAACAATATCTGGAAGAGACAGAGTATTAGCAAGTAGCTAAAGCAGAAAAAAATATCAAGGAAATATCAGTGGACAAAAGAAGGTCCAGCTTCAACAAGATCAGAGAAATAACAAGACTGGAAATTGGGGTAGACATGTCAAAGGTGAATTCTTTCCTTCTCTGTCTTTTGTGCTCTAAATTATGTGAGGGACAATGGGTTTATATTTGGAGCAAGAGGCTGAAAAGAACCTGCAAATGTGGTAGCTCTTAATGATAACTAGAACAAAATAGGACTAGGATAAGATTTAAAACATTAGAAATTCTTCTGTACTTGTGTCAAAGACTTTTCATAAACAATGTATTTACATGAAATGCTGATAATATGAATTTTTAAATAACTTTAGAAAACATATATCATAATATTTTAAAATCATAATTATAGCAGATGTATAATTTTTCTGGTTTTTGTTCCTGGCCATCATACAGATCCACACCTACAACCCACTCCATGTGGCTCTGGATGCCAATGATAGCACGCTTTTACCATCACCAATTTCGGATTATCCGTGACTCACGAATATCCTATTCTCCTGGCTGCAGTGACTGACCCATGGATAGTGTATGATTTAATCCAGGCCCATAGAGGGTCTTACTCTGGATTTTCCGTGCTAACACTGGAAGGCAGAGTTGAACACACATTGTTGCTTAGCTGGGATGATGCAGTCCTAGGGCTACCCACAGCCATATTCCAATGCTATGGTATAAAGCTGTGTGTAGAAGAGAATATAGCCAATACCCAGTGTAGTAGGGACAGGAATGGAGATGGTTGGATAGAAGCTAAAACAGCTTTAAGTCTCTAGATCCTGTTGTTTCTTAAAACCAACATCATTCCTGTTCTTCAGAGTTAATGGAGCCCCAAATTATCCTCCTCCATTGTTTGCTAAAACTAGTTTGAATCAGTTTGTTACCAGTAAATGAAGAAAAAGTTATGAAAACATAGAATCTTGAAGGTAAATCATTGCTTCTGAGGAGATTGCATTTTGTGATTTATTCCAAAGTAAATGTGTATCAGAGCTAAACAATTACAGTAAATACAATACAATATCTTTATGACACTGATGTAATCCTACTGGTAGAAACATTAATTTGATGTCTTTTATAGGCTGAAGATAAAAGTAGGGATGCAAACAAATAAACACACACAAAAATAAGCAATAGCCTTTCTTACCCATAAAATCTATTTGTCTACTTCTGAATAAAACATTCAGTACCGAAGTTACTACTCTATTAAACCTGATAATTATCTTGTGGTGTGCCCTCATGATTTGTACATTAGGGATAATGTAGAAGACAGTTGAACCATTAATTTATAATTAATCTTAAAATAGTAGTTTCCTTGGCCATGGATAGTATATCTAGGCTTTTCTCCATTGTCCAAGACAGATGTTCCTTTGTGGCAAGTTCTAAACAGCTGTTTTGTAAAGTTTACGGTCAATGCTATTTTTGTCACTTAGAATTCATTCACTGAAATATTTTCTCATCATTTTTCAAGCTACACTGGTCTTCTGGGACCTTAAATCTCTGGTTAAAAAAATAATGAACATCTATGACGTTAACGTTCCCATCAAATAAGGATACATTTCATCTTGCATTTTATCCATAGATAATCAAAAGAATTGTATATTTATCAAGTATTTTTATGTGAGTGTGTGAATTCCTTCTATATTTTCAGCATCTGCTAAATGTCAACCCTTCTTTAGAGTTCTTGAAGCTGACATTAGTGAAGAATTACTGGAGAAGAGGAAGAATGGGGAGGAGCAATATACTTACCATCATGACAGCTCCGTGATGGCTGTATCTATGTTTCTCATCATGACCTTTCCAGGACCTATTACACTGCTTCTATGCACATTTAGATACTTAAATGTGCTTCATAACCTGCATGGAAATAAGTCAACTGCCACAGTCTCTTAACTGATGCTCCTTTTTCTATTCTTGCCCTTCTGCTTTCCCTGACCAAGCTATCTAAGAAAGCCAGGCTGAATAAGTGATATTTTTGCATAGGATACCTGAAATTATACAATATTTGTATTTGTTTATTTGATTATTATGAAATATAAAGTCATGAGAGTAAGCAATTTATTTGGTTGGTTCATTACTGTAGCTCTGGGAAGCTACTGTGGGAGGCCAGAGGAGGCATTCTATAAGTACTTTCTAAAAAAATGAATAGATAAATTGATAGATGTAGCTTGAAAGGAAAGGAATGAATAGATTCAAGAAAGGTTAAGATGGAAAATTTCATAATATTGGGTAATTATTGTATAGAGAGGGTGAGATAAATTTCAAACTGTCTCCAAAACTCACTAGATGAGATGATTGGGAGAGTGAGGTTGTCATTAACTGAGGTACAAAGCAGATGTAGACGAGAAGGGGAAAGGAAGGGCAGAGAAGATGTTTATTTTGAGAGCCTGCCCAGCTGTCCTCATGGAGAAGTCCATTAGACAGGTAGAAAGGCAACTTCAAAACCTACAGGAGAAATATGACTAGGAAAGTAGATTGAAATATTATTATCATGGAATTCATAGTTCAATTTTTCACATATATTATTCCTTCTGCCTGGAGAGAGAACCTTTTCTTGATATATCTTGACAAATGCTGAATTTGTTCTTAATGGTCCAGATTACTGTTGTCCTCATTTGGGAAGTCTAATTGACAGAAGGATATTTGGCCACTTCTCCTTGGTATCACAATGATATTATTCCTTGAAAACAGCAATAAACCTATGGCACAGCATTACAAACAATAAGTTATATTCTTGTCGGCTCTAATCCCCATGTTCATACATATTTAGCTAAAGCTGAGGGCAAGGAACATATTTATTATTGAATAATAGTAATAAAACTTTAATACTAGTAATGAGAAATTTTATAGCCAAATAAATGAAAGCAGTAAATGAAAGCAATATACAAGAGATTGAACAGAAGTTGATAATGGAACATTGGAATAAGCTTTATTAAAATAGATGAAGGAAAGGAATTTATGATTGATGAAGGGAGAATGGTAAAAAAGATTGAGATGGAGCAGAGGGGTAGGAAATGAAGCAAGAAAGTTACTTGCTAATTCTCGTGAAAGGAGATTTCAAGAACAAGGTGCTATATGGGTCAAAATATGCAAAAAGTTCAAGTAGCACAATGCCAGAGACAAGACGTATGGGTTCTTAGTAACTGAGGGCACTGGTGACCTATAAGATGACAATTTGTGGATGGAATCAAGACTGAGGAAAGAGTGGGAGACACAAAATAATGAGCAGAGCATGCAGTCTCATCTCTACAAAAAGTTTAATGGCGTGATGAAAAGAGATGTAAGGATAATTCAAACAGCTGCAGGATCCTTAAAGATGTTACAGTCTTACTTTACTTTTAATTTTAATACAGAGGAGAATTGAGATACTATGCACTTTAAAAGAAGATATCCAATGTAAGAGACCAAAACTATAAGAGAAAGCGACTCCTGATATGGCAATATCTCAGAGTATGTAGGAGAGGAGAGAAATATGAACAAAGCTCGGGGGAATTTTGTTGGCTTTGGAAAAAACGAAGGATCACTCTTTGAAATGGGAGTAAGGAAAAAATAGTGAAAATAAAGGAATTTTTTTTCTGCCGGAAGGAAAAATTGGGGGCAGTGCATTAAATAAGAATTTTTAAAATCAATGTTATTAGATACAATGGCAATAATTGTATCTGTGTCAAAAAGATTGCCAGTTAGATGTGAACAGAAACGTACAAATAATAATAGTCTTCCCAAAATGTAATTGAAATACAGTAAAAATTTTAATGACATTTACAAAATCTTTTTGAAACTCAGAATACCCCTTTTGAGCTTTTGATTTTCTTAGTATTTTAATATTATAATTACAGCATGTCAGTACTCTATTTCAAATGTAATTATCAAAGCTCAGAGGAAACTGATTCTTGTGCATCCATAATTTCATACAATATAATTTTAGATCTTGAGCTATTTTTGTTATCATTTTAGTCATAGGAACATGATTGAAAGCCTAGGAACTGTATTTTTCATTTTTCAATTGGCTTTTAAAGATAATCTTTGCTTTTAAAGTGGCCTTGTCACTGAATGCAAGTTTATCTGAAATAAGTCAAATTGCTTCCTGTGGAATAAAATGGTTCATGTGGTTTTCATAAACATATCACAGTAGCAAAACTATATACTCCAAAAAACACGTTTTATCAAACTCTTTCATAGAAACCACTTTATGCTGCAAGAATTAGGAGGACATTTTTAATTATATTCACTGATGGATGCTTTATTGATTTCATTGGAGTATTTAATTAAATGTCATCTCAAAGTGGCCTTCCCCAACTACGCTATTTAAAATAGCCCCTCAACAAAGTCAAAGCTCCTTGACATCTGGGGCTTTGCCTTGTTCACCAATGCATCCCTGGGGCCCAGAAAGAGGCTCTTTCATGCTGAATCAACAACTGTTTTTAGATGCATATGCTTATGACAATGATATTATCATTGATTAAAACAGTGGTGGTTTCCAAACTAGCTGGTAGCAGAATCACCTGGAGAGACTTTTACTTATTTATTTTTTAGGTATGCTCTTTGGTGAGGAATATTGGCCCCGAGCTAACGTCTGTTGCCAATCTTCCTCTTTTTTTTTTTCTCCCCAAAGTCCCAGTACATAGTATTATATACTGTTGTAAGTCATTCTAGTTCTTCTATGTGGGATGCTGCCACAGCATGGCTTGAAGAGTGGTGCGTAGGTCTGCGCCCAAGATCCAAACCAGTGAACCCCAGACTGCCCAAGTGGATTGTGTGAACTTAACACTTGGTGTTTAATACTATTCCATTTAACGTTTAAACACTATTTCCATTCTTCACCTCCAGGAGACGCTATTTTGGTGGGTTTGAAGTGGAATTTAGGATTTTTTAAATAATTTTGTACATGTTTCACATGATCAGTTGGAATGGGAACAGCACTCAACCAAAAGCAGCATATAATTTCTTTCTTTATAGAGAGTTGTATAACCTATATTTGTTTCCTTCCTTCCTTCAATATACATTATTAAGCACACTAAATACTAGGCACTGTGGATACCAAAATCAAGTATGTTATCATCCCTGTCCTTAAAATTCATACAGTTAAGCAGTGGAAAGTTTTTATCCTTTGAAAGTGGATATGCTTTTTGCAAAGAATCAAAGATGAGCAAATAATGAGTGATGAAGCTAGTTAATATAAAAGGCATGGATGTATGGATGTGTGTGTGTGTGTGTGTGTTTCAAGAATGAAATGTGAATGAAGTAATGAAGCTAATCTTCTCATGATATTTATGACAGACCAAGGAGACAATCCGAAAGAAACACTAAATATATTGTGAGAAAGAGTATAGTTTTTGGAAAGACTGTAGAAAAAGTCCCCAAATACTTTGAGCCAGTCTCCTGCCTAGGCACCAGTTCCCTGTACAAACAAACTCTCCATTTACCACAAACATATATGGTTGTTAGGTTCTTTGGCCAACTAAGTCTAACCAATTCATTAACTGCTTGAAATAGGTAGGATCCCAGAACCTAGCAACTGTATCTAACAGTATTTCCCATCACATTACATTCAAGGCACTCAAATAACATGGCAGGAACTTGTTATTTTTCCTTGCAACTCTGGCCCATGAAAGGATTCTTCTCTTCTCCCTGTAACTTCCCTGCTGACCAGTCTTAGCACAATTCTCATCACAACCTTAATAAGCTGAAACAGGGTTCACAGGAAGGTGGTGACTATGGCACAAGAAGGTGCAACAGAGGGAAGAGAATCTCTTTCGTGTTCCCTTTGCCATCATTCTTTTGTCATAGGCATCCCCCCTCTGCACCAAAATAATCCGTTCTAAAGCAAGGCAGGAAAGAGGGACTAAGACTAAAGAGAGTTGTGACTGAGGTTGCTCTCGGCTGGTAAAATAGAAGGAAATGACCATGGAAGGAAGAGTGCGTAATCCATTTTTGAGTAAGGACTTAGAGAATTCAAGAGCTGCCCATATTTGGCAAAGCAAAGTTTATTTGTATGTGTAAGTTTAGGAGTGCATACTAATAACAAGCCTAGTTATTATAACACCTCATAATAGCATTGAGAATGATAAATGATTTTCCATTTAAAATAAAATATATGAGGGAAAGCTATTTTTAGGTAATAAAAAAGAAGAAACTATTCAACTAAGAAAAAGAGTTTTATCTTAATTTGTCTAAAAGTTGCTGTGTTAGTTTGAAGTCAAATCTGTTTGCCATAGTTTAAAATGGGATAACAGAAAATTTCAGAAGTGTTTGCTTTTCAAAGAATGTCAATTTAAGAGGCACAAATAGATATTGATATCAAAGTGGAAAGCAGAGTTTGCATTTACGTCATCTCTACACTCCTCTAATGGGTCCTTAATTTTAGTACTTGTTGTATCGAAATGATGTTGAATTGAATGAACTGGTGGACCATCCACAAGACTGAGATTCCTGTTAGATCCCTGATTTCAAGTTAAGGGTTTAACAATTGCCTCACAAAATTCTTGAATATTTTACTCTTGGCTCCAGCACATGACGGCTGGGACAGAGTCTTTGCACCATCCTCACCTAACACATCTGGCCCCGCACAGGCTGTTATGCCGTAAATATTTGCTGAATTCTAGTTGAGAGAGTTTTAAAACGACTGTTATGTGAATATTGACGTTGCCAATTCCTCCATTGTTTTACTTCAGGCCACGCCAGTTTTTGTGGAAGCAATTTTACTTTCTCCGGCCAATACTATCCCCTTTATAGGCTGTGAGAGATGAAAAGATAGAGGTTTAAGGAAATAGTGCCCTAGGTACTGCAACACAAAGTCCATGGACATTTCCAAATGCAGCAGATTTCAAAGGCTGCTTTGATGGCTAAGGCAGGTTTTAGTCATTAAACAGATAGTAGTTAATCATTCAAAGGGATTATTTCAAGATTCCCTATAATTGAGATTTTTACGGCAGAGTGCCAATTGATGAGAAGAGTGCCTGCCTTTTTGTTGCTGAAGAGGGCAAAGCATATTTTGAGTGACTTAAATATGCTAGGACTTGTTTAATACTATATCTGCTGCCACCTATTTTACAAATTAAAACAGAGTCACTTAAAGACTAAGTTGAACAAGTCAGGCAACTGCAGCAGAATGAAGATTGGAAACTTGTTTGACTAATGTCAAAGCCTTTGCTCTGTGGTGGGGACACAGAAAGCAGAGCTGTGTGTGGTAGGAGCGGGAGAGGGGTCTAAATGTAGCCTTTCCTGCTCGCTGTGTTCTGAAGAGGACGCTGTTTACTGCTCAGTTCCACTGGCCTCTCTGGGCTTCTGAATGGGTCAAGGTATAGAATTTAAGAAACTCAAAACAGAAGGCCGAACAGATCTTTGTGAGAAAAATCATTGCATAACTAATACGAAAATTTCCCAGTCCTGGAAATCGGGTAGCATAGTGGCAGGAGTCAGGGGCTGTTTTAGGAAACTTGGAGAAGGAAAATGGAGGATGAGGTAATGCTCTGCTGAACAGCACCGCATTGGGAAAAAAAGATGCTTGGAGGATTTTTCAGGGAGTTTTGCCGAATGTTGGCAGTGTAATTCTTCCCACCCCCACCCCCTCTGCTACTGATTTAAGAGACTTCAGGCAATATCTTCCCCAATTATTTTTAAAGGCTTTGGAATGAGATGGATGTTTACAGCAAAAGCCTTAACTGAGACTTGCCTAAATGCGGCCCCACTTTATCGCCGTGGTTACTAATCAAAAAGAAAAGAAATGCAAGATTGTAAATGATTAGTCCATAGAAGAACTTCCACTTGCTGGAGAAGTGAGATATTAAGTGTTTGATGCCACCTATTTATCTACAATTTCATAAACTTTTTAAATCTAAACATTGTTATAGATTTTTTTTTTCAGTCATTTCATTTTAAGTACAAAGGAAGGATTTTCATGAGATTTCGAAAGCATGGTACTTTAGTAATTTTGCTAGAGTTATATATTTGACGTATAACTAAAAGGTAAAATATACATACTTCCCCCCTTATCTGAACAGCAGTAATATTTTCCAGTTTAGGCAAAAAAATAAAGTTGCTCGCTATTTGTTATTCTACCAATGAAATATTTCATTTAACCTTTTTCTGCTTATTAGTTCTTGAGTATATTAGATTATTTATTGACTAGAAATTCTGACCGTCACAACAAAAAAGGAATGCAGCCAAGTTTCCTCAAATATTAAAATTTATGGCGTGGAATATGTCAGAGGCTAACTTTGATAGATACTGGCCTTGTGAAGCCAGCTCTTCTTTTTGATTTATATGGTCACATACAATGAATTTTTAGGAATTTGATTTAAAAACATTTTAAGTGTTTCAAACCATCATGTTTCAGTTCACAGACATTGAAAATGTAAATAAAGCTTCAAGGCCAAAGACCTCAGGGTCTCTCAAACAGCAAGCATAAATTAACAAAATGAGCATGTGCGTTTTTGAGTCCGGAGAACATATTCTTCCTTAGAGCCGTTCAAAGGCTAAATCTACAGACCTTACATCTCAAAACCAACAAACTGTGTCCTCTTAGATTGCTTTCCATCTTGCCATCCTGTCAGTATTTTGGGGTGTGTCTAAATTTCCATGCACGAGAGTCACTAAATACAGGGCAATGAGCCCAGGGAAATCCAGCCTTTCTCTGGACTCTCTGGATCTGTGAGTGTGCTTGCATGTGGCGGGGAGGGGCTAGGCCATTTGTTGAGGGTGTTATCATTATGTCAGTGAAGGTATCTGGTCACTCCCCTCTCCTCGCCTCTCAAATAAGGCTCTGCACACACGTCTTCATGCAGGGTTTACCTCGCTGCCAGCTTTTAGTGGTGGCATCAAGTGAGGGATGTGCTGGTGGGTTTGATTACAAGTGTTAGTATGTCAGAGAGAAATCATGCGACATTTGGAAACCTAATAATAAAGCTGAAAATGCAAAACTTTGAGCAGCAAAACAAACCAAATTTGGGGGTTATTTTTAGAACTTTTTCTTAAATTTTCAGAATTTTATTCCCTTAGGAATTTTGGACTCTGTTTAGAGAAGATAACTTTAAGTGAGGAATTATACAGATTTCTTGTGATTAGAGTAAGTTTAATGTTAGTCCACAAAACAAATATATTTCTGAATATCTCTCTTTCTAAAGCACCCTTTAATTTTTCTTCATTTGAAGGAAAATGTGCATAGTTTTGTCTTGGATAAGGGTTGCATCTTTTCATGGCGCCCTCTTTGTTTCAGGGGCATATGTGGGTCAGTATTCTTATAAAGGAGAGATGAGCTTGTATTTACAAGGCTTCTAAGTCAGGCCTTGTGGGCTTGTTTTTCTTTTAACATTTAGTAAAACAATATAAATTGAGTGTTTGCTGTATGATAACACTGTTCTGGATATTTTGATCACATTTCTATCCATGTTTTCCTTGTGCAGTGATTCTAAATAACAATTTGGAAGGTCTCTGGTAGTTCTTCTTCATAAGTCACATCCCATGGAGCATGAAGATCAGGAGTCCTAGGGACCAGAAGTGAAGTTCACATGGGGCTGCTACGTCCAAAGCCTAGCTTCCTGAGTGACATGGACCAGGGTATCCTCTGAAATGAGGTCTGGGATCCAGCCACACCATTGTTATTAGAACCATTTAGAGTTCTTGATAACTCTTTCTGCTAAATGGGTGATAATATGGGGAGACCACCTATGGCAGAATTTTCCAGAACATTGTTTCTAATGCTAGATAGTGTGGTCATTTCTAGCTCAATGACCTTAAAAGTCATTTTACCTTTGGGCTTTAGTTTTGTTTAATTGTGAAATAAACCAGATAGTTACTAAGATTCCACCTAACGCTCAAATCTAAGCTTCTAAAAGGACCCTTTGGTTAGATGATATGCACAATATTCATTCACTAAATTTGCTATGGACCAAGGTTGGCCATAAACACCTTATGGTATATAAGACAACACGCAACTATCTCTGCTACTCTTTTCGCTGATCTTAGACAGCCTGTGAAATAAATCTGGACAATGGGATTACCTGAAGATCAGGTTTGAGATGCTTTGCTTTGACTTTCTGTGATACTCCTTGATATACTTTGAGATAACCAAACACTGTGTCTGGAGTTTTCAAAGGGGTTTATGCTCCAAATGCAACTCCTCTGGAAGGGGTGACGGTAATCAGACTCCAGCCTGTCAGGGGAAGGGTTTTATTAGCGTGGAGCAGTGCTGACAATCTGTGGGATGTTGAACTATTAAGAGTTTGTTATTGTAATAGTAGATAAAGTGGCAAATTGATTCAAGAATGTGTAATGACTCCAATAAATAGATGCTTAATTTTTGCACATGTAACAATACTAGGCAGTTTTATGGGTTGAGGGAAGAGGTGGTCCTACTTCATGAATTTCTTTAGAGACCTAGGTAGATGGAGGAGCTATTCCCTTCAACACATATCTTCTGGAAGTCATCACCATGTTAGCCAGCTAGTAAAAAGAGCATGAAGGAGTATCAAAATGGAGATTTGTATGCCCTGGGCTTGTGATTTTACATAATTTCTATTTCTCTTGTATTCTCTTGCTTAAAATAAGTCACTGGCTCAACCCAACTAGATGAAATCTGTGAAACGCTGTACCTGGCTGGGCAGCCAATAATCAGCAACAATTCTACACAATGGAAGGGGCAAATACAAATTTCTGGTGGTTACCTATCTGTGCCCACCACAGTCCACCCCTTTGCTCACCAAATTTTTTGTCCACAACCTTCTCACACAGAGAACACTCTTGCCCCTCCCCAAGGAGATGAGTCAAAATCTCATGCAGTTGCTGTATTCAGCTCAAAGCTCATGATTATGTTATGGTTAAGCAACCTATGATTTAAAGATAAATTTGTGTGCCTCTATGATATGCATTTTACACAAGTAGGGGAATAACAGGATGTCAACAAATGAGCAATTCCCATTGATAAATGAGGTATGAAGAGTAGTCATAGAAGAAACCCTGCTGGTAGTCAGAGATCATCACCACCACCATTACTTCTAGACAGGAAGTAGTGGAGCTTTTAGTCATGAAGCTGGTGCTAAGGCTTAGCAATGCAAAGTTGGAATGGATGCTGAGTGCTAATCCATCCCAACTGCTGCAATCGTTGAAGAGACTTGTGGAAATGGAGCACAGTGACAAGAGAGGAAGGTAGTGGAAAATGAGATTAGAAAGATGTTATGGATTTGGATTTTATTTTAAGTCTGTTGGGGAGCCATTGGGCTGTAGAGAAGTACATTTTCTGATTTATATTTTAAAAAGGATCATTCTGCTGCTATATGGATAATAGGCTCCAGAGGATCAGAAATGGATGCAATGAGAGGAGCTAGTAGGCTATTGTAATTTCTAGGGTTTGGACCATCAGCAGCTGAGATTAGATGGTAGTAGTGAAGATAAGACTTGGTCAGATTAAAAATATATTTTGAAGATAAAGCCAACACCATATCTTTCTTCATTCATTCCTGTAGAATTTGGGTACAAATAAGTCAAATTAAACAATAACCCAAATATGCCAGGATCTTGTCTATACCAGTTTACAAAATACTTCTTCTTCTGCTTTGGGATTTCTGGAGCCCCCAGAGGAGTGTCTCATATATGCTCACAAACAAATCAGTTCCTACCAAGTGTTTCCATGGTCCTTTCCTTCCCTTCCCTTTCACAATTGTTGATAGATAGCAAGGGCACGCACTAGTGGATGTTCTGTATACTAAACTTCATCTCAGAGTTCACTTCCAAAACGCCCAAATACACGTAACTGAGCAAAAGGGAGTAGAAAAGTCAGACCTCATAAAATTTAGATACCAGTGGCTCTTAGAAAAGGAGGGGTAGAGCTTGTCTGGTATAATTTTAAAGTTGGAGTAGTTTGTCATGGGTGTTTTTCTATGTCTTAATTCCTAGTCTTTCTCACCTCAAATAGCTTTTCAGTATTTAAACTAACAAATCAAAGCAACAACAACAAAACCCAAAATCAGAATAAAGCAGTTCCCCAAAAAAGTCTCGTTCTCTTTCCTCCCAGCATACATTTCTTCAATGCAGGTGTTAGAAAAGGTAAATATAGGTATTTCTGTTAGTTTGTAAACATCTTAAGTACGCATCGTCCCAGACAGACTATAATTTACCAAAGTTCATTACAGTGCTGTGTGTTATAATTTTTTATTTGTTTTATTTTGTTATTTTATTGCTACTTTTGATAGGTGTTGCAAATGTAGCTGATTTTGCAGCCACATCTCTGCCTCCTCTCTATTCCCTGTACCTTCAGAGTGTTGGAAAGCCCCTGCAGGGGCTTTGCCCTGAGTCCTGTCGTACTGTACAGAGGTGCCCCTGTCACCTCCATCTCCTAATGGAACCTAAGTTTAGCTTTCTGGAGATAATTATTCTTTTCTTTTCTTCTCATAAATAAGATAATTCTTCAGCAGCTTCTTGCTTTTTTCCAGAAGCTCAATTTGCTGGTAAGTCCCAAATACCAAAAGGACTTGCTATCGCAGCCACAGTGCACTTGTATTGCAAGAAACTGCCCTCTGCTTTGACCTTCATATTGTGATTAAAAGGTTATATTTTGAAAATGCACAGGAAAACCAATAAATTCTGGACTCATGTCATCTTGGTTCAGGATGAGGATAGGAGATAGACAAGTTCAAAAGTGTGTTTATCTATTAACTACATGTGCTTAGAGTCCAATGAGGTCTTACCACAAAGAATCTTTATCTCTGTTATGACTAGTTTTGTGAATCAGAATTGTTGGAGATTTCATGAAGGATACTTATTTCACTTCTATACCCTCTAGGACAAGTTAGTTTTCTTTAAGTGAAATGACTCTCTAATTGAGATTTTAGGAAGCTGGAGGAAGAAGTTTGTGGACAGGGGAGCTATCCTATCAATCAATCAATCAAACATACATGGAGTGCAGAGTATGTGTAAGAGACTAGGTAGACTAAAGTTTTTTCTGTGAATAATCTTTCCCTAGGAAGAGAAATAAGGGACAAAGAAGTGCAGAATCAGGTGTGCAAGAATCTGTTCTGAGACCCTCTGGATATTCCTGGACCCCTATACCACAGAAGAGTTGATGTGTCTGAGTTATCTTGGTGCAAGTATCTTAGACATCATCAGTAAAATAGACAACTCACCTTCAGGTATTGGGAACTAGGGCTACAGAGACAAAAGGATACTGATTCTTGTAATAGTAATTATACTGATTTACTAAAACTTTTTTGCTGTTTATGATTTATGCACTAAATAAATCAGATTAATCATATTTTAAGTTGTTCATGCAGAAGCACATTCCTGCATACACCAGACATGTGCTGAAAGTGTTCCTCTGTGTTAGATACTGTTCTAGGCAAAGGCTGGAGTTACTCCAGCGAACAAGTCATGCAGATCTTTGCTCTATTGAAATTTAGTTGTTAACCACTCAACCTTAAAAATAAATTAGGAGTTACATAATCCAATGCATTTTTTCTGAGTCTTTCCTAATCTTTACAATCTACATTGAGGCATTCGAAGTGTGGCAGTCTTAAAAGATAAGGACTTACAAAAGACAACATTTAAACCTAATTTGACCTCTAAGTCCTTGTTCTAGAATTTCCCAAAGACTCTCAGAATAAAAGTCATGTTCATAGCAATTTGAATTTAAAAGACTTCTGAGAAATAGAATTATTTTTAAATTATAAGATTTTGGTATTTAGATAAGAGATTCTAGTTCTAATAAAGATTTTAAAAAATTAATGAAATGAGTAAAAATCATTGTTCACGTACAAATATCCTGTCTTAAAATATGAGGTGTTTACAAAATAAAAGTTATACAATGGAGTAGACATTCAGGATCAATAGGCTGCTTTCTCAATTTCATTTGGCAGCATTACAGTTGAAGTGTGTAAATCTAATCTGATTATGGCTAGACAATTCTGCCTTGAGATTTACAACATAAGTCAAGATTTTCTGGCATTGTTTTATTCTTGTCAGTTTCAATTCTATTCTGAAACTCCTTATTGGCAGGGGAACATTCTGGGTTCTGTGTTCTGACTAAAAGAGACTGCCATCATTAGCACAGATGGTATAGAAATCTTCCATATTGAAAGTAAATTTTTATAGTATGGTTAAACTTACTCATTTATTTTAAAAAATATAGACACATTGCATTGTTTTTAATTAAATCAAACACTGTGAGGTTTCTAGTTCACTTTCAGGTTATGGATCATTTTAAGATGGCCTCAAGTCATATGCCTATTTTTATTGCCTTTCATTTATAGTATTTAAGTGTTCAGTGTTTAAGGAGGAATCAATAATTGTGAAGGTCACACTTAAAAGAAAATTAGAGGGTTTTCTTGACGAGACAACTTCAAAGTCGCTATGCATTTAACAATGGCAATAATTCAGTAAGCTTCTCAGGGTGACTTCTTTGGGAATAGAATTAATGGAAATCCAATAATGCAAAATGATTACATAGACCAGAAGCACAAGAATGCTTATCTTTAATTTTATTCTTTCTCTCTTTCCAAGAGTTTATGGTCCTTTCCTAATCTGAAATAATTTCCCCTGAGGCCCTTGAATGTAATGAGTTTTAATTTAGTAACTGATAATTATAAACTATTCAGCCTCACTTTTTTTTATTGAATTATTGCTGCTTTCGGGCCATTTGATACATTTTTTTATTCCTGTCCCTAAGTTATTTAATTTCTAATAAAAGAAACCAGGAGCATGGAATGGCTTACAACAGCTTATTGCCCTTGAAACTTTCCGTTAGCTATTAATCCAATCTTTCCACATTGCAAAAAAGAGATGCACTATTTCTGTATGATCACACAGCTGTTTGTCACATATGCTACCCAAGTTAATGATGATAGTATGAGTTTATTGAGTTCTTATCACATGCCAAATTCTAAGCTAAGCACCTTTCATATGTTGCTTCCCAGTCTTACAAATGCAATGATGTCATATTCTTATAGAACCCATTTTAAAAATTTAGTATCTGAGGCTCTGAATGGTTCAGTAATTCATTCAAGGGCTTATTAATGATGGAATCTGGATTTGAGGCAGGTGTGTCTGATTCCAAAGCAAGTGTGCTACCTCTATATATGCTACCTCGCACACACCTACAACTACTTAGTTGTAAAATAACTCAGTTGGATTCTCACTAAGAAGTTAATATCACCCCTAAGTTGCTATTGTTTGACTGGTCCAACCTTTACTAACAGTAAACCTCCTGTCAGCATCCTCTCAAAAAAATAAAGGAACAATGAAAACCTCAATCAGTTTTTCACCTATAGTTTAAACCATAAAGTACAGTATTATTAGGTTTGTATAATAATTGTGAAGGTAATTCGTCATACATTGAACGCATTGTATTTGAATAGAGATTCTGGTAAAGAAATGGGTGTATTTTTTGCTTCTGGGAGTGAAGAGATTTGGAAAGTGAAGACATAGGTAAGATGGTGAGAGAAGGTAATAGTAGAAATAAATGAGGATGCATTCTTGATGTGGTTAGGATTCAAATCTGCTGGGGGCAGGAGTATTGAAGTGGGGGAATATCTCCACTGGGGGACAGTTCAGAATATTCCTTGAGTCTTTTCTCAAATTATATATTTTATTCTTCTCACCTCGTTCTTATTCTTCCACCCACATATAGATTCTCATGTCATCAAGACTCCCCACTCTCATCCTGGGAGGATATTTTCCCCAGTAGGGAATCACGCCATTTATGAGAAGTGTTGTTGGTGGGAATACGTGGCAGGTAAAAGGCCCAAATACTGAACCATTGTTGAGAATCATTTTGCAAATAATCAAACCTGAGGGACAGAGCTGCTGAATTGAACGTTAAAGGCACCTACTAGAGTGACAACATTGTCCTAAAGTCACAGATTTTATATTGACGTGGGTAAGTCACAAATTCTGTCAGCCTGTTTCTTTATCTAGGGAAGGGGTAATTTTAAGAACACCAGCCTCATAAGGACATTGTGAGGTTTAAATGAGCTTGTTGTAAAGATCATTAAGCGGAACCTTTTTCACATTGTAAGTACTCGATCAATAGTGGCTATTCCCGCAGGGAACAATAATGGGCACAGAAGAGAATGATATGGAGCCTTCTTTCATCTAAACTTCGCCTTACATGACTTTATTTCATGAGGTATGCAGCAGCAGAGAATTTAAACTGTATAAAACATTTAACCTGAATATATAATCTGCATTTTAAACGTTTGTGATTTCTCTTCCTCTGTTCCTATTACTCTCTTGAGCCTGATTGCAAATCAGGCTGAGGAAGAGGAAAAGAGGATATGCTGACTGTTCATAAGGGTGGATAATATGACATATGTATGGTGAGACTATGCCAAATAAAATGGAATATTTCTAAAAACAGTCATCTGAACCCTTTATGAAAGCAATGAAGCAAGTTCCAATGAGAAAGTTAAAGAAGTGGTGGGTGGAGGGTTCTTTCTGAGCAGCTGTTTTAGAATACTGGATAAATTATTTTACCAACTCTGATGGTACTTTCACCCATCTTTCCTTAAATTCTATTTCCAAATATGGAAATACATAAGGAGGTAAATTAAAAATTCAAATTTATATTTAATTATATTGTATTATTTATTACAAAAGAAGACACTCGTAAGATCTGAGGGAAGTAACCTGTGCATTTTCCCATAAAATTACTTCCATGCTACCGTGTCTTCCTTTTAGTTTAAGGCATTAATTTACTCTGTTTATAAAGATGTCATTCTAGAAGTCTCCTGGATGTGTAACCATGGGCCCTCCAGGACCAGTTCAACTGACTTAATTATCAACAAAGTAATTAAGAGGGGTTTTTCAGGAACTGAGACCTCTTGCCTAGTTCAGGCTGGTTGAGACCACCAACTCATCAACTGGGCCTGTGCAAATGCTCTCTAAGTGACCTTTTAGATGGTAAGAAGTGAAAAACTCCACCTTCGGATCATGGTAACGCTGCCATTTTATGAACATGCATCTTACAAAGAGCCATGAAGCTTGACTCTACTTGTGTAGATCATCAATTGCCTCTCTTCCCCTTACCTGTAATACCTACTTCTGAAGTTCAGATTTCCCTGCCCTTCATCTCATAAATTTTACCCCAAGCCCTGGATTGGGGAGACAGATCTGAGAGCATATGCCCCTGTCTCCTTGCAGATCAATCTAGTGATAAAGCAGTTTTCTTTTTCCAAAAGCTGATGCCATAATAATTGGCTTTTTTTAAAAAATTATTTTATTTTATTTTTTTATTGAGGTTATGATAGTTTACAACATTGTGAAATTTCAGTTGTACATTATTATTAGTCAGTCATCTTATAGGTGTGCCCCTTCACCCTTTGTGCCCAGCCTCCATCCCTCTTCCCCCTGGCAATCATTACATAGGTCTCTTTGTCCGTGTGTTTACTTATCTTCCACATATGAGTGGAACGATGTAGTGTCTTTCTCTATCTGGCTTATTTCATGTAACATAATACCCTCAAGGTCCATCCATGATGTTGTGAATGGGACAATTTTGTCATTTTTATGGCTGAGTAGTATTCCATTGTATATATATATATATATATATATATACACCATATCTTCTCTATCCCATCATCAGTTGATGGGCACTTAGGTTGCTTCCATGTCTTGGCTAGTGTGATAATGCTGCAGTGAACATGCGGATGCATAAGTCTCTTTGAATTGCTTATTTCAGGTTCTTTGGATAGATATCCAGTAGTGGGATGGCTGGGTCATATGGTATTTCTATTTTTAATATTTTGAGAAATCTCCATACCGTTTTCCATAGTAGAAGAACCAGTTTGCATTCCCACCAGCAGTGTATGAGAGTTCCTTTTTCTCCACCTCTCCAACATTTGTTATTGTTTGGCTTGGTTATTATAGCTGTTCTAATGAGTGTAAGGTGGTATCTTAGTGTAGTTTTGACTTGCATTTCCCTGATGATTGGTGATGTTGAGCATCTTTTCACGTGCCTGTTTGCCATCTGCATATCTTCTTAGGAGAAATGTCTGTCTGTAACCTTTGCCCACTTTTGATCAAGTTGTTTGATTTTTTTGTTGTTGAGTTGTGTCAGTTCTTTATATATTATGGAGATTAACCCTTTGTCAGACATGTGATTTGCAAATATTTTTTCCCAGTTGGTGGGTTGTCTTTTCATTTCAATACTGTTTTCCCTTGCCTTGTAGAAGCTCTTTAATCTGTTGACGTCCCACTTGCTTATTGTAATAATTGACTTTTTTTAAATGTGCGTCAGGCAAAAAAAAACCAATTTTGTGTGGTAACAGATGTACATACTTTATGACCTGTCTATTCCATTTAATGGTGTATATGGTCAACAATGAGTAAAAATATCACCAAGACATGTACAAATATATTTATTTGAGAATTATTTGTAATAGCCCCAAACTGGAAAATATTTGTATGTCCATCAACATTATAATGAAAAATAACATGATATATTTATAAATGGAAACCTATACATCAATGAAAATGAACTAGCTACAGTTATGTTGAATCACATGAATCAATCTCACATATATTGAGCAAAAGAAGCCAAAAACAAAAAAGTATTATATGATTCTAGTTATAAAAATTGGCAAGACTAAACTACTGTACTTAGGAATGCTTGCATGGATGGAAAAATAGAAAGAAATAAAAGGAAGTAATTATCATAAAAATCAGGATAATGATTATCTTTGGATGGGAGAATTTCTGAAGAGGACTTTTGGGGCCCTAGCAACATTTTATTGTTTTAAACCTATTTCATGATCACATAGTATTTTGCTTTTGCTAAATCATTAAGCTGTGCATTTTTCTTTTGTACACTTTTGAGTATGTGTTACAGTTCAAATTAAAAACCCCAACATCATCAGAGTAACATCTTTCTAATTCATTTAATAAATTGCAACTACTATTTGTTATGTGTTAAGCACATATAATAAAATATATTCCATTTACACATTCTTCTTTATTAAGTTAGTGAGATCATAATATCTTTTAAATAACTTATCTAGAGATATTTAAAGCCATTATAACTTATTGGCTCATAAATTAGTCAGTTATAAACTCATGAGTTTAACATAACTTCATTACCTTTCTTTGATTTATATTAGTAAGGGATGTTTCTAATACTTAAATATCTCACTAAAAATATTTTCTAAAAATTGCATTTACTTTCTGTTTTTCTTTAAAAAAAAAGCTTCAATGTTGAAATCAATATTTATAGTTTTTTTTCCTGGTACATATAAAGTTAATTCCCAGTTTATAAGAAAGATCAATATATAGTCACTGTTGAATAAGAATAATAAGGTGAAGGAACTTACCCTATCACTTGGTAGATCTTACAAAGTTATGACAATTAAGTACAGGGAAAGATAAACAGAATAATGGGAGAAAGCCAAGATGCAAGAAATAAACCCACACATAAATGGGGACTTTTGATCTATACCAGAGATGGTATTGAAAATCACCCAGAAAAGAATGAACTCTTGAATAAATGCTGTTGTGATTATCTGTTATCCTTTATGAAAAAATGTAATCGAGTCACTTTTATACCGTAACCAAAAGGAATTCAAGATAAATTAAAGACAAAATGCTAAAAGTAAAGCTATATAACATTTAGAAAAAGTTATAAAGATTGACTTCTTAAACTTATAGTATGAAAAAGCTTCTTAAACATAGCACAAAAAGCACAATCTTGAAAGGATAAGATTTTAAGATTTGACTGTATTAAATTTAAGAAGTTCTGTTCCTCAAAAGCTGCCTGAAGGACTTTTTTCAATAGCTATTATAATGCAACTATTCCGCTGATGAATTCATTCTGCTTCCGCTAATCTGAAATATTTGTACTTCATCTTCATTTTTGAAACATAGTTTCATATTTTAAAGATATTGCTCCTTTTTTTCTAGCTTCCATGTTTCGGATGAGAAATCTGCTAATTATACTTATTTTTGTTTCTTTGTTTCTTTGTAGGTAATGTATCGTTTTTGCTCTGGTTGCTCTTTTTTTTAAAAAAAAGATTGGCACCTGAGCTGACAACTGTAGCAATCTTCTTTTTTTTTTTTCTGCTTTTTCTTCCCAAATCCCCCCAGTATATAGTTATATATATATTATATATATATATTTTTAGTTATGGGTCCTTCTAGCTGTGGCATGTGGAATGCCACCTCAGCATGGCCTGATGAGCAGTGCCATGTCTGCACCCGGGATCCAAAACAGGGAAACCCTGGGCTGCTGAAGCGGAGCGTGTGAACTTAACCACTCGGCCATGGGGCCAGCCCCTGGTTGCTCTTAAGGTATTCTCTTTATTACTAGTTTTAAGCAATTTGATTATGATGTGCTCTGATGTACTTTTGTTCTGATTTCTTGTTCTTGGGGTTTGATGATTTTATTGAGCTGTGGATTGATCATTTTCTTCAAATTTAGAAATTTTCCACCATTATTTTTTTCTTATATTTTTCTAGTTCCTGTTTTTTTCTCCTTACCTTCTGAGACACTAATTGTACATAAATTCAGCTACTTGCAATTGTCCTGTATTTCACTGTGATCCATTCATTTTGATGACAGTCTTTTGTTGTCTCTGTTTCATTTATAATACTTCCCATTCCTATGTCTTCATATTCACTAATCTTTTATTCTGTAGCATCTAATCTGCCATTAAAGTCATCCAGTCTAATTTTTATCTCAGCTGTTGTAGTGTTAATTTCTAGAGATCTATTTGCCTCTTTTTAATATTTTTTATGTCTCTACTTAACACGTTCAATCTTTCCTCTAGTTTCTTGGGCATAACGAACACATTTATAGTATCTGTTTTAACATCCTTGTCTGATTCTCTCAATGTATACTTTTTTGATCACTTTTGATTGATTTGTTTTTCTCCTCTTACGGGTTTTATTCCCTTGTTTACTTGAAAATCTATTAATTGTTTTATTTACTGCCAGACCTTGGGAATTTTACCTTGCTGTCTGCTGAATGGATTTGTACTCCTATAAATATTCTTTAGCTTTGTTCTGGGGCATGCTTAAGCTATTTGGAAATAGTTTTATCCTTTTTTTGTCTTACTTTTAGTCTTTTTTAGGCAAGACAAGAGATTCATTTAGCCTAGGTTTAAATTTTTCACTACTACGAAAGATTCTTCTTAGTATTCTAACCAATGACCCCCGAGTAATGGCTGTTGGGAACAGATACTATTCTCAATCCTGTGTGTATTTCTATCACTAATCCTTTCAGGTGGTTCTTTCTCTATCATTGAATTAATTTCCCCACAAACATGTGCTGATCGATACTCAACTGAAGGGCATGGACAAGATCCCAGGAATTCTCTTTATGTGCAGATCTCTCTTCTCTGATAACCTGCCTTGCAAACTCACACTACCTTGCCTTGCCTAGATTTCCCATTTCATCTTCTCAGTTCAGGAAGACTGTTGAAATCTTCCAGGCTGCTTGCTCTCTACAAATTTTCTCCAGGCAGTAAACTGGTCAATCACAAGCCTCTCCTCATTTGTTTCTCTTCTCTCATGGACAAACGTACTTCTTTGCCTCATGTTCAACATCTTGAGTGCCATTATTCCTTATATTTTGTATGTCTCTTTAGTTGTTTCAATGGGGAGTGTAAGTTTATTCCCTGTTACTCTAGCTTTACTGTAATTTGAAGTTTGTTGTTATGCCTTTTCAATCTCCTTTATTGTGGAATAGTTTGTAACCCTCCTTTGTCTCTCATGACTTTGACTTTTTTGATGAATCCAGCCAATTATTTTGAAGAATATCTTTTGATTTGAGTGTCTGATGTTTCCTCATGGTTAGATTCAGGTTATGAATTTTTATCAGGACTACCACAATGGTGATGCCATCTCCTTCTCATTGAGTCATTTTAGGATGGACATGATAATAATTTCCTCTATAACATGTAATGTTAACTTTGATAAATTGTTAAAGTGGTGCCTGACAAGTTTATCCACAGTAAAGTTACTATTTTCTCTTTGTAATTAATAAATATCTTGTGGAGATATAATTTGAGCCTAAGGAAGTATACTGCTTTTTCCCAGGCTTTCACCAATGGATTTAACATTCATTGATAATTATTGCCTGAATAAATTATTGCTGCTGTTTTCTAATGTCATCATTTCTTTTTGGTTGGCAAGTAAGTGAAGAAAGAACTTTCCTTTTGCCCTTGTTTATTTATATATGCATTTAATTATTAACAAAATTGTAGATTTACGTGTTTAATGAGTTTCTACTCAAGAATTCTTTACAATTGGTTATGACTTATTATAACTATTTATTTTGATATTCAAACCATCTCATATTTCAACTGTGGATGCCCAATCAAGCTGACTGCCATTCTTTTTCCATATCCCATTATTCTTAGTTTACTTGCTTACCTTCTGGCATGGTAGGGTTTCCATGTTCATCTTAAATTTATTTTCTCAGATCCAACAATGGAATCAACATTTTCTCCATGGAACCATGGCTCCATTTAGTGGAGAATGGCATACAGAAAAAATATCTAGGTGCTAGTTGTTCTCATTGCTACTAGGCCCTCTCATTGGGCACATTTAGAAATGTAGATAGATTGATGATATGCATATTGTATATACACACACATATGTATTTTTTTCTGTCTCTATTTATCTATTAAATTGTCAGTTATGTTTCCTCTATTTGATTTTACTGGGGAGTCTCTTTCCATATTTAGAGAGGTTTTCAAACATTTCCTGGATTTTGCATTCCTCCGGAACATAATTTTATTCTTATCCTTAAAATATTTTTGTATTATCCTAGGTTTATTTGGGCCCCAACAATTTTCTCTAGTCTGGTAACCACTAAGCTGCCTCATCTTTTTCTAGTGTCATCTTTAAATTAATGAGCTTTTGATATATATTTCTATTTTTTGACTTTCATACATCTCTAAATTGGCCTTCAAAAGACTTGAGTCTTCTTAAAAGTTATCTTCACGTATTCCTCATTACTTCTGTACTTTGTTCTCTCTCATTTCCAAAAATAAAAACTTTTCCTGAGCCAAAATTCTCTGTTCACATGAAGCAGAGAGGAACAAACTTTTTCCACAAAGAGCCAGGTAGTAAATATTTTAGATTTTATGTACCATCCAATTTCTTCCACAGTTATTCAACCCTGACACCATAGTGTAAAAGTAATCATACATAATACATAAGTGAATAAACGTAGCTGTGTTCTAATAAAACTTTATTCACAAAAACAGGCAGTGGACCTGAACTAAGCTGTAGGCTGTGTAGTTTGCTAATCCTTAAGCTAAAATATCTTGAAATTTTTCTTTCTTAAGAATTTTGTCAGTTTCTGTGTAAGCATAATTCCTCAAACTAAGGTTTCATTAGTACAAGCTTCCTTTCTTTATATTTTGGACCTTCAGAATTATTATAATTTCATTCAGATTTCCTTCTGTCACCTACCAAAATGGAGGCTATATCTCCTGATTTAGTTTGGATATATTAAACTTGTATGACAGAGTCCTTGAAAAACAATGACTCAAAACATACAAAGTTCATTACTCTTTCTCATAGAAGCCTGAGTTGAGTATTCTTGGAGAACAGGCATCACATTGTCATTGAGGGACCCATGTAAATGCTGAGTTTGTTATCTTCAATGATGGCTTCCAAGGATGGTGTGGTAGTCACCATTCCAGCCAGAGGCAAAGGTCGAGGAGTCTATGGGATAGACACACTCATGTTCTTACCTTGCCCTGGAAATGGCGCACATCCCTTACGCTCACATCCCTTACGCTCACATTCCATCGGAGATATCTTAGTCATATGACTATAATCTACTGCAGGTGATACTGGGGGATGTAGCACAGCCATATCCTCAGCAATAATTTTATTACTATGAAAAACGTAGAGAAGGATTTTAGTGGACAATAGCAATCTCTTCTATTTCCAATGTTGAGACCATTTCTATTTCCCTGTGACAATAAAGTCCACCACATTTTTAGAGGGTAAAATTACAAACTGATCTTCCAAATTGACAGGCATGATTAACACTTGAGGAAGAGAAGGGAATCAGAAAGCAAACAAAGGCTGAGAAAGTGAGTCAAGCTAGCCTTGGACATGGAAAATCCTTACAACACAAAGAGAAGAAAAAAAGTCTTCTATTGACTATAGTTTGGCTGAGAAACACAATAAAAGGATGATTCTACTTCACTTGGGAATAAGTGGACATCCAACATTCAGAAACTGTTCTAAAGTAGATAGTAATGTGAAATAAAGAAAACAAACATATATAGTCCAAAACTAAATGCATAAATCCACCTTACATTGGCCCCATCAAAAACTCCTGGCATAGAAATTTGATCCCCAAATGTTCTGTAACCTCTGTTTCTCAGTTAACCAGATGTTGGGATAACTATTAGTCATTAGAACCAGTGACCAGGAGAAATGAGTGAATGTGGAACAGAGGAGAGTGTAGGCAAGCTGGAAGCTACCTGAACTGCATCTGTCTGTCTCTGCATCTAAGCATGATGACCTTAGGGAATAATGACTGTTGCTTCACTTATTCCCTCCACATCTCTTCTGGTCAACTCCAATCTAGAGCTTTACAGGAAAGCATATTCCAGTAAATAAAGTCCCAGTCTAACCAAGTTGACAGAATCCAAACCCCTACAGATGTGAACATATCTAGCATATTTTTTAAAATAAAAAAGTAGATATTTGAATTTTTTTCCTCTGCACTTTAACTGCCTCCTGAATCTAGAAAAAGTTTTGTAAGCTTATTTTATAAGATTTTAGAAGACATGGATGACAGTGGTCATTTTATCACTGACGGGATCAGCATCCTTAGAAAGATGCTTAGTTTATCTTCAAGGTATTAACCTTTATTTGAAAAATGAAGAGGTTGGAATGGATGATTTCTAACATCCCATCTTGCTCTTTGCTTCTAAGAGTACATGTAAAATCTTTTTTTTCTTTTGAATGAGATTTTCACAGAGCTCAATTCTTAATAATAGAAACTTAGATTTTTTTAATAAATGTTATTGCTTTCAGAAACTCTCTTCCCATCATAAACACAATGTAATTCTACTTTCAAATGCAAGAAATCATGTTCAAATACAACTTTGATCTGCCTTCACATTAGATCTTATAATAGAGTAATTGAAAAAAAAGACAGAAATATAGTACATTTTTGAGCTTCAATTAAGTTTTAGAGCTAGAATTTGTATCGAGGGAAATAGTCAACCATAGTTTAATGCATTTAAAATTGCAGGCATCATTAGCGTTGTACATTAACAAAGTACAAATGAACTATCTCATGACATTAGCTTTTAAAAACCACTTCCAATGCATTTATATTCAAAATCCAAATCCATTCATTATTTTAAGCAAGAAATTGTATCTGATTTGTGGCTTATAACATGAGCCAATATGAATATATCCTCTTCATTTCATTTTCATGTTGCAAAGTATAACAAAATGTACAGAAAAACATTCAATATACATATTATCATTTTACTTCAACCAAAAGAAGAGAATGTTATGTGTTGCTGTATTAGACTAATTTTTCTAGATTGAATATCAGAATTCTGATTTAGATCTTCTCGAGTTATATTTTCTATTTTAACCAAAATTTTAAAAATAAACAAGCTCTAAAGATAGAGTTTACATTGGGTTATACTCTTTTGTTGTTGCTGTTGAGGGATATTTGACCTAAGCTAACATCTGTTTCCAATCTTCCTCTTTTCGCTTGAGAAAGGTTCACCCTGAGCTAACATTTGTGCCACTCCTCCTGTACTTTGTGTGTGGGTTGCTGTCACAGCATGGCTGACAAATGGTATAGGCCTGTGCCTGGGGTCTGAACCCGTGAACGCAGGCTACTGAAGTGGAGCGAGCCTAAGTTAGCCATTATGCCATGGGGCTGGCACCATGTTATACTCTTTTAACTAATTTTTTCTTGCCATTGCTTCTGTGTTTGAATTAGTCAACCAATGACATGGTTGTCAACCTGAGGTCTTGGTATCCCAAACTTTTTCTTCTAAATTATCCAAAGTATCTGTTAAAAACTCATATTTCCTTGGCCCTACCTCTGTTATTCCATATGCTATTCTGCTTGGATAGAACCTGCAACTCTGAACGTGAACAAATTCCCCAGATGATTTTAATGCACATCCAGAATTGGGAACCACTCCTCAAATATTTCCACACACAGCTGTATTTGTGAAATAATGATAATAGAGACTTTAAAACACATAGCTTCTGAATTTCCAGTCCCTGGATCTCTATCAGTCTCTCAGCTTATACTACTTGATTGGTTTGGGTTCTCACTAGCTTTTTCCTAGGCTGATGGAACTATTCTTGATTACGTATCCTGTTCCCTTTCTCTCATCTCCCATTTCTCCTTTTGGGCTCATTCTTCATTGCCATCAATGTACGTTTTTCTCTAATGTGAATCTTTTCATGTAATACTCTTCAAAATTAAGCCACAAATCTGTCTCCCTAGACTTCTGTCCTAACACTAGTCTTTAAGCAGTCTATACTCATGCAAAATTCTCAGTGTTATCTAAATAGAACATGTCCTGGCTATATTACAATTAGTGTTACCTTTGCCTAGAATGTCCATTTTCTCCTTCACTTTCTAATTTATTAATTATGCTTATGTTTAAATAAGCTGATTGTTTTATAAAAGTTTTAGATTTATAAAAAGTTGCCAAGATAGTACAGAGTTCCCACATACCTCATGCTCAGTTTTCCCTATTATTAAAATTTTACATTAGTATGGTAGATTTGTCACAATTAATGAACAAATATTGATACATTATTATTAACTAAAGTCTACACTTTATTTATATTTCCTGTTTTTATCTACTAGCCTCTTTCTGTTCCAGGATCTCACTCAGGATACCACATTACATTTAGTCCTCATGTCTTCGTGGGCTCTTCAGTGGTTCCTTGTTTTTTATGACCTTGACAGTTTTGGAGTGTACTGGTCAGATGTTTTGTAGCAAGTCCCTCAATAAGGATTTTTATGTTTTTCTTATGATTAGACTGAACTTATGAGTTTGGAGGAGGAAGACCACATAGATAAAGTATATTCTTATCACATCATATCAAGGGTAGGTACTATCAACATGACTTATCACTGATGATGTTAATCTTATTAACTACCTGGCTGATACAGTGCTTCTCCACTGTAAAGTTACCCTTCCAGCCAACCCTTCTCCATACTATACTCTTGGAAGAAAGTTACCAAATACATCCCCCTCTTAAAGACTGGGGAGTTATGCTCCACCTCCTAAGGGTGGAGTTTCTACATAAATTATATGAAACCTTATGCCTAGGGGATTTATCTCCTCCCCTTTATTTGTTTATTCAATCAATCATTTATTTATCAATATTGACTCATGGATATTTATTTTATATTTTTCATTATAATCCAATATTTCATTATTTATTTTGTTGCTCAAATTGCTCCACTTTGGCCACTGGAAGCTCTTTCATTGGCTCTTGTGTCTCTTTGTCTTTGTCATATCCCCATCATTGTGTGGTCTTTTTATTTGTTTAGAGCACTTCCTTACTTTCAGGAACTCTAAAATGCTCCAGGCTCATTTTCTACATTTCCTGACCCAGTTCGAGGATCAACCATTTCTTCAAAGGGCTCTGGTTCCTTTTTTTGGAGAATGTTATTAGACACCAGGATCTGTGCCCTAGGTATGCTCATTGCTAGTAAGTGTGATTGCTTCCAGGCCATCTCAGCTGTCAAAACAAGGAAATATATGTGTATGCTGTGTTAATTTCCTATAGCTGCTATAACAAGTTACCATAAACTTTGTGGCTTTAAGTAACACAAATTTATTCTCTTATTGTTCCAGAGGTCAAAAGTAAAAAATGGGTCTCAATGGCCTAAAATTAAGGAATGGGCAGGACTGTGCTCCTTTCTTGAAGTTATGTAGGATAATTCATTTTCTTATGTTTTCCAGATTCTAGAGGTTGCTCTCATTTCTTGGCTTATCACCTCCTTCCATCTTAAAAGCCAGCAATAGTTGGTCAGTCCTGCTTACATCACATTATTCTGACACTGACTATCTTTGCACTTATAAGGACCCTTGTGATTACATTGGGCCTATCAGATAATGCAGGATTATTGTCCCATTGTATGGTCATGTTAAATAATAAACTATTTTAAGAGAAAAAGAAGGCATTAGAATTGCTGTTAAAATTTATTTCAAATAAAATTTATTTCAAATTTTTTTCAAATATGATAAAAATTTATCACATTGTTGACAAGGTAAGCTTTTTGTTAATTTAATCTTGTTAAAAATAATTTAATAAGCCAATTAAATAAAAGCATTGCTTTAGTTATTTAAAGAAATTGACATCATTTGGGGCTGGCCCCATGGCTGAGTGGTTAAGTTCACGCACTCCGCTGCAGGCAGCCCAGTGTTTCGTTGGTTCAAATCCTGGGTGTGGACATGGCACTGCTCATCAAACCACGCTGAGGCAGCATCCCACATGCCACAACTAGAAGGACCCACAACGAAGAATATACAACTAGGTACTGGGGGGCTTTGGTGAGAAAAAGGAAAAAAAATAAAATAAAATCTTAAAAAGAAAAAAAGAAATTGACATCATCTATAAAACAGATCTGAATAAAAACCATTGCATACAATTAAGTCTAATATGACTATCATATTTGAACAGGTTAATTAAACAATATGAGTTTAGAATTGGGCTGAAAATAAGAATATAACAGAGTTTGGCAAGAGGAAAAGACATACAATTCATATATCTCTGATGAGAATAAGAGATTCTCTGAACACAAGTCTTTGGAATACAAATTCTCAAAGCTAATGAGGTTGATCCTAACTACAAGAAATAGCACCGGGAAAGCAACAGTCTTTTTGCTTTACAACTAACTTAGATTTCCTTGAGTTTACTCTAAAGAAAGTAGGATCTACTTAGATTCCTCAACATATATTTTTAATTGTTTTATAGTTGCATGTCCCTAAGCGTCTATGTTTTATGGAGTAGGAGGCAATATAACTCAGACTCTAATTGGTTAAATCTTGGAGGTGTGGTTCATATCTAGACTTTATTCCCTATCAATCATACGAACTTGACAAAATTATTTAATTCTCCTAAAAGTCCTTGTTTCTAAATTGTTATTGTTGGCCTTTTGGGTGGGGCATGAAGCTTAAATAACAATATACAAATAGAGAGTTTAGCACATGAGTACTCAAAAAATGTGAGCTATTATTATTAATGACATTACTACTAGAGTTATGTTCGAAGTGGCAGAAAATCCTAAAGATGCGTGTTTGAAAAAAGGAATATCACGGGCTCTAAAAGATGATTTTTAAGAAGAAAGACATGGCCAGAGGATTTGTTGAAAGGAAACTCCTATTGGCCTTTACTCCAATAGAAAATCTATTGAGGCTACACCAGTCATGTTTTCTTCATCTTGATGGTTCCTTTTTGACTCAATAATCAAAAAATTAAAGGAACTTTTAGACTGTAATTTTAAGAAAAGAATGGCAACATTGTCAATTCTAGCTACTTTGCCCTCCAAAGCCATCATCCTGTGAGTTAACCCCTACTCTGTCCAATTAAATAACCCCTTTATCTACAGCGCTGTACTTTGCTTCTTTCTTCCACCTTTAGGCCTGTAGATACACTGGTCCCTGGCCTGTAACACTTATTTCTCTCCATTTGTGCCTCTTTTCACACTTCGGCATGGCTAACTCCTATCATCTAGGTCTGACTTCCTCCAGAAAGCCTGCTGTGGTGATGTATCTCCTAATGCCCAGCAGCATTTAGTACTTCCCCTGCTAGAACATAGATGCCCTTTTTAATAATTGCCAGTTCGCTTGCCAGTTTAGCCCTCTAAACTGGTTATTCTCAATATTAGCACTACTGACATTTTGGCCTGGATGATTCTTAGTTGAGGGTTTGGGGAGGGAGCTATCGCATGCAATGTAGCATATTCAGGAGGATTCCTGGCCTCTAACTACCAAATGCTGGTAGCACTTACCTCCATCCCCAGTTGTGACATCCAAATGTCTCTAGACGTTGCCAAATGTCCCTGGGGAGAAAAATTGTCCCTGATTAAGAATCACGGCTCTAGACAAGTGGATCTCAATCTTGGTTGCTAATTAGAATTTCCTAGGGATTAAAAAAATAAATAAATCTATGCCTGGATCTCACTCAAAAAATTCTGTTTTAATTGGTTTGGTTTGAGATGAAACCCAATCAGATTTCAAAATAAAGAATAAAGAAAAACAAAAACAAACAAAAACAAAAACAAACCTTGACACTTAGCTTGTATTAGTCACAAAAGCAAGGTCCATGTTTATCTTAGTTATGAAATATTGTCAACACAAAAGAAAACCTGTTGCTTTCTTGGGCAATTACCAGATATTCTGAAATGATGAAATGAATAAATGAATGAATTCAGCTACCTGTGCATATCTATATCACAGACATGATTCTCCATTTCATTAGTAGTTATCTATTTATCTCTATATTATACATTCTTTGCAGGAATTTGTCTCTATATTTCCCTTCTAGCATAGCACTTGGTATATATTTGACAGTTAATAAGTGTTTTTGATAGGATGCAGTGATGAATGAGTGAATAACTGACGGAACATAGTTTTTTGCACTTCCCTCCTTGCTATTGTGGTAGAGATTGCTAGTATTATTAACATTAATAACAATTCAATGTTGTTGAATTGTTGCCAATTCAATATCTATTCTCATTTTTTTTTCTCAAGCAAAAAAATGCTGATTTTATTAGGGAAGGAATGCTCCAACTCAGAGACTGGATTTCCCAGGCTTTTTGTAGCTATGTGTGGTTATGAGAATACTTTTGGCCAGTGAGATGTAAGAAGAAATTATTGAATGGGGTTTCTGGGAAAGTGTATTAAAAGGGGAAAGAAAATGACACAGATCTCTTTCTATCGTCGCTTTTCATTTTCTTGACCCCTAATACCACATGACAGGAGCTCCAAGTGGTATCTTTCACTACAAGATGTCTTTAGGAAAGCCATCTGCTCAAGATAAGAAGCAAAAAATGTAAATATCATATGTTGCCATACCAGCCCTGGACTGTCCACCTTTGCACCTTTAGATTTAACTGAGAGAAAAATAAAATTCTATCTTGTTTCTGATTGTTGTTACTAGCAATTTAATGCAATTCTTAACCACTACAATGGTCAATGGAACACTCTATGTTAAAAAAAGCGTATTTTCTTTATCTCTTCCTCATTATATTACGTACTTTTCCTGAAAAGAGGGCGTACATTTTAATTATGTCTCATTTTATCATAATGTTTATGAGGATGGATATATCACCCTGCAGTTTGGGCAAATGCATTTTGATCTGGCTTCTTATATTAAACTAGTGTGTTCCTTTATGAAAATCATGTCTAGAGTATTCTTTCAGAATTCCGTAATGTGTCTTCAATACATGTCTAAATTGCACTTCACAATGTTCACTTGCCTTTAATGGGAATTTTCTTGCTGTGAACTTGCTGTCCATGAAAGAATGCTTTTCAGAGCTTGTATTAAGGATTGTAAGCTACACATATAAAAAATGACTGGCATGCCTGCTGTTAGTAATTGTTTTTAGAAAAATCTTTTCCTTCCAGCAAGAGTCAGCTATCTAAATTCACTCAAATGGAATGGAAATAACCCTCTCAACTAATTGTACACTTGCAAATGTTCACTTAAGGATAATTGTGTGTTGGTAATTACCCTCACCATCCACCATCTTTAAGAGGTAAGGAAGTAATTGTGCAATATCCTGTTGAATATTTGAATGGAGAAATTGTAAAAATATTGTAAGCTTTTGCTGAGAGAACTCTGAAATATTTATAGGCCTCACATTCTCCCGATAATCGCTTAAAAATGTGGACTTATTAACATGATCCCTCACTTCCTCTCAGCTCCTCAAATTATAAAAGTGATAAGCTTTATCAATTTATTTTCTTGTAGAACTTATGGTTTTCAACAACTTAAAAGAAAGCTGGATTTTTTGTTACTTGCTTGTATTTTATCTACGTGTTTGGGTCTTATTTTCTCTTGCATAGGCAAACAAGAAAAATATTATGCTGTTTGGGGAAACAAGAAAAACTTTTGAGCTGAAAATAAAATTTGTATGATAGCAATTCTGTCCCAAATACATCAGTGATCATTGGAGAGACACCTTGCTTAGTCTATAGAACAATGATGTGGATAGAGGATACGTTCCCACATTATAGTCATTGCCAAAAAAATAAAAACAATAGGATATATTTAATCCAACTGTTTTAAACCAAACCAAAAGCAATTAATTTTGTAGCAGCTTTAAAATGTCTTAAGTATAATTTCATTATTAATCTATTGAATCTATATTAGAGAGGCCACTTTAACATTTAGCTTTTAAATCTGTTACCATTCCTTGGAGTATATTTACAATTTATTTGGACAGAGTTGTTTGTCATTCATATGGATATTACATGCTACTAGATGTTTAAGAGGATTTCAGTTTATTGAACAACATGGTCCTTGCTTTGGAAAACTATATACATTACATTCTTCTGTCTTTTTAAAATGCTTATAATTAATAGTTCCCTGAATATCTTCCCCCTGGACTGGGTGAAATTGACTAGGGAGAGTGTGTGTCATGATAAGTGGGCCTAGAAGGTGCAAGGAGAGGAAGAAAGCCACAGACAAGGAGATGGTAGAGGAAGTAGGGAAATTAGAAACTATGGACTGAAAGTATTTGCAGACAGGAGTTGTCAACACAGCTAAAAACCGCTGAGAAGTCAAGCAAAATAAGAAATGAATAATGGACATGAGTTCTAGTGTCAGATGGGTAATTGGTATTGTGACTATATATGTTGTTACGGTTCAGACCGGGACACCTAAAATGAGACTTCAACTCTTAGTTATGACGTAGAATATTGTTGCTTCTACCTTTAAAACAAAAAGAAGCCACCAATTTTCTTTAAATGGAAAATAATTATTTCCTAATTAAGATTTTATTTTACAGTTTGTATATTTTAAATATCTTCCTAAATATACCAAATAAGAATACTTACAAATTCTCAACATACACTGTGAAATGGTGGCATATGTAACACTTTAAGAGACATGTATTATAAAGGTCCAAACTTTAATGCATGTTCATCACTCAAAAGGGCAAAATCACATTTGTTGTTCTCAACACATTTCCTTTTATTTTATTTTAAAACAATTATTTTAAAAAACAGAAAAATTGAATCATGTTATGTTTAAATCTTTTTCTGAATTGTGAACCTACAATTTAGTAAGTTGTGGCACTGTCTAAATGCATGCATACACATATTCATATACCTACACATATAGATATGTACACATACACACACGTATTTTTTGGGTACACATATTCATTGTGTGGATTCCAGTTACTTTCTAGTGGCATTTCACTTCAGCCTAAAAGACTTGCTTTAGAATTTTTTTAGAACAAGTCTGCTAGTAATGTCAATTTCTCCTTCATTTTTGAAGGATAGTTTTGCCGGATATAGAACTCCTGTTTGACAGGTTTTTTTTCCTCTCAGGACTTTGAATGTGTTATCCTACTGCCCGCTGGCCTCGATGATCTGATGAGAATCAGCTATTGATCCCTTGAATGGAATGAATCACTACTCACTTACTGCTTTCACAGTTCTTTGACTTTGAAAGTGTGATTATAACATTTCTCAGTGTGTATCTCTTTGAGTTTATCCAGTTAGAGTTTGTTGAGCTTCTTGGATGTGGATATTAATGTTTTCCATAAAATTTGGAAGTTTGTAGCTGTTATTTCTTCAAATATTCTTTCCGTCTCTTTCTCTCTCTCCCCTCCTGCTGGGACTCCTATTACGTGCACGTTGATATGGTTGATGTCAATGTCCCACAGGTCTCTTAAACTCTTTTCATTTTTATTCTTTCTTTTCCTTTTATTGTTCCTCAGACTGTAATTTCAATCGTTCTGGTTTCAAGTTTGTGGGTTCATTCTTTGACCTGCTCAAATCTGCTACTGAGTGCCTCTAGTATGTTTTTTATTATATTGTTCAACTCCAAAATTGCTATTTTTTCTTTTCTAAAATAATTCACACGTATTTATTCATATTTTCTATTTTGATGCATTGGTCTCATGCTTTCCTTTAGACTTTAGATGTAGTTCCCTTTAATTATTTAAAGATATTTAAAATAGCTTATTTAACATATTTATTTAGTAAGTGCAATATCTGAGCTTCCTTAGGTACAGTTTCCATCAATTTTTTTTTCCTCATGTATGGGCCATATTTTCTTCTTTCTTTGTGTGCTTCATAATTTTTTGTTGAAATTGGACATTTCTCTTATTATAATGTGGCAACTCAGGAAATCATATTCTTTCCCCTTCCCAGGATTTCTTGTTGCTGCTTGCTATAGTTGTTGCTGTTTGTCTGTTTGGTGACTTCTCTCAACTAATTTTGTAAAGTCTGTGTTCTTTGTTTTTTGTGACCACTGAGGATTTTGTTCATTAACTTACAGGTCGGCCAACTATTGGATCAAGATATCCTTAAATGACTGGAAGCGGAAAACCTCTGTCATTGAAGGTGGGCTCTGTGTGTGTGTTGGGGTAGCCGTCAACACTTAGTCAGGCAGTTTCCATCTCTACCTTAACTTTCACTTCCTGCTGCTTGCACAGAGTCTCAAAGTCAGCCAGAGGTGAGAGGTTAGGGCCTTCTCAGGTCTTTCCTGAGCAGATACACAGCCCTAGTCCTATGTGAGTGTCGTTCTAGGTTCCCAAGAACACGTCAGAGCTTTTCAATGTTTTTAGTTCCCAAAACATCTCATTCCTCCAGCCTTTCTTCCTAATCATTTAAGTCAGTTCATTGTTTGCCCCAACCATTACCTGTTGCTTTAGGCAGCAGTGATTGAAACATTTGCTTTCATCTATACATCTATCTATCTATATATATATATTTTTTGCCAAATGACCCAATCCCCGACCCCAGATAGCAGCTTTAGGACTAAGCAAGTTCTAAGTTATGTGAGATAAAGACAAGCCTTTCAAGCTGGTCTTCCAGGGAGTCACCAGACAGAGCAACCAAGGTCAGTCTTTTGCAAATGAGGCTGACTCTGATTATTCCAGTACTGATAAGGGGATTGTAGGCTGTTATTTTTAAGGCTACTGCTGATCTGTATATCAGGGGATGGGACCAGGGTAAATTAGAATGCCACAAAGCTTGTTGTTCTTCCTGAGATCCAGCTGGGTGTTTTTGTTTTTGTTTGTTTTTTAATAAGCAGTCCCTGTGATGCTGCAAGCTTTTGATAAGTTTCAGAGTTCCAAAAAGAGACCATTTTATAAGCTTCTAAGTTTCCATGGCTTCATAGCTTATACTTAGTATTATCAGCCTTTTTAATCTGACCCATTCTGGCTAGTGTATAGTGGACTTTGACTTAATTTGCAGATCCCAGTGGACAATTGGAATATCCACTTTTGTCTAGTTCCTTTTCAAGTATTTTTCCCATTTATCTGTTGAACTGTCTTTTTTTTGTTTTTGCTGAGAAAGTCTCACTCTAAGCCAGAATCTGTTGCCAATCCTCCTCCTTTTGCTTGAGGAAGATTTGCCGTGAGCTAACATCTGTTCCAATTTTCCTCTCTTTTGTATGTAGGTCTCTACCATGCATGGCCACTGATGAGTGGTGTAGATCTGTGCCCAGGAATCGAACCCAGGCCGCCAAAGCAAAGAGTACTGTGGGGACCTGGAATTGGCCACCCCAAGATATGTCTCTTTGGAATCAGGATTATTTGAGGCTGATTGCTTTTGATAAACTGGGACAGGGAAGGAGGCTCTGAGGAATGGAATTTGCCCTTTGTTGGGACACCTTTGCATTTGTAGGGTAAATCTCTATCTGTAGAGGGTGCCTCCCTCTCTGTACCAGGAAGAAGAAAGGAGATGGCCTTCTCTCTGGAAGCTCTTAATCAATGCCAAAGGCAAAGACTTAAATCTGCATTTTATTGTGCTAGTCTGGTAACCTCCTGTAACTAACTTCCCTCCCCCTCCCAATGCTGGCATTTCTTAAGGATTAAGCATCTTTCCTTAGGCTAGGAACTGATTGCCGAGCTCACCTGTGACCGCCCAGCTCCAGACAATCCACTTGCCTCCTGCTAAGCCCACTGAGATAGCAGACCATTACCTGCTGTGTCCATCAAGCACTGTGCCGACAGGGCAATCTTGTGACTATTGTGGGAGGGACATTTCAATCACATGTGAAACACCCTGTTTGGGGGTATATAACCACTGTCTGCACCCCACTTCTTCGGTGCCCTTTCTTCCTTCGGGAAGAAAGGCCCCGGGCCATGGTTCCTCATAAAGCTTTGTTTAATTTTCTCTTGCTATTCTGTCTCATGTGAATTTAATTCGTTCTCCAGCCAGACGAACCCCCATTTGGGGAGAGGAAATGTCCTCCTCCCCTACAGTACCAAACTTAACAATTAGGCCACAGGGTCAGCCCGAAACTATCTGTCTTTTTAACATTGATTTGTGAGATCTTAGTGCTAATTGGTTGTATATACTGTGAATATCTTCTCCAGCACTTGAGACTTGCCTTTTCCTACTTTAATAATATCTTTTGATTAACAGATGATCTTAAATTTACTGTAGCTGAGTTTAACATTTATTACCTTTATGCTTATCTCTTTGTGTTTCCTACCTAAAGAATTTTTGTCCACTTTTCAAGGTCATTGGAAAATCATTTGGCAATAATTATTAAAACTAACACATATTCATTACACAGTGATTCCAATTCTGAGTATATATGCAAAAGAAATTTATCCACGTGTGCACTAAAAGACATGCGTAAGGATATTTGTAACATTTTAACACTTTTTAAAAAAATATAAACAATCCCAACATCCATTAACAAAAATCACTACTCCAGTAGAATGGACAAAAGTAGTAAATTTATACAATGACATACTATACACAGACAAACCTAGACTCCCCACCATGAGTGGATCACAAAAACATTTCTGTTTAACCAAAGGTGTCAGATACAAACTGTACACAATGTGTGATTCCAAATTTTATAAAGTTCAAAAGAAGGCAAAACTAATCTCTGGTCATGTTCAGAGTTAGAGTAAGAAGAGAGTGATTAACTGGAGAGAGTAGGCTTTGACTAGAAAAATTGGCATTTCTGTGGTGTTGGGATTGTTCTCTTTCTTGATCTTGATAATGGTTACATCGTTACACAAATGCATCCACTTAGTGAAAGATGCAATGAACCATTCACATGTGATTTGTGTACTTGGGATGTATACTAAAATAAAGAGAGAGCATTGCACTGAGACCATTATGAAAACAGATATTACAGATTAAAACATACTTAAAATGTGCATCACGTTTTCAGGAATGCATAATGATTTGCTAACAAGGGTCTCTTATCTGTTTATTGAGAGCAACTAGTTGATCTTCTGGCCTGATTTTACTTGTGTAATCTTTGTGCTGAAAAATGTTTTATTCATCAGATTGGCTGGTTACTGCGGCATTGTCTCACATGCTACCCCAAGAGGTTCATTTGGGATGGAAATTTTGGGATATACAAGACAAAAGACAGATTCTGTTAAATCTCCTCTCTAGTTACTGTTGAGTCTTTTGTCTCCTCTACATTTTAAATCACCAAGACACTCAACAATCTATTCCTCTCTCCTTACCATGTTAGTTCTAATGTCTTTTAAGATCTGCTTTACAATATAAACAAATTTTCCCAAATCTTTGTGATTAATGTTTAGATTATAATTGTTCACATAGTAGCAAGTTTGATTGCCCTTCGTGTCTACTAAAAAAAATCAATATTTTCTTTTGACAAACAAAGAACTTAAAGCATTTTACAATTGTATTACTTATGTTATAATTCCTAAGAGATTTGTCTCTGTTTCATGTGCATATTCCTAATGGATTTGTCTTTGTTTCATGTGTATATCCAGCTGTCTTTAACTACTGGAAAAAATTTATGATTAGAAGATGCTTGAAGACAACTAGATATATTTTACTTGCATTATTTTAATAGATGAGGTATTACTAATCATCCACAGAGATATGTCAGCCAAGGAATCACTGAAAAAAATGTGTCTAGGAAACCAAAATTACAGAACACTTGTGATAAATAATTGCAGTCTAAGTTCCTGAGCTTTTTCCCCTACTTTTTTGTTTTTTAAACAGCCTTTAGAGAAATATTTGCAAGATCTGATTTGGTCACTATAACTTGATCTAAGAATAATAACAATTAAGAATCCTATATAGACAGTATAGCTGGTGAGAAAACATGCCTTATTCCTCTCTGTGTATTTTTAGAAAATCTGACAGGTCAGTGATACTAAATTTATTGCTTTAAAAGATATAAGCCCTTTTTTATAAATTGTGTCTAATACTTACCATCCAATATGAATATCCTCTTTCTAAAGAAGATAGAATTGCTGAAAGGACTCAATTTTGTTCTATTACAGCAAAATAAGTAACTTATTTCATCAAGCTATTGAATCCTTTAAAAATATATGTGTTCCCCTTTTAAATTGTGCTAACATTTACCAGTGAATAAATTATGTTTGCTGAAAAGATATGATCGTGAATTTGGAATGTGCTATATATTAGGTATATAAAGATGCATAAAACACGGTTTTTCAATTTTTTGAAAATAAACACAAAAATTGTTATAAAACAGTAGTAAAAGTTACTATCTGAGATATATGAAGGAGAATTTTGTGTAAAAACAAGAATTAATAATAAATTTAGCTATTTTCCAGATATTTCTAAAGCACTAGTTTTTGCCAAATATGTTCTCATTTTCCTACAAATTTTCTATTAATTTTCCTATAAAATAACCTCTTTTTTATTTTATAAATAAGTATTCTTGTTATTTAGTTCTAATCAGTTAAAACTGATTAGATTTTCACCTTATTTCACATCTTTGTTAATTCTCTAAGTGTGACTGAAAAGTAGTCTGGATAGAGCAATAAAAGTGAGTTTAAAAATAAAAAGTGATAGTTGCCTCTTAACAAGCCAAACATTAATTGGTGTATTAGGTCTGATCTTAGGAATAGGCTGCTAGATACAGAAATGGGAATGTGGGCATCAAATGAAAGAAAAGGATCCATTAAGCCAAACTTAAATTTACTGAATATCCGAAACAATTCTAATTACTGTGCTTCCTACCAACTAAAAAAGAACAAATACATGAATCCGAGTTCAACTGCAGTGGCTTCTTATTTACTTTGAGGCAGAGTACCTAGTTTGACAGAATTTATGCATTATACCTGGTGTTAAGGAAAGAAAACAACCAGTCAATATCTAAAACCCAAAACTCAATATCTAAAACCATAAGGCAAGCTGTGCTAGTCAAGTCTCATTCAACACTGCACAATGCTGACTGCATACAGGGCTGTGTAGGTTACAGAGGAAGGAGCAGGATGATTTCCGCCTTAAAAGTGTGTTTACTGGAAGGGCCTGGAGTGGGGTTAAATAAATGAAGCATCCAACTCAGGAACCACGTTAAGGAGCACCAAAAACTCAGTAATAAAGATGAATAATATTGTAATGCAATATTAAAAATTGCAAAAATCTGTGATAAAATATAGAAATTTTAAATACAGGCAGGATCAAAAGATGTTTCAACAAGCTAAAGTTAATTTAAAAAGTATTTAAGATGATCATTTGAGAAAAATTGTGAAACGTGGCAATAATTTTGATTAAAAGCAAAATGAGCAAAGAAATTGATTTTGAAAATATCATTGATGAATCTGTTTCCATTAAACCAAGAAAGTAAAATTATGATGAATTGTATTTTAGTCTAGATAAATTATTTTAACTTAAAATATGTGGATTTTAATACACCAACTTTACAATTTTTCAGAATTTTTCGAGTATTTTAATGTTCTAGAAAAATATTCACTATTTAAAAAAACTTTTTAATATGTAGTTAAATATATTTTAAAATACACTTTTAAAAGTATTTTAAAATATGTATATGGGGTCACATATTTTTCCCTTTACCTCAGCTTCCAATATGGCTTGACAGAGCAGTGTTTTCTAGAATTATTTGACTGCTGATTGGCTGACTCTGAAAGTGTTTTGATATCTCCAACTGGTTAGCTTTCAGAAAAATATTTATTAAAGTGAATTTTCACTTCAGTTATTGGTTTAACAGACTTAAAACCAACTCTAAACTTCCAGTGACAACGAAGATGATAGAAATGTACTGAAATCTGTCTCCTCATATCTAAAAACTATTCCAAAATGCAATATACACATAACAACTCCATGAAGACTTTGGAAAGTTAATAATGCTAGGGAGATAATAGGAGAGTCAAAAATTGAAAAATGAACAATATGGGGTGAATTTCCCTTTTTTTCTCTTCCACATTTATCTCTCACCTTTGGCCATAGGGTGACCCCAGCATAGAAATCTTTAGAAAGTAAAATCTCCAAGAGAAACCCTTTCTTTCGGGCCAAAAGAGCAGGAAAATGCAGAAAAATGCAACAGTGTCTGAAAAGAATCTAAGTTTATATTTTCCTTTTTAAATGTACCTTTATTCTCTCCATGCTGTGCCACGGTCAAGAAGCAGCACTGTGGTTGGGTAGTGACATAATCACCTACAACTGAGAGAAAACCCGTATTTCTGGCTGGAAGAATCAGGAGAAGAAGACATGAGGTACAAAAAGCAGAGTATGATCACCAGTTTTTCTTTCTATCTTTTGTCTTGCCACTTGTCCCATTGGTGGCCCCGACCACTTCATTTCTTTAGCCGTATTACCTGAAAAAGAAAATGAAGGAAAAATCTGGCAGAGGGAAAAGGTGGGGAAGAGGATGTCTGAATTCTGTGTATGAACTGACACACAACCTAGGTTCAACCCCATGCTGTGTATATGTGGAACAAGAACAAAGAAGCATAGCAAAAACTCTGAAAGCTGAACTCACATTAGAACCACTGTCCACAGAAGGGAGACAGAATTTGCAATCTGAACATAAATGGATTGATTGTCTACTGGAACAAAAGTAAACATAAATACAATATTCTTTAAATGACATTAACGGGACCAAGAGTCTTAAAACATAATATTCAAAATATCTAGGATACAATTCAGAATTATCAAATATAGAAATAACCAACACCACTGGCTGGGCTTTGGGTCGAGAAGAGCTTCCAGCTGTATCCGCAGTTGTGTGGGGCTAGAGACTGTGCTCAGCGGGTGGTCGGGCCAGTGTCCAGGCTCCCTTATTGAGTGGGTGAGCAGGATATGATCAGCAATTGAGTAGGGTCACTGGCTGGGCTCTCTGCTTGGGCAAGACTTCAGGCTGTCTTCACAGCAATTGAGCAGGGCCCTAGACTGGGCTCCGCTGCTGTAGGGTTGTAAGCTTGTCTCTGTGTCTGCCCAGGGGCACTGTTTAAGCTTCCTGGTTATGTAAGGCCAGAGGCTATGCTCAAGTCTTGGGCATGGCTGCTGGTTGGCTCCCTGCCCAAACGGGACTGTAGGATGGGCTCCACGGCTACCAGAATTCTCTGGTCAGGCTTCCTGGTTGGGAGGGACTGCAGGCTATACTCAGCAGTTGGGTGGGGCCTGCACAAATTTGCTATCCTGCCCAGGCAGGGCCAAAGAATAGGCTGCATGGTTGGCACGGCTCATTGGCTGGGGACTCACATCAAGCAGAACTGCTGACCAAGTTCCTTGGCCATATGGAGCCACAGACTTGGCTCTGCAGATGGGTAGAGCTATTAACTGGGATCTCTGCTTGGATGCCACTGCAAGTGTGGCTGTAGGATGTGCTAGGCAGCTGCCCAGATTCTCTGGCCAGGCTTCTTGTTCAGTGGACTGGAGACTAAACTCAGCAGTTGGACAGGGCTTCAAATTTGCTTCCCTGCCTGAGCAGGGACCAACGAATTTAAAGCAGCTATTATAATCATGCTCCACGAGGTTAAGGTAAACTCTAATTCAATGAAATCAGAAAAAAAGAAATTTTCAACAGAGAAATAGAAACTATAAGAAATAAGTTAACAGTAGAAATGAAAAAGCAATACTTGAAATAAAAATTCGTTGGATTTGTAGCAAGATGAAAACAAGAGAGGAAAGAACTAGTTAACTTGAACATAGATCAGCAGAAATTATGCAATCTGAAGAATAGAAAGTACAAAAAAGAAATCTCAGAGCTGTGTGAGACAGAATCAAAACGTGTAATGTTTGCATCATCGGGGGCTTAGAAATGAGGGAGTGGAGATGGGCCAGAAAAAACATTTGAGGAAATAACAACCAAAATTTTCCCAGAGTTGCAAAAAGACTCAAATTTTCTGGTTTAAGAAACTCAGCAAACCTCAAGTAGGATGAACTTAAAGAAAACCAGCCCTGGATACACCATCATCAACACCAGGACCTTGAAAGCAGCCAGAAAACATAAGTGACACATTCTATTTAGGGGATGCTGATTCTAAATAGATTGGAGTTAGTATGTATATTATAAACCCTAAAGCAACCACCAAAAATGATACAAACAAAAAGTAATGAAAATCCCTAGTATATAAATTTAATGGAATACAAAAAAAAATTCAAGTAATACAAAAGAAGACAGGAAAAATGAAACAGAAAGTTTAGAAATATAATAAAAGAGACCAGGACTAAAAATCACGGTAGACATAAATTCAACAAGATGAGTGCTTTTGTTAAATGCAAATGATTTATAAAAACCAACTCAAAGACAAATGATTTTAAAAAAACAATTCAGAGATATATTTAATAAAAATGAACTAATTAAATGTTGTCTATAAAAATATACTTTAAATATATAATACAGATAACTTAGTAAAAGTTTATAAAGGATATAACATGCAAGCATTAATTAAAAGATAACTGGAGAGACTATATTAATATGAGAAAAAGCAGTTTTCAGAACAAATAATATGTGAGATACAGAATATTACATAATGAGAAGAGAAGAAGCTATGGCAATCCTAACATGAATGTGCTTAATAACAGAGATTCCAAATAAATGAAAAAAAATGATGGATCAGAAAAGAGTAATAGGAAAATCCATAATTATAATTGGAGGCTTCAGTATTTATTTTCTGTAATTGATAGAACAAGTAGATAGAAAAATCAGCTGAAAAATAACTGAATAATACTATAAAATAACATGACCTGTGTGGGGGACAGGAATTGGCCACACCAAGATATGTCTCTTTGGAATGAGGATTATTTGGGGCTGGTTACTTTTAATAAACTGCAGACAGGAAAGCAATTGAAAAGTAGAATTTGCTTACCCTTTGTTAAGAGATATTTACATTGTAAAGGAACTCTCCTCTCTGTACCAGGAAGAAGGGGGGATGACCTTATCTCTAGAAACTCTTATCAATGCAGAAGGCAAGGACTTAAATCTGCATAATAATCGTATTCCTGTTTATTGTGCTTCTCTGGTAACTTCCTGTAACTGACTCCCCCCACTGCCAACATCCTCCTTTGTTTTCAGCTGAGGAGGATATTTAAGGTGGGGGCTTCAGCCATTTTGGTGAGTTGCTCAGCTTGCCTGAGCCTCTCCCATGTATACAGTTATAAAACTTTGTTTAATTTTCTCCTGTTATTCTGTCTCATGTGAATTTAATTCATTCTCCAGCCAGAAGAACCCACAGTGGGTAGAGGAAATGACTTCCTCCCCTACACCTGATTAATATTTATAGAACACTCCATCAGAAACAATAGGATACACATTCTTTTCAAATGCACAGGGACAATTTTAAAAACACTTTATTTTCTGGTCTATAAAACAAATCTTATCAAATTTAAAAGAATAGACATCATTTAAAGTATGTTTTCTAATCACAAAGGAATTAAACTAGATTTAGTCCCACTAAAAGCTAGAGAGTCTTCAAATATTTGGATTTTTTTCTTAAAAACCCACATTTCTATGTAACTCATGCTCAAAAGAAGAAATCAGAAAATGTTTTGTATTAAATAAAAATAATACAATATATAAAAAGTTGTGGAATGCTGCTAAAGCAGAGGAAAGCGGCAGTGAGAGGAGGGAAATTTATACTACCTCACGCATTTACTAGAAAAGAAGAAAAAATCTCAAAACAGTAATCTAAGCTTCCACTTTAAGAAACTAGAAAAAGAAGAATAAATTAAACCTACAGCAAGGAGGAAGGAGCAGAAATCAATGGAGTAGAAAACGTAAAAATAATAATGGATAATATCAAGGAAGACAAAGCTTATTCTTTGAATAGACTAACGAAGTTTTAAAACCTATAATCAAGACCAAGAAAAAAATGGAGAGAAGACACAAATTGCCAATATCCAAAATACAAGAGGGGACAACACTTTAATAAATCTATAGACATTAACGGATAATGATGGATACAATGGAGAACTTTATGCCACTAATTCAACAGCTTAGATGAAATGTAACAATACCTTGAGTGACACAAACTACCAAATAAATACTTAACAGTTAAATACTTGAATATCACAACTATTCAAGAAAAAATAGAAAATCTAAATAAATAGTTATCAATTAAATAAATTGAATTCATATTAAAAATATTAAACAATAGACCTTTGAATCTAGATGGTTTCATTAGAAAATTTTGCCAGACATTTAAGGAAGAAATAATACCAGTTCCACATAGACTTTTCCATAAAGTAAAAGAGACTACTTTCCAATTTTATGAGGCCAGCATTACCTCTCAAAACCAGGCAAGGACATTACAAGAAAAGAAAACAATAGAGCAATATGTTCAATGAGCATAGATGCAAAAATATTCAACAACATTGAATAAACTGACCCAGGAACATACTTAAATGAAAACATGTCACGATCAAGTTGAGTTTATTCTGAGAATGTAAAGCTAGTTCAAAATTTGAAACATAATTAATGTAATTCACCTAAACAATTAAAGAAGAAAAACCATAAGATTATCTAGATCAAAGCAAAAGTAAAATGGATTGGCAAATTTCAGAAGCCATTCATGATAAAAAAAACCCAAAAACCTCTCAGTTGGCTATATATACATGGGACCTTCCTTAAGATGATAAAAATCATCTACAAAAACTAAAAACTAATAGCTAATATCATACTTTATGTTTAAAAACTGGATGCTTTCCATCTATTTTTGGAAACAAAATTAGGATTTCCATGCTTACCACTTTTACTCAATATCATACTAAAGCCTTTCCATTACAGTAAGTCAGGAAACAGAAACAGAAATTACGCATATTTGAAAGATAATTGTTACACAACAATAGATAACTAAAACAATGGTTTTTTAATATACACGGCTATAAAGTGTATTTTATAGATTTGGAGCTCTATCCTAAAATGTTGGGATGTCATTGAATGGTTTTTTGTGGGCATTAAAATGATCAGACTTGCTTTATACAAAGGCACACTGCACTGTTTAGAATGGATTTGGGTGGTGGCAGGAGGCAGGCAAAAACCACAAAGAGTGCCTTTACAAGGCTTGTGTTGTAAATTCAGATGAGAGGAAAAGGAATTATGGCTTAGACTAGGGTGATTGTAGTGAAGACAGAAAATGGAGAGAAAGATTGAGTAAGCTAGGGTGTTTAACTGGATTGAGGGGTGATGGAGGTGGATAAGACAAAGTTATCCAGTGATAACTCCTGGGTTTCTGTCTTGAGCAATTGAGTAGTTTTCTGGAGACAGGGAACCTTTATAGAAAAGCTGATTGAGGATAGGAGAGATGATGGAGTCAGGCTTGTGCATATGTAGCAAAAGCACCTTGTTATCTACTGAAGATCTGTTCTCCTTGCTTCCCTTGGAAACTGAACTCCAGTTCTTAGCTAAGCATCTTTTTTTTTTTTTTTAAAGATTTTATTTTTTTCCTTTTTCTCCCCAAAGCCCCCCAGTACACAGTTGTATATTTCTCGTTGTGGGTTCTTCTAGTTGTGGTATGTGGGACGCCGCCTCAGCGTGGTCTGACGAGCAGCTCCATGTCCGCGCCCAGGATTCGAACCAACGAAACACTGGGCCGCCTGCAGCAGAGCGCGCGAACTTAACCACTCGGCCACGGGGCCAGCCCCAGCATCTTGTCTCTTGGAATAAAGATTAAATTCTCCAATTTTACCTTCAGTAGACGTGGTCATGTGACTAGATTTTGGCCAATGAGATGACATTATAAGTCTTGAACAGGACTACTAGTAGGGCTACTTAATTAAACAGGAAGAGGTATACCAGTTTTATCCCTTCCTGCTGTCTGAAATGAGGTCATTGTGGCTGGAGTTCCAGCTGGTGCTAGTATGCTAAAAGAGAAGGAAGAAGCCTGAATCCTTGATATATCTAGAGCTTCCACGCCAATTTGAGACTAAATTCCTCTAGACTGATTCTTCATAACAGACAATTATATGTTTATCTATTTTACATATTGTTATTTTGGGGCTTGTTTTATATAAATTTAAAGTGGATTATAATAAAGCATATGATTCAAATATCTTATGATCTATCTGAACTGCGGATTTGAAGAGAAACACTGCTTCCAAAAATAATATAATGTAAAGAAAATACAACTTTAAATTTGGAAGAAGCATGCTTTACTAACGTCCAGGAAAACATGTAAATTTCTTTTATACTCAGATTTCTGCCACTCACAATATCCTTCAAAGAAACAGTTGCCACTACCCTCAAATCTCTCTCCAACTCACTGTCTATTGATTTCCAAACAAAACTTTCTCCCAAAATAAGTCTGTGAGCTTTTGTCTCTTCTGTCCCTACTATCTCAAATTCTCTTATCAATTTTTTTTTTCCTCTGGTTATATTTTCTGTTACGGAATGTAAAATAATCTTCATCCCAACTTTGGTTCTGTCTGGCTTTTGCTCTCTTTCCTTTATTTTAATTAGACTAAAAGAAGTCCTAAGACAAAAGCAGGCTGACTCAAATTCTTCTTTGGTAACTACCACATGGAAGATTTAGAGGCATGTATGGAATATGCTTATGTTAATATTTTTTAACTTTATCTAGACAGGTTGAGAGTGGGATATTTTTGAGACATCCAAGTAAAGATATTTAGTGGATGCTTCTATATGAGTCTGAAGCTCAGAGTGGAATTTTGGGGTCTATATAAGAATTTTGGATTTGTTAACGTATACACAGTAATTGAAACCATGCTTATTGATGTATTGATGAAATTTCCTAGGTTGGGAATGTAGAGTCAAACAAAAGAAGTGCCTAGAACCAAATGCTGAGAATGTTTCTCATTTAACTCCTAGGTAGAGGTCAATGAGCTGGCGAAGGAGTTGAGAAGATAGAGATTAAGAGAGATCCAGGAGACCGTCGTTTCAAAATGCATAATTGCTGCGAACTAGTTTCCAATTATGCAGAGTGTCTCAAAAAATGGTTTTCATTGGCTATTTTGCTAGACTGGGAGTCAGAGTATATGAAATGCGAATTTGCCAAAGAAAAAAAATGAGATACACCTAACAGTAAATGCATATGAGTGGTTATTAGCTTATGATGATTCTATGGACAGAATGTTGCATTAAGATTGGTAGATTTCATTTTACGATCTGAAAGAGCAGGTGAATCAAGTCAATCACGTACCACAATGCATGTTTGTTTATTCAATTTAGCCTCCTTCCAGATTGAACAGAAAATAGGCTAGGCTGTGTTCTAAAGGGATAGGGTAAAAGGTGAAGGCTGGCATCTGGAAGGAGCTGCATAGTGCAGCTCTAAGCCAGGTTTGATTTAGGGCCTAAAACTCAACCGGAACAGTTTCTCGCTTCAGAATTTGTTTTAAAGCCATTCTAATAGTCTTGGATCATTAAATACGTTTGGAAGATAACTTTCTGTGTATTGACAATTTGCCAATGTTTCTTTTACAGTAAGCACTTAAAAAGAAAAATGCTGAAATCGGCAAGATTAATATTTGTTTTGTTTTTCACATAAAAGAATGAGTAGCAAAATATTCTAGTTATTTTTACTGTTACTTGCTTAGATTCCAAGTAAATGAAAGTCTGTCCACCAAAATCTGAGCAAATCAGTCATTTCTAAGTTCACTTAGATCATCTACATATCTTTTTCCTCAGAGATTAGAAATAAGAATAAGGCATAAAACATCTAGATATTCTGATATACCTTTTTGCAAATTATTTCTTTCCTCCTATTTTTGATGCTTGTAGTTTTCAATGATAAGCTGCAACATATGCTTATTTTCTAATTGTTATCTAAATTGTTGACTGGTTATTAATAAGTACATTTTGATGTGAAATACATTTAATTTTCTTATAAAATATAAACTGCAAGGGTAACCTTTATTTCTTTCCCTCTTACTCAGAAGTTCCTACCCTGAATTAATATCTTCTATCTGCATTTTAGCACTACGTCATTATTCTCTTTGATGCATGCCTTCTTCCCTTTCAGGGATCTATTTTAAGTGCTTCTTTGCATCATAAATTTATTTAGGTTAAATTTTTTAAAAGGGCTACGTTTTAAAGACTAATCTTAACCGGAATTTTAACCTTCTGAATTACATGTGTTTACAGTGAGCACTATCTATTTTGATGATGTACTCTTCCATCTGCTCTCAAATATTAACCTTCATTTCTGACTAGAAATGCAGAACTAGAAAAATTGTCCTTTTTTCCATCCTATATAGTATATTATTATTTTATCTGAGACAAAATTTCAAGAATTGAAAAATTAAAATAAAATCTCTCTTCTTTTAACACAATAGTACATTAGGGGAAAAATGTATAGCTATCCAAAAATTGATTTGGAAATGTAATTTCTGGAACATTATTCATAGCATATGTCTACTTTTCCCCTACGATTCTGGTTTCAAAAGGAGTAATCAGAGAAAAGGGGCAAAGTTTAAGATTTTGATTCTCTGGGTAATAATTTTAGCTCTATTACTTATTAGTTGGGCGTACTTGGGCAAAATATTTCATTTTTTCATGCATCAGATTCATCACCTGTAAAGTGAGGAATGTGCTAGGGCCTGACTCATTACATGGGTAAGATATTTAAATGAATTAATAATTGTAAGCACTAAGAATGCTTTCTGACAGGCAGAAAATACTATAATAATGTGTGTGTTTGTGTTTTTAAATAAAATGTACTGTCAATTATTTCCAATTACTTGCCTTCAGACAGACTTTGGTCCATTTTGAAGTTTACTTCATGACCAAGGAAAGATAAAGTACATCAAAGTGAAGCTTTTATAAAAAAAATTTCATTCACTTGATAAAATTCTCCTTTATTATGAAATAGATGTTTGCTTATACCATTTCGGTGATTATACATCCCTCCTTTTATGAAATATTAACCCTAGTAGAGGATCATTATTGTCGTTATTGCAGCTGTGTATGCGTTTAAAATCTAGAAAAAAACAGTGTTACAAAATGTCAGTGTTTTTTTACAAAGTGCTTGCAATTTTGTTATTCCTTGGACTGAGAAGTTTGTGAACTGGTAAATTAGAAAACCTACCCTAATCCCTATTTCTCTAGTGCTATTCATTTGCGAAGCAGCTGTGATACAGTAGAAATATCCTGGACATAAAAGCAGAAGACTTGCATTAAAACTCATTTCTGTTTATCAGTTATTTTGTCACAATAAGCAAATAACTTGTCCTTTCTTAACTTAAATTTATTTATCTTAAGAACAGGTAAAATACAGTTTTGCTTGGAAAGTGTAACTGGTACAAGACTTGACATCCCAACAAAACTCCTATAAAATTGTACAAAATATGAGTCACTATTTTCAGACATTGAAAAAGAGACAGTTCAGGATTGTGATCTCTGAGGAAAGAAAAACAAACAACACGAGCCCCAGTCTTCTTCTAGAGGTACTTTACTGACACAGAGCAGGGAGATGGGACAAACCTGACTAGAAGACTTGCTGAATTGAGGAGGCAGGGTGAAAGTTTGCAGGCTACCAGTGCAGCTGTAATTTGTAGGACAAGGTATCTGAGAAGGGGAAATGATGAGGGGAAGGTTACCTACAGGTCTAAATGAATTTACTCTGTCCTTGGCCAATGGATAGTCTGAGAAAGCAAAGGATGAAGCTCTGTGATTTCTAGCAGAAAATGGTTACTATGGCACAGAAAGCAGAACAGTGAGAGGCACAGGGCTGGGGGCAGTGGAATTGCAGTTCATGCAGAGTAGAAAGAAATTACTGAGCTCATTGGCCTTCAGTTGAGACTCCAGAAAGAACACATCCAAGAGTAAGGGCCATGCTATAGGACTAAATTCAGAAGCAAAATAGAGATGCCTTAATAACAAATGAATCCAAGTCTGATGGGACCAAAATTACCCACCAGCAATTTATCTGACAAAAACAAATTCAACACACTTTAAAAGAATTTGAAGTTATCCAGATGTCCTAAAATTATCATACACAATGTCTAGCTTACAGCACAAAATTATCAAATGTGCAAAGGAACATGGATATGTGACCCACCGTCAAAAGAAAAAGCAGTACATAGTAATCAACCCTTAGATACTTCAGATATTAGAATTAGAACAAGAAAAATATAAAACATACAGCTGCTATAATGAATATTTTCAAGGGCTTAAATAAACATATGGTGATAATATATGAAAAGAAAGAAAAACATGAAAATGTGGGAAATTAGAAATGTAACAGGTAATTACATATAGGAAAAAATATTGGATGACCTTATTGTAGGTTGGGAATGGGAGAAGAAGAGGTCACTGAACTTGAAATTACATCATTAGAAATTCTTTGATTCAAAGAATAAATAGAAAAAGACTTGAAAAACAAGCAGAGCCTTAATAAATTGTAAGACAATATTGTTTAATATACATATGTCATGGAAAAGGAGAACAGATATGATTGATCAGAAAAAATATTTGAAAAGACAATGGCCACACATTTTCCACATGAAGAACAGCAAACCTCAAGATAAATATAGTAAAAACTACGAGCAGTAGGTTTTGACCCGCTGATGACCAAGAAAATAAAAACGTTAAAGCAGCAGTTAAAGTAAAAGAAACATTACGTGTAGCAGAATAACAATAAGAATGACTGCAGTTTTGTTATCAGAAAGAAAGGTGGAAACAAGAAAACCGAAAAAAGTTTTAAGTGCTAAAATAATAAAAAAGGATAAACCATCCAACGAAAATTGTATAAACCATGAAAATATTCATTAACAATAAAATTGAAATAAGATTTCAGATAAACAAGACCAGAAAGACTTCTCTACCAGCAGACTTGTAACAAAACGTACTAAAAGAAGTTAATTAGATTGAAGGAACTAAAGATACATAGAAGAGCAGGAAAGGAAATAGAAACTATAAATATGTGGAGAATGTACATATAAATATATATCTCTATATCTATATACCATTAATTCTTCTCTTATTTTATGTACTTTTTCTTATTTAGACTGTAATTATGGTAGATTACAATAATTGACTTTCAAGATTGATCTAGCTTTCCATTCTTGGAATAAATCCCACTTCCTCTTGGCATATTACTCTTTTTATATATCGTTAGACTTTATTTGTTAGCATTTTCTTTAGGACTTTTTGTCTATGTTCATAAGAGATATTTATTTATTTTGCATCTATGTTCATGAGGATTTTTAGTTTTGCTACTTTTGGTACTGTCTTTGATTTTGATATCAGGGTAAAGCTGGCCTCACAAGATGAATTGGGAAATGTTTCCTCCTCTTCTGTTTTTCTGGAAGAAATCTTGTAGAATTTTGTAGAGTTCACTTGTGAAAACATTTGGATCTGGAGGTATTTTTTTCAGACGGTTTTTAACAATGAATTTAATTTCTTTGTTCATGAGTTCAATTTTGACCATGAATTCAGCAATTACAGGCATATTCAGATTGTGTGTTTCACCTTGGATGAAGTTTTTTTTCCCTAGTTTGTGGATTTTGAGAAATTGATCCATATCATTTAATCTGTAGAACTCATCTGTAAGGAAATAAATAATCCCATTAGAAAGTAAGAAAATAGACTTGAACAGACACTTTACCAAAGAGGATATACAGGTGACAAAAACCACATGAAAACATATTCAACATCATCAGCCATTAGGGAAATGTTAATTAAAGTCACAATAAGCTAACACTATACAATTGTTAGAATGGTTAAAATTTTTAAAAAGTGAAAATACCCAAAAAAGCCAATACCACAAGGTTAGATATTGTATTATTCCATTTATTTAACATTCTCGAAATGATAAGATCATAGTGATGGAGAACAGATCAGAAGTTGCCAGAGCTTTAGGTTGGGGGGACAGTATGTCTATAAAGGGGTGACACTGGGGACTTTCTTTAAGATTATGATGCAATTTCTGTCCTGGACATATCTATCTCTCTCGCTTGCTCTCTATCATCATCTATCTATCTACTGTAAAATTTCTGGAAATGTACATCAGAAAAGAAAATTAGTGGTTTAATAATGTACTGTGGTTATGTAAGAAAGACATTGGAGGAAGGTGGATTCAACATATATGGGGCCTCACTGAACTATTTTTGCAACTTCATGTGAATTTAAAATTAAAAAGAATCACCTAGAAATGTACAACTTACCTAAGAGATGAAAATTTGATGAGGTCAAGTGCTACAATAATAGGCCAAATAATCTTAGACAAATAACATTAATTTAGTTAATTAGTTAATTAAGTATATGGCCATGGTAAGTGAGTCTCAAAATCTACATTTCACAAAGCATCCTCTTAAAGGAGGACTCATCAAGTGAACACTTTACACAAAAGTTTATCAGAAAAATGACAGGAAGAATGAAAAAGCTTCAGAAAAATCCTTTTCTCTGGCCTTAAGAAAAAAGAAAACTCATGTCATAGATAGGTCCACGTGAGCAAGAACTTCCGGCAGGCTCTAGAAGTTAAGAGAGACCCTCTGTGAACATTCTCCCAGAAAATAGAGACATTCATCTTACAAACAGAAAGGAACTAAGTTCTGTCAACAACTTGAATGGGGTCAGAAAAAGATCTAGGTTAGATAAGATTAGGTCTCCATTATGATTACCTCAAAGTCAACTGATTAGTCACCTAGTCACTGAAGTGATATTCTATTACATACACAGTCTTCGCCAACACTCAAGAGGAGAGAATTATAAACGGGTGTGTACACAAAGGGCTGGGGATCTTGGGTAGGGGGTTGGGGATGACTCATCTTAGGATTCTGTCTACCATAGCAGAAGACTAATTCACAAATTATTAGTTTGTTAAACCAGGTGTCTGTCATGCTGTATTTGTGAACTTTGCATTTGTTTTGGGGCATATTGGAGTTATTATTCCATATTTCCTAATAAGTCAATAAAAGTTTAACTGAAAAATGAAAGAAAATATCTGTGTACATTAGGTACGTGAAATAAAAAGCAATCTTTTAGAAAACAATGCCACCAACTTAAACAAAGTAACCTCCCAAACAGTAGACACAGATATTTAAGGAAAATACTGTACCATAAAGATAATTAAATAAATACCTGTGTGTCAACTACTCCTGTAAACCTGTTTTTTTTATTTTAATGAAAATTTATGTGTGCCGCAAGAAAAGAAAATTACAGGCCAATATCCCTGATGAACATAGATGTAAAAATGCTCAAGAAAATATTAGTAAATAGATTTCAGCAATATATTAAAAGGATCATACATCACAATCAAGTGAGATTTATTCCAGGAATGCAAGAATGGTTCAACATCCATTAATCAGTCAATGTGATACACCATATTAACAAAATGAAGGATGAAAATCATGTGATCACCTCAATAGATGAAGAAAAAGCATTTGACAAAATTCAACATCAATTTATGATAAAAACTCTCAACAAAGACGGTATAGTAGGAACATATCTCAACATAAGAAAATGCCATATGTGACAAGCCACAGCTAACATCATACTCAATGGTGAAAAGCTGAAAGCTTTTCTTCTAAGATCACAAGTAAGACAACGATGCCCATTCTCACCACTTTTATTCAAGATAGTATTGAAAGTCCTAGTCAGAGCAATTAGACAAGACAAAGAAATAAGAGGCATCCAAATTGGAAAGGAAGAAGTAAAACTATCACTATTTGAAAATGACATAGCATTATATATAGAAAACCCTAAAGACTTCATAAAAAAAAAACCTGTTTGAACTAATAAATGAATTCAGTAATGCTGCAGGATACAAAATCAGTACACAAAAATCTGTTCATTTGTATACATTAAGAAACTATCAGAAAGAGAAATTAAGAAAATAATCTCATTCACAATTGCATCAAAAAGAATAAAATACCTAGGAATAAATTTAACCAAGGAGATGAAAGACCTAAATATTGAAAATGACAAGACATTAAGAAAAGAAATGAAGAAGACACAAAAATGGAAATGTATTTCGTGCTCATGGATTGGAAGAATTAACATTGTTAAAATGCCCACACTACCTGAAGCAATCTACAGGTTCAAAGAACACCTGATCAAAATTCCAATGGTATTTTTCACAGAAATAGGACAAACAACCCTAAAATTTGTATGGAACCACAAAAGATCCCAAATAGCCAAAGCAATCTTGAGAAAGAAGAACAAAGCTGAAGGCAACGCATTCCTTGATTTCAACATATATTACAAAGCTATGGTAATTAAAACTGTATGATATTGGCATAAAAACAGACATGTAGATCAATGGAACATAATAGAAAGCCCAGAAATAAATCCATGCATATATGGCCATTAATTAATGTTGTTTCATGCCTGATGACACAACATCCATTCTGCAGCTCATGGAGCAAGGAATAATTTTGATTTTTAAGCCTTATTATTTAAAAAATACATTTCATAAGGCTATAGCTGCCGTCGACAGTGATTCCTCTGATGGATCTGGGCAAAATATATTGAAAATCATCAGGAAAGGATATACTATTCTAGATGCCATTAAGAATATTTGTGATTTGTGGGAAGAGGTCAAAATGTCAACATTAACAGGAGTTTGGAAGAAGATGGTTCCAACCCTTATGGATGACTTTAAGCCGTTCAAGACTCCAGTGGAGGACTTGAGTGCAAATGTGGTGGAAGTGGCAAGAGAATTAGAATTAGAAGTGAACCCTCAAGAGGTGACTGAATTGCTACCATCTACCATGATAACACTTTAACAGATAAGGAATTGCTTCTTATGGATGAGCAAAGAAAGTGGTTTCTTGAGATGGAACCTGGCATCTATGCCTGGGGAAGATGCTGTGAATATTGTTGAAAGGACAACAAAGGATTTAGAATATTATATAAACTTAGTTGATAAAGCAGCAGTAGGTTTTGAGAGGATTGACTTCAGTTTTGAGAGAAGTTCTACTTTGGGTAAAATGCTATCAAACAGCATCACATGCTGCAGAGAAATCATTCGTGAAAGGAAAAATCAATTGATGTGGCAAAATTTATTGTTGTGTTATTTTAAGAAATTGCCACAACCACCCTATCCCTCAACAGCCACCATTCTGATCAGTCAGTGTCATCAGCACTGAGGCAAGACCCTCCACGAGCAAAAAGATTGCACCTCACTGAAGGCATAGATGATGGTTAGAAATAAGGTATTTTTTAACTAAGGTATGTATGCTCATTTTTTTAGGCATAATTCTATTGCACACTTAATAGACTACAGTATAGTTTAAACATAACTTTTATGTATACTAAGAAATGCCAAAATTTGTGTGACTTGCTTTATCGCAATGTTTGCTTTATTATGGTGTTCTGGAACTGAACTTGCAATATCTCCCAAGTATGCCTGTGTATACAATGGAATATTATTCAGCCTTAAAAATATAAGAAAATTCTGCCATTATGATAATATGGAAGGATCTAGAGGGCATTATACTAAGAGGAACAAGCCAGACAAAGGCAAATATATTATTAGCTATGTGATCATAAGCTACTCCCTCATATTTAGGTTTCTTCACACTTGTTCAAGTATCTCTATATACTAGATCAGTAGAAGTAAGATTGATGGTGCAAAAGGGGGTCCATTGTCCTAGTCATGGTTGTTGATACCAATAGTGGAACCAATTTAGTTAGCTTAGGCAGAAAAGTACTTTGTTATAAGACGACTGTGTGGTTCAGAGCATCATCAGCAATCTTAGAGAACCAAACTCAGAAAAAGTCAGAAAACTAGGAAGGCAGAGTAGCCAATGTCTCATCATGGGCTTGTGCATCTGTTGAGACTTAAATGATATGCATTTCATTATTTTTCTGAACATAAAATATTGCAAAGATCAGGGCTCGCTGGCAGTGAACAATCCTCACCTCAGCACTGGGCCCTTAATCCCACCGCTGCCACCAAAATGACCCCTCCCTGTCCCTACACCGTGTCAATTCTCTCAGAGATCAAAGTCCTGGGCAGGAGTATCAGACTGACCAAGGTTTAATAGTGTTGTTAAAAAATTTGGAGAAAAGGCATCTGCTTCACTGAAGCTTTTGTGCAGGTGTGGTCCTGGGCGTCTGCAAATTAAAAACTCTATCCAGATACTGAGGAACCTCAAGCAAATTGCTCAAAGTATACACACATTTTCAATGTTTATAAACACCATCAAACTTCATTTCAAATAAATTGTACCAATTTACACTTCTGTCCATAGTAGGTGAGAGTATACCTTTCCCAGTAAGCACTGAAAATTATGAATTTTTCAACTATTGCTAAAGTGACAAAAAATGAAAATTATCATTGCATGTCACAACTTGTATTTCCCTGATTACTTATCAAGATTAATATCTTTAAATTTATTTTTAAATTCTGAGTTTCCTAATAATAAATTTAGCATATTTCTTTTTCTCACTTTTAGGGGCTATTTTTATTCTGGGGATGTTAAATGTTTATTTAATTAAATGATGTGAAGAATTTTTGAAATATATTTGGTTCTGGCTGACTTCATCCAACATATTTTCTATCCCTCTTTTGTTTTGCGAGGTCTTAAAATTTGAGAGTATACATAGTATTTGCTGAAAAAAAATGAGTTGGAATAGAATGTGTTTACATGACATAGCCTAGGAGCAAGAAGTCTCTGATAGTTTAGAAAGGACTGAGATTAATATTCACAGGTAATTAAACTACGTATAAATCCACCATTAGGACTAACATTTCTAAGTTGCCCAGTTGAGTGTCATGAAACACTGTTAAATCTATTTTTGCTAAGTTAAAAACACACTATTATTGTACCATCAGGTTGATCAGACACTCTATCGCTTAAGGAAGTGAGGGCCTTTTTCTCAGCTTGGTGCCGTCATCTCACTTTTACATTCTATATTCACTCAACAATATTTATGGACCAATTACTTTTTTTCTGGGCAGCGTTCTAAGTTTTGGAGATACAGCAGTGAACAAAGCAGGTGATCTACTTTCACAGGACTTACACTGTATAGGATGAAACTGGCAAAAAGCATAAAAATGAATAAATGTATAGTGGTTCAGATGCATAGAAGTGCTATGAAGAATGATAGTGCATTGAAAGGGCATGAGAGAGAGCTGAAGTGATGCCTGTGTGCTGCACATAGATTGGCCAGGGCAGGCTCCCTGAGAAGGCGATTTTTGAACAGAGGCTTGAATGAGGTGAGTGGTGAGTCTCTTGCAGGCAGGCAGAGTGGTGAGAGCCAAGGCACGAAGGCAGGGTAATGCATCAACAAGAGACTTGGTGTACTGCACAACAAATTAAGAGAGATGGTTCTAAGACATAGATAGATGGCACTCTAGATTACATAGGACCACAGAGTCATGGTAAGGAATTGGGTTTGTGCACTGAGGGACGTGGGCAGCCATTGCAAAGCCATTTGAGAGATGAAGTGATCTAACTTGACTTATGTTTTTAAAGGGTTGCTTCACTGTCCTGTGGAGAAGAGACTACAGAGGAAGAGGAAGGGTAGAAGCAGGAGACCATTCAGGAGATCTATTGCAACTATCTAGGCAAAAGATCACCAGGGCTCAGAGTAACTGAATCATTCTAATATTTTTACATGAGAAGGCATAGATTTCACAGATTAGTTGATTTCATGGACGTTTTCTATCCGTGTATATTGCGAGAACACAAGAACTCTAGAACCGCAATGTGTGGTACCACTCTCATCTCTACCAATTATTAGCTGCGTGATCATGAGCAACTTAACTTCTCATCTTCAGTTTTTTCATGTTTGAAATGGGGTTATTGTGAGGATTAAACAATTTATCTGTATAAAGTGTTTACAGTAGTGGCTGACACAGAGAAAGTGCAATGTAAATGTTGGCTTATTATTATGTTTATTTCAGGCAAAACTCACAACAAAATTTCTAGAGAAATCATTATGGCCAAACTGAATGTCTACTAGTCTGTTACATTCTCATAAAATAATGTTTTCAGACAAACACAAGTGAATAAAAGTCCTTTCAATTAGATACAAGTCAATGGTTCTCATTTAGGGGCGATTTTGCCCATTAAGGGACATTTACCAATGTCTGGAGACAATTTTAATTGTCATTTATTGGGATGGGGGAGAGATGTTACTGATATAGAGGGGGTGGAGGGTTGGGATGCTGGTAAGCATCTTAAAATGCACAGAACTGTCCTCTACAACAAGGAATTATCTGATCTAAAATGCCAATAGTGCCATGGTCGAGTAAACCTGATGTAAATTCTAGACAGAGATTAGCACAAGTATTCAACCTTTTAAGTTTGCTTAAAAGGATTTCAACTGGAAAGTTTTCACTATGTGCCACACTTCTACTTTTCTCCATGTGACAGTCACAAATATACCTCTCTCTTCCTTTTCTTTCTTCCTTAAATCTTTCCATCTCTGAAAAGTTTATCCCCAAATCAGTATAGTTTTTAAGACAACAAAATTTCCTGGTTTTAGTGTTTAAACCTGGCACTATTACTAAAGAAAGCTCTTGGAGCTTGAGTTCTGCTATTTTCAGCCTTTTCCATGTCAGATCAGTCTATCCCAATCTTCATGATAATATTTGAACTTTCTCATGGGATTTGTTTTTTATGTGTTTATACAGTCCTTTTTAGAGTGCATTTTAACTGAGTGTACCAGATAATTCATTTTATTTTGTATGACTTTTCCCTTTATAGGAAACTTCTTTGGATTATCCAGTTGAATTTTCAGAAGAATGGACGTAAACGTGGAACAGTATTAGACAAGTACCTCAAACAACTGTAAAGCAAAATGCATATGAGGTCACCCAGTTGGCGCTGTGGAAGCACTCACAACGTTTTCTCACTAAAAGACATGAAAAAAGTTGGAAACTTTTTCCTGGGGCTGCTTTAATCACCTCTCTCTTTTTCTTACTGATAGTGTGTATGCTTTTACAACTACCATACTTCTCAAATTGTTTGCAGACATTAGTGACTCCTCTGTATTATCCATGTGTTTTCACTGGGTCTAGGTTACTGGAAATCTGAGAATACGAAGGCCTAGGAAACTCCTTACTTCCTATTTAGGTAAAGACTTTCAATTTATTCTTCTTATACTGCTTAAAAGAGGAGCATTCTAACATAAAACTATGAGTCACACCAGCTGCGTGGACTTTATTTTGTGGTGTTTTTAAAAAATTTTTTTTACTAGTGCCTTCATTAAGAGCTGCAAGGACAAATGGCTCTCAGCGGTAGGGCGGGGCTGGCTCTTACCTCTTGGTGAGAGCCAACTATGCACATTCCATCCTCTCTTGACATTCAACCATGTCTTATTGATAGCATAAAACTGGCTGTGGCAGAAGAATTTACACTACTGACGTTGGCAAGTGTTACAGGCCAGGCTTTTCTGTTCCAGAGAGCTGGTTCTTAGCTTTAGTTTCCTCCTAGGCATCCAACTTGTTCTCCTTGTTTTGTTAGAAACTTGCATAAGAGCTCTACAAGCTTCCCCAATGGTTTCAGTGCAAGAGTGTCCGGGAACATTATCGTCAAGCTGGGAATTAGAGTTTATTTCAAACTGTGTCCTCCTACTTTACATGAGAAATGTATTTCTTCCAGCTTGTGAGATCCACTGAGATACCTTCGTCGGTCCAGGTGAGTTGAGCAATCCCTTTTCAGTTCCTCCCATGATGGAGTGACTGCTAATTTTTCTCAATGCTTTTTATTCATGTCTTCCTTGCTGAGTGACTGTTATTAGGTAGGTGTTTCTGGCAGGTAGATATCCACAGATATACCTTAGAATAAATATTGTATTCACCCCCTTTGCTTGTTTTGGAACCTTTCAAAAATAATGATGGGTGGATTGTTATTGCTTTCAGCATTCACTGAAATCACTGGGTTGCACATCTGAAGTTGGAGTCACTAATTTTTCCATAATTATATGTTGGTATTTAAATCTATAGACTCCAAAAACAAAGATTTGTAATTTTATGTAGTATCTGCCATTGAATTCATCTCTGAAAGGATCTTTCACTTGGGGTTCTGCTCAACGTTGTTCTCATCTGTTCTATCAGCTAGACTATAATTTTTGGTAGATGCTTTCATCCAAGGGCATATGTCTTTTGCCAGCATGTTTGGAGAGGGGTATTTCATAAACACAGCACCTCATATTCCAAATACATGTCTTACAGGTGCAGCATTTGTGTGAAACCATTTAGGACTCCTGTATTACAAAGTATATAAGGCTATTTAGGACTCACATAGCAATTAGCCTGCTTGCTAGTTACAGATTCTCAAACTCTAGTCCTATCCCCAAATCTCATATTTTAATGCTGCTTTCATTAGGAAAATACTTAGGAGTTTTTAGATCTTAGTGAAATGCATTTGCTTTTACATAAATCACAAAAATGTAAAAATAAAAAAACCATGAAATTAGAACAAATGACACAACAGTTCCCCAAGTTCTTAAGCATAAGCCTGCCTTCCTATCACTTGAATTTTCCACACGAATATCCCTTTTCTAGAAATTCTCACCTGACAGGATTTGGGGCTTCTCATTTAGAAGCATCTTACTCCAAACTGGAGGCTTCAGGAGTTTGGTTCTTTTATTCTGCGTTCTATACGTCCAATGCCTCAGTCTTATCAACTCCCTGTAGGTGCCACTGCCCACAGTTCCTTAGCTGGTGTTAACAGCTGTGTCTTCTTCCTGCAGGCAGCCCCACTTCTCTCTGAGCAATGGCTGAGAACAGGCTGCTCAGCAGTTCCAGGATGGTGACCCACAATGGGGCTGTTGTCCTTGTGATGTTTGTGCCTATACACCATGCTAACCTGCTTTTCTTTATTGACATTATATTGTAAGTATTTCTTTATGTTATTTAAACTCTTCATAAATGTTGGCCTTTATAACACTTTAAAACATTTTCTAAATACGGAAGTCATAAATGTTCAATGCAAACAACTTGGCAGAAGTAGAAAAACGTAAAGGAAAAGTAACACACAAAACTACCTAAGACTTTGGGGTATATACTTCCAGTATTTTCCTGTGCCAAATTTTTCATATCTTTTATTTTTAGCTTATTCTATAATGAATATTTTCCATGTGATTGTGTATTTTTCTCACTATGTTTATTTTTAATGGCTGAAATCAGCTCAGTGTCTATTATATATTGTTAGCATAACTTTATCAATATCTAGTGTTGGAATTTAGATTTTTTTTAAATAAAAAAATGTGATTAGTATCCTTGTATACATAGTTGTTTAGAAAGTTGCTTTAAAATAATATTACTGAGCCCAGTGAAAACTAATAACATTTTAAGGCACTTAAGATATTTTTCCCAGTTGTGTTCTATGCAGGCTGTTAAGATACATACTCTATCAGCAATACACAAAGGTGCCTACTCTCACACACCTTGGCTGCTCGATAGGATGCTCAAAGAATTATAGTTCTTCATGAATTATATCCCAAGAGGAAGAAACTTAAACTTGACCATTTATTTTTTCAATAAAATGCTTACATATAACCCTCTGCATTTAGGTTGGATGCCTAAGGACTCAATATTAATATCTTAACATAGAGAGCACGGCTAATATTTTCAAGAAATAGCCTCCTTGCTAAGTATGCAGAGATCCTTGTTTTTTGAGCTTTTGTTCTCCCATAGTCCATACTTTTTATGGTCTTTTGAAGAATATTATTACAAAATTTTGACTAAAGTTGCTTTATATAGGTGATAGGTGATGTCTTAATAAATGACAACAAATTGTGATAGGTCCTGCTGATGTCATATTTATTATATTTGACTTGGGGTTTTATATTTTAGAGTATTTTAATTACTCCAACAGAATAAAAAATGGATTGTTAGTAGAATATGAAATATGTGATTTTAGCACAATAATAACAGAGTGATGTAATAAAAAAGGGGCTAAACAAAGAATTAATTAGAATTGCTACATATGAAAGTATTTAAGGGAACATATTTTTATGCAGTGTCATTTAAAAAGTATGTATTCAACACTCATATGGATTGAATAGGTACCATACATGGTCAGTATCTGCCATTTATTATTCAGAAAAAACTCATTTTCTCCATACTCCTATGGTCTATTTTTCATTTAAAAGCAAGACTTTCCACTTTCTAATGTTTCTGATTATGTCAGATAAAAACCACGTGTGACAATCCACAAGACTTTGCTTTTATCACTGAAACCTACATGCTGAAAACAATTCATCACCATTTTTACAGAGTTTACAATTCAGTTCGTATGTATGAAAAGAGCTTACTACCTTCCTCACTCAGCTTTTCCTTTGAGAACACTGTTAACCCAATTCCTAATAAGGAAACTGCTTTGCACATTTGCAGGAAAAAAGGCACGAGTTTCCTTGGCAACTGGAGCCATGTGCAATCTCTCAGAACAGCTCCTCCTACACTCAGGTTTCCTAGGTAGCAGCCTGCAGATAGTTTATAAAGACAATGGGATAATGGGGTAGATATTACCCTGTTCAACCCTGCATGTGAAAAGCTTCAATGGAAAAGATTCATTTGTATAATAACTGGCAATTTGAGAGAAAATATTAATTGTATAATGAGGTGGCTTCCTGTAATTCAGGAGTAACAGTTTAATTCAAAGTCCAAAATATATTTAGGTATTCATCAAGAATTTTCTACAGGTGAAAATAACTGTCTCCCATCTATTTCACACCCATCACATCACCACCAAATTAACTCATATATGTTTGCTGCTGAAGCCAAAGTTAAGTTGCAGGTGAGCGCTTTCGTGGTAAATAGCGGTTACTTCACACTCTCCTAGAGCTCTGTCACTGAAGCAGGGAAGCTAATCCTTTATCTCCCAGGAAGGGAAAGAAACTCAATTTATCCTGAAATTGACTGCAAAGTGTCACAAAAGTTTAAAACCTCTAAACAAAACTTGTCTATAGAACTGGAAAATATTAGGGAATGAATCATATATGGCCTAAAAGAAATGGATACTCACAGTTAAATAAAAAAATTAAAAGGATAATCATTGAGATAATTGCCTATGCACAGTCTATACACAGGATTATTCTCTGGGTGTAGGAGTGGCCGGAAAAAGTTAAGTGGAATCATTTATAATAACAGATTCCTCTGTTTTTCTAACATAAAAACATTCAGAAGACATCAAAGAGCAGATGTACATTATTATTAAATGTGGACAGAGCCAATGCAAAATTTTCTGGCTAATTAGGAATCTTTACAAGTCAAATACTGTTTTTAAAATTATTTTTGAAACCTTTTAAAATTCTTAATTTCGAATATTAGGAACTCCTATTCTCTGACATGCAACTCCTATTCTCCCTCAACGTAGTTAAGTATAATTACCCATTGAGCTACACACAAAGAAAAATATAATTTATATGTAATTAATCAGCTCTGGAGCATTTTGAATTTTAAATTATGTGCAACTAGAGGAGTACACATTACATTGTTTAAACCTGTTTTGCTGAATACTTAGAAGGACATCTCTGCAACTAGAACCTAAAGGGAAGAATATCACAATACACTCATTTTTATATTCTTCTTGCAAGACACACTGTGGGACATTCTATATATGTTTATTTTTTGAATCAAAAATTGGGGCAAGTTTTTGAATAAAAATTTGGGACAAACATTTTTATATTGCTTTTTCAAATATAAATACATTTAATCTCTCTCTCACACCCACACACATTCTTTTCATCCAATCACTTTTATTGGATTAATTGAAATACTATGTTTTCCTTTAATGCATCATGGGCTGTTTTTCAGGTCAACAGGTGTAATATAATGTAGCTATTTTTAATAGATACATTTTATTCTAGTGTATAAAATTAACACAAATTACTTAAAAATTTCTCCTGTGATGGATATTAGTTTCCTTCAATTGTATATACATCACACACACACGCTTATCCTTTTTCTTTCCCTATTTGTATGATTCCAAACAGTATCTGTTGAAAGGTTTGAGAATCAATCTTGGAAAGTGATTTTGAGGTTGCAATAATGGATTATCAATAATTTATGACAATAACAGCACAGACTCCTTATACTGGAATTGCTGGTTTAGTGCACTGTGGGGTATGACCACTCCATCTGTGGGTTTATCTGTCTCGCGATGCAGATTTGCTAAGTTTGTGCTCAGCAGCATCCTTGTTAATTCTTGCTTTTATTCAAGTGCACCTTCCTATTCTGCCCCAAAATTCTTTTTTTTTTTTTTTTGAGGAAGATTAGCCCTGAGCTAACATCTGCTGCCAATCCTCCTGTTTTTGCTGAGGAAGACTGGCCTTGAGCTAACATCCGTGCCCATATTCCTCTACTTTGTATGTGGGACGCCTACCACAGCATGGCTTGACAAGCAGTGCCATGTAGCAGAACATGCGCATTTAACTGCTGAGCCACCAGGCCGGCCCCTTCTCCAGAATTCTAAGTCCAACTTTCCCTCTTCTGTTTTCAAAAGCAAAAATGCAACAAGAACAATAATAGACATTGACTTAGTTATTTAATTACCGCGTTAGTTTTGGTTTTAGTCTGTCCTAGGTACCGAGTGTTTGCCCTGCATTAGAGGGTCAAGTATCCAATATTAATATCTGGTAAATGATTATTTCATTATACTTTAGTCTTATTTCCAATATAATTTTATCAGGCAATTCTGTTTACATTTTTTGTGCCTGCCTATAGTTTAAAGCCCATCTTCTAGTTGGTTGTAAGATAAGTTTTATTTTGATTTTTTAATCAGGAAGATCTTTCCCATTACCCCTAATAGTGCACGATGAACATATATGAAAACATATGAAAATGAATAAAACAAGAAGAGGAAAACTACTAGCATCTGGTTCGGTTGTATAGAAGCAATGCTTTTTCCGATGGGTCACTAAACTATGCATCATTTGTAACTGATGATTAGTTGCCATGCGGCACAGGAATTCCAGAGAAAGAATGTCAAATTCTTTGTGTATGCGTTCTACCATAATTGAATTTTATCTTATGGTGAATAACACTAAAATCAAAGTAATACTTGATAGGCAAATTTAATTTAATATATTTCTAATTTTAGTTACTTAGTTTATATATTATTATACTATATTTAAGAAAAAGATGTTTGAACTGAACAAAAGATATTAATTTAGTTTGCTAAATGAATTAACTTTTCTGGAATGTTGCAGACAGAATCTCTTGCTTGGATGGATTACCTGGATTTTGCCTGCAAGCCCTTTTTCATCTCTAAGATACTCTAATTCTCATGCTGCAGTCTTGTCATACAGATCACTAGTAAAGTTTTGTATGGTGCTGAACTTCATCCTTTTCAAATCATGTCAGCTCCATTAGCCACAGATAGGACCTTTATACCCCAATTCAACAGAACGGTTAAACTTTACCTAAAACTGGCAGAGTAATATTCTTTAATTAGTTAAAGCTATGATGTAATTAAGATACATCTGGCTAACTATTTTGGAATATATACATATTCTTATATGAAAGTGGCAACTTACAATTTCCCAAGAAATATAAATCCATTTGTAAATGGTATGAATATGTGATTGAAGAGCCAGCAATGTCACAAAAGCCAGTTTCCATTCGAAGGATTATTGAAGTGCATAAAATAGGTCTTCCATTAATCTTTTATGAGACTATAAAAAAAGAGTCTGAAAATATGCATGACTATGAGGAATTTTCAATTTTGACGCTTAAAAATATATTCTTTAAGTTTATAAAAATCTACGTGTAAACATAGACTTCATATTCACAAAAATGTGTTTCTTTCCTCTCTGAAGACAACACACTCAGATATGCCCTCCATGCTCTATAGGATTGTCTACAAAGGGAGAAATAACCAATTATCTTTTACTTTGCCCAACATTAAACTGCTTATTTTGCAACATATTATTCAACATATTGTCATATGTAATGAACTCTAATCCCTACAGTGAAAGCTTTCTTATTTGATTTGCTTAATAGAAAATCGTAAGAAAATGCAAAATATGTCTGTGACAAATGATATGGAGTATCCTCTTTCTCATACAGGATGCGAAGTGAACTGTCTAATGAAAGAAGCTGATATTGTCCCAGTACTAAGAAAACAATAGTTGTGTATAGCAGTTTAAATTTCTCTATTTTTGCTTTATCAAATTTCAATGTACTGGATAAACACAAATAGATAGAAGTAATATAAATATGACTGACAGAGTAAAATGATGTAATAACCATTAACCTCCACCCAGTACAAGGACTAAAATATAGTCAATAACGTGTATTACCTATTGCTGATTTTTCTCTCTCTCTACTTCCCTCTATATTTTATCATACGTATGTTTTTCAAAACAATAAGTTGCTTAGTTTTTCTTGTAAATTGGTTAATGGAAGATGATATACTACAGGCAGTTTTGTAATGCAAAACTTGTTGCTTTCACTCAAACTTATGCTTCCAAGATCCATTCATGTTGCTCTGTGCAAGTGTCATTCATTAATTTCTCTGCAGTGTAGTGTTTTATTGTGTTAATATAGCACAACTTATGAATGTGGATGGTTTCTAGAGTTTTTTCCTAGTAAAAACTGTATTGATGAGAACATGTGTTTGTACATGGTGCAGCAGGCAAAGGTTTCAGGATAGCTCTATGAATGGGATTGCTGGGAAATGTGTCTGCATATATTTTGCTTTATGAGATGCTGCCAGATTATTTTCCAAAATGGCTGTAGGGGTTTACATTTTCATTATGTATATGAAATGTATAAAATAATGGTTATATTATTTGACTTCTTAATTTTGAAAAGTTAGAGTGTATAAAACTGTTTATCATTTTCGTTTTAATTTATATATCCTAGGTTAATACTGATTTTCAGCAGCTATAAATTGGCCTTATGTGTCTCTTTTTGTGTCATGCTTTTGGCCTATTTTTCTATTGCGCTGTTTTACATTTTGTTTTATTTATTGATTTTTAGGAGTTCTTTGTACTCTGCCTGCTAAAACTTTATTAGACATACATGCATATAAACGCACACTCGTACATTCTCCCAGTTTGTGTTATAATGTCTATCAATGAACAGGATTTGTGGAATTTTACTTTGGTCACTTTTTATTAATATTTAGACTGTCTTTGAGTAGCCAGCTTAGTACAAAGAGGCCATAGTTTTTTTTCTCACATCAGGCTAATCACTTTGGGGTTCCTAACCACAGGCAAATAAGGAAGTTGGTGAGTTTGCATGTAACAGCCAAACGTACATACTTACAAATCTTCCTGTCAGGAGCCTGACACAGGGAAATGAGGAAGCCATCCTGCAAACAAGCAATATTTGCTTTGCAACGAATGGCTGCGGGCCAACCCAGAGCTGCCTCTGCCATCACAATCTCTAAGGCTAAGGGACTGATTTACGTTGTCCAGCTGGCGAAGTATCTGTTCCTCGCTATAAAATGGGTCATTTCTCAGCGGGCTGTCTGGACATGGCCTTGGTCTGCACCATCACGTAAAAACCACACTTATTGATAAAATCACTGCCGGGAATTTCACAGTGTTCCTAATAATACTGTTTGGTGCAGAGTGAATATAATTCCTAAGACTCTGCCTTCACTCCCTCAGCATCACAATTTTACTGAACTTTCATTGTTACAGAAATCAGTTTTGATTCTATCCATTAAAATATCCTTCCATTCAATGCTTAATTAATAATATAATTTGGCCTGGCATCTGGGATCATATTTTACTTATCACAGGCACATGTTCAGATTTTGAAGGTCACAGATATTCCTTCTCTGAATTACATGTTTTTAAGCCCGTCAATGTCAAATGTCAGATTCAATATAAAAGAATTTATAGCATGTTATTATAGCCTGAAATTTTGGTTTGTCAAAACGAGAGAGAGAAAGGATTTGGGAGAGAAATGTAATGTCCTTATTGTTTCAGTACATCCTTCCTCAAGCATTCTTTCTGTGCTCCATACGTCTCCACTAAGTTGCCAAAGAGCTGGGAGAAGGGCACCAGTCAACACAGTCAATGTTCCCTTTTTAAGGACAAGGACTTGCCTGGGTAGTGGCTCCCGCTCCAGCTGGCACTCCCTCCCCTGTGCCATTACAAGTTCAGAGATGAGAAGAGGAAAGGCCATGCATTGTCGCAAACTGAACTGTTCCAACTTCAACCTTCTTTTTCCTTTATCCCTCTCTCTTGAGCCTTGGACATTGCTTTAGTAGAAGACTTTGGCTCCTTCCCCTTGCCTCACCCTGATTAAGCCTTTATAGAGAGGCACCTCGAGTATCTTGGGGCCGAAGATCAAATATTAGAAGGTTAGCAGTGCTGAGGTGCATTTAATGTGTGAGTTAATAAAAGAATGGAAGTCTCCAAGTAGATTCCAAATCTACACAGGGCATATGATTGTAAATTGAAGACCCTCAGCTCCCCCAGTTAGCTAGGCACAAAACCTCAGATGGATCCTCTGCCTGGTTCCCAACATCTGTTTTCGTATTTGCTGATTGTATTTCACCATTACTTTTCATTTTTACCTCCACCAGCCTAGTCTAAGTCGTAGTGACTTCTTGTTTAGGTTCTACTGTTTATATCTTGTTTGATCCTCTCTCTTCCAGGCACTGTTTTCTCTAATCCAGCCTACAGTCTACTGCCAGGTTAGACATCCTCAGCTCTAATCATGTCATTTACTCACACTTAAAAATCTTCCAATACTACTTGATATTTTCTGATAATGCCCTAAAGTTCAATTCTGGTGGCAATGAGATTGAAAGGATGGCGATTTCTCTGTAGAATGACAACTTTGAAAGTGCTCCAAAAATGTACACTAGAGAATTGAGTATCTGAAGTAGTAGTCTTGCTCTTACTTTTGTGCTATTAAAATAATTCATTTTTGCGTTCTTGTAAATTAAATAATATACACTAGTGAAGTCACTGTGCATAAAATTATTTTTAAAAAAATGACGACTAAAAGAAGGCATTGGGCAATGTATCATCCACATCGAAAAGAACTGTTTGAAATCATCGTTATTCACAGTCCCTATGTATGTGGCATCTGCAGGAGCCCAGTAGGCAGGGTGAGCCTGCTTTAAAAGCAAGTCATTCTGCCCTAACAGATGCTTACAAGGTTCTAGTCATTACAATCAGCTATACTTTACTGCAGACTTACAAACGCATGCCTTTTCACGAGACAAAGGAACAAAGTCCTATGGGGAAATGAATGAGGAGATTAAAAACCATTATATAAAAACATAGAAAACAAACAAACCTCATTATCAAATATGAAGGTGGGCCCAGTTTTAGGATATGTACATGCCAAAGAACACTCTGGTCTTTTCACTATGAATAAATTGCCTGTATATATTACCACAATATTCTGAATATAAATCCTTTTTTTGAAGTAGAAATGACCTTTCTCTTGCTAAGATATTTTGACAAAAGAGGTCAAATCCATTTTTTGTTGGTTTTTCCATCTTATTGTTTAAATGTTTTTTATTGAACTAGAATATACATGCCAGAATTGCACAATTCAAAAGTGTACAACTTGATTTTTACAAACATGTGAATCCAGTGATCAGTACCAATGTAAGAAAGAAACCGTGACCAATATCCGAAAAGCCTACTTCTCAATCACTATTTCCTAACATCAGGTAACCACTATTCTGATGTCTTACTCTATAGATGTGTCTTACTTCTTCATGACATTTTCATTAACAGAATCATGTAACATATACTTATTTGTACCTGTGTTCTTTCATTCAAAACTGTATTTTTGAGATTTACCATTTTTTATAAGCAGTAACATTTTCAAATTTAGTTTTGTCTTTCCAACATTGGCTACTATTATTAATACTGCTATGAATATCCTTGTACATTCTATTGACAAACACATATCCATACTTATGTTTGGATATACATAGGAGAGAAGTGGCTGAGTCTCTGGGTATACATACTGTAGTTGTATTAGATACTGTTAAACACTTTTCAACAGTGGTTGCCAATTCATTCTTCACTAGTGTCTGAGAATGCTGGTTGCTCTACATCTTTGCCAACATTTGCTATTATCTATCTTTTTCATTTTAGTCACTCTGGTAGATGCATAGTAGTAGTAATTGTGGTTTTTATTTGAATTTCCCCAATATAAATCAATTCCTTAAGCATATTTCCGTTTTATTACCTTGATGGCATCGTAAAGTGTGGGTTTAAGACTTTTGTCCATTTTTCTGCAGAGCCAATGATCTTTTTGTTACTGATTTTGATGTGGTTAGATATGAGTGAGATCTTTGCCAGATACATGAACAATAGATATCTTCCCCAGTCTTGCCTTTGCAGTCTCTTTATGATATCTTTTGGTAGACTCAGGTTCTTAATTTTAATAGAGTCCAATGATTAATTTTATTTAGTGGTCTTAGTGTCCTGTTTAAGAAATCTTTCCTACTTCACTAATAAAAAGATATTTTCTATGTTTGTTTCCTAAAGTTTTATGTGGTTACATTTCATGTTAAGATCTAAAATCAGTCTAAAATTGATTTTGCAAATGGTCTATGGTGGGGGCAAGATTAATTTGCATTTATTTATAATTGTCATTTCCCTCACTGTACCATGGTATGACATTTGTCACAAACCAAATTACCCTAGATGTGTGGGTCTGCACTCTTTATTACATTAGTCTACTGGTCTCTATGTATACCCACGTGGCATTGTCTTAATTACACCATGTTGTTTTCCATTGTACTTAACAGTAAAAATTCTCTAGCTTTGCTCTTCTTCAAGATTTTCTTGACTATACTTGGTCTTTTGCAGTTCCACATTAATTTTAGCCAGCTAGACAGTTTACATAAACACACACACGCACGCACATGCACACGCACACATACATAGATATATACAGTATTGTTGGGATTTTGAGTTAGTTTGAATTTGTAGAATAATGTGGAAAAAATAATATCTTTAAAATATTGAGCCTTGGGGCCGGCCCGGTGGTGCAGCAGTTAAGTTCACACGTTCCGCTTCTCGGCGGCCCAGGGTTTGCCCATTCGGATCCCCGGTGTGGACACGGCACCACTTGGTAAAAGCCATGCTGTGATAGGTGTCCCATGTATAAAGTAGAGGAAGATGGGCATGGATGTTAGCTCAGGGCCAGTCTTCCTCAGAAAAAAAACAAAGAGGAGGATTGGCAGTAGTTAGCTCAGAGCTAATGTTCCTCAAAAAAGTAAAGTAAAATAAAATAAAATAAAATATTGAGCCTGGAAGTCAATTAACATGATTTACCTTTCCATTCATTTAGTTGTTTTTAAATTTCCTTAATAATGTTTTTGGAGTTTTCACTTTAGAGTTCTTGTAAAACTGGTTTTAGAATTATTTTTAAGTACCAGTGTTCTCTTGATAATGATAGAAATGATCTCATTCAAGCTTTACTAAGTGTACTTATAAATCAGTGGTATTGGAACCTTTTTCTTGGCACAGCTCGTAAATTTGTGATTGCATGCTAGCCATTGGAGGTTGGGGTGATTTGTTTCTTCCAAAGAATGTCTACCCTTTCAGGCAGATAGAAGGGGCTGATCACTTCAATATAATCAGGGCAAAGCTGTCTAAATGCTGCGTTGCAATGTTGGCAATGTTCCATCCACCGGCCTCTGGATTGCCTCTGCTTCTGGGGCAAAGTCTTCCAGGGACTCTCTCTGAAAACCTGGGACGTTTGCAGTTCTCCCTATGGCTGATCCTGAACTAAAATTTACTCCTCATTGTACAGAACTTGGAAAATATAATCTGCATTTTTAGCCTCTTGCTCTATGCAGTTGCAAAATGTAGTAAATAACTTTAGAGGAAAAGCAGCAAATTGTGCAGGTCATATCTTGGACACTCCCCTCCCTCCTTAACACCAAGACTCTAGTTTCACAAATCTCTAACTTTCACTTTTCTAACCCTTGGAAACTACCTATAACATAGTCAATTTTACTGCCTTTTAATGGTAGCCACTCTGACCAGGCACTCTGCCTGGATCTCCAGTATCTTGCCTCATATGCAGAATGTGCAAATGTCCTGAGGTTACCAGAGACTGCAGAATGATGTCTCACCTTTTATTCTTTTCTGGAAATTTTACCCACAAGTCTAGCTTGTCCCAGTACTTCTCAAATGCCTTTAAACAAGTATTCTCTCTCTCTCACATCTATTATAGTTTATTGGACATTTTTTCCTGCCTGCTTTTGATGGGATATTTGGTTTGTACAAGCTACTCCATTATATCTGAAAGCAGAAGTCCCTCACTTACATTGCATCATTTTTTATGGCATTTCTTTTCCTATTTAAAGAAGGAATCCCTGAAAATTTGATTTTATTTTTCTTTCATTACTTCTGAAAAGATATCACTTTAATTATTGACTTCAATTATTTTAATTAACCAATGTATTAGAGAAAATAAGTATATCAAGTTAAAATATTTTTGTTCATTACACAATGGTGTACTGTGTATGTGTATTTTTATTTTTGTTTTTTTCTTGTAATGTGAAACTTAGTCCTTCAGCCAAATGAGATAACTTATGTTGGTTTTTTTTCACTTTTCTTCTAACCATCAGTGCTAACTCAATTATATTTCAAGCCAATATGTGTTCTAACCAAATACATAACCTACAATTGCCCCTAACTTCAGTCATCTTAGGATGTCAGACAGTTGTTTTTGATTTTTCTATTTCAAGCCAGAAAGATAAAACCCAAAGTAAAATTTGCAGTAAGCTCATTCCATAGCTACACATTTATGTAGACAGTAAGAACGGTCTAGGTACACAAGTGGATAATTAATCAGTTTCTCAAAAAACAATACAAACAAACAGAAAACCACATATTTCTGATTGTAGGTGTGGAAAGAGAACAATTGTTTCGCTGTTTTATTTTAAGAAGACATGGAGACTTCCTAATCTTTTCTAAAAGGTCTACATGTTTATTAACTGCTAAAGGAACCAATTCTTGTATGCCGACAACATTTACAAAATCACTTATCATTTATCTGATAAAATGTGTGTAATTCTTCCCAAAATGAATCAAATAGCCAATAGATTATAAAGACAAATGAAAAGACCACATAAATTCATTCCTCAAAACATCACATATGACATAAAATTTCTCTTTAGTAACACAGTTTCTGATTAACCAGGTACACTGGGAAGGACCTCTTCTGTTATTTGAAGAGAAACAAGATCAAATTTGCCCAATATCTCTTCACCTCGGGAGGTAGAACTTTTAATTTACATGTTCACTTTTGTTCTTTGCCTTAAAAAACACTAACATTGTTATAAAAAAAATTATGAAAGAATATTCCAGTTAGCAATTCTGTATTCTTTTTCTAAACCACACTTAGAATCAATTTCATACTCAATATCATGGCTAACATCTCTGAACTCATCTTCTGCCCTCTAATCCCACTTATTACCTTGAACAAGCTGCACTTGCAATTTCTGTTACCCTCACAAGAAATGCCTTTCCTCAAGATTTTACCTGTCCTACTTCATCACTTCATCCAAATCTCTGTTTTAATGGCTCTCTTCAGAAATACCTTCCTTATTATGTTACGTGAAATAAGCTAGATAGAGAAGGACAATCTCTGTATGACTCTACTCATATGAGGAATTTAAAAATGCAGACAAAGGGAACAGATTAGTGGCTACCAGGGGAAAGGTGGGGTGGGGGGTGGGCACAAAGGGTGCAGGGGTGCACCTACAACATGACTGACAAACAATAATGTACAACTGAAATTTCACAAGATTGTAACCTATCATTAGCTCAATAAAAATTTTTAAAAAAACAAAGAAATGCCTTCCCTGCCCCAAATATCAAAATGACACTTAAAATCTGCTTAGACTGTGAAAAGGCAGATCTTTGGGGGAAAAATCTTGAAAACTTTCCTTTTAGTTTTAAAATAATTAAACATACTTATTTGATTTTCTTCAGGGATTTTTAAGTTCAGGCATATAATGAAGCTTCTCTAAAATCTAATCTAACAGGATCTCTTATTATTGGGTATGTCCACATAGTCGATCTATGAACATTGTGGTCTTGTCAGTGATATTTACCACCATACCTCCAATTTCCTTAATGGTATATGTCAGTAGCTCTGAAAATAATCAAACCTGCAGTTTAATAGCCTAGTGTCACAGCTGGAAATGAGCAAAAGATCATGCAGCAAGAAATGTCTATGAGGAAACACCAATTCTCAGCACAAATTGCCGTAAAACGTATCACTGTCAGCAGGCAAAGTAGCTAGAGTGTGACATTTTGCTAAGGTTTTGCCACTGAAATCAGTTGTGCTAATCAAGTGCTCTAGTTGTCAATACTTAGTTTATAAAATGAAGAAATTCAACTATGTTTTCTTTATAATCAATAAGACTGCAATAAGTGTTAATCTATTATTAATTCGCTCTTCAGAGTAATCCCCCATCAAAAGCAATTTCACAGAAAAACAATGAAAAAGTTAACGTTAGTGAAAACTGTCATTCAGGTTTATCCCTATGACAAGAGAAAAATATCTATAAATTATACGTAGTATAAGGTGTGTCTTTTTTCTTAGAAAATATTGATAAGAGAATTGGAGAAGCAACAGTTTAAATTTTAAAAGTGGGATGCATGCTCATGATGCGTCTGTTTATGAATGACATCACATACGTTCCAAAACTGAAGAAGCTTCAAATAGAAGTGGATTATTTTCCTTTAACTTGAATACATTTCTACTCAAATTGAAGCTGGGATATATTTTAGAAGATATCTAAAATTGGTTCTTTTTGTTTTTCCCAGCTGTAGTTTCTAATCTTCATCTTTAAGTTAATTTTCAGTCAGTTACACTTACAGGGAGAATTCTCCTCTTTCCTCCTGCCCATCCTCCTTTGGTAAATGTGTGCCTCCCACAGAGCTTTGCTTGAGCCCCACTTGGTGGGAATGTTTGAAATGAAATCATTTCTCTCTCAGTCTGTCTTACCCGAAGTATATTTCTGCCTTACTTTTCACATTCCTTTCGATTTCATGGATAAATCCAAGGTCTCCTTGTAAAACAAATGACTAAGTGTTTTCTACTAAATGTCAGAGATGTGCTTTTGAATGGTACCAGGATAGAAAGTCTTACCTCGTTGAATGTTAGATGAGATGAATAATGTCATTTTCATATAAAAGCTGATTTTAAAGAGAAGACTCCACTATTTATATCAACAGTTGCTTTTCTTTAGAAATCCTTAGAACAGAAAGCATGTCAAACAGTTACAATTCATTGCCAAATTATGGTATATTATCAAAAATCTCAAATGATGCCAATTTTACTTAATTGACTTCTGCTTTTAGAAGTACTCTGGACTGGATATCCTACTTAAAAATATCCTGATTCTGGGTAAATTATAGCAAATGTGATTTTAAATGTCTTGCTAAGTTCACAGAATATTAAAGACAATCCCCAAGAAACGATCAAACAAAAAAAGAAATAGCTAGTTGAATCAGTGTTAGGAAAAACTAAAACTTTTCTTTTTTGCAGAAGGAGGAGGGGTTGTCTCTTGCAAATAACTTGATAAATTAGACAGTGAAGACCACTGTCTCAGAGAAAGACTGGGAGTGAAGGAATTCAAATATGACTGTGAGCAAAGGGACCCAAAGAATAACTGCCTGTGTCTTAGCTCCGAATTTAAAATGGTCTCCCGTGGGTTTTGTAGTGAAGACCTCTCTCACTTAGGTCTAGAGTTTACATCTGTAGTGTACATACAGTTGGAAGATCTCTAGTGAAGACAATGTATACCTTGACACACACAGAGGTCGGTTCAAAGTTTCTAAATGCAACCCTCTTCAATAAACACCTTCAAGCTAATGTTCAGGTAAAATTAACTCAAAATAAAGAATTAAAAAAACAGACAAAGAAGTCAGTCAATATGAGTGAATATAAGAAAAAGATTCAAGGATTTAAAAGGACTTATCAGAAATAAAACATAAATGGTTAATTATGTACAAAATTATTAAAAATTAAAGATGAACTTGAAACAAAGAATCATGGATTAAAAGACTATCAAAAATATCCAGAAAGATTTTTAAAATGGACCAAGGAGCTTCTAGGAATAAAAAAAATAATAATTGAAATAAAGAGCAATTGGGAGTAATATAGCAGATTTTGTGATAGATTAAAAATTATTGAACCACAAGATATACCTATGAAATTACATCTCATGCAGTATACAGATATAAGAAGAGATGGAAAATATGAAGGAGAGTTTAAGATATATGTAGAATAAAATGAGAAAATTTAATATTATTTTAAACAGTGTTCCAGAAAGGGAAGTGATAGTTTGAGGATATAATATCTGAGAATATTCCAGAAAAAAAAAGAAAGACTCAAAAGCTTGAGTTCAAATAGCCCAGTGAATTTTAATAATAATAAATAAAATAATGGTCCAGTCCCAGTGACCTAGTGGTTAAGTTCAGCACACTCCACTTCAGCGACCCTGGGTTCAGTTCCTGGGCACAGACCTATACCACTTGTCTGTCAGTGGTCATGCTGTGGCAATGGCTTACATACAAAAAGAGGAAGATTGGCAGTGGATGTTAGCTCAGGGCAATTCTTCCTCAGCAAAATAATAAAAATAAAGTAAAACCACATCTAGTCCTATTGCAGTGAGAGTGCCGAGAACTAGAGAAAGTATTAAATTCAGCAAGAAAGAAAGGAAAGATCACATACAAAGGAATCACAAAGAAAACTAACATATCTTGGAATAATGCATTCAAAACACTAGGAAATAGAACTGCTAACCTAGAACTTTATACTAGACAAAACTGTATTTCGATAATCAGTGAGATAAATAAAACAAGAGGAAAAAAAATGACACTGGAATAAGAATATGTCCAAACTCAACAGAAAACAGAAGAAAGAAAAAAAAGTCATAGAAAAATCAAGGCAGATTTAAAACATAAATTCAATGTGCAAAAGATATGAAAATAGGCTGGCCCCATGGCCAGGTGGTTAAGTTTGTGTGCTTCACTTCAGTGGCCCAAGGTTTTGCTGGTTTGGATCCTGGGCGCGGATCTAGTACCGCTCATCAAGCCATGCTGAGGTGGTGTCCCACACAGCACAACCAGAAGGACCCACAACCAGAATATACAACTATGTACTGGGGGGCTTTAGAGAGAAGAAGAAGGAAAAGAAAAGAAGATTGGCAACAGATGTTAGATCAGGTGCCAATCTTAAAAGAAAAAGATATGAACAGCCATTTTATGGAAGAAAAGAGACGAGTGGTCAATTAATACATGAAAAATGCCCATCCTCGTTAGTAATCTGGGAAATTCTAATTAAATGAAATATAATTTTATATCAAACAAACAGTAGAGTATGTGGGAAGTACCAACTGTTGGTGAGAACATGCAGCGATGGGATTTTGCGTATAGCATTTTGAAAGTATATTAGTATAAACACTTTGAAGACAGTATGACACTATCCAGGTAATTTGAAAGATATGCACGCTTGTGACCAAGCATTTTCAGTCTCAGGAAAGTACCAAAGAGAGTCTCACATAAATGGGCATCAGGAGGCATCTGCAAGAATATCACTGCTATACTGATTTTAAGACAAAAATGGAAAATAGTCCACCTGTTTGGACTTCGCACTTTGACACATTGAGTCAGTGCTACTCTTATTGAAGAGTAGATAAATGAGAGGTAGAGGGATAAATAAGCATGGAATTCCCAAACATAAATTAGGCGCACAAAGCGAGTGGCGGAACAATACACTAAGTGTAAACAGCATTATACCATTTACATAGGAAATTTGCATGCATGTATATATTTATATAATTTAATAATATATTGCTTTGGTATACATACATCTGTGGTAAAATTATAGTAAAAGTGAGGAAAATATAAACAGAAAAATCAGAGAAGCAGTTAATATTGATGAGAGAGCCACAGGGGTAGAGAAATGGAATGCAATTAAGAAGTAACAAAGTTGGGTCCTTAAAACTGTTAATAATATTCTATTTTTAAAGATGAGTGGTTACTACATATGCTTTGGCCTATTATACTTCCTGCTATTTATATTTTCTATAAAATATCATTTTCTTCACATGTGAATATTTCCTTATTAATGAATTAGGTAATTGGCCAAATATCTATTACTTTTAAATTTAATTTAAATTTGCTGTACAGTGCCTGACAATTATTTATCAATATCAAAAGCCATATATGACTTTAGAATTACAGTATTAAAGTTTTACTTCAATTAATTATAATTTAAAAGATATAAATAGCATTGAAAATACTATTTCTGTTTAGTGTATCCTGTATTTTTTGAGTTAGAATGGTTTTTGTTTCCCTGAAGAAGCTTTGGGGCTGATTTTCCAGCGTGGGATTTATTATGGAGCATGAATTATACATAAGGGAACTGTTATCATCATAAGAGAACTGTTGGGCCAAATTCATTCCACAGAGATCTTAGACGTAAGTCCCAAAGAAGGTCATGAGTCTCACTGTGGATGCTGTTTACACTTTCTTATGTACTTTTTCCTTTTTTTTTACACTCTGTCAGTTTCTAAGGGTTCAATTGTGTAGCCAAATTCCAAGTTTCAACAAATTCTCTCTCTTTAACTAATCTTTAACTTTGAGCAAAAAAAAATATGTTAATTCTTCCCAAAACATTGAGAACTCATTATCAAGATTTTATATGCATGGAAACTGAGGATCAGAGAGGTTAAGTAAATTGTTCAGGATCACACAGATAGTGACAGAACAGATTCAAACCTATATTTGAATAACATACTCTATCTTATTTTCGAAAAGATGATGCTGAAAGAGGAATTTCAATGTATACATATATATATATATATATTTGAATATAGGCTCCTAAATGAATATATGACTCAAAACATTTTTACCATGGGGAGAATTTTCATTTGGTACATCTGTGTATTCTACTGTCCTGATGACTCTGCATTTTGGCAGTTTAAGACATATTCTCAGTATTACCTTATTCAAATTAGTATTTATTGGAGAAATCTCCTACCACATTGGTCTAATACCGTCCAGGCTTTAGATACACACTAACTGTTAAAAGTTCTTATGTATAACTCATCCACTTTCTCTAGATTTAGCAAATATACAGTAAATTGTGCTTTGTCTACAAACCTAAATTTTGAGTTGTGTTAGCATAATTTAGCAAAATTCTTCTGTCCTAGACTATGGAAAGTCTGCTTTCAAAGGGATGCCAGGAGCTCCCTATACAATCCTGTTATAAAAAAATCTGATAGTATATATGGTGCCTTCCACTCAAGAATTTGAAAGGAAATCATTTATACAATACTCTTCTGCCTAAAAGACATTTTGTTTTTATCACTAGATGATTCCATGTGTTAGAAACATTTTGCTTTTAATTCATTTTATTTTGAAATGGAAATGTATATATTATCAAGGTGTAATAACTATTAGAATGCATTTAATGTTGAATGACGCATCAAAGATGACAATGGACAATTAACCAGAAAAATATGGTGTTACTTCACAAAGGCAATATAAGCTTTCATGATCAGCAGGTCATTTAAAAAGCAAAGACCGTAAAGAAATAAAATCATTGTGTGAGTATAAAAAGTGTAAGCTTATAAGAGATCACTTGAGAATATTAAAATTGATTCCTTGATACAGATACAACCTACTTTTAGAGTCATTAATTAAAAAAAAACTTTTACTTGTTTTAGGGCTAGAACCATTCTCCGTGTATGTGTATTCTGTGTGCATATGTATTCTCTATGTAATACAAAATCTCAGTCTTCAAATTTAACCTAATTGAGCAGATAAGACCTACATAGGTAAAATGTGAGGATTAGGTAAACATACAGTCAACAACAGCTTAGACTGTTAGTTCTTGAGGAACTGTGAAAATTTGAATAGATGGAGAGAAAATTGGCACATTTCTAGTCAAAAGGGTTGGGATGAAGTGGGCCATGTCAGGTGGCACCTAATCCTCTTTTGAGACACCGCTGTTCTCCCAGTTCCCAGGAAGGAGTCCCATTCTCTCAGTCAATTACATTAAAAGTTGTACTTGCTATGCTATGACTCTGTCTGTTTTCCCTCTTATTGTCTTATTTATTTAAAATAAATTTAATTATTTTTAAATTAAGTAACCTTTTTATTAAATGTACTACAGAAGTAATAAAAGCTTCATTTGAGTCAAGCTTACCCTCTGTTTATTAAATGATATTAGGCCCTTATTAGTCAATGCTGCAGAAGCTGTATCTCCAGGATGGATGGTGAAGGGCTTACTGACACCGCAGGAGAGGGCAGGCTGAGTAGAATACAGACATGAAAGCAGGAATGGCCCTGAGGAAAGGTTACTGGGAAAATGATGTTCATCTATAAAGAGGAAAGGGAATTACTTTGTTCTTTGATTTTTTATGACATTTTCCAAATATACACTATTTCTTCTCTTTTTCTGGAGTGTGTTTTTGTGTGTGAAATGCATAAAGTGTCCACGCCTGTATTCAAGTTCTTTGCATTGTGGCCATGGTGTCTGACTGCAGGCAGTCTGCCCACTTGTCACCATCCACCGCACAGGAAAGCATGTCTGGTCACACGATGGCGCAGTGTACACTGAGCCTACAGCCAGGCAGCAATGCAGAGAAGGGGCTTTTAGCAAGATATTGTAAAACTGCAGAGGACTCTCCACAGTTTAGCTTTGCCTATCAACTCACATCTTCAAGTACCGTCAAAATCTATCAGCGATCTTTTGAAAATACCTGATGAGTAGAAGCGATGTGCAGAAATGACCAAGACGAACAAGTTATTTTGAATGAAACTGAGAGAATTCATTGATTAGATGAAAATAATAAGAGGAGCCACTGAGAATTTTGAAAGAGTGTTGCATCCATCAACCAAAAGTAAGATAATGAAAAGGCTTTTGGAGTTTTTGATTGTTTATTCATTTTTAAATCTCTGCCTATTTTGCATTAAATTCCCTAATATTTTGTTTTAAATGGGGGAATAGTTTATATCTTTTTGTTGATAGGTTGTTTGACATCTTTTTTATTGAATTGTGAGAGTTCTTTATATATTCTAAATACAAGTGCATTGTCAGATGCAGATGTTGAAAGTACTTACTCCCAGACAGTGGCTTGCCTTTTCAGTTTCACAGTAGAGTTTTTGAAAGCCAAAATGTTAATTTTGATGAAGTCCAATTTATTGACTTATTTTATTTTTATTTTGTAGTATTTCATTTTTTGTGCTCTATTTAAAATTTCTTTAACAAGTCCGGAGTCATCTGATTTTCCCCTATGTTTTCTTTTGGAAATTTTACAGTTTGGGCCTTTATCTCTTTGAAGTAATTTATATATATATGGTATGAAATATTATGTGGTATCTACTGTGATTGTAGCTTACATTTCTTGCATTTCCCTATTAATAATGACACTGAGCATTTTTCATATGCCTTATGTCAAGTCATATCTCTTTTTATTTTAAGTTTCTGTTTGAGTCTTTTGCCCATTTATTCCCCATTGGCTAATTTGTCCTTTTATTATTGAGTTGTAAGAGTTCTTTGTAAATGCTTAGATACCAGACCTTGTTCATAATTTTTGGTGAATATTTCTGTCTGGTCTATGGATTACACATTTATTTTCTAATTGATGCTTTTGATAAACAGATTTTCTAAGATTTTCATGTAAGTATAGTTATTGCTTTTTGTGAACTAGCCAAAAACACAAAAACAAAACAAAAGCTTGTGCATTCCAAGTCATGTGGATAGTTGCTTATGTTTTCCTCTAAAATTTCTATGCTTGTAGATTTTACCTTTAAGTCTATGACCCATATTTAATCATTTTTTTCTGCATCATGTAAGATAGGAGTCAAATTTCTCTCCCTTTATTTTTCCATATGAATATACAGTTTCTCTGGAAAAATTTATTGAAAAAATTTTATTCCTCTATTTTACTAATGTGACACCCTTTTTACAAGTCAAATGTCTGTACAAATGCGAGTGTATCTTTGAGCTCTCTATTTACTTACATTGATCTTTTTGTCAATACATGAGCCAGTACCACACAATCTTGTAACTTTGTAGTAATTCTTGAAGTCAGGTAATGTAAATCTTTCTACGTTGTTTTTCAAGATAACGTTGGTTAATCTTTATTTTGTAATTTCATATAAATTTTAGAATTAACTTGTCAATTTCTACAGACAAAGTTTTCTGGTGTTTTGATTTGGATGGCATTGAATTTATAAGTCTATTTTCTAAGTCTATTTGGGTAAAATTGACATTTTAACGATAATGAATCTTCCATACATAAGTCTAATTGTTTAGTTTGCCTTCGATTAGGTCAGCAATATTTTGTACACCTTTATGCAGAAGCATTGCCTATCTATTATTAAGTTTATTCAAATGCACTTTATGTTTATGGATGCTATTTTAAGTGGTGTTTTCTCTTCACTTCTTTTTACGTTTACTTATGGCTGATATTTATTAACCTGTTCTCTTTCAAACTTGCTAGATGTATTCATTAGTGCTAGTAATTGCTTTGTAGATTCTTCAGGACTTTCTATGTAAATAATCATGTCATCTGCAAATATAAACAGTTTTACCTCCTCCTTTTCTATCTTTATTCTTTTTTTATTTCTTTTTCTTTTCTTGTTGCATCAGAGAAGAGCTCTAGTACCTTGTAGGATAGAAGTAGTGGAAGTGGGCAGCCTTTCCTTTTTCCTGGTCTATGGAAGAAAGTGTTCAACATTTCAATATTAAGTATTATTTTAATACTTTAAGAAATATTCTATTTAGTTAAGAATTTTTTAATTGCTGAATTTTGTTGTATGTTTTTACAGCATCTATTGAAATGATCACAGGTTTTTTTGTCCCTTATTCTTCTTTTTATGGTAAAATATAAGATTGATTTTCAAATGTTATACCAATCTTGCGTTACTGGGATAAAAACTTCTTTTTTGGCGTCTAGTAAGCTTTTTAAATATTGCTGGATTTTACTTGTTAATATTCTTTTAAATAATTTTGCATTTATATTTATGAGAGATGTTTACATTTTTATTTATTTTTACTCCCTCTTTGTGTTTTGTGTTCATTTTGTTATTTTGTGTAAATGTTTTCTTTGGTGTTAGAGTTATGTTGGTCTCATGAAATGAGTTTGGAATTGTTCCATCCTCTTATGCTTTTTTGGAAGAATTTGTGTGATGTTGGCATTTCTGCTTAAATAGTTGGTAGAAGTCATCTTTGAAGCCATCTGAGCCTGAGGTCAGCTTCGTTGACCGAATTCTTATAACACGTTCTATTTCTCTAAGATATATAGTGATTTTTCATTTTCTCTTTAATTTTGAATCTGTTTAGGTGTAGCGTATTTTTTGAGGATTTTTTTTCTCATCTCATTTAACTTGTCAAACATTAGCCAACAATTCATCATAAAATTTTTATTGTCCTTTTATTGTTGTAGCATCTACCACAATTCTCAGCTTTCATCTCTGAAATTAGTAATTTCTAATTTGCCTATCTAAGAGTTTATCAATTTGATTGTTCTTCCATGGAGCCATTTTTGATTTCGTTAATTTTCTCTATTATTTATATATTATTAATACCTCTATTATTCCCCATCCATTGATTCTTACTCTTATCTTTATTTCCTTTTTCCTATGTACTCAGCATTTGCTTTGCACATCTGCATTTAAAGCCACACATGTATGTCAAAGCACTGCTTTTCCTGTATCTTGAAAATTTTGAAATTGCATTTTCAATGTCATTTAATTCAAATATTTTCTAGTTTATTTTGTGGTTTTGTTATTGCTTTATAGATTATTTAGAAGTGTGTTGTTTAATTTCTAAATATCTGATATTTTCCTAGATATCATAAAATTATTATTCATTTCATACTAGTCAGAGAATATAATCTGTATGATTTCAATGTTTTAAATTTATGCATATGTGTTTTATGGCTCAGTCTATGGGCTTTCTTTGTGAATACATTATGTGCTCTTGGAAAGAAAATACCCTGTAGTTCTAGGGTGTGTTGTCCTTTAGTATCAGTTGGGGCAAGGTGGTTAGTAGTCTTGTTTAGATCATTTCTGTCTTAGTGATTATTTTGTCTATTTTTCTTTCAACTGCCGAGAATGGGGTGGTAAAATCTCCAGCTGTGATTGTAAAATGGGCTAAATTAAATCCCTTTAATTCTGTAATTTTTTTCCTTAATGTGTTTTGAAGTTATTTCTTTAGGCACATACACTTTACAGTTTTATGTCTTCCTGATGAAAAAACTCTTTTTATCATTATGAACTGTTCCTGATTTTCAATCACAATATACTCTGTCTTGGAGTCTATTTATCTAATATTAATATAGACAACCCTTATTCAGACAAGCTTTATTATCCTGTTTGTATGATACACACTTCCATCAACTTACCTTCAACCTCTATGCTCATTTATATTTAAAACCCATTTGTTTAGAAACCACATCGATGTCTTTTTTTTAATTCACTCTGTCAGTCTCTACTTTTTAGTTGTTGTGTTTACTCCATTAACATTTAATGTGATTATCAATAAAGTTTCACTCTATTCTACCATTTAATCACTGCCTTCCTTCGTGTCTCCTCTATTTTATAACTATTTATAAAATTAATTTCTTTTTCTTCTCAAATTCCTTAGCTTCTTTTAAATCTCTTCTCTGGCCTCCTGAGTTGAATAATATAGGTAATTTGTTTTCAGTTTTTTACTGTTTTTGATAAGTATTTAACTTAGGATTTAAATAACAGAGTATTATTGAAAACACTTGCTATTTTAGTAATTACATTTAAAATCATCCCGCAGTATATGCCGGTCACTTTATATCACTTGATCATATCTACTACTGGGACTTCATGAAGACTTTAAAGGAATTTGTCAGAAATATGTACAAAGCCAATTAGTTTGGAATAATAAAGTTACAAATTCAGTATATGATCCTCTGGGTAGGAAGACAAGCAGCAATAATTAATTGTAGGCACAATATTTTAAGCATCATTTTTCATGCTATTTTACAGAATGTGTTCATTATAGCCACTGGCTTGCCCCAGTTACTAATTGTCTGCCCTTTATGATTTATTTTTTCCTGTCTCCTTTTTTCCTTCTTCTCAGTTCTTACATCATTTAAATACTCAGTGATTAGTGCCATCATCAACTCCTTTTCTTCCAACATGTTGATTTAATTCAGCATGTGCAGTTCACAGCTGCATGGTTATTGATAAAACTTTGAAAAACAAAGATAGGTTTATTTTAGTACCATACAACTGGTAGACACTTTAGAGTTTTACGTGTTTCCTTTGAAAATGAACTGCCAAAAACTTTATTTTTTAGCAGCATTCACATTTCTTCTTCCAACCGTATGCTTAACACTCTAAATCTCATCTAAATGGTACCTTCCCTGAAAATTTTACTTTTGAAGTTAAAAAATAGTATAGAAACCTCTGCTGAATTATACAAATTATTTACTAACAGCAGGTTTTTGTCAACTATACAACAGAATAATTTTTTATCTTTTGATATGTTAATTACATCTATATTAATATTTCTTTAAGGTATTATTAACAATACCTTATTTATGAATTTTAAAATTATATATCAATTATTTCATCATCTCAGTAATCCTAAGAGGCTAACAAGGGCAGATATTATTTATGCTTTATGATTAAGAAAAAAACGGCTAACTTAATAGAATGAGCAAGTTGTTGAATGAAAATAAAGACTAATTATTCTGATTGTTTGAATCTTAGAAAATTCATCATTATTAAAATAATTATTCTGCATTGACTCCTTTTAAAAATACATCTTGTGGTGTTCAAAACTTGAAGTTAAAGAAAGGATTAAAAGAAACCCTTGGATAACACTCTAAGCAAGATTTTAATCTCTCTGAAGGGTATATTTTTCTTTTATTTCAACAAATGAGAAAGTATGTCAACCAAGTAAGTCATGCATAAAATTTTATGTTGCTTTCATTTATTAATAGAAAGCTGCATTTAGACATCATTTAAGTTTGCTGTGACCAATAATAGAAAACCTAAAATAAAGTATAGAATAAAAGAACGCTAAAATCAAGATCTTATGAAGAATTTTCCAATGTATTTACTCTAGATTTTCTCAGGGTAATTAAAAAGAAATAAGGAGGGGCCGGCCCCGTGGCGCAGCGGTTAAGTGTGCATGTTCCGCTTTTCAGTGGCCCAGGGTTCCATGTTCAGATCCCGGGTGCGAACATGGCACCGCTTGGCAAGCCATGCTGTGGTAGGCGTCCCACACATAAAGTAGAGGAAGATGGGCATGGATGTTAGCTCAGGGCCAGGCTTCCTCAGCAAAAAGAGGAGGACTGGCAGTAGTTAGCTCAGGGCTAATCTTCCCCAAAAAACAAAAAATAAAAGAAAGAAGGAGAAAGTATAGATAGAAAACAGAAATGATACAAAGAAAAGAGAAATGATAATGAAAATAACATTGCAAACATCTTCTATATTCCTGGAATATTACCCAAATAATAATAATAAATAATTTCTAAATCTTCACTTAATCCTGACAAAATCAGTGCATAGGTACATGCCTATTATATAGATGATGATAAAACTAAATTTCGTGAAGACTCAGTAATGTGTTCAAGATCACAGTAATGAGAGTGATAGAATGAGGATTCAAACCAAGGTCTTTCTGTCTCCAACACCCATGATGTTCCCACTATACCATATAAGAAGGGAAGAGAAAGTATGGGAAGGAAAAACAAGACAGATAAAGGGTAAATTCAAATCTATGGTGCAGTGCTAGCTAATTTTACACACAATACTTCATTATTTGCGATTTAGTTTGGTATTTTTACTTTCATTTATTTTTAGCAAATTAAAAATCTGAAATTCAGAAATTAGTAGCTGTGCCCCAGGACTAAGTTGGTAAAGAGTGGAGCTTAGATTCAAAAATATGTATTTCTATTCTTGTATCTTAATGTCTTATTCTCCTAAGTTCAAGACCTACATACCACTATTAAGACAGTCTACAATGGCACAGGTGGCTCCAAATAAATGTCTTAAACCACCTTATCTTGTGTAACCTCTCCCCATCTCCAGTGTGTTTTCTCTTGCTTGATGAATCCTACTAATATTTACCCAATAATAAGAAATAAGAGCCCCAGGTGTATTCTATGCGAATGCATTTTAGTACCACATATTCAGAACATCAAACTGAATATGATGATAGAATACAGGCATACCTCATTTTATTGTGCTTTGCTTTATTGTGCTTCATAGACACTCTGGTTTTTACATTTGAAGGTTTCTGGCAACTCTGTGTTGAGTAACTCTGTTGGCACCATTTTTCCAACACAATTTGTTCATTTTGAGTCTGTGTGTCACATTTTGGTAATTCTCGCAATATTTCAAACTTTTTCATTATTCTTATATTTGTTATGGTGACCTGTGATCAGTCATCCTTGATGTCACTACTGTACTTGTTTTGGGGAGCCACAAACTGTGCCCAGGTAAGACTGCGAAGTTAATCAATAAATGTGTGCGTTCTGACTGCTCCACCGAACAGCCATTCCCCTGTCTCTCTTCCTCCCTGAGGGCCTCCCTATTCCCTCAGACACAACAATATTGAACTAAGGCCAGTTATTAACCCTACAATGGCCTCTAAGTGTTCAAGTGAAAGGAACAGTTGCGCGTCTCTTACTTTAAATCAAAAGCTAAAAATGATGAAGCTTAGTGAGGAAGGCATGTGAGAAGCTGAGACAGGCAGAAAGCTAGGACTCCTGTGCCAAACAGTTGGCCGAGTTGTGAATGCAAAGAAAAGTTCTTGAAGGAAATTAAAAGTGCTACTCCACTGAACACATGAATGATAAGAAAGCGAACCAGCCTTATTGCTAATGTGGAGAAAGTTTCAGTTGTCTTGGCAGAAGATCAACCCAGCCACAACATTCCCTTAAGCCAAAGCCTAATCCAGAGGATGGCCCTAACTCTCTTCAGTTCTCATCTATGAGGGATGAGGAGGCTTCAGAAGAAAAGTTCGCAGCTAGCAGAGGATGGTTCATGAGGTTTAGGGAAAGAAGCCATCTCCGTAACATAAAGGTGCAAAGTGAAGCAGCACGTGCTGATGTGGAAGCTGCAGCAAGTTCTCCAGAAGATCTAGCTAATACTATGAATGAAGGTGGCTACACTAAATTACAGATTTTCAATGTAGATGGAATAGCCTTGTATGGGAAGAAGATGCCGTCTAGGACTTTCATAACTAGAGAGGAGACGTCAATGCCTGACTTCAAAGCTTCAAAGGACAGTCTGACTCTCTTGTTAGAGGCTAATGAAGTTGGTATCTTTAAGTTGAAGCCAATGCTTATTTACAATTCTGAAAATCCTAGGGCCCTTAAACATTGTGCTAAATCTTCTCTGCCTGTGCTCTATACATGGAACAACAAAGCTGAGCGACAGCACATCTGTTTACAATATGGCTTGCTGAATATTTTAAACACACTGTTGAGACATACTACTCAGAAAAAAAGATTCCTTTCAAAATATTACTGCTCATTGACAATGCACTAGGTCACCCAAGAGTTCTAATGGAGATGTACGAGATTAATGTTGTTTTCATACCTGCTAACACAACACTCATTCTGTAGCCCATGGATCAAGGAGTCATTTTGATGTCCAAATCTTAGTATTTAAGAAATACATTTCTTAAGGCTATAACAGCCACGTGATGATTCCTCTGATGGATCTAGGAAAAGCAAATAGAAAACCTTCTGGAAAGGATTTACCATTAAGAACATTCATGATGCATGAGGAGAGGTCAAAATATCAACATTAACAGGAGTCTGGAAGAAACTGATTCCAATCCTCATGGATGACTTTGAGGGATTCAAGACTTCAGTGAAAGAAGGAGCTGCACATGTGGAAATAGCAAGAGAACTAGAATTAGAACTGGAGCCTGAAGATGGGACTGAATTGCTCCAATTTCATGATAAAACTTTAATGAATGAGGAGTTGCTTCTTGTGGATGAGCAAAGGAAGTTTTTCTTGAGATAGAATCTACTCCTGGTTAAGATGCTGTAAATATTATTAAAATGACAACAAAGGATTTAGAATATTACATAAACTTTATTTAGAATATTTAGAATATTTAGAATATTACATAAACTTTATTACATAAAGCAGGGTTTGAGAGGATTGGCTCCTATTTTGAAAGAAGTTGTACTGTGGTTCAAATGCTATCAAGCAGCATCACGTGCTACAGAGAAATTGTTGGTGAAAGGAAGAGTCAATCGATGTGGCGATCTTCATTGTTGTCTTATTTTTATAAACTGCCATAGCCACCCCAACCTTCAGCAACCACCACCGTGATAAGTCAGTAGCCATCAACATCATGAAGACCCTCCACCAGCAAAAAGATTACAACTAGCTGAAGGTTTCAATGATAGTCAGCATTTTTTAGCAATAAAGATTTTTTTAAATTAAGATATGTACTTTTTTTAATACACAATGCGACTGCACACTTACTGGACTACAATATAGTGTATACACAAATTTTATACACTCAGAAACCAAAAATTTGTATGACTGGCTTTATTGCGATACATGTTTTATTGCAGTGGTCTGGAACTGAATTGGCAAGATATCCAAGGTAGGCCTGTATATGAATCCAGGTCTCTCTTAAATTCTATAAAATATGGTTTATTTCTCTATAAACAGAGAAAAAATGATAAAAGAGTATAATCACTATACTTTAAGGTAATAACAATAATAACAATAGCTAACGTTTATAAATTGTTTTGTGCCAGATACTGTTCTACACACTTTAAGAGCTTTAATTCATTTAATTTTCATTTTATTACTATTTGCAAATAGGAAACTGAAGTAAGGACAGGATTCCATCCCGAGTGTCTGAGGACACTGAGACAAGGACACACTCCCTGTGAAGTGAATGGTCATGCTTAAAATCCAGGTAATTAGTCTCAAGAGTCTGTGTTCTTGATCTCTATGCCACACTGATTTAGTGATTTGAAATAGGTAAGGTCAACATACAATGACCAACTCTAGTCCCAGGAGTGTAAGAATGTGGAGTGTATTTCTTTCAAACTCAGTACACGGGGACCAGAGAAAAATTCAATATGACTATGGAGTAATTACCTGTGTGATTTTAGGCAAACTATTTAATATTTCTGGTTATTAGTGTCATCATATGTAATATGAGGGATCTGCTCTGATAAACTTTAACATGCCTCTGTGCACTAAAATTCTGTGTTAAATAAATACATTAAATCTATTATTCTCTTAAAATCAATCAATATATTGAAATGAGAATTTTAATTGAAATGTCTCTTAAGGCGAAGAGTACTTAAATTTAGCACATGACATGTTGTGGAAAAGTCATCTCAGATCCCAAAATCACCCATATAGCTGTATATCCGACTAGAATGTTAACTCTGTGAGAGAAGGAAATGGGTCTGTTTTATTCATCACCATTCCCCTACTATCTAGAATACTGCCTAGAGGAAAGTTCTGTCAAATCAATATATCTTGCTATTTTTGAAAGCTAACTACTGAGTTAATTAATCACTGGTAGAAAATAATTCATGTCATGTCCTTGCTTGTCATAAAACAAACAAAATAATGAAACGCTAAACACCAAGACAGTCTTTTTTCTGTACATTTCAGCCTTCCAAAATTATAGCCATCTTGAAAAGAACACTGTTAGCTCACAGCGCCAGTGAGATATTCTGGAAAAGACTAGAGATGATCTCTAAGGCAATTGTCTTGTTCCGTTGGGGCTGCTATAATGAAATACTGCAGAGCAAGTAGCTTATAAATAATAGAAATTCATTTCTCCCAGTTCTGGAGGTTGGAAAACCAAGATCAGGGTATCAGCATGGTCCTACACGAATAGCTTTGCCAGTTATTTTCTAGTCTCTACATTCTCTTTGAGAACGATTGTTCTGAAAGCAGACGGAAACAGTTGTAAGTGTGAAAGCACTCTATCGTCTCCTACCCACTATTTCCTCTTTTCTAGTTCTTTCAGTGACAGCTGGCACTGAGACAAGCTCATAAAATAATAAACACATTTTTACACGAAGCCGTGTACCAATTTTGGACTAAATAATATGAACCTTTAAGAACAACACCTCTTCACATTTGTATAGCTTACCAAATAGATCTCACAGACATCATCTCAGAGATAAGAAAGGGAGGTGCTAACTTGGGAAACTATCACATACTGGTTATAGGTGCTGTAGAAGAAAATAACAAAGTAAATGTCAGAGTAGTTAATAGTCCTGGGAGCGAAAGTGCCCAGTTTATGCTCTACTGAAAGATTGGAGGGGAAAGAATGCAGAGGTCCACAAGGGAATGCATAGTTTTCGCATTGCTGACTGTGTTCCTGGGCATGAACGTGGTACAGTGTAGTATACACTCTTTGTTGAAAGGAATGAGGTCATAACCAAGGCATCAGAACCTGGAGTATCAATGGACCAGTATCTGGGCAGAGGCTCAAGTGAACCTAAGAACATGGGAGAGAAGGAAGAAATTCTGCTCCTTTCTCTACACATTAAAGAATGCTTAAAACACTCAGGTTGAAAATGAGACATCAAATCTGTTAATATTTATTTGGAAATAGACATAAGATTCATTGAAAGTCTCAAAACAATGTATTTTGTATTAATAATTTTATGGATGTAAGTATATATATACTACTAGTAATGACAGGTATGAGCCTACAAGTAGATATATAGATAATATGGAGCCATCAAATCCACACGTTAATACTGTCTTACATACTTATACACGTGAAATAATAAGATAAAGGGGCAATTAGCTTTATATCTTCCTAAATTTCACTTATATTCTTAAAAATATGCTTTATTGTTTTGTAATATGGTTCCACAGTCCTCTTCCCAGAGACATTTTGGGGTTTTTCTCCCCACTGTACCCATTGATGGTACATTTGTATATTGTATTTTTGAAACAGTCATATCATGAGACATCAATCTCATACTTAATTGTAATGACCTTTTAACTGATACACATTACATCATTCTTATCTTCTTTATCTGGAATTTAAATTTAACAATTTCTAATTGAAAGTAAGAATCCAATAACTTTTGTGTTTTTATAAGTTGTATTTTGTACCATATAAACGCATTTCAATGATTCTTTCACAAGTTCACTGACACTTTCCTTCCTTAACATATTTTAAAAATATGGTAATGACAATATCTTCCACAATAAAGTAAGCTTTATTTTGAAAGTACAGATATCCATAGAATTTTTTTTGCTGAGGAAGTTTCACCCTGAGCTAACATCTGTCACCAATCTTCCTCTTTTTGCTTGAAGATTTGTCCTGAGCTAACATCTGTGGCTAATCTTCCTCTATTTTATACGTGCATCACCGCCACAGTGTGGCTGATGAGTGGTGTAGGTCCACGCCTGGGAACTGAACCCGTGAACCCGGGCCGCCAAAGCAGAGCAGGCTGAATTTACCCACTAGGCCACTGGACTGGCAGCCCCCATATAACTTTTTAAAGGATTTTCTTTTAGTCTTTTCTCCTTATTTAACTTCTAAGAACATCTATATTATGTCTCCTTATAACATGGAATTAGAATATAACGTTATTATTCCCAAATGTTTAATAGATCAGTATACTTCCCTTATGTGAGATACTTAGAAATGTGATTTTCACATATTTAAGAAATAAAAAAGAAAAGCAGAACTAAGGAGTCTTTTGAATTTAGAATATTTGTAGCACAAAGGCCTTGCCTTTTAAGACAATGGTTTAGATTTTTTTTCCTCTTCTGATACCTGTTTCTAAAATATTTTACCTAAATTTGTTCTGGTGAGAGAAGTCAAGAAGGAATATATCCACTTTAAGGAATTTGAGAAGAAGCAAGTCCCATACCATTTGGTTTAAACTAGACCCTTGAGTATGACTGAGCAACTTTGCACCAAAGACCGTATGAGAAAACCAGTGAGAGGGTTTTCATAAATGTTCACATTTGCCAAACTGTAGCTATGCTGGGGATTTTTAACCCATTATTTCATTTGATCTTCAAATCATCCTGAAGGGTAAATAGCATGAAGCTGAGGCTTGGAGATATTACATACCTTCTCCAAGGTCAAGTGGTTATCAAAGCACAGCTGGAATTCAAACTCAAGTTCTGACAAACTCAGGACATTTTCTGCCATGGCATAGCCACCTGCTTATATGAATTGCTAACATATCCCTGGGTATTAGGACTATTAAGTTGGAGATGCTTAAAGTATTATGCTTTACAAAATTAAAGGAGAGGATAGAGCCTTCTTTTATTAGAGTATAAATGCAAATGTCTTTTCCAAATCATATACCACCAACAGGAAGCCTGCAGAAATTAATAATTGTGCCAGCTATCAATCTTTTCATGCATAAAATTCAAAATTTGTTACTCTGCCTACAGATGAAGTGTCACTTTATAAAAAGCTAATAATATGCACCCACAAGTTTGCCTGTCAGCACCAACAAGCCAATAGCAATCTGCAAAAGCTAAAATTGAGTATAATATTAAAATCATTTGAACATAGGCATAAAATTATATAGTTTATTCAAACTGTGTTGAATATCAATAGAATTTGGGAATAAATCAGAGGCTTTTGGAGTTACAAAATTAAGGGTAATTTGAATGATATTAGAGCTCATCCTGACACACCTAATGGCATAGGCAAGGACTCCAAGGGACAGAGAGAGAAGTGAATAGCTCCTACCTGGTAGAAGTGAGGCTGACACGCAACCTCTTTTCTTTCACTTTCATTCCAGTGATTATCCAGTACCTCATCTTTAATTTCCATTCTGTTCCTGAAGTTGCGTAAGAATTATTCATTTATTTATTTAAATCTATTATAACTCATTCCAGAAAATAACTGAGACAGCTTAAAAATAGAATTTTAAAAGATGGAGCAAACTAAAAGTAAGAGTAAAAGGAGAAACAAAAACAAAGATTGAGTTACAAATGGCCCTAGAAATAAGACAACGAAAAGCATACCATGAAGACCTACATATGTAATTTTAAATTAGTTTTCCATTTGGCTGTAAGTTTTGTAGTACAAACACAAGAATTAAAATTTGATCTGATATCTAACTGTATCCACAGGATAAAAACTATGCTTATCCTGTAGGTAGTGGCATTCAGGAGCTTGGGTATACTAGCTCAAAGCTCTTCATGGGATTGGTTATAAGTATCTCTTCCCAACCCTGAGTTCAGTGATGTCACACTGGTATCTTGAAATCAGCCACTGTGGAAGAATTTACACCATGGAAATCAGCAGAGGCTACAAATGAGGGCTTTTTGTCTCCTGGAGAGCTAGTTGTAAAACGTTCACTAGCCACCACTACTTAAAGGTCTTTTCAAAAACAAACACTCATCTTAAGCCTGTCTTATAGCATCCCTCAGTATGGGCATGATATATCAAAGATACATTTCAGTAAAAAAAAAAATCTCATCCCAATATATTATAGTTTGGAAACTCTCATCTTGGTTAATAAGAGTCAAAGCATAGGGGCCGCCCCATGGCTGAGTGGTTAAGTTCACATGCTCCTCTTTGGCAGCCCGGTTCAGATCCTGAGTGCAGACCTACACACCGCTCATCAAGCCACACTGTGGCGATGTCCCACATGGAGGAACTAGAATGGCTTGCAACAAGGATATACAACTATGTACTGGGGCATTAGGGAGAAAAAAAAAGAGGAATATTTGCAACAGATGTTAGCTCAGGGCCAATCTTCCTTACCAAAATAAAGCATAAAAAAGAGGTGTATTCTTTGAAAAAAAGAAGAATCAAAGTACAGATTTTAGAGTCTACGGAAAAAAGTAATGGACCACATATGCTGCATGCCACTTTCTTTAAATATCTTTCTCTGATCTGAGTATCAACCAATATTGGGCAGCAATTAGTTCAAGATGATGGTATCTGACAACTATTTGGAATTGAACCAAAAATAATAAAGCCGAGATAATTGAGCCACTTTAAAAAGATAGATGGGGAAGGCTTTCTTTCCATTCATTTACTCCTGGTTAATTTCCACTCCCTCAAATTGAGTATTGAAGTCCCTACCCTCAAATAAATCAGAGCTGGGGCAGGAAGGATGTTCCCTAAACCTAGAAAAGCAGCTAATGAGTGGACTTGTAGTTCCACTAAACAGGTTCTTGACTTATAAAGTTGTGTTGGTCTGAAGATGCCTAGTAAAAGTATCTCAGCAGAGATGCGTGGGGCACCTTGTGGTGTGTTGTTGGTCTTCTTGCCTGTCTGTGTCAGCCAATTCTTAATGCATACTATGTGAGTATATGGTCAACTCGTGTACATACATGTACATATATATGTGTGTATAGATTTATATATTAAATTCTAAGGTTTGACATACTATTCTGTACCTTAGCCATAATGCATTATGAAAAGTTAATTTTGAAGGTCAACATGCATGTTTTGTAATGACTGACTAAGTTTTGTGTCCAGCCTTAAATGCCATGAAATTCTTGGTCATGACCTCTGCATTCTATAAGAGGGATACAGCCTATTTCACTCCCTTGGCATCTTCCACTAGCACGTGATTTGTGTGTGAAATACAACTTATAAAAGTAGATGCAACCTTGTTTTCAAAGGACACCATCATGGATGTGAAAGGACAATCCACAGAATGGGAGAAAATACTTGCAAACGGTATATTGATAAAGAACTTGTATCTAAAATATATAAGGAACTCCTATAACTCAATAATAAAATGATATATAACCCAATTTAAAAATGGGCAAAGTGTCTGAATAGACATTTCTTCAAAGAAGAGAGACAAACTGTCAATAAGCATATAAAAAGATCCTCAAGAATATTAACCATCAGAAAAATGTAAATCAAAACCACAAGATACCACTTCAAACATACTAGAATGGCTATAATAAAAAAGCCAGCTAATAACAAGTGTTGGAGACGAAGTGGAGAAATTGGAACTCTCACACAACAGATGGGAATGTAAAATGATCCAATCCTTTGGAAAACAGTCTGACAATTCCTCAAATGTTTAAACATAAAATTACCTTATGACTCAGCAATTCCACTTTTATATATACCCAGTTGGAATGAAAACACATGTTCACACAAAAACTTGCACGTGAATGTTCATAGCAGCATTATTTATAATAACCCAAAAGTGAAAGTGACGCAAATGTCCATCAACTGAACAACTGATCAAAAACGTGGTACATCCGTACAATGGAATACTATTCATGAATAAGAAGGAATGAAATACTGATGCATGCTACAACATAGATGAACTTTGAAAGCATTACGCTAAGTGACAGAAACCAGCGAGAAAAGCCCGCATATTGTATGGTTCAATTTATATGAAATGTTCCAAATAGGAAAATATAAGACAGCAAGTAGGTTAGTAATTGCCTAGAACCGGGGGCAGAGGTTGAGTATGAGTGGGGAGTCATTGCTAATGGGGATGAGGTTTCTTGGGGGGGTGACGAAAATGTTCTAGAATTTATTTTGGTGATGGTTGTGCACCTCTGTGAATATACAAAAGCTATATATGTTAAAAACTATTCAATAGTACCCTTTAAGTGCATGAATTGTGTGTTATGTGAATTATTTCTCAATAAAACCATTATTAAAAACGTACCACCAGTCTTCCAAGGAACTTATCCCTATTATCATGGCTATTAGACTCAGTTCATATGATAATTCTGAGCCAATCCTGTGTCTCCAAATAGGGCGGATGTCATGACTTAGAAACCGCAACATTCATCTGATGTAGAGGACATTTGATTTTTCATCCTGGCTTTGCTGCTTACTATTTGTGTTGCCTTTATCTTTGCAAGTCACCTCTCTCTGCCTCAGTCCACTCAAATAGAAAATGAGTAAATTAAACTAAGTGGTTTCTAAGATCCCTTCTAGAAGTGTGATACCATAGGGGACGTGGTATATGACCAGATTTAAACAATTGATATTTTATACCCTTTAATAATAGATCTGTCATATAAAAGTGATATAAAACCAATACAGACATCTCATTCAGATAACTAAATGGCAATATTATTTTCTTGTTCCTGAGCTAAGTGATAAGAACGTCTTTAAAGTAAAAATTAACTAGGTAATTGTCCATTAATTTTTTTCTTATTTTTCCTCTATAGATCTCACCTCTGCCATTTTCTGGCTGTGTGACTACTTCTAAAATGGGGTCATAATAGTACTTATCTCAATGAATTATCATGATGACTAGTGGAGATGGTCCCATTACCTGCAAAAGTGTGTCTTCAATAAACGATTTTTTTTATCACAAAAGAAACATCTTCATTTATCTAAAGAAAAATCTTTCACACTGATTTATTCATTGGGGACCAGGCTGAATTCTATATTTACCTGATAAAATCTGACCCACACATTAACATCTGTAGAATTCCAAGGACCTAATCCCAAATCTCTCTAACTGGCCTCCTTTCCAGTCAACTATCAGGCTATCAGCTTTGGTGTGCTGAAAGAATACTTCCACGAGTCCCCAGATGTTGCTTGCATACTTGTATTTGTTAGTTGATTAATCATCAGTTCCATGTGAATCAAACCTGGGTCATATTGTGAAAGCTTTATATACTTTCTAGCAGCTTTTTCAATAATTAGTCATAATTTCAGATAAGTTAACATTGACATCAATAATTGAGAAAATTTTAAATGTGTTTTGCAATCATTATGATTACCGGTAAATACTCTCAAAATCTCCATCTTCAGTAATACTGCAACTTCCACACAAATGATGTATTCAGTAAAGTACTTGAAAGTCAGTTTTCATGTTTTAGTTGTTTTCTTCAGAATAGTGTATATTTAATTATTAAATATATTTATAGTTAGCATATATTTAACGCGCATCTTCCGTGTCCTCTGTATTTTGGCACGTATTGGATATATAATGGATTACAAGGTAACTGTCTCTTTGCAGTTTCAAATCTATTTATATAGACCATAATTGCTGAATGTTTATAACTTATTAGAAAAAATAATTAAAAATCTACCAAAATTAAACATAATTGATTAATGGAGCAAAATATTCAGAGATATTTTACTATAGGTAACAACAAGTAATTTTATCTTTGAAAATGGGAATAAGTTGGGACATGATCCTCTTGAAACTTATTTGGTTCTTAAAGAACAATGCCAATGAATTTAGGAGAAATGTGTCCTAGCTTTGATTTTTGTCACTAAGTACATGTGTGATGTTGAATTGATAAGAATTTCAGCTTGATTATGTGCAAAGGAGGGAATTAGACAAATTCCAAAATCCGCTCTGCCCGTAAAATTTTATTATTATTCAATATAAACACTTTTCTAAAAATATTCTTTTAGTTTCTTAAAATTAATCCTTTTTCCCCCTAAACCACTAGGTTCACCGGCTATAAAAACTTTTCAATCAGTTGAGACTTTTCATTAGAAAAAGAAAACCTAAATGGAAATTGCTTATCAAAATATGAGCAGGGGCTGCAGCACTCTCTGACAGGTGGCATTTTCCTTCCAGAGAAATGAAAAGCAGCTCATGCTTTCATTTTTAGAGAAAGGTCGTATCCACAGCTGCAAAGCCAACTTTCCAAGTTTCGAAAGCCCCTCATTTGCAAGTCCCCCACCAAGAAATGCAGCAATCTTCCCCGGGAGATATGACAGCAGGATGTATCTACTTGCTAACAGAGGATGGAAAAATCAATTTCCATGTGACTGTGCACACAGAAAAACATGTTTCATGCTGCCTCATGCACTCTGCTGCTATAAAGAGAATCTATAATTTCAGGTGGTGAAACGCCGGGAGAATATATGCATATTTTAAAGAGATCTTTAAATTTGACTGCAAGTTATATTTTTTGTTTATAAGTCAGGCCTTTAACAAAGCACCTTAAATTTGCCACATCTCTATATTCTCATTAAGCACACTGATATATTGCATATCCGATAATTTTCGTGCTGAAAATTCCCAATTTAAAACTAAAAGGTAGAGAAATACATGTTTTGAAAATCTTTCTGCTGCCTGAGTTTGGATTCTTTTTCAACTCCTTAATGTCTCCAGGAGAGAAAGAAGAGGAGTCAAAAAATCTTGCTCAAGCTATTCCTGTCATTAGGGTAAAATACAAAGTTTACAGTATCACAAAGTAAAATGAAAGAACTTGTTCAAAATTGAGCCGGTAACACCATTCATTAAAAACAATCCTCAGCCCCTTACCGCTGCAGCCTCTAGTCAGGACTATGTAGACATTTTCTGGGGGACTCCTGACTCCTGATGCAGCCTGCTGGAACTCCTGTTTAGATTGCGGGCCAGAGATTCAAAAAAAGGTTTCCTTTAAAACCCAGGTTGATAGGAATCTTTTGGGATTTACTGTTTAGATAATCCTCGCTTGTTATCTGGTTAACCATAAGGCTTTTATTCCTCACCTTGCTCCCCATCCCTCACTTCTCTTTCACACACATGCACACACAAAACTTTGTTGAATATAGACAGTGTGGTATATTAGAAGGAGTACTATTACAACAGAAATTTTAAAATATGTATTTTTTACTATTTTATTCACCACTAATTGCATGTGATATTTTATGCAAGCAAATTAGCTCTTTCAGTTTCCTTTCCTCCCTTCAAAATAGAAATGTATTTTATATTTCTTCATCAGAGTGTTGTGAGGTGATGTCTGATAGTACTGAGCAGTATTAGTAAGAACCCTGAGTCAATACACTCATGCTTTAGAGGACAAAAACGACAGCGACTTGTGTTCTCAGGATACAAAGATAAAGATAGTTAACTTTTTAAAACATATTTCCTTAAAAGCCATCTTTAATAGAGTATGAGTAAGATATATGTACAGCTTAATAAGTATGACCTACTAGATACTATTTAATTTTATGGTGATGATTCAAGGTTCAGGGTATTTTGGGATAACAATTATGAATATCAACCTTCCTTATATAATCTTGCAGATGTAAAAATCACTGGAGATTAGACTGAATATATATGGACTCCAAGTTTGTATGCTAAAGAACATTTCTTTACCCCTATATATTGTGTACTTTTTTTCTTTGTATTTATCTTTTTCCTATGAAGACTTTGTTTTTTTTAATCACATAAGACTGATTTTACATGAGGTCATATTAAAAGATGTGTCTTGGATATTATTAGATTTTCCTCCATGCCGTAACAATCAAAATACATGCTATGACTATTTGCAGGTATTGGAAAGCAGTCAATGAAAGATTATGGTCTATGCAAAAAGGAAGCATGGAAGGCTAGGACTACATGCACTCCAGCTTTCCTCCAAGAGCATCTTCCAATTACCAGGCTGCTGCATGGATCCAACATGAAAGAGGCGGTCTCACTAAGCAGAAGAAAGATAGATGGAGTTCTGGGGTGCCAAAGTGGTTTGAATAGCGGGGGTAGGGTTCCATATTGGAGGAGTATATGGAAAGGAGCCTCAAAGTGTCATGAAAATTATCCCTGGGTCCTTGGCCAACTCCTAAGCTGTAAATGCACAGGGAGAGTTTTTAGTAGGCCTAGCATAGAATAACTTCTGGAAAGTGGAGATCCCAACAGATACCACAGAAGCAAAATAGTACTTGGGAGATTAAAAATGACATTGGTATCCACTATAGTGGAAAGAATTTTTTTTGTTGTTGAGTTATTGATAGGTTACGATCTTGTGAAATTTCAGTTGTACATTAATGTTTGTCAGTCATGTTGTAGGTGCACCACTTCACCCTTTGTGCCCACCCCCCACCCCACCTTTCCCCTGGTACCCACTAAACTGTTCTTAGTCCATAATTTTAAATTCCTCATATGAGTGGAGTCATACACAGATTATCCTTCTCTCGCTGGCTTATTTCACTTAACATAATTCTCTCAAGGTCCATCCATGTTATTGCAAATGGAAGGATTTTGTTCTGTTTTACAGCTGAGTAGTACTCCATTGTATATATGTACCACATCTTCTTTATCCATTCGTCTATTGCTGGACACTTAGGTTGCTTCCACGTCTTGGCTATTGTAAACAGTGCTGCAATAAACACTGGGGTGCATAGGACTTTTGGGATTGCTGACTTCAAGCTCTTTGGATAAATACCCAGTAGTGGGATGGCTGGATCGTATGGTAGTTCTATTTTTAATTTTTTGAGGAATCTCCATACTGTTTTCCATAGTGGCTGCACCAGTTTGCATTTCCACCAGCAGTGTATGAGGGTTCCTTTTTCTCCGCAACCTCTCCAACATTTGTTGCTATTAGTTTTAGATATTTTTGTCATTCTAATGGGTGTAAGGTGATATCTTAGTGTAGTTTTGATTTGCATTTTCCTGATGATCAGCGATGATGAGCATTTTTTCATGTGCCTATTAGCCATCAGTATGTCTTCTTTGGAGAAATGTCTGTTCATGTCTCCAGCCCATTTTTTGATTGGGTTGTTTGATGTTTTGTTGTTGAGTTGCGAGAGTTCTTTATATATTATGGATATTGAGCCTTTGTCAGATATATGACTTGCAAATATTTTTTCCCAGTTAGTGGGTTGTTTTTTTGTTTAGATTCTGTTTTCATTTGCCTTGAATAAGCTCTTTAATCTGATGAAGTCCCATTTGTTTATTCTTTCTAGTGTTTCCCTTCTCTGAGAAGGCATGGTGTCCGAAAAGATCCTTTTAATACTGATGTCAAAGAGTGTACTGCCTACGTTTTCTTCCAGAAGCCTTATGGTTTCAGGTCTCACCTTTAGGTCTTTGATCCATTTTGAGTTTATTTTGGTGAATGGTGAAAAAGAATGGTCAATTTTCATTCTTTTACATGTGGCTTTCCAGTTTTCCCAGCACCATTTGTTGAAAAGACTTTCTTTTCTCCATTGTATGCCCTCAGCTCCTTTGTCAAAGATAAGCTGTCCATAGATGTGTGGTTTTATTTCTGGGCTTTCAATTCTGTTCCATTGATCTGTGCACCTGTTTTTGTACCAGTACCATGCTGTTTTGATTACTATAGCTTTGTAGTATGTTTTGAAGTCAGGGATTGTGATGCCTCCCGTTTTGTTCTTTTTTCTCAGGATTGCTTTAGAAATTCGGGGTCGTTTGTCGCCCCATATGAATTTTAGGATTGTTTTTTCTAATTCTGTAAAGAATGTCATTGGGATTCTGATTGGGATGGCGTTGAATCCGTAGATTGCTTTAGGTAGAACGGACATTTTAACTATGTTTATTCTTCCAATCCATGTACATGGAATGTCTTTCCATCTCCTTATCTCATCATCCAATTCTCTCAGAAAGGCCTTGTAACTTTCATTATATAGGTCCTTCACTTCCTTAGTTAAATTTACCCCAAGGTATTTTATTCTTTTTGTTGCGATTGTGAATGGTATTGTATTCTTGAGTTCTTTTTCTGTTGGTTCATTACGGGAGTATAGAAATGCTACTGATTTACGCAAGTTGATTTTATACCCTGCAACTTTGCTGTAGTTGTTGATTACTTCTAACAGTTTTCCAATGGATTCTTTGGGGTTTTCTATATATAAGATCATGTCGTCTGCAAACAGCGAGAGTTTCACTTCTTCCCTCCCTATTTGGATTCCTTTTATTCCTTTTTCTTGCCTGATTGCTCTGGCCAGGACCTCCAGTACTATGTTAAATAAAAGTGGTGATAGAGGGCATCCTTGTCTCATTCCTGTTTTCAGGGGGATAGCGTTCAGTTTTTGCCCATTGAGTATGATGTTGGCTATGGGTTTGTCGTATATGGCCTTTACTATGTTGAGGTAGTTCCCTTCTATGCCCATTTTGTTCAGAGTTTTTATCATAAATGGCTGTTGGATCTTGTCAAATGCCTTCTCTGCATCTATCGAGATGATCATGTGGTTTTTATTTCTCAGTTTGTTGATGTGGTGTATCACGTTGATTGATTTGCGGATCTTGAACCATCCCTGTGTCCCTGGTATGAATCCCACCTGATCATGATGTATGATTCTTTTGATGAATTGCTGAATTCCGGTTGCCAAAATTTTGTTTAGAATTTTTGCATCTATGTTCATCAGTGATATTGGCCTGTAGTTCTCTTTTTTCGTGGTGTCCTTGTCAGGTTTTGGTATCAGCGTGATGTTGGCCTCATAGAATGTGTTAGGAAGTGTTCCATCTTCCCTAATTTTTTGGAATAGCTTGAAAAGGATAGGTATTAAATCCTCTCTGAAAGTTTGGTAGAATTCCCCAGGAAAGCCATCTGGTCCTGGGGTTTTATTCTTTGGGATGTTTTTGATTGCTGTTTCAATCTCTTTCCTTGTGATTGGTCTGTTCAAATTGTCTGCCTCTTCTTGAGTGAGCTTTGGGAGATTGTAGGAGTCCAAGAATTTATCCATTTCTTCTAGGTTATCCATTCTGTTAGCATATAGTTTTTTGTAGTATTCTCTTATAATCTGTTGTATTTCTGCAGAGTCTGCTGTTATTTCTCCTTGCTCATTTCTGATTTTGTTTATTTGAGCTTTCTCCCTTTTTTTCTTTGTAAGTCTGGCTAGTGGTTTGTCAATTTTATTTATCTTCTCAAAAAACCAGCTCTTTGTCTCATTGATCCTTTCTACTGCCTTTTTTGTTTCAATAGTATTTATTTGTGCTCTGATTTTTATTATTTCTCTCCTTCTGCTGACTGGGCTTCATTTGTTCTTTTTTCTCTAGATCAGTTAGGTGTGCTTTAATGTTGCTTATTTGGGATTTTTCTTGTTTGTTAAGATGTGCCTGTATTGCGATGAATTTTCCTCTTAATACAGCTTTTGCTGTATCCCATATGAGTTGGTATCACATGCTATCATTTTCATTGTTTCCAGGTATTTTTTGATTTCTTCTTTAATTTCTTCAATGATCCATTGCTTGTTCACTAGTGTGTTGTTTAGTCTCCACATCTTTGTGCCTTTCTCAGCTTTTTTCTTGTAATTAATTTCTAGCCTTATAGCACTATGATCTGAGAAGATGCTTGTTATTATTTCAATTTTTTTAAATTTGTAGAGGCTTGCCTTGTTTCCAAACATATGGTCTATCCTAGAGAATGTTCCATGTGCACTTGAGAAGAATGTGTATTCAGCTCTTTCAGGGTGAAGTGATCTATATACGTCTATTAAGTCCAATTGTTTTAGTTTTTCATTTAGCTCCACTTCCACTATAGTGGAAAGAATTTGAAGAATATCCTGAACTTTAGCTTGAGACCCAATGGGACTATTTTACAAAAGTGAGAACCAATTTCTTCAAATAAGAGCAAAACAGATAGAGGAACTTTAAAAAACCTAAAACCAAACTTGAAAGGATTAAGATGTGCTTGGATTTAACTGCTTGCCAGAATAAAATTTAACAGTCTTTGGAGGAAGACAATATAATCCAAAACTCTTTTAATGTATTTTCCACAATAGTCACATGAAAAATCAGGGGAAAGGGAACTGACAATACAGAGAAAAAATAGTCAAGAGAAGGAGACCCAAAGATGATCTAGATAGTAGAATTAAGATTAAAAAACACTTCAACAACTCTGATTGATACACTAAAGAAATCTGAGGAAAATATAATAATATAGAAGAAAATATGTGAAGTCATTCATTAATTGAATTGACAGCAGATTAGATACAGTAGAATAAAGAATTAGTTAATTCAAAGACAAGTTAATAAAAAATATACATACTGAAGCAGAGAGAGAAAAAATAATGAAAAACAAAAGAAAGTAAGAAACATATGGAATATGATCAAATAATTGAATTGGAATTGTCTCTCAGAAGGATAGAACAGAGAACATGGAACAGAAGCAGTGTTTTGAGAAATATTGGTCAAGAATTTTCAAATCATATGAAAGCTATCAACCCACATGTTTTTAAAGCTTAGTAAAACCCAATTTGCATAAACACAAAGATGACTACATCTGGGCGTATCATAGTCAAGTTGCTAAATATCAAAGACAAAGGGAAAATTTTTAAAATGGTCAGAGACAAAAAGTCATATTATCTTCAAAGGAAAACCAAGATTGGTGGCTAAATTTTCATCAAAAACTATGAAAGCCAGCAGATAATAGAACAAAATCTTTAAGATATCAAAGTAAACATCAATAACTCTGACCACCTAGAAATCTATACTTAGCGAAAATACCCTTCAAAATGATGGAAACAATTATATGCTGAAATAATTCATCACTAGAGGATCTTCTCTAAAATGGACACTAAATGACAGAAGAAGAATCTCAAATGGAAGTGTGGAGTGTCAGAAAAGCATGAAGATTATCAAGAGTAGGTATGTTTGAGCGTATGTAAATTAATATCGAGAAACTAAAAGATGAGTGATATCAGATTTATATAACATGCAAAGTAAAATATAAGACAACAATCTGACAATGGGAGGGGCTGCTGAATAGTACTAAACTGTTTTCGCATATTTGCGGAGTGGTAAAATGCTCACACTAGGCAGTACTAGGTCAAGGATCCATTTTTAAATCTTTAAGGTCACAATTAAACAAAAAACTTTAAAGTTACAACTAAAAAGCTAGAAAATAAGTAGTGCCCTGCATGTGGTTTTTATTTTTCTCCAATTGGTTATTGCAAATACCTTCAATATTTTCCTCCACAAATTTTATGAAGTCGTCTGAGCAGATGTGCGTTATATATCACAGAGGATATCTAGATCCTAGTATCCGCTGTCCTAGCATCTTCCCAAAGCGCAGTTTTTATTTGTAATATTTGTAGCTCTGCTCCAAGATCGATGAAATCTCTTCCTACTAGCACAAAGTAAATAGTTAAGTTGTCCTCTCATAGGAACTACTGTTACTGAACAGACATAGCCATGTCTGGAATTTTCAATGTACTGAAACAGCTCTGTGTTTAATGTAGAGGTGGGCAGCATTCCTCAAACAATTCGCCCCCTCAGCAGAACTGTGTCTCAGTGACTCTCCCCTCTCCCATTTTAAAAGTGAAAACAGCTCTTTTAGTTTTAATTTTTACACCTTTCTCTTTCTAGGACACATACAAGTATCTAGGGTAGATTGGTATGAAAAGAATTCAGACAGAGTGGTTTTCAACGAAGGGCAATTTTGCCCCACCCCAGCAGATATTTCTCTGGTATCTAGTGCCACAGAGCATCTTAGAATGCACAGGACAGCTCTGGCAATAAAATATTACCGGTCAAAAATACCAATAGCCCCAAGATAGAGAAACTCTGTAATTATACCAACCCCATGCTCTACCCTGAATTACTTACGGCTGAGATTTCATCGTCTCTTTCTTTAGGATTAGTTCTGGTCTGAGAGCTCGTCATTCCCTCAATACAAAGACACGTCTTAACGAGCTGAGCTTTCCACACCAGGATTCAATGAGTTAGCTTTGTTTTATCACTAACACTGAAATATAAAATGTATATACATTTTATTTATGCCTAATGGCATTCTAATTGAGAGAAAGAATAAATATATTCTTTGAAATTAATTTATCATAATTCAGCTAAATTAGTACATTCTACATGCAACAGGCATTTATACTTTCTTGTGTATAAGCAACAATTGATTGACTAAATTTCAGTAACATTCTGTGGAAAACCATAACTAATTTCCAAACTCATTTTTGACTGTCTAAATTAAGGTTTCAATAAAGATGAGTAGGAACAGTTGATAATAGGGAAAAAATTAACAGGAGTGCTTCAGTGTGCAGAATTTGCACATAGAGGTAGATAGATTTTAACTCAAATGATCTCTGCCTCTTTTGCACTACATAACCTTGAAACACTTTGTTAACACTCTGAATCTCAATTTCTATTTTGTAAGATAAGGAGAATAATATTTGTCCTGAAGGGCTGAGTTGGGGTGGCATTGTATTTTAAAGTAATTCTTTAACAATGAAGGATGAAAAAGGTGCAAGATCCATTCAAGGAAGTTGTTGTGTCTCTTGTCTTCAGTGGAGAGGATGAGCAAGAGGCTAATTCTTAATCCAAGGCAATTTTGGGTTATGAAGTTACACGAGAGCATTACTTTTCAGATTGGATAATCCTTTCTGTATGTTCTCTTTTTTTTTGTATCTATTTTTTTTTTTTGCATCTTTCCAATTGGTTTTCTCCTTTATTATATTCCCATCAAATAATTCTTACTTACTGGTGGTTTCAACTTTTATCTTACTTTAGATTGTGTTTAATGTGATACAGATGTCCCATTTCTCTCATGACTATTGAGCTCACCTCAGACACCTGTATCTCTCTGCTTCTGTGCCCAAGATCTTGCTCCAGGACGTGAGAGTTTACTGAAGTCGTGCCAAGAACGCCCAGAATGGCAGCCCACCTCCAATACTGTGACGGTTACCTTTTCAAAAATTTTTTTTTAATTTACATTTGAATAATTACATTTGACATTTAAAAATATACTTGGAACTCAAAAAATAAGAATATTTTTAAAGCATAAGGATATTAAAGTATAAATTGGGGAATCTACTAATATATGAAACCATTTCAAGATTATGAATTAAATTTAAAGAAAATATTATGTAGATGCTCATCTTTTTGAAAAATCAAAATAAACTATAACAGGACTTGCCATTTTAGAATGCACCATTGTTAAATGTGCTATTCTCAAAGGTCTACAGAATCCTTATGTAATTTGTATTTCAAATAAGTGGAAGTCACCAATGAGTTTACAAGTTTTACAAAACATTTGTATCCCATACAAAATGTATCTACATTTCAACTTCAAAAAAATGGATTTAAGTGAAGCCATAAATCTGGTTACATTTAAATGTTACAATGTTCTGAAGTTTATAATGGAATGTTTTCTATGCCAAGTTATTTACTTTGTTTCCTTAACTGAGTTATCAAGAAAAATCTGGCAGGTAAGAAATATCCTATTCCTAACTAACCACAAAAATGAGTACTAAGTATGACTAGCAAAGTAAAGTAGTTTCTTCTATTTATTTTAATATCAATGTATATATATTGTAGATAAATTTCAATTATATAGAAATAATCTAATAGTGACCAATATATTTACCACTTAGATTAAATAGACATTAATATTTTATAACATTATCATCAAAATTATTATTATTATTATTTTTTGCTGAGGAAGATTCACCCTTAGTTAACATCTATTGCCAATTTTTCTTTTTTTTTTTGTTTTGAGGAAGATTCATTCATCTTGAGCTAAGATCTCTGCCAATCTTCTATTTTTTATGTGGGTTGCCGCCACAGCATGGCTGATGAGTGGTGTAGGTCTGCGCCCAGGAACTGAACCCATGAACCCAGGCTGCTAAAGTGGAGCACACCAAACTTAACCATTAGGTCATGGGGCCGGCCCCTCAAAATTATTTTTTCATTTAAAAAATAGCAACAGCTACAAATTTTGATAAAGCTCTACACCTCCATTCCCTCTTTCTTTCTTAAAGTTGGTGTACTACATTTTCTTCTTTGATTTCATACTTTACTACATAAGTATTATATCTAAAATTTTTGTTTTTCACATTTACATAAACCTATTTTACCATATGCATTTTTCTTAATATTATTCTCTGAAGTTTATCTATTTTGATTACTGTAGTTATATTTCATTAATTTTAACTAATGTACAATTTCTCATTGTATGAATAAAGGAATCCAATATGTAATTAATATTAGCTTACATTTTTTATGCTTTGGTTAAACTTATGTTTAATTTTTGCATCAGATTTGCTTGATGAAACTAGTACCACACCCTAAGTCTCCCTTCTTCCATGAGGTTTGTACTGTATTTTCTGCAAATGATATTTTTCATTTCTAATCCACAGGATGTGAAATGAATTCACATGACATTGAAAATAATATCAGATATGATCACATATACTGCACTCAATGTAATCATGAAAGCATCTAGTATTTGTTATATATTGGTTCTGTTCATTCCCATGATTCTTTTGTATATTTTTGGAGAGGCATTTTCCCAGGATAAATAGAAAATAAATGGTGTCTTCAAAAACCTACATGACAGACCTGACTTTTTTGTCTTGCCTTCCTATCCCTTGCAGTGGGCTTGCCTTCATTGGTGTAATTTCTCCTTGGCAGGTAGTTACCCTCTGGAGTATGTTAATCATCAAGAAGGAATCTCTGGGCGAAGCATACTGAACAAAATTCTTAAAAATTAACTGATTAGAATGCCTTCTGCAGAGGTTATAAGAGTGCTATAAGAAAGGTGAATGGAAAAAGGAGCCATGGAAAATTCTTCAGAAACTTTACAGTGATTCCCTTTACTCCTCTTGTACCCCAGTAAGTGTCAAGATGCAAATTCAATTGTGGTCTAGGAGTCTTGGGTTTTTCAATGTCAGTCAGCATCAAATAAATCAGGGCCAAAAAAACCCACCTGTTTTAAGAAGTTTAACTTCATCTCTAATAGTTGGGCTATTTTTGTCCCCCTTTGGCCTTGCTTTGCTCTTAGATGAACTTATAATATCTGGTGCACATATGAGAGGAACACAATGAATATCTCTGAACTGATGAATAAAAGAGTGTCCATATTATGATTTTATTTCTGATACGCCTGGATCTGTGAAGCCTATTTTCACTCTCATGTTTAACTAAACTTAATAAATTAAAAAGTGTTGAGTTTTGGAGTTTACATTTATTGAATAGAATATTATGGGCAAAATTTGCATTGTTGTCATTTAAAAAAAATAGGAGGTGACAACCTTATTTCTAGCTTGACTGGTATGGTAGCCATTGCCCCTTACAGAAATAAAAATAGCACCCATTCATTCATTCACACATTCATTCATGCAACTATGTATTGATTCTTCAGGGTATGCCATAGAATTCTGTTATATACAAGTGATTCACAAGAGAAAAAGAGACACAGTTCCAGGTTTCATAGTCTATTGGAGAGAAAGTTTTTAAATGGACATTTATACATAAGTAATATATTACAATCTTTGCTCATCTAAAATGAAAAAAGCATAGATAGATGTGAGAACATATAAAATTGCCAAACAATATTAATCTGGGTCTTAGGAAAAGTTCCCCTGAAGAAGTATCATTTAAGATGTGACCTAAAGAAGAGGAGCAGGTTGTCATGGAAAGAACATTTAAAGTAAAGGGCCAGCTTATGTAAAGACTCTAATTTTGGGGAAAGCTTGTTATTTTTGCAGGACAGAGCGGAGGCTGTCTCTTTTTCTTGCACAGAAAATCTTAACTCTTATTAGGATTAATGCATTTTATTTAAAAAGTTAAATAGCTGATTTCTAGTCTATCATATAAAGGGGTTGGAAGTCATCAATCTCACTCCCACAACAAGAAACAAACTAAAAATCAACAACTCTTCTTAGATACATCAGAGAATAGAGGTCACAGGGCAACTACTGCCCCCCAAATTGAAGAGAGAGACAGGTAGATATAGAGATCACAACTTACCAGAGTAGAAACACGGAGCAGAAACTCCCCTGGGCACCATGCGAGGGTAGGAAAGCAGAAATTTGAACTCCAGAAATGAATTGCTGGATGCTCACTGTGGCCAAGCTTGAGAGTAAAACCCTAGGCTGGCCCAGTCTTAAGGGGATCCCACAATCCTGTGAGTTTTACCTCCAGGAGCCCTCCCAGGTCTCACATGAAGATCTGGGGGAATAAAAGCCCCTTATGATTTGGACGGGTGGAGGGAAAATTTACCATTTTGAAATTACACCCAGAGCATCTTATTCTTAAGAAGGCCTGCCCCCAAGAGGAACTCTCTTACCAGAGCTTAACTGCCTGGAGTTTTGCCATAGACTAACAACCAGAGGAAGGAAAATACTCAACCCCAGCCCACTCTTGCCTTTACCATGGGAGAAAGGAACTACCCAACTTTAGCATCTTCTAGCCTTCCATGTGGGCAAAAGGAAATGCCCAACTCCAGGCCTTTGTGTCTCACCTAAGCAGGGTGAAAAACACAAAATATCCAAAACCTGAGAAGCATTTGTGAAAGAAACAGCCCAGGGGCACAGTCTCAATAAAAGAAAGAGATCTCTAAACAAGAACACTAAAGGAAAGTCTCCAAGGAAACATGAAGACAGCAGAGGAGACAAACAAGGGTATCTGAGGAAATTTTAACCTCTGACACCTACAAGTACTGCAAACAGTAAACACAACCCAACTCCGAGTCAGATAAATATAAAACCTCATGTGAAAGTCCTTTCTACTTCTCTGTTTACCTAGCACATCATGCCCCTCTTTCAATAAAAATTTTCAAGGCGTGATAAAAAAAAAAACTACAGTTTGAACAAAGAGACAGATCAAGCATCAAAACTCAACTCAGATATGGACGAGATATTGGAATTATCAGACCAGAAATTTAAAACAACTATGAATAATATTCTAAGGGCTCTATTGGAAAAAAGGTACAACATGCAAGAATATGTGGATAATGTAAGCAGAGACATGGAAATGATAAGAAAGAATCAAAAGGAAGTGCCAGAAATCAAAAATACTGTAACAAAAGTGAAAAATGTCTTTGATGGGCTCATTGATGGATTGGACATGGCCCAGGAAAAAATCAGTGAGCTTGAAATGATGGCAACAGAAACTTTCAAAACTGAAATGCAAATGGAAAAAAGAATTAAAAAGACAGAACAGAATATCTAGGGATTGTGGGACAATTACAAGAGATAAGCATACACACAATGGGAATACCAGAAGGAGAAGAAAGAGAAATGAACAGAAGAAACATTTGAAGCAATAATGATTGAATTTCTGAAAATTAATTGTAAACACCAAACCCAGACCCAGGAAGCTTAGAGAATGCCCAACAAGGTAAATATCAAAAACTACACCTAGGCACATCATATTCAGAAAATCAAAAACAAAGAGAAATCTTGAAAGAAGCCAGAGAAGAACACTTTATCTATAGACGAGGAGAATAAGAATTCTATCAGACTTCTTTTCAGAAAACATGCAAGCAAGAAGAAAGAAAAGTGAAATATTTAAAGTGTTGAAAGAAATTTTAAAAGCCCCCATCAACCAAGAATACTGTATTCAGTAAAATTATCCTCCAAAAGTGAAGGAGGAAAAGACTTTCCCAGACAAACAAAAGGTGAGGAAATTTGTTGTCAGTAGAACTGCCCTGCAAGAAACATTAAAAAAATTCTCCAGAAAAAAGGCAAAAATTTTCAGTAACTCAGATCTAAATAAAGAAAAGAATATTATTAGAGAAGGAATATATGAAGTGAAACAATGTTTTTAATTCTTAATTGATCTAACAGATAATAGTTTGCTTGCAACAAAGTATGTGGTAATTACAATTTATAGATAGCGTAAATGAATGACAGTAAGGAATGGGAGGGAAGTATTGGGTACATTCTGCTGTAAGTTGCTTGTACTCCCCATGAAATGCTATAATGTTATTAGAAAGAGGACTTGGATTCATTGCAAATGTATATTGCAAATTCAAGGGCAGCTACTTAAAAAAGTAATAAAAGAAGTATAACTAACATGTTAAGGGAGGAGAGGAAATGGAATCATACAAAATCTTATAAAATGCACAATTAAAACCAGAGAAGGCAGAAAAAGAGTAGAAGACAAACAAAAACAAAGAAAAGAAAGGAACAAAGAATAAGGGCAAAAAATAGAAAACTAACAAATATCGCAGATATCTACTACTGTATTAGTATCTCCAACTATCTCAACAGTCTCTTTAAACATAAATAGTCTAAATATACCAATTAAAAAATAAAGATTGCCAGAGTGGAGAAAAAACAAGATTCAACTACTATATTGTCTGCAAGAAACACGGTTTAAATGTAAAAACACATGTACATTAAAAATAAAAGAATGGAGAAATAAATACCATGCTAATAATAATCAAAAGAAATTTAGAACAGCTATATAAGTTAAAGACAAAGCAGACTCAGAGCAGGGAAAATTATCAAGGATATTTTGGGCATTAAATGATAAAAGGGTCAATTCTCTAAGAAGACTTAACAATCCTTAATGTGTATGCACCTAACAACAGAGCATCAAAATAGGTAAGGTAAAAACCAAGAGAATTGATAGATGAAGGAGAAACATATGAGTCCACTATTACAGTAGGAGATTTCAGCATACCTCTACCAGTAGTTGACAGATCCAGCAGGCACAAAATAAATCAGGACATAGTTGAACTGAACAGCACCCTCAACTAACTGGATCTAATGGACATTTACAGAATACTTCATCCAGCAACAGATTACACATTCTTCTCACATTCACATGGAACATTCACCAAAATAAAACACTTTCTGGGCCATAAAACACACCTTAACAAGTTTAAAAACATACATATCATACAAAGTATTCTCTCAGACCACAATGGATTTGTGAGACAATTTGAAGAAACTACAAATGGACAAATACAGGACAGTTTGAACATTGAAAAGAATAACATGCAGAGAGTTAAAAAAAAAATCATTAAAATTTTCAAATCTGTGAGTTCCTAATAATAATTTAAAAATTCTTTTTGGACAATTTTTGTGGTTGCTAGAGTATCAACCTATTATTCAGAACACTGACAAATGAATAAAAATAATCAAGTATTTGTTCTGTCTTTTTTGTAACTAAATAACTAATGAAAGAGGATGTCTTTTCTTTACAGAGGAACTCCAGCTAAACAAGTGCAGACAGAATGATGGAATTTGACTATCACTATTTTGAGAACCCTAATGAAACAATGGATTAAAAAATTAATGTTGGCTGCTAAAACCATAAAATAAAAGGCTGATGGGGAATTTTGTAGTACATGTATGAGGCTGCCCACAACTAAACTAACTGATCAAAAAGAGACAAATAGACATTATTCACATCTTGATATAATGCCATAGGAAGTGCACAGCAGCATGTATGAATAATTATTGTTGAAAAAATTCAGCCTGAATCTTAACTAGCACCTAGATCTGGCTACCAGTTATAGGAAATACAGGGGGGCGGAGGAAGTGTTAAAGACACCAAAGAGATGCAGTTAGCAAACTCAAGAATTTGGAAAATCTTAAAAACCGGTGATTTGGCTTATTTTTACAAATGTATATATTAAAATAGATGCCAAATACATATCAACCAAATATGAACAAATTAATTATAGAAGGGAAATTAAAATTCTCACAAGATAGTAGATGATTAAGAAAAATCCTTATATCTTAGAAATGAATTATTTCAAAATTATATGATATGATGTCTTGGATTTGTTTTTGTATGTCTTTATTTTTTTGTGTAGATATATTTATTTAGTGTAATTTATACCAGGTATACTCATATATCATCACATTATAATATATTGCAGCAAATATTATACATTGCATGTATTCATGTTATAGTGTGATAGGTCCATTTGAATTATTACTGTTATTCTTTTCCTATTTGGTTTTCATGAGCTTCCATAGATGTATTCATTTTTTCTATTGAGATATAATTGACATATAGCATTATATTAGTTTCAGATATATAATATAGTGATTTGATATTTATATACATTCCACAATGATCACCACAATAAGTCCAGTTAACATCTGTAGTTACAAACAATTTTTTCTTGTAATAAGAACTTAGAAGATTTACTCTCTTAGAAACTTTCAAATATGCAATACATTGTTATTAGCTATAGTCACCATGCTGTACATTACATCCCCATGACTTATTCTATAATGGGAAGTTTGTACTTTTTGGCCCCTTCACCTATTTTGCCCACCCCCCCAGCCTCCACCTTTGGCAACCACCAATCTATTCTCTGTATCTATCAGTTGGTTTGTTTTTTTGTTCTTGATTTTGTTTAGATTCCACATAAAAATGAGATCATACAGTATTTCTCTTTCTCTGTTGGATTTGGTTTAAAGTAATATGGTGGTGGTGGAGAGAGAGATATCTAAGGAGGAGAGATGAAACAAAACTGACACATTCTGCAGGGTGTAACTAGAATCCTGGAGAACCCTGCTGCTACTTAAAGTAACAGGTACTTTGGGCCACCCTAGTAACAATACATTCACATAGCAATACTTCTCTTTCTTTAAAGAAAAGGAAATTAAGGAGTGAACATGTGTGTGCATGCACACACACACACACACAAGGTGGTAAAAGTTGGCTGGTCAAGTGATATTCCAGTATTTCAACCAGTGGAGGGGCTGTGGTGCCTGAAGTTCATAGCCCTGGTCCAGGGCTTGCCAGTAACCAACAATTATAAATTCTCACAAAAAAGTTTTATACAAATATATAACTCATCTTTAAGGACTCTTCTAAGTCCAGAATGAAGGTAACCAAAGTGGAAAAAATGAGTATTTAAAAATTGTTTTCTGGTCAAAATAGTGGAGGAGTGTATCAGCATTTATAGGAGATTCAGGAACAAAGTAAATGGTGCTCAATTTTCTCTCCCTCAGAACAAAGTGTGCTGAGTAAATGGCATTGTAAAACTGACGTTTCCCAAAGAAAGGCTTGTCTGTTGACATGTGCTAAATGCTTCACTCTTTCTTTTTATTTTCCTCCAAAACAGCGAGGGCTCTGAGCGTGTAACTATTGATCTGATTAGTCCATTATATCTATGATTTTCTTTGTGTGTCCTGTCTTAAACAAGTCTCCTATATTTCAACTCAAAAATACAAATCATAAATCATAAAGAGAAAATGTCACCTTTTCCAGAAAGATTTAATCATTGTTTTGACTATTCTGCAATTCCGGTGCATCAAAAATGCAGTGAACTTGTAAATAAAAAATTGACTATTTAACATTTTTAGAAAATAGCTCTGGTATAGAGGTGGGGCATAAGTATACCTTAAAGGACTGAGATTCACCCTGCATTTCAATGATATAGGAGGGAAGAATAGCTGAGTGGGCTATATACATGGGCTCTTGAGTCCTCTGTAATTTGTTTGAAACCAGACTTCTTCCACTTGCTAACCGTGTAAAGTTGGACAGGTCATCCTGCTTCTCTTCAATTGCCTCATCTGCAAAATGGGAGCAACAATAATGTCTACTTAATTTTGTCATGAGGATTAAATGAGGTACTAATGTATTAAGTGCTTAGAATAATGCCTGCCCCATAGTAAGTGCTCGTTAATATCAGTTGCTCTAACAATCTGTTATTTTTGCTACTAGAACTACCAGAATACTAAGTATGAGAAGTTTCTCTAGGAAACAGAAACTTAAACTATTTTAACTATGAAAAATAAAGTTTTTTTCAAATCTCTAAAATAATTATTACTTTCTTCTGGCATACGTGGAGAGTAGAATTATTTAAAAATATTGCTGGGATCTCAGATGGCTTGTATAAATGAATAATAATCTTTTCAAGAAAGTGCCTTGTTTTCTTTTTTCTCCAAATACTCTTTTATTCCAGATTTAATTTTTCACTATAACCCATATATTTGGAAAAAACGTGAATACTAATATTTCATGTTATTTTTACGTTTAAAGTTATAACAGCCTAAATGAAAAAATTTCAAATTACAACAGAATGTGTACCTGATCTCAACGCCATTTTGAGATAAACTCTGGGATTTTATTTATTGAAGTCAGTGCAGTATCACCCTTAAGCATAGTTTCTCTCTATGGTATATTGTCTGACAATTTGTATGGTTCATGACAATTGAGGAGTATTTCTAACACATATGGTTTATGCTTTGCCAAAATCCCGAACAGTCAAGGAAGTAAAATCAATCAAGCATTAAATATGTGTATGAGTAAAAAAGAGTTTGCTTGATAGAAATTTTAATACATAGTTTAAACAGTTACTAAAAATTACCAATATTTGATTAAGAGATTATGATCCGTTGAAGTAGGCAATTAAATCTTAGGTCCATTGCTGCATCATATGTCACTACGTCATATACATTGTATTTTAGGCTTATAGGGAGCTTTAAAATAGCATATCCTGTACAATTACATGAGTTCTATGAATTTTCATCCTTCAATGAGCATCCTACCTTTGTCATTGCTTCCATATTTTCATATATATTTATATCTCTATAACTGACAGATAAATACATTTGCTTTCTCTAACAGAATCTTCAAGGTATTCTTTTAGATGTAAATATTCATAAATATTCCAAGCATTTCCTTGTCTTCCTATTCTACTTTTTTAAAACATCCTCCCTTTTCTTCCTACCTTCTCTTCCACTGCTGGGGATGACAGGTGGGATGATGTCAGCCTCACAGCCCGGCAGGGTGGTGACGGAAAAGGCGCAGCACAAGGTCCTGGCGCCTGAGAAAGCTGGAAGCTAAGGGGGAGGGTATGCTGTAGAGGCTTGGGGGGCAGAGCCCTGAGGGACCAGGCACACATGTGGCCTGTAAAGGAGACAGCAAAAGAGAGAGCCAAAATGGTTGTGAATTGGAAGAAATTAGGCAAATAAGTAAGTGTATTGACAGTTGTGGGGGTCAAGTTTTTTAGTGTCTGAAAAAGGATTAGTCGTTATGGAAAGGAAACAGCTGAAAAGAATCCCAAGGTATTGCATTGAAAATTGGAAGTATTGGAAAGATTGGTATGAACTCATTGATTTCCATTATGTACACACACACAGAAATAAAAAATAGGGATAGATGTGTGTGTTTGCATACATATACATACAGCCAAATCTTGTTACCATGGTAGCTATGTTCTATAAAATTCTGTGGCCACGGAATTAGCAAATATTGAACCTTTGCTTCTAGGAAAAATACAGTTAGGTTCCTGCAAATTTTGGTCACATTTTCATCAACTGATCAATACAGAACTGTTTTATGTGTTTCTGTTTAAAGACACCTTATTCAGGGGCCAGCCCATTGGCACGGGGTTAAGTTCCCTCACTCTGCTTCGCTGGCCTGGGTTTTGCCAGTTTGGATCCTGGGTACACATCTAGCAGCGCTCATCAAGCCATGCTGAGGTGGCATCCCATCTGGAAAAATTCCAAGGGTGTATAGCTAGGATATACAACTACGTACTGGGCTTTTGGGAGAAAAATTTAAAAAAGAGGAAGTTTGGCAACAGATGTTAGCTCAGGGCCAATTTTCCTCACCAAAAAAAAAAAAAGCATACCTTAAAAAAAAGATATCTTATTCAATACATAGTATTGATTCATGGCCAGCAGCACTATAACGCATGCCTGAAGGAAGCTTATCTAACACACATATTTATTTTGTAAGACATGCCACAGGCTTCTTGTACTTAAGAATGTTAGCAATTTAGCACTATCCTTGAAGGCCATTTTAAACAGCAAAATCACCAACAAAAGCAAAATTGAAAAACAGCACTAAATAAACCGCAGAAAAGACACTTGTTTACAGTGTGAGTTGAAATAAGGAGAATTGCCTTGTTTGACCTTAGGTGGGAATGTGTTTGTAGAGAAACTCAAATTTACCATTCTGTGCATTTCATGAATGAAGGAAAAACACCCAGATACTGATTTGGAGGTTACAAATAAATTTTAAGGAGTAGGCAAATTTACAAAAATGGAACCCATGAATAACGAGGATCGACCACATATCTATATGTCTACATACTTGTACCTATTTCTTAGCTCTGTCTATTGGGAAAGCTGAGAAACACTGAGCACATCCAGTGTCAGGATATGGTATCTAAACACAATCCTCTACTAAAAGGAATCAGGGAGCTTTTCAAAAATTGCTGATTTCAGAACTTGCACAAAAAAAAGTATTCGATGAGCATGGAACATTGTATCGGGCCAAAGAATAAGGGACAAAAAAAGTACTCAAAGAGTAATGGAGCACACGAAAAGAACACAGGAGCCAGCTTGAAGGGGCTCCCCCTGGCTAAGTTTAGGATCATTTCAGCATCAAAAAACTAATGGAGTATTAGACTACAACCCATCGAATAAAATAGGAATCCGTTAAACCACATGTATATGTGTGTGTGTGTGTGTGTGTGTGTGTGTGTGTATGAAAAGCTCCTGCTTACAGAGGAAAACCAGTGAATAAATGTAAAAAAAAATGATAGAAACCATATAATTACTATTTGACAGTCATCACAGTGGTAGTTGGTAGGTATGGGAGTTATCAATGGATTCTAAGGATGGTGGGAAGATGTTTGATGAACGGGATATTAGCATATGTGACAATATTTTTTCACAAAATATTAATCAAAACTTCACAAAAATGAAATCATTGTATAGAATTTTTAAAATTACTCAAAATTACTTTTCAATTAATAATAATTAATATTCTTCAATTAATAATAAAATAATTTCTTTAAATTTTAACCTTCTTTGGGGAACACAATGATTATTTTATTCTATTAACTTGTATAAATATTCTTGCACTAAAGGTTTTTATTTTATTCAATGGTTTAGTATATCTTTGTCTCCCAACTAGATTGGAATTACCTGGAGGAGAAAAACATACCAAATTCTTCCTAGGCATTGTTCTCAGTAACAATCACAGCTAAATCATCTAAATGTTGCTGTACCACCATCATCGTTATGATCATGAATGTCTGTATCACAGTAGATACCCAATGATTTGTTAGGCCAGAGACCCTGCTGTAGTACTGGAAAAAGCAGTCTCATGTTTTTAGACACTTTCTCATGCCATCCCAGTCCTATGGTTCCCATGGACTCTTTCATTTTAACACATGACCGCATTGTATGGACCACTGTTTATCATCCAGAGCTGAACTGGGATAAACACGTAGTTCTCTGAGCCTTTCAAAACTGAAACAGGGGCCCTTCCAAGGTGGCAAATGTGTGAGATATGAGGTCTGAGAGTCTTTGAATATATGTCCTTTAACACATGGAACAAGCACACCAGAGTGAAAGTATTATTATTATTACTAAATAATATCAAAGACATAGGTAAATGAAAGATGAAGAGATTGGTTCCTATGGTGTCTGAAATTCTCCTCTGATTGATGCTTCCCAAGATTTTGTTACTTCACTCCTCAGTTTACCTCTAAGTTAACACATTTCCTCTTCATGAGCCATGGAGCCATTGTCACTTGCGAAAAACAATTCTGGTTAAATAAATTATCTTCCATCTTCTCATCTTATTTATCAAAAAAAAACAACAATATCAAATATTTTTGAAGTAATAAAGTCTGCAGAAAGAATCTCCTTTATCAAAATAAGGGTATATATAGAATACCTATATATTGTAATCGCCTTTTTCATAAATATCATGTAAAAATGTAAAATAAATAGTTACTTTTCATGGACAAAGAAACAAGAATTTAGACAGATTTCAGAGGAAAGTAGAAAGTTAATGATCTGCAAAAATTTTGCCTTTGGAGTCTGAAGAATGCTGAGACTCCATGAACCTGTTTTTCACAGTCCTCATTTGGCAACAGTAGAAATGTTAAAGCTGCCATAATGAATTCGTTCTTTGATGTATATGTCACAGAGAGATTTATGATGTGTTATTTTACTACTTATGAAGATTGCATTACTTCCCTCAATGTATAAAAAGTTAAAGAATACAAAAATTTACACAATACCATTTCCAATTTCCTTGCCTGTAAACCCAATTTTAAAGTACCAGCCACTGTTAATTAATATTAAATCTAAATGTCTGTATTATATTAATGGAACAGGTCATAAGTGAAATGAGAAGAGAAAATAAACAGAGTAATAAAGCAGAAATAACCTGGAAAAGCAAATAGTAGAAGCTAACTAAGGTAACACATATTGCCCAAATCTGTATGGTAGGTTTACCACTTTCAAGCTCAGTGAACTTGGGCAAATTTCCAAACCTTTCTGCCTTTCTGAGGAGAGTAATATGACCAACCTCATAGTGTTACTGTGACTGTTAAATCAATGAGTATATGTAAAGCTCTTAGAATAGTGCCTGGAGTCTATTACACTTTCATGTTAGTATTTTTAAATAAGATCATTTTTGTTTACTACACTACAATTTTAAAAAGTTGTGGATAAGTAAAATGATCTAAGAGATTTAAGGTTGCTTAAAAGTTAAAAAATTTGTTTTCAGATGCCTAAATCTGGTCTGTCATTACACCTTATCCACAGCACACAGTATTTTGTTCAGATGGGTTATGAAATGAAATTCACGGAATAATATCTAGTCTATTGCTCTGTGCCAAAGAAAAGTGTCTATCTAACTTTTATGTGGTAGAGTTAGTTCTCTAAATTAGCTTTGCACAAACTCAGTATCATCAAAGAACAATTTATTGCTCTATAATAAATAATCCCACTGATAGTAAAAACTGGAATCACCGTATTGATGTACTATTTTACTATTTATTTCTTTTGGTTTTCAAGCAGGAATACGTATTTTTATTTCCTTGACTAAAAAAAGTTAAGAAACTTCATTTATTATTAGTCATTTAGGTATTTTGTCTTGTGAAGTGACTGATTAAGTTTTTGTATTCTTATTGGCTTGTCTGTCTTTTTTTTTTCATTTACAGGAGTCTATCTGTCTGTATGTCTATTTATTTATCCTGTGTTATCTATCCATCTTGTGTCATGTGTATTGTTTGCAAATATCTTCTCCCCCATTATAGCATTTTTTCACTCTTGTAATGGCATATTTTTAAGAAAAAATTCCTAATATTGTTCAGTTTATCATATCTTTCCTTTTGGGGTAAGTATATTTTTATCTTAAGAAGTCATTGTCTCCCCCAGTGTCATAAAGATCCATGTCTATGTTATCTTAAAGAAACTTTAGATTTATATATGATATTTAGATTTACAGTCCATCTTACATTGATGGCTTTTATTGGTTTTTATTTATTTATTTATTTTTTTGGGTGAGGAAGATTGGCCCTGAGCTAACATCTGTGACAGTTTTCCTCCACTTTGTATGTGGGACACTTCCACATCATGGCTTGATGCACATTGTATAGGTCCAGGCCTGGGATCTTTGAACCTCAGGCCACAGAAGCAGAGCATGTGAACTTAACTACTACACCACTGGGCTGGCTCCCATCCTAAATTGATTTTTGTGTATGGTATGACTGTAAGAGAGAAGTCTATCTATCTATCTGTCTATCTATCTATCTATCTATCTATCTATCTATCTATCTATCTATCTAATCTATTTACACACACTCACATACATACACACGCAAAGCATTATATTTCCATTTAAATATCAAATTGACTTGGCACTATTAAGTGAAAAGACCATGCTTTCTCCTTTGTACTTCTGTATCATCTTTGTCATAAATTGTGTTATGAGGGTCTGTTTCTAGAAGATATTATGTTCCACTTGGTAGTTTCTCTAGCTTTGAGTCAAATCCACACATCTTAATAATTATAACTTTATAATCTTGATATCTCTATTGTAATACTTCCAGCTTCGTTCTTTTTTATGATTATATCTCTTCTTACCTTTGAATTTGCACGTGAATTTAGAGTCAATTTACTGTTTCCACTCAAAAAATACATGCTATAACTTTAATTATAGGTGCATTAAGTGTACAGAATGATTTTGGAAGAAGTAACATACTAAAAATATTGAATCTTCCAAACAATGCACATGGTATAGCTCTGTTTAGTTAGTATATCTTTGCATTCTCTCAATAACATTTTGTATTTTTTAGTCGAGAGATTGTGCTTATCATTTACTAGATTTATTCCTAGCTAGAGATGTTTGTTAATATAAGTATAAATTTTAATTTGAATTTTTTGTTGCAGGTATACTAAATAAATTACCATTTTAAATCTTGTTATATTGCTAAATTCATTTATTAATCTCTAACAGTTTATCCATAAAATCCTTTGAATTTCTACACATACCATCAATCTTTTATGAATAATGCCAATTTATTTCTTTCATCCCAATTGTTATAAATTTAATTATCTTTCCTGTCATATGGCTCTGGCTATTCTGTCCAGTGAAATGTAAAATGAAGGCAATTAAAACCTTTTTGGTTCCTTATCTCTAGATAACTACTTTCAATAATTCACCATTTTGTATATGATTCCTGAAGAATTTATGTACATAATCCTATTCAGATTAGGAAGTACTCTTCTGTTCCTGGTTTGCTTATATTTTCATTTTCATTCTTTGGTAACATCAGTGAGTGTTACTAACTGTTGAATTTTAAGAGATTACTTACATCTACTGTATTAGAGTGTAGTGTTAGATTTTAACCAGTCTAACTTTTGTCTTATAATTAGAGTACTTTGCCCATTTACATTTAAAATAAATTCTATATTGTGTTTATATCTGTGATCTTACTATTTGTTTTCTATTCAATCGACTTAATCAAATATATTTCATTGTTTCTTTCTTCCCTCTATTAACATGTTAATTGTACATTTCTTTATTATTTATCCAGAGGTTAAACTAAATGTTAAATCTTTCATTCTTGAATTAAAGCCTAATACAAATAATTAATTTAACCATTTTCTTGATTTTTCGAGAACTCTAAAATAATCCAATTGCTAGCCTCTTTTCTTATGTGTCATTGTTCCTACGTTTTAATTCTATGTAATTATTTAAACTGCATGTCATTTATTATTGTTATTATTACTGCTACTATTTTGTTGAATTAATATTCATTTAAATTTGTCCACATATTTAACCTTTTGGGTATTTGAATTTTAATGTATTTGTCTAAAATCCTTTTACTTTTTCTAAAGAATCATTTTAGTATTTCCTTTCGTTTTCGTGTGCTGGCAATAAATTCTTCGCGTTTGTTTGTTGTCAATTGTTTCCTTGAAGCATCTTAATAATCTCATTCCCTTAGCTTTAGGCTTCCATTATCACTATCAAAAAAATTAGTTTGTCATTCTTGTTGTTGCTTTGAAGATAATAGATTTTCTCCCAGGCTGCTGTTTTTGCTTTGAGTTTTTGTTTTTTACATTTCTATCCTGATAAGCCTCAGGTAGTTTGCTCTATACTTATTCCACTTGGGGTTTACAGAGATTCTGAATCTGTACTGTAATATCTCAGTTTAGCTTTAGAGAATTCTTGGTGACTTAAAATCTTTATTCTGTACCTTCTTTCACTCTTCTCCTTCTAAAACTTAATTTAAACATATGTTAGACCTGTTAATTTTGTCCCATATATCTGTTCTGAATTGTCCATAAAATTTTTCTCTGGCCTGGATTCTAGATGTTTTAAAATGATTTATCTTCCTGTTTATTAGTCAATTCTTCTTTTGTGTTTGACTTTATATTAATAGCAACTAGTAAGTTAATTTTGATTATTTTATTTATTTATATTTTTTCAATTATTTTATTGAGAGGTGATAATTGTTTATAACATCGTGTAATTTCAGGTGTACGATACTATTTATCAGTTTCTGTATAGATTGCCTTGTGCTCATCACCAATAGTCTAATTTTTATCTGTCACCATATATATGTGCCCCTTCACCCATTTCACCCACCCTGCTCAACCAAGCCCCTTCACCCCTGGTAACCACTAATCCATTGCTTTTTAAAATTTTTTGAGGAAGGTTAGCCCTGAGCTAACAACTTCTGCCAATCCTCCTCTTTTTCCTGAGAAAGGCTGGCCCTGAGCTAACACCTGTGCTGATCTTCCTCTATATTTTTTTATATGTGGGACGCCTGCCACAGCATGGTCCATGCCCAGAATCAGAACCCATGAACCCCAGGACACTGAAGTGGAGTGTGCGGACTTAAAAGTTATGCCACTGGGCTGGCCCCACACTGATTTCTTCAAGTTCTTTGGATAAATACCCAGTAGTGGGATAGCTGAATTATATGGTATTTCTATTTTTAATTTTTCACGAAGTCTCCATACTGTTTTCCATAGTGTCTGCACAAGTTTTCATTCCCACCAGGTGTGTATGAGGGTTCCCTTTGCTCCAAATCCTCTCCAACGTTTGTTATTTTTTGTCTTGTTAATTATAATCATTCTGACAGCTGTAAGGTGATATCTCATTGTAGTTTTGATTTGCATTTTCCTAATGATTAGTGATGTTGAAGATCTTGTCATGTGCATGTCGGCCATCTGTGTATCTTCTTTGGAAAGATATCTGTTCATATCCTCTGCCCATCTTATTTATTTATTTATTTTTTAAAGATTTTATTTTTCCTTTTTCTCCCCAAAGATCCCCGGTGCATAGATGTATATATTTAGTTGTGGGTCTTTCCAGTTGTGGCATGTAGGATGCCGCCTCAGCATGGCTTGACGAGAGGTGCTATGTCTACGCCCAGGATCTGAACCAGCAAAACCCTGGGCCCCCGAAGCGGAGTGTGTGAACCTAACCGCTTGGCCATGGGGCCAGCCCCTCTTCTGCCCATCTTTGGATCAGGTGGTTGTTTTTTTGTTGTTGAGTTGTATGAGTTCTTTATATTTTGTGGAAATTAACCCCTTGTCAGATATATGATTTGCAAATATTTTCTCCTAGTTGATGGGTTGTCTTTTCGTTTTGTTCATGGTTTCCTTTGCCTTGCAGAAGCTTTTTAGTCTGATATAGTCTCATTTGTTTATTTTTTCTTTTGTTTCCCTTACCTGAGTAGACATGGTATTCGAAAAGATGCTGCTAAGACCAATGTCAGTGTACTACCCATATTTTCTTCTAGAAGTTTTATGGTTTCAGATCTTACATCAAAGTCTTTAATCCATTTTGAGTTAATTTTTGAGTATGGTGTAAGATAATGATCTGTTTTCATTCTTTTGCATGTGGCTGTCCAGTTTTTCCAAAACCATTTTTCAAGAGTCTTCCCCCTCTCCATTGTGTGTTCTTGGCTCCTTTGTCAAATATTTACTGTCCATAGATCTATGGTTTTCTTTCTGGGCTTTCAATTCTGTTCCTCTGATTTGCGTGTTTGTTTTTATGCCAGTACCATGCTATTTTGATTACTATAGTTTTGTAGCATATTTTGAAGTCATGTGATGCCTCCAGCTTTATTCTTATTTCTCAGCTGCGTTGACTGTTCAGGATTTTTGTTGTTCATCTAAATTTTAGGGTTCTTTGTTCTATTTCTGTGAAGAAGGTCATTGGGATTCTGATTGGGATTGTGTTGAATCTATATATTGTTGTAGGTAATAAGAACATTTTAACTCTGTTTATTCTTCCAGTCCATGAGCATGAAATGTCTTTCCATTTCTTTATATCTTTTTCAACTTCTTTCAATAATATCTTATAGTTTTCATTGTATAGGTCTTTCGCCTCCTTGGTTAAATTTATTCCTGGATATTTTATTCTTTTTGTTACAGTTGTAAATGGGATTGTCTTCTTGATTTCCCTTTCCACTAGTTCATTATTAATGTATAGAAATGCAACTGATTTTTGTAAGTACACTGCAAATTTGCTGTAGTTGTTGATTATTTCTTGTAATTTTCTGATGGACTCTTTAGGGTTAACTATATGTAGAATCGTGTCCTGCAAACAGGGAGAGTTTCATTTCTTCTTTTCCAATTTGGATTCTTTTTATTTCTTTTCTTGCCTAATTGCTCTGCCCAAAACTTCCAGTACTATGTTGAATAGGAGTGAATAGGAACACCCTCGTCTTGTTCCTGTTCTCAGAGGGATGGCTTTTAGTTTTTGACGAATAAGCATGATGTTGGCTGTGGATTTGTCATACATTGCCTTTATTATGTTGAGGTACTTTCCTTCTATATCAATTTTATTGGGAGTTTTTATCATAAATGGTTGTTGAATCTTGTCAAATACTTTTTCTGCATCTATTGAGATGATCGTGCAGCTTTTATTCCTCATTTTGTTAATGTAGTTCATCACATTGATTGATTTACAGATGCTGAACCATCCCTGCATCTTTGGTATAAATCTCACTTGATCCTGGTCCTTTTAATACGTTGCTGTATTCGTTTTGCAAATATTTTGTTGAGGATTTTTGTATCTATTTTCATCAGCGATATAGGCCTATAATTTTCCTTCTTCACGTTGTCTTTCTCTGGTTTTGGTATCAGGGTGATGTTGGCATCATATAATGAGTTAGGAAGCATTCTGCCCTCTTCAATTTTTTGGAATGGTTTGAGAAGGATGGTATTAAATCTTCTTTGAATGCTTGGTAGAATTCTCCAGAGAAGCAATCTGGTCCCGGACTTTTGTTTTTCAGGAGGTTTTTGATTACTGTTTCAATCTATTTACTTGTGATTGGTCTATTCATATTCTCTATTTCTTCGTGATTCAGTTTCAGAAGGTTGTATGAGTCTAAGAATTTATCCATTTCTTCTAGGTTATCCAATTTGTTGGCATATAGGTTTTCATAGTATTATCTTGTAATCCTTTGTATTTCTGTGGTATCAATTGTAATTTCTCCTCTTTCATTATTAATTTTATTTATTTGAGACTTCTATCTTTTTCCTTAGTGAGTTTTGCTAAGGTTTCTCAATTTTGTTTATCTTCTCAAACAACCAGCTCTTAGTTTCATTGATCCTTTCTACTCTTTCTTTTAAATCTGTTTCAATTATTTCTGCCCTAAACTTTATTATTTCTCTCCTTCTGCTGACTTTGCTCTCTGTTGTTTTCTTTTTCTAGTTCTGTCAGGTGTAGTGTAAAATTACTTATTTGAGATTTTTCTTGTCTGTTGAGGTGGGCCTGTATTGCTATGAATTTCCCTCTTAGAACTGCTTTTCTTCATCCCATAAGAGTTTGTATTGTGTATTTTCATTTTCATTTGTCTCCAGGTACTTTTTTATTTCTCCTTTGATTTCTTAATTGATCTAATTGTTGTTCATTAGCATGTTGTTTAGTCTCCACATATTTGTGACTTTCCCAGCTTTTTTCTTGTAGTTGATTTCTAGTTTCACAGCGTTGTGCTCAGAAAAGATGCTTGATATGATTACAATCTTCTTAAATTTATTGAGGCTTGCCTTGTTTCCCAACATATGGTCTACCTTTGAGAATGTTCCATGTGTGCTGAAGAAGAATGTATATTCTGCTGTTTTTGTATGGAATGTTCTCTCTCTCTCTCTCTCTCTCTCTATATATATATTAAGTCCAATCTGGTCTAGTTTTTAATTTAATTCCACTACTTCCTTGTTGACTTTCTATCTGGATGATCCATCCAATGATGTAAGTGGGGTGTTGAGGTCCGCTTAGTTGGTAGTATCTCCTTTTAGGTTTGTTAATAATTGCCTTATGTACTTTGGTGCTCCTGTGTTGGGTGCATATATGTTTATAAGTGTTATGTCTTCTTGATGTAGAGTCCCCTTTATCATTATATACTGCCTCTGTTTGTCTCTCTTTACCTGTTTTATCTTGAAGTCTACTTTGTCTGATACAAGTATGGCAATGCCTGTTTTCTTTTGTTTGCTGTTAGTTTGGAGTATCATCTTCCATCCCTTCTCTCTGAGCTTACATTTGTCTTTAGAGCTGAGGTGTGTTTCCTGGAGGCAGCATATTGTTGGTCTTGTTCTTTAATCCATCCTGCTACTCTGTGTCTTTTGATTGGATAATTCAATGCATTTGCATTTAGAGTGTTTCTTGATATATGAGGGCTTAATACTGCCATCTTATCACACGGTTTCTGGTTCTCCTGCATGTCCTTTCTTGTCCCATGTATAGTGGGCTACCAATTTGATTAGGTAGTTTTCTATTTTGGTTGTCTTCATTTTCTCCTTGTTTATCATATATGTCTTTGTTCTAATTATTTGTTTAGTGGTTACCATTAGGTTCATATAAAAAGTCTTGTAGATGAGATAGTCCATTTTCTGATTGCCTCTTATTTCCTTAGACTATACTGATTCCATCCCTTTCCTCTTCCTCTTCTAAGTTATTTTTATCATATCTATTCTATCATGTATTGTGAGTTTGTTGTTAAGGTGATGATATAATTTTTATTTTGGTGTTTTCCTTTTCTTTATCCTTGATGTAAGAGTTAAGTATTTACCACCCTGATATGATAAAGAGCTGCCATTTTCTGATTATTACCTACCTATTCATCTCCTTGCTCAGAGCTTTGTAGCCCCTTTCCTGTTTTTGTTGTTTTTTCCTTTCAGGTATGAGGCCCTTCTTAGGATTTCTTGTAGGAGGAGTCTTGTTGCCACAAACTCCATTAGCTTTTGTTTATCTGGGAAAGTTTTTATTTCTCTGTCATGTCTGAAGGAGATTTATGCTGGATAGAATATTCTTGTCTGGAAGTTTTTCTCTTTCAGGATTTTGAATATATCATTGCAGTCTCTCCTAGCCTGTAAGGTTTCTGCTGAGAAATCTGCTGAAAGCCTAATAGGGGTTCTTTTGTAAGCTATTTTCTTCTGCATTGATGCCCTTAATATTTTTTCTTTGTATTTGATTTTTTCCAGCTTTACTACTATATGCCTTGCAGAAGTCTTTTTATATTAACATAGTTTGGAGTTCTGGTAGTCTCTTTCACGTGGATTTCTGTCTCCTTCTCTAGGTTTGGGAAATTCTCCACTATTATTTCCTTGAACAAGCTTTCTGCTCCATTTTCCTTCCCTTTCCCCTCTGGAATGTCTATAATCCTTATGTTGCATTCCTAATTGAGTCAGATATTTCTCTGAGAGCCTCTTCACTCTTCTTTAGTCTTCTCTCTTCTCCTCCTTCTGAAGCATTTCTATAGTATTGTCTTCTAAATTGCTAATTTGGTCTTCCATATTGTCAGTTTTGTTGTTCAGGGAGTCCCAAATTTTTAATCTCATCCATTATGCTTTTTGTCTCCAACAATTCTGATTGATTCTTTTTTAAAGTTTCAATAATTTTTGTGAAAAAGCTCTTGAATTTGTTAATTTGACTTTCTGTGTTTTCCTGTAACTCATTGAGTTTTTCATGATAGCTATTTTTGAATTCTTCATCATTTAGGTTATGGATTTCTGTGTCTTCTGGGTTGATTTCTGGGTACTTGCCATTTTCCTTCTGGTCTGGAGATCTAATATACTTTCTCATCCTGCTTGCTGGTGTTGGCTTTTGCCTTCACATGTTGTTATTATCTGGTTGTTGCTGCCATGTGCCTCCACTTGGTGAGGATCAGGTACTGCATATTCTGGGCCCAGCATCATCCCAGGCTTCCCAGCTCTCGCCATTGACTACTTTTCTTACTGTGTGATGCTCTGGCCAATGGCAGATCTGGAGCACTGGGCAGGGGGAGGTGTTTTCTCCTTCTTCTGTACCACCCCCTACCTCTGCTTCTCTCTGTGCAGAGCTCTGGGTGATCACAGGACTGGAGTGCCAGGTGGCGGAAGGGTTACTTTCTTATACCTGCGTACCTCCCCAAACCACTGCTCCTCTCTGTGTGTAGTGCTCTGGTTGCTCATGGGGCTCCACCAGCCACTGCTTCTCTCTCTATGCCATGCTCCCAGCAATTGTGGAGCTGGAGCATGGGGCTGGAGTACCAGGTGGGAACAGGGCACCTCTCCCTAGCTGCGCACCTCCCCTAGCTGGCAACCTTCTCACTGTGCCACTTTCCTGGCAAATGTGGGGCTGGAGTGTAGGAGTGGAGCACTGAGTGGGAACAGGGCGCCTCTCCCAGCTTAGCCCCTCCCCCAGCCAGCCCCTGTCTCACCGTGCTGCTTTCCTGGTTAATGTGGGGCTGGTGCATGGGATTGTAGTGGAGGGCGTGAATGGGGCACCTCTCCGTAGTTATGCACTTCCCCTAGCTGGCGCCTCTCTCACTGGGCCGCTTTCCTGGTGCACGTGGGGCTAGAGCACTGCACGGGAACTGGACACCTCTCCTCAGCTGCTCACCTCCCCCAGCTATGGCCCCTCTCTCTTCACAGGGCTCCTGCCAATCAGCTTCATCTTCTTCCAGAGGATCCAGCCCCACAACTACCTTCAGGCGTATGGCTGCATGAGTCTCCCAGACATCTCCTGCGTTGTGTGTGTGTCCTCTGTTGCTGTTTGAATGTCCTTTTGGTTGTATTTTAGAAGGGAGAGTCTGAGGGAAGAGCTCACTCTGCCATGATGGTCCAAGTTGGATATTTCTTGAAGAATTTCTTCATATTTTTCAAGTCTTAGTTCTCTCTCCTCCTCACCACAAGCCATTTCTATATTTCTGTCCTCTAAATTACTAATTCTGCCCTCCATAACATCAGCCCTAATTTTTTAAGGTTTCTAAATTTTTTTTTTTAATATTATTCATTATCTTCTTCATCACCAGATTTTCTGTTTGATTTTTTTTTTTTTTTTTAGAGTTTCACCCTCTTTGGTGAAGTATTCCTTCTGCTCATTCATTTTATTCCTGGGTTCATTGAACTGTCTTTCTGAGTTTTCTCTGCGCTCTTTGATTTTCCTTATGACAACTATTTTGAACTCTCTGTCATTTAGATTGTAAATTTCTGTGACTCCAGGATTGATTTCTGGAGACTTGTCACTTTCCTTCTGCTCTGAAGTGTTTCTGCAGTTTTTCATGGTGTTTGGTGAACCAATCCTATGCTGAGGCATTTGTAGTAGTTATCAGGCCACAGATTCCACCTGCCACCTCTGGGCAGGGGCAGGAGCTGTGTTTTCTGACCCCCCTGCATCTGCTGGAAATTGTATCTATTGGGTTCATCTGCGTTTACCCACTGGCCACAGCTTCTTGGTGAGTCACACACACACCAGCAGGCACTCTGGTGCAGAACCATTGCCTTGGCCAAGGACCAGTGAAGCTGGTGCACTAGGTGAGAGAGGAGAGATGCATTCTTTCACACATGTGAGCCTGCTCTGTGCTCATAGGCAGTTTTCCTTGGCTGCTGTGCTTGATGGGGACATCCATGCGGTGTCTGAATCTTGCCACTTGGAGTGCAGAGTTCCTGTGGGCTGGGCTGCAACTCCAAAAGCAAAAGTGCTAAAATGCAGGCCTGCCTGCTGCCCCCCCACCCAGTGCCTCCTCTTACAGTCAGGCACCAACTGCTGTGTGAGGATCCACAACCTAGATTGCTGCTGCTGGGGAGGGGGAAGGGATTGCTCACCTTCTGCCCCTGATTCCTGGGGATCCAGTACCCCCACCTTCAGATATATGGCTGCCAGGATGTCTCAGATGTCCTATTGTGCTTTGTAGGGAATCTTCTGTTGGTTAATGAATGTCCATTTGGTTGTCACTTAGTGAGGAAAGACTAAGGGAACAGCTCACTCTGCCGTTTTCTGACATCACTCCACTGAATTATTTTATTTTTAAGTTCTAAAATTTCTATTTTATTCACTTTTACACACTCCAATTCTCTGGTGAATTTGTCCATCTTTTCATCTCTTTTCTTCATTCTTTTCTTTATTTTCTTGATCATAGTTATCACAGTTATCTTAAAGTTATTGTTATTCTCTCCAATATCTGTATCACTTAAGGGTCCATTAGTTTTGTCTATTCTTTCCCATATTTTCAGTTGTTTGGTTTTGTCTTTTGCTCTGCCTGGTAAATTTTCATTGAAATTTGAATATTTTGTATAAAAGTTACAATGTCCTGACAATATTACCTTATTCCTGACAGAATTTATACATATATATATTTTTTTACAACTGTTGCCAATCTTCCTCTTTTTCATTTTTTTTTTTAAAGATTGGCACCTGGGCTAACAACTGTTGCCAATCTTTTTTTCTTTTCTGCTTTATCTCCCCAAACCGCCCTACACCTGGACATAGTTGTATATCTTAGTTGCAGGTCCTTCTAGTTGTGGGATGTAGGACACCACCTCAATGTGGCCTGATGAGCAGTGCCATGTCCGTGCCCAGGATCTGAACCATGGGCCGCCACAGCGGAGTGCGTGAACTTAACCACTCAGCCACGGAGCTGGCCCAGAATTTATATTTTTGTTTGCTAAAGTTTAGGCTATTCATCTTAAATCTGTTAGAGACTGAACTCTATTGAGGAAAGGTTACAGTTTTAATGTAGTTCCATCTACTTCCACTACCTGGCTTCTGTGGAATAACATTCTAGCAGTTCCAACTCTGAGCTGTTGTTAACTGAGCTGGCTGTTAACTCACCTTCTCCCTTGATGGTTTAGGCATTGTGCTTAATACAAGACTGCAAGAATCTCATTTCAGCTTTTCAAAGACTTTCTACTTAGCTTCTTAGACTCCCACTTTGTATTTCAGATAATGGAAAAAAATTTGAGGGGAAAACCAATTGTGTCATGTTAATCAGGCTTTTTTATTTTCTATATGTTGATGCTTTGGCAGGTTGGAAACTTGCTGACCCCAAAAGGACTGCCCCTCCCAAGACTAGCCAATTCCTAGAGATAGTAATGTAGTCACATTCAAGCATGGCTTTCATATGGAAATCAGTGAATCCAAAGCCCATATCCCTAACCACTTCCTTTATTGGACTCTTACACTCTGAGTCATTATCACTCTGTTTCTATCACCTCAGGGCCAGGTATCAGACAACTAAGGAGAGCCCCTACTCCCCAGAGACTACTGAAGTTATTCAAACTAGCCAATCTTAAGACCATTTCCTCTTCCTTGAACATTCATTCCCATGGAAGACTCAATAAAGGCTCTTGCCCACATTTCCCCCTTACACACTCCACCTCCTCACTAACCCTTGTGCTTCTCCCTGTAAGTCCCCTCCTCATGACATAACATGACCCCTCCCCTTGGCATCTGTGAGTATGACAAACTGTCCTTTCAATGGCAGTTTTCTCCTGATCTGTTGGCCTCACCATCTATGAATAATAATAAAACTTACATTTTAATATGTGTATTGAGGTCATTTCTCCACCTCTCTCTTCACATTAAACTGCAAACCTCTAGTGATTCCAATTGCTCTATCTCCACTTCTATGAGAATAACAAAGGCTCTGATATTTTCTATGCCCTCTAGGAGCAGCCCTCTATCTGAGTCTTTCATTCAAAAGTTCACCCACTTACTATTTTTCCAGACTTGGAAAATGTTCCAAGGAAATAGTGGCTAAAAATGTCCATCTACCTCTACAACCACATCTCAGCCCTGAAATTTTCTGCATTTTAGTATTATAACATTTTTTAAGTACCTGAGTACTAAGTCTATTACCATTTCACCCATATATTTTAAATAATAGCCAAATACATAAGCCAGGGTTTCCCCTTCTACCTGACCCCATCCCTTTCCAACATATATGAGAATGTTAGTTGATCCAGCTTTCTGGGGCTCCCAATTATCATTAGCATCGGTATTCTTCTTGCCCTTTGACCAATGAGTAACGTAATTCCAGAATCCCAATTTCAGAATATACTACCGAGGCTAATTTTCAGTGTATTTTCTCCTGATCAGTAGTATATTGTTTGTTTCATTTATATCACTAATTGAAGGTGTCAGTTTTTCAATTAAGAAAAATACATATTTAGAGTATGATCACATATCCTTAATATGCACAAACATGTATCCTAAATGTAACAGAGCAATCTTGCACATCTCACTCCCCTAACGCACTCATGCAATTTTCTTTATGCCTATTGCATCATTTTATTACTTTCACTATGTGTAATCTATATTGACAGATCTTTTGGCACTATTACAGTTGGCTGTACCAAACAATTCATGAACACTGGAAATTTGGTGTTCTTGAAAATCTTCAGTCAGTTACTTCTAAGTTATTATTTAAGTTGTTCTCTGCTATAGACAGTGGATATTATTCATTACATGATACCTTGTATTGATTGCATCCTTTAACTTTAGGGTGAGCTGTTTATTCATTTATAATGTACATCGCATTGTAAAATAATTACCTGGTACAGACAGAAGTACATATTCATCACATTTTCCTAGGACTATGTTAAGTTTCCTGATCATTGTCACAATATAATCTAAAAGAGCCTTTATCATTTGACATTCCACTAATAGACTTTTGAAAGGGGTTTGAAAGTATTGATTTCCATGGTAAGTCACATTCATGCCAGAGGATGGGATAGATGACAATTCAGGAAGCAGGACATTTCCTTCAAGATCAAGGACAAGTTACTGTACCTTTCACTCCTACCACTAAAAATGAGGTATAGCACTTCATAAGTCTTTTTAAATTTTGCAGAATGCATATTCCATACTATAGAATACCACATTAACCATTTATTGAGCAACAGAAGGCTTATGGTTTTGAATGGATATCAGAACAAGAGGAGGCTCTTCAGCAGTTTCACTGCAATATAAGCAGCCCTAGCTTTTGGCTATGTGACTTATCAGATCCAACTGTACCAGAGGTACTTATAATCTCTGGTAGGAAGGTTGCAGAACAGTTCTAGAATGGGGTCATATTCTCTGTACCATTTTAGAAGCAGCTTGTGGTTTGCTACTGGGCTCTAGCCAAGACTGAGCACCTGACCACGGGATATCAAGTGACTATGTGACACGAGATGCCCATGATGAGCTGAATAGGATCAGAACCACCAGATAACAATATCAGGCAGGGACAGCAACAATATATTATACAATGGAAGCAAAACTTTCTTTTTCTTTCTTTTTCATTTTTCCGGGGAAGATTCACTTGGAGTTAACATCTACTGCCAACTTTCTTCTTTTTGTCTGTGAGCTGCCACCACAGCATGGCCACTAATAGACAAGTGGTGTAGGTCTGTGCCTGGGAACCGAACCTGGGCTTCCAAAGCAAAGCATGCTGAACTTAACCACTAGGCCACCAGGACTGGCCAGGAAGAAAAACTTTCTTGGTCAGCTTTGAGAAGATCTGGAGGGCACAAGTAAGTTACTTATTCAGGTGTCCTAGACCTTAATGTTGTCTACCTCATTTGCAATAATGCCTCTGTCTTGGCACATACACACTTATGGCCTTATGGGGATGAATTTACCTGTAACTACCACAATTAGCTAAAGAAAAAAGAAAAATAGAAAAACCCCAGGCTTAGTTCTTAGATGGATTGGCTTGGTTTGCTAATATGAGCCAGACATGGACTACTGTCACACAACTATACTCTCATGAGTATACCTTGAAAGATTTTGTAAGGGAAAATTCTCCCTCTGGGAAGAGCTTCTATCAAGATACATGGTTATCAAATGTATGTGATGGGAAAAATCTGAAATAAGGATAATATGATACCTGGAGAGTAGCAAATAACATGGCTAATTAGCCAGGGGACTGGAAGAAACAATGTTTGAAGACTAGAGATGAGGAAATATGGAGCAGAGACATGTAAATGGACCATGGGAAAGGGTACAAATTGTGTGGAATGCCAGTGCTATCACAATGAGCCAATGAATAGCATAGCCGTGACAACAGGGATGAAAGCAGCCTAGGTGCATGAGAGCATGGGCTCCCTCCCACCAAGGCTCTTCAAGATACTGTTCTTGCTGAATATCTAAACTGTCAGCATCAGAGACCCATGATGTGTCCTTGAAAGAGTATTATTCCTTAGGATAACAAACATATTGATTGGCTCAGTCATAGTCCCCCTTAGAGTGGGAAAAGCATCATTCTTAACATTGATATACATTCCGTGTGGAGGTTTACTTTCCCCACCCACAGTAGTTGGACTAGAATTATTATCTAAGGGCTTATAAAGTGTCTTATTTATAAGCATGGTCTATAGCACAGACCAAGTGACATTCTTTAGAGTTAAGGAAGTATGACAGAAGATCCACTAATTCTATCATATACTTATATACCACATCACCAAATCCTGATATGGACTCCTGAAGCCTCAGCTACAGAGCCAACTGACATTCCGTGGTTTTGAGACAGTTTTGCAAGATGTGGCAAATATTTGGAACCAAAAGCCATTACATGATGCTGTATCCCTTGTAGCTAGAATCCCCTTCTCACCAATATTCCCAGTGGCATATGTGGGGAATTTGTACTTCCTGTCCCCACAACTTAATGCTCTTCTGGATTAGAGTTCCTGCTTCAAGGAAGGACATGATACTACAAGAGAACAAAATGAGTGTTCCACTAAACCTAAAGCTGGAGCCACTACATTAGGGACTTTTCACATAAATAGGGCAGTAGGCAAACAAAGGAATTATTCTACTGGAGTGAATGAGTTAGCACAGTTATTATGAAGAGATAAGGTTGATGTTTTATAATGAAGCAGGACTGATTATTTTTGAAATACAGAGGATCAGTGGGGTGGCCCTTGCTGTTTACATGACCACTGAAAAATGTAAGTATAAAATTGTAGCAACTGTGGTCATACAAAGTCGTGGGAACCAGGGGCATGGACTATTCAGGGAGGAAAGTCTGAATTGTCAATCCACAAGTCAAGCAATCTAGATGAACTGAAATGCTGACCACGGTTGAGGGAAATGTTTAATGGGTGACAGAAAAGGGGAATAATGACTATCAATTACAGCCTTGGGCCAACTACAGAGGTAAGGATCGTAGCTCTGTGGCTAAGTGTTATTTTAAATTGTTATCACTTGTAGAATAAGAGACAAGCAGAGTGCAATCAATGTGGCGCCCAAGTGGATCTGGGTAATGCAAAGGAGGGTCTGGTCTATAGCAAATATTGTTGATGTCTCATCCTCACCCCTTGGCAACTTATTCTTACATTGCCTATCAACAGCTTCTTAATATAAGAATCTATGACTCTGTACTTGAAGGATTTCTATGGACACATGGGAGAATGCTTTTCTTGTGAGCAAAGTAGTCCTGAAGTGCCAAGAAACTAAAATCCACGGGGGCAGCCCTCAATCAAAGGTAAATGCAAATTGGTCAAATATGATCTAGCTGCATGTGTAGCGGGTTATCCCGCAATGGACTGCCTGCAGAGGCAAGCACTTGCCTTCCCTGTATTAATACTTCACTCACCTGTACATACTTCCTGTGCCCACTTTCCAAATAAACAACTTGTTCTCAAAACTTTGTCTCCACATTTGCTTCTTCTTCTTCTTTTTTTTCCCTAGGGAAGATTCACCCCGAGCTAACATCTGTTGCCAATCTTCCTCTTTTTGCTTGAGGAAGATTTGTCCTGAGCCAACATCTATGCCAATATTTCTCTGTTTTGTATGTGGGTTGCTGCTACAGCATGGCCACTGCCAAGTGGTATAAGGTCCATGCCTGGGAAGTGAACCCAGACTGCCAAAACAGAGCACACTGAACTTGACCACTAGGCCACAGGGCCAGCCCCCAGCATTTGCTTCAAAGGAAACTCATTTTAAGGCAGTGACTAACTGAAGAGATTGGAAGTCAAGAGACAAGTAGATCATCAAGTGTTCTTTACTTTGTGTTTATAATTTTGTTTACTTTTCTCCTAACTTTATAACTTTGAACAAAAATGATATCATTTGGGTCCAGGAATTTTTAAGGTTTATCTAGAATAGATAAAACTATGAATAGAAAATAAGATGGATTTTCAAAATACATACACTCTACTCATTTTTCCCCTTACTTTCCATCCTTGTCATCAGATAATCTTATTGGCTGTTTTTTTTTCCAGCCTGAAATCAGGCCAGAAAGAGAAGAGTTGTTTACTAGAAATCTAAATTTTAAATGTATAATCCATTTCCTCTGGGCCTAGAATAAAAATAAATGAGCTCAACAAATATGTCCGTTCAGAGGGAAAAAACATTTTACTATTTATTACATTGTTTGATTGAGGTTGTTAATAGTTGGTACCCCTAACAATAATCATAATTATTAGTGGAGACAAACACCTTTAAGTTCTGAGAAGCTTACATAAGAACTACAGAATGATTATTATAATGGTCACTGCAATGAAACACAATATACAAGACAAATGATGACATGTTAACTAGATTGTGTTGTCACTGTTAATGCCACCAAATAGTAAACATGACTAAAAACATTTGGTAGCAGATATTCATTAAACATCAATGTTTTGCCAGATACTCTGCTAGGTTTGGTGGATATAAAGATGACTTACATGTGGTTCCATATCTTATGTCATAAACAGTGTCTGCATTTCTTTATGAAGTTTATCCTTGCTGTCCTTTATGAAGTTTACCCTTTATGAAGTTTATCCTTGCTTTATGAAGTTTATCCTTGCAGTTATCCTTGCTGTCTTATTTATTGACGGGGACTTGAATGACAAGAAAGTACCAAAAGACTGCCACTATAATATTTACCTAGAGCTCATGTTTCTGATGGTCTAGCAAAATGCACAATGAAATATTTAAGCCATTTAATTATTTCTTGTGCAAACTGTTGTAGCTACTATACCTATAGTTGGTCTAGATGTGAATGACTTGATAATTGCAGAGAGAAATAGAAAACATTTTTATTGCAAATTATTAGTGTGTGAAATAAGGTACAGTCATTGGTTGCTTAACAGAGGGGACATATTCTGAGAAATGAATCATTGGCTATGTCATTGTTCTGTAAACATCATAGAGTGTACTTACACAAACTGAGATGGTATAGCTTACTACACATCAGGGCTATATGGTACTAATCTTATGGGATCACCATTGTATATGCAGTCTGCTATTGACTAAAATGTCATTATACAACACATAGCTATATACTAATGTAAATATTTAATCTTGGATTTGGTACCTCAAAGCAAAATTAGAGACAAGGATCTAAATGCAGATAGTTTACTTAAGATGCAATCCCAGAAAGCAACAAGAGCAAAACATATAAAGAGTGAATTATCAACTTGCTGGTAGGAATGGAAAGTCATACAGGCACTAGGGAAAACAGTTTCTCAGTTTCTTAATAAACTAGACATACAAGCACTAAATGACTCAGTAAACGCAATCTCAGCATTTATCCCAGAGAAATGAAGATTTATGTTTACACAAAACCTGCACATTGGTGTTTGTAACAACTTTATTTGTTATAGGCAAAATCGGGAGACAATTCAGATATTTTTCAATGAATGAATGGTTAAAGAAGCTGTGGTACGTGCATAGCATAGAATATTACCCAGCAATAATAAGAGAACAAACTTTTGATACACAAAACTTTCTGAATGAACTACCGGAGAATTATGTTGAGTGAAAAAGGTCAACCTCTATATGATTCTATTTATACAACATTCATGCAATGACAAAAGTATAGAATTAGAGAACAGATTAGTGGTTTCCAGGGGCTGCAAAGTGAGAAGTGGGGCAGAAATGGGTGTGGCTATAAAAGCCAACATGAGAGCTACCTTTGGTGATGGAAATGATCTGTATCTTTGTTGTATCAATGTCATTACCCTGTTCTGCAAGATGTTACTATTGGAGGAAACTGACAAAAGGTACATGAGATCTCTCTGTACTGTTTCTTGTATCTTACAACTGGATGAGAATCTACAATTATATCAAAAGTTTAATTTAAAAAGTGACACAAATGTCTATACACAGAGTTTACACTCTAGTGGAGTAATAGACAATAGACCAAATAAATCAATACAATGTTAAATATAAGACAAGATAAGTAACAAGGACATAAAAAATATAGAGAAGTGAGTTGGATGCAAAGAGTAGAGTGCGATGTTAAGTGAATGAAAAATATCAGAGGTTATATCTAAGTAATGAATTCAAGAGAATGGAGGAGCAGGTTCTGGAGTTAATGTATGAAGAGGATTCCAGGAAGAGGGAACAGCATGTGTAAAGACTCTAAAGACATCACTGTGACTGGAGAAATGTGATAAAGCAATAGAGTAAAAGGATTTGAGGTCATGGAGGAAACGGAGTAGATCAGATAGGGTTTTGTTGAATACTGTAAAGACTTTAGCTTCTCCTCTCCGTGAAATGGGGCAGATAAAAGGAGAGAGGTGAGAATTTCCAGCAGGGTGTTTAGAATCTAGAACTGACTTTATCCTGAATCAACTGCCAGTTCCAAGACTAAGATCCAGTCTATGTAATGTGATGTCCTACTCTTCCCATTAGATTCTTGGTCTGCTTGTTTCCACCTGAATCCTTATAAAGTCCACCAAACAACCAACCCAACACTTGTGTGTTTCCAGCAAATTTCTGTGTCTCTGTCAGCATAAAAACTTAAAACAAAGAGACTACCATGATAAATATTATCTAAGGGACACCAAGACATGCAAGACAGGATTTTTTTCCAACAGGATTCTATAGTCTGGTCGAGAAAAAATAAAAATGGAAAAAAGAGACAGAGCAAAATGTGGAGGTGACCGACGATATATCAACCATGTTCTACGGTGGAAAAATAGGAATAAATGATTAATTCTAAGAGAGTAAAATAGGCAATTCATTATGGGGGAGACAATCAAACTGAATCTTGAAATATATGTAGGATTTCACCAAACATAGGTGAGATAAAAGTATAATAAATGCACAACTTTTGCAGAGACAAAAGGTTGGAAACAATCTTTCAAGTATAAATTTGGCTAATATTAATTTTGTCGCACATTTTTTGTCAGTTTTGACATTTTCACTATAAGATTAGTGTGTGGATGTTAAAGGTAAAGTAGGTAGAAATAATGACAATTACAAGAAATATTACTTTGATGAGTTGCTAAGTTTGAGGAGAAATCTTAAAATCTTTACTTAAGTATAACTATTTTTATAATGTAGATATTTTTCAACCTGATTTTCCAAAATATTTACCTTGAAAAACAAAATTATAATTCAAAGAAACTATTTATGAGCACAGGAATTTGATGAAACAAGATCCTGTATATTGTAGCAGAAATGTTGCTCTGTTTATGTAATGAATACAATATGCCTTGTTATGACAATGTAATTAATTTTCATATGATAGTTTTAGGAAGTAATTCTAAACTGCATGGAGGAGCACAGGAAGATATGGTTAATCTTTTTTATGGAATAAATTCCAGAATATACTCAAAATGCAGCAAACCAAAGGGGTTATAATCTTTAAAAATATAAAGTGACATCTAAATTCATTCTTTCACAAAATCATTTTCTCCTGATGCCATACTAATACATTAATGCATTATAAAAATATATAACAGAGACTTTCCCTTTAAATTTATTTAATAATGACCACTAAGTCTGATGATGTAAGATTAAGTCCAGGAGAATAAGGAGAAGGAGAAGGAGGAGAGATAAGCCCTTGAAAAGTGTTTGGGACAAAATTCTCCATCAGTCTCACATTTGTGCACATCTTGTGAGCCAGGCAGTAGTTGCTTTGTTCCAGATGATCATTTCAAGAATGTTTGTGTAGCAAATAATCTTGGAAGAAAGAAATTATGTCTCCCTTCAGAGCGAAGGACAGGTTTGTTTAAAATCTTAGAGATATAGATAGTGGCCCCCTCTGGAGCACAAGGAAGATATATTTACTGTCCAGTATGATAAAGATAATATCTCCTATTGGAGGAAAGCCCAGGTATTTTTTGCTGTCCATTAAAAAGGATTTGGGGTCAGGATTCCTCTCCCATAATACCACCCATTGGCACCTGCCGGTGTTAACTGGTGCTTTCCACGGTGCCTTCTGAGAATTGGCAAACTTGTACAAGAAAACTCTAATACTCTGGCTACCGCCATTGCTAGGAGTAATAATGTCCTTTGTCTCTAACCCAGGAGTCTTGTATCTCTTGTCAGCATCTATGAAACTGTAGCAGGCTAACTTGTTAGTTTGCAAGTAGGGTAAAAATCTCAGACACTTAGTTCCTGACAAGATGATGATTTCTATCTTGGTATTGAGGGAGTTTTTTAAATTGCATTATCTTGATTACTCACAATAGTTTTTCAGCACATTAGCAGTCCTCAAATTGCAGAATATGCCCTTAGAGTTCTCTGTCAGCCAGGGCATTAGTGATAGTATCCAGAGCTGCATTGCTCCACACTTGGAAATATTGAAGACTGGTAAAATTTAAAATATACAATATTCTTAATCTAAGGAAAACTGCTGTTTTCCTTTCCCAGTGTTCTTTGTATGATGTGGTGAGAATTGAGTGTTTTATTCTGGGAGCAATTCTACGAGTGAGAACTGACAGCCTTGTGAACAAACTAATAGCCTGGTCATCAGAGGTTGGCATAGTATTTTTTAGGTTCTTAAAGGCACTTCAAGAAAGAGAAGCAGAGTTCTTGCTAAGAATCTGCTGATAAATAGCACATGTTTAGAATTTGTTATGCTTTTCTTGAAATTTTAAAAAATCAGTCTTAATAGAGTACATTAATTTCTATCTTACCTACATCATCCATGAAAATACATATTTCACAGAGACAACCAGATTAGAAATTCTCCATTCTTGTACATTTTTAAAAATCAGGGCATTTAGAGTTTTTCCAGATTACGATACTAAAAATATGCATCTAATTTCAATCTCCCTGGTAAAATTACAACAAAGAGAATATTTTTTTAAGGACAAAATTCTAAAGGAGATCGGTAACAGAAGAAAAGACAGCAGTAACAAAATTCTAGAAATAGGAATGCAAGCTGATGTATTAATTTACTTTAGTTAGTAGACCTGAGAAAGCAAAATCCTAAACTAGAAGTCTGGAAAAATGAAAACCAACCCAAACTGACAGAGAATCCTCTAGGTCCTAGGAAACAACAGTTTTAGATTCATCCAAAATGTGGTAAAGTTGAGTCTAAAATAAATATAAATGTTTTAAAAATGATTGACAGGGGGCCGACCCGGTGGCACAGCGGTTAAGTTCGCACGTTCCACTTCCACGGCCTGAGGTTCGCCAGTTCAGATCCCGGGTGCGGACATGGCACCGCTTGGCAAGCCATGCTGCGGTAGGCGTCCCACATATAAAGTAGAGGGAGATGGGCACGGATGTCCGCTCAGGGCCAGTCTTCCTCAGCAAAAAGAGGAGAACTGGCAGCAGATGTTACGTCAGGGCTAATTTTCCTCCAAAAAAAAAAAATGATTGACAGGAGTTAACTCCCTAGATCCCCTCTCCTATACACAATCATGGAAACTGCTCTTCCGCTGGCTGGGCAGGAGCATCAGGTGGAGTGAAGGGCATCACTCTACACTGAATTCTGTGGCTCCTGGCCCTCTGTCTCCAGGGAGCTCCCAGAAAGCCAGCAGCTAAGACTTCATCCTTTCAGGTATTAGCATCCACAGGAAAGTGAGAGGAGATATCACGGCGATAAAGCTAAAAATGAATTCTAGTATAAAAAGAAGAAAATGTGTTTTTGGAAACTCATTTGGCCAACTCAAGTGGAAACCCAAATAGCAAAAACAAAAAATTGAAAGAGGTGTTAAAAGATCAAGTTTTAGGAAATATCTCAGAAACTAGAGTGAAAATGTAAAGATGTAACAAATTGTAGAGAAAATTTAAGAAAATACAGGGCTTGTCTAGGTGTCCAACATCTGAAAAAGAAAATTTTCTGAAAGAGAGAAAAGGTAAATGGGGAGAAGAAATCAACAACACTGAGGAGGATAATCAATTCAGGCTGCAAATTATGTTTTAAAAAGCTGTATTGGGAGCAGTTGTTGCCAGATGTGCTCAGTCTTTGTCCCATCTTTAAACTGGGAACATTCATCTTGACAATGTGGTAATAAAGCTTGAGTCCTTGCATTCTCCAGTGCCTGGAACAGCTGAAAATATTTCTTTAATCCCAGAGAGGTGTCCTATTTTGGCCTTCTCCTGAGATCTGGCATAGGTCATGATAAACTTAGACGCAAGCCATAAGGAGCAGCCTGGCCCCTGAACTTATTAGGGCTGCATGGCCTGTAGTTGGCTGGCGCTGCAGCCTGATAAATATTTCTACTGTGGTGAGGCATATGTTTCACAAGACTCCTCTATAACATCGACCGTTAACTTTCCCAGAAGGAAATTGTTATAAATTTTATAAATTCTCAGGGAAGCTGAAGTCAGACCATGATCCACTCTGTCTGGCTTGTCCTCTCCTGGGCGAGGTAATTTGTCCTTTCCTTAAAGATAAGGAATTATGTCACTACTCAGCTTTCCACAACTAAACAATACACTTTGCAGGTATAACTAAACTGGACATAAATTATAAAGAAAAGCAAAGGAATGGTTAACATCAGGTTACTAGTTGCCTCCTCTGGGAAGTGGGAGAGGGATGTAATTAGGGAAAGGCACAGGTGCTTCTAAGGCACTGGTTACGTTCTACTTCTTAACCTGGTTGGCAGATAAATGCATAGATCAATTAAACTGTGCTTATAAATTGATACACTTATCTGTACATATGAATTATTTCAAAATAAGACTTTTAAAAAAAATACTTATTTTATGTTTCCACTAAAGTCAAGATGGTAAATAAGACTATTAAAATATGTCACTTTTTCTTTTTAAATTCTATGGTCATGTTAAATAAAGTCTGTAAAAAAGACAATTATAAGTATGTACTGGTTCTTACACTTACTGAAGAAAATCTATTGAAGATAAATCTTCATCTATTTAACGTATATTTTTCTTCCATTATTTTTTGTCGTGTGTGTGACTTTACAGGATATTTTTCTGTCTTCAGGCTCTAATGATAGATGGAGAGCAGAAGAAGGTTGCGAACATTCTAAGGGAGGGCGAGAGTAGTGAGTGTAACTAGTGCCAACAGAATTCAATCGTTATAATTTTTCTAAATAATGTTTACTTATTTGTTAAAAAAATAGTTTGCATTATATATTTTAGAACATTTTCTGCATTAATAGGCTGTCATATTATTTTCCAATTATCTTTAAAAATTCTTGGAAAGTGTGCAATCAACTATTGCTATAGACTAATACTGTCACAGTTTGGTAAATAGATAAACTTCATTATTCTGACCTCTGCATAAGTACATTATTATGTAATTAGGAAGAGCAACAGTTCATTAAGCAATGCAAAACCCCATGTCTTTCTGCTTTATTAAAAACCTGTTTTGTTTTACAAAAAGTTGCTTCAAATACTATTACAACCTGTTTTAAAATGGTTAGAAATGCTTTTGTCCTTTTTAATTTAAATCCAGAAGAAAATGGATTTACCATTGATAATTTAACAACTAAAATCATGAAACATTTGTCAAAAGGCTCTTTGCTAATACAATTTATTATCTTGCAAGAGATATTTGGTCACAGAAAATATGCATGTATCTCTAGTGCTAATTGTTTTGCCGAGGTTGGGGGAAAATGGAAATATCCAAGTATTAGGTTTTGAGGGGAGGAAAAGAAAATTCTATTTTATATACTTAGAGTAATTCAAACCAGCAAGAACTTGGAATAGTCTCCAAGAAGAAATAATTATTTCCTTATATCATTTACAAAGAAATATAAGATTGGGCAAATGATGTTTAACTGATGATACAATAGAGAAAGAAAGAATTGAGTGGTCAGGGCCAGTATAAAATGGACTGTATCAATTTGGATTTGGCCAGGAAAAGGAACTACCTGGATAATATAAGCAGGAAGTTAGAAGCCTGCATTACTACTGAAAGGAATGAGGGGGGAATTATCAGCAAAAGCCCCTACTTGTTTTAAAAATGCAAGAGAGAAGGGTCTGGCACGAGATAAATGTCAATCACCTCAGCTGCAGGTCAAAGGACAATGCCAGGAAGCTACCGGAAAATCCTCATCTCATCAAAACCCATGTTCATGCCTGGAACGGTTTCTCTTTGTCTGCCTTCCAAAATTCATGTAACTGACAGAATCTAAATGGGACCCTGTTGGCCCATTTAGATAATAAAGATTTAAGGTGTAAATTCCCAATGTTAAGCTATGATTCGACACAAAGATAAATAGTATCTAGGTTAAGACTAGTAATCCATCAGTTATGAAATATAGCAAATTCCTACCTCAGGTACTGGATAGCATGCATAATAAACTATCATGTTTCTAAATTCAGAACTTCATTCATTTGAAAGTTTGAGTACTATTTTGTCTCAGTCTATGAAAGCCATAATGGGAAATACAAAATTTGATTACAGTCATCCCCTCTTATCTTGGGGGGGGGATACTTTCCAAGACCCCCAATAGGTGCCTGAAACCATGGATGGTACGGAGTCCTATGTATACTATGCTTTTTGCTAACTAATGGGCTAACAGGTGGATAGCATATACAGTGTGGAGACACTGGGCAAAGGGATGATTCAGATTCCAGCTGGGACAGAGCAGGGCTGGAGTGAAGGTTCATCTTGCTACTCAGAATGGCATGCAATTTAAAACTTGTGACTTGTTTATTTCTGGAATTTTCCATTTAATATTTTCGGACCATGGTTGACCACGGATAACTGAAACCATGGAAAGCAAAATCCTGGATAAAGCGGAACTACTGTGACTAAAATGTATCTTCAGATATGCAAGTGCTTTTTTTACTTAACTATAGTACTAATAACTTTAACCAAGACAAAACTTAGCACATGACACACGTGATTTCCCTTTATAACAGGCATAGGAAGACAATTCTAACTGATGAATTTAATAGTTATTAGAGATAGTCAGTGGTCTCATACACTGATTGACTTAGTATTTTAATGACTGACTGAATGACGAGTGTGTACTGCAACATAATTAAACAGCCTTGTGAAAACTATTTTTTGTCATTGAGAAGGTGTCTTCTTAGTCCCACTGAAGTAGGAACACTGTGAAAGTTGCTTATTTACTGTTTTACCCAAACTTTATTGTCTTCTTTCTTTGACCAAATCGTGATCAATTTAACTGGCTTTTTGCCCTAATCCTACAGTTTTCTTCACCCATTTCAATCTCTCTTAATGGTATTACTCCTCTGACATCTACACTATTTATTTTCAGATTAAAAAAAAATCTCCTGGGAATCAACTTCAGCCACAAGATGGGATAAGATGGCACAAACCCCAACTCAGGTGCTCAGAGGCTTCCAAGGACTTACAATCTCACAGTTCTTTCTGCCTGTGCATTCCAGCTTAGTATGATTATTCCTCTGTGCCACCTCAAATTTATTGAAAAAAAATGCTATTTTAAAAAAATGAAGAGAAAGGATAAAAACAAAGAGAAATGAAGGAACAGAATTTTTTGAAGAACAAAAATAATCTATCATTGGTATTTAGGAAAAATGAATAGAGTCAGCCACAGTCAAAAACACGTGCAGAACTCTGCAGTGGAAATGAGAGTTCTTTAGGGAAGCTCCAGGTTCAGAGCCTGGCATTGACATAATATTATTATTATGCCTCTACTACTAGTTGTAGCAGCAGTAGCTGTAGTATTTATCAATATTTTGGAGGAAAGCAAAAACTCTTTATACCTCGCCCTTTCATTTTATCTCCTAGTGATAAGTATCCAGATTTGCTGTGAGTCTTTCTACTGAATGATAAACTAGCTCCTGGGGCAGCCTGGCAGCACAGTGCTTAAGTTTGTGCATTGTGCTTTGGCAGCCTAGGGTTCGCAGGTTCAGACTCTGGGCACAGACCTATGCACCACTCATCAAGCCATGCTGTGGTGGCATACCACATACAAAATAGAGGAAGATTTCCACAGATGTTAGCTCAGTGACAATACTCCTCAAATGAAAAGAGGAAGATTGACAACAGATGTTAACTCAGGGCCACTCTTCCTCACCAAAAAATAAGTAAATAAAAAACAAACAAACTAGCTCCTTATATTTGAAGAAAGGCTGATAACTGTCTTAGTTTGTCTCCTAACCACCCAAATTCCTTCAAAGACACAAACATGAAAATGATGACCTTTGAGATCATGTGAATGACCTCCTCACTAGTGTAGATTCCTGACAGATAATCCAGAATTGAATACACAAAGGGCATAGTGGGCCATACAGAGTAATAATAAATGTTGCCTCCAATAGTTGGTAAATTGCTATTTGAAATCCAAAAGCAATTTTTCCTATAATGGGTTTTGGCAAACTTTAAAAATGATCAGCAAAAGCCCTGGTAAGTGAACTCAGTGGTCTCATTAAATCCTCCCAAAGCTTTTAGAGGGAGATAGCACATAAATGTGTTTACTAATTCTTAAAACACCCACCAGAGAGAGACCTTTTACATAAAGTTATCATATGAGATACTTCATTTAGAATAAAACGTGTTTTACATCAATGGTTTAAAGTTCTGCAGAAGTTGTCTCTTTAGCCTACTCCCTTTGAACACAGATTTTTCAAGAATTTGTAGCTGACCATACTTCTGCATATAATAGTTTTATCCTTCAGAATCTGTAAGCTGAAAACTTTACTAATACTTATGATTGCATTAAAATTTATATCATCTCAAACAGATCTTCCCATATAAAGATGAGCCAACATCTAGGCTCCTAATTGAGATTTGTACAAGTTCCCGTTAAAATGTAATCAGAGAGGAGTTCCCTCTCTGAGGATCAACTTTTTAGAATAATAAATTCCAAATGCTGAAATGAGATTTGTATCCAGTAATAAAACACATTATTGCAAGTTAACTGGGGTCTCTTGCATCTGGCTCGAGTTCTTCCCAGAGGCGGCGCAGGTAACGAGCCTCAGGTAGGAGCCCCGACGGAACACTCGCATGGCTGATCCTGTTCTGTGTGGTCCTTACTGCTTTCATCAGTACTGAGCACGGTTTGATTCATTCTTCAGGGTCTAGATTAGAGGTCTTTGCTAATAAACCCAAGAATGTCCAAGTAGAAAAAAATGCAATGAAAACAAGCCTATCATAGTAAAATTGCTGAAAAGAAAAAATAAAGAAAAAATCTTAAAAACTGCAGTGAATCAATATATTAATATTTTTTTTAGTCCTTCTGGTGATAAAATCTCTCTGCCTTTGTTTGTCTGGTCTTCTTTCTATCCTAGGTAAAGTTTTCTTGGGTCTGGTGCTCTATAATGGCAGCTATTTTCTTTTGACTTTTTGAAGGCCTGACTCTCTTTTCACTGGTCTTCACGGTGTCTCCTAAGAAGTTAGCTTTTTGTTGTCACTCCTTGGGAGTTTCTAGCACGTCTTCACTCTTGCTGGATAGTCGGGTTGCTTCAGCATCCCTCACCTCTTCCGAAGACTATTATCAGTGACTTTGGATCAAGTCCTGAAAACAGCCCAGGACTTTACTCCACACATTAGCAAACACTCAAGCAAGCACATCCTCTTCCATGAGGTGAAATGAAGCAATTTCTGTTTCTCTGAAGTAACTTTAAAAGAAATTTTTTTTTGGTCTATGAAATCCCTGTTCTTCTATATCTGAGTATAAGCTACTACATATTTCTATATTATTCCTTCTGAGAATATCACAAGCTTCTTTTCCATACACCACAAACTGGGAGATATGGCAATGAAACTATTTTTAGGAGCCTAAGAAGGTGGTAAAGGTACCTTTTTCTGTCTTATTCCAAATATAACAGAAACTCTTCCTTGAGGTAAGTTTGCCTCACGCGAAGTGGCAAAGGGAAGCCAGGATGTAGCACCTGTCATGTGGAGTCATGATCTGCCTTCCTTTTTTGGAAGAGCTGAGTGTCCACTTTTCTAGATTCTGCATGGGTACTCAACTTCCACTTGTAAAAGAGTTAATAACGGTGGTAAACATTGCCTGAAAATGTCCAGTGGCGTTTCAATCCCAGGAACAGTCAGAGCTGTCTTTAGCAGAGATCCCTGTGTCTAAAATTTGGAAAGGTAGAGCTTGAATTCTCCATGTTATCTGATATAAATGAAGATTTTGATGTGACATTAGACTTGCTTTGGGAAATTATCTCTGTTTCCTGACTATCATGATAGAAAAAATTACATCTGAATTCCCTGGAAAGGAATAATGACTAAGAGCATTTCTTCTCATTCCGTTAGACTCTGAGGTCTGCGGCACCACAGTCCAACTATTCTGTAGAGAACACTCTCCTACTGCCCAGTCGCCAGCGAGGAGGAATTACAAGATGGGGGCTCTGGGCCTGGCCCATCCACTGCTTGCGCCCAACTCCATCCCATCACACAAGCTCCATCTTGCTTCATTGCCTAGAAAGCCATTCAATTTTTTTTGTTTTGTGAAAAGTCTGTCTTTAAGATATTTTAACTTAAGCATAATTGACATAGAATAAACTGCATATTTAAATTTTGTTCATAAATTTTGGCAATATATACGTCTGTGAAACCATCATCATAATCAGAATAATGAACACATCCATCACCACCAAAAGATTCCTCACGTCATTGTCAGACCATCCCTCACACTCAACCTCCCTGTTCTCCACTTAGCTTGTTGAACACACAGAATACAGTTATAATCATTGTTTTTACGTCTTTTTCTGCTGCTGCCAACATCTGTAATTCTGCATCATATTCAATTGATTGATTTATGTCCTCATTATGGGTGATATTTTTCTGTTTCATTGCATGCCTGGTTATTTATAATTGTTTTATTGGATGCCAGACATAGTGAGTTTTACCTTGTCAGATGATAGATATTTTTTTGTATTTCTATAAATATTCTTGAGTTTTCGTCTGGAACACAGTTAAATACTCGTAATCAGTTGAAACAATGTTTGGTATAGGCCTAATTATTCCCCACGTCAGAAGCAAGAGGCCAGCCCCGGCCATGTAGTGGTTAAGAGTGGGTGCTCTCACCACCACCACTAGGGTTCCTCTCCATGTCAGGGACCCACACCACCCATCTGTTGGTTGTCATACTGTGGCAGCTGCGTGTTGCTGTGATGCTGAAAGCTACACCAGCAGTATTTCAAACACCAGCAGGGTCACCCATGGAGGACAGGTTTCAGCAGAGCTTCCAGACTAAGACAGACTAGGAAGAAGGGCCTGGCCACCCACTTCCAAAACAATTGGCCATGAAAACCTTGTGACTAGCAGCAGAGTATTGTTTGATATAGCATGGGAAGGTGAGAGGATGGTGCAAAAAGACCAGGCAGGGTTTCACTCTGCTGTCCCCAGGGTTATTAGGAGTCAGAATCAACTCCATGGCACTAAAAGAAAGACCCCTCTGTGTACTCTACCCAGTAACCAATGGATTATTAGTTTTTTTGGTTTGTTTGTTGGAATAGGCATAATTCTCTGCTGTGTGTACACTGGTACTATTTCCTCTTGTCTTTTGGGGTGGTTCTCTTCTTGCCCAAAGTAATTTCCTCACATACAAGTGCTGTGCAGTACTGAGCTGAATATTTGAGGGGGAACCTCCGCAGATCTCCAGAGCTCTCTCTCTGTGCAGCTTCCTCTTCTCAGGCACTCTGTCCTGTGAACTCTAGCTGCCCGATCTCCCTGGACTCTCAGTTCATCTCAACTCAGGGAGTCCCTCAGGATCTGAGTAGATTTCCCCTCACTGCCCTGTGGCTTGAATACGCTCTCTAGGCAGTAAGCTGGAACCACCACAGGCTCACCTGGATAGTTTCATCTCTTCTAGGCATCTACCCCTCCTTGTTGGATGGCTGGTATCCTATACATCATTGGTTCAGATATTTTTGTCTGTTTTTCACTTGTTTCAGGTTGCAGGGTAAATCTAGTCCCTGTTTCTCTGTCTGGCATAGAAATAAAAGTGTCTCATCAAAATTTTACCTGTAAGTATTTTAAAATACATAATACATTTTTCCCTGTTCTCCCATTCTTTTCATTTTTGGGGTTGTTAAGTTTTAAGTCTTTGCACTGTGATTTTAGAGATTTTTATGGGTGAGAGAAAACACAGGCACACATATAACCTGCCATATTGAACCCTAAGTCTATGGTATCCCTTAGGAGCTAACTCAGACTAAGATAAGAAAGAGAGCTTTCAGAACCAGCCCTGATGGCCTAGTCATTAAAGTTTGTTGTGCTCCTCTTTGGTGGCCCAGGTTCAGTTCTGGGTGTGGAACCACACTACTTGTCTGTCAGTAGCCATGCTGTGGCTGTGGCTCACATAGAACAACCAGAAGGACTTACAGCTGGAATATACAGCTATGTACTGGGGCCTTGGGGAAGGGAAAAAAAGAGAGGAAGATTGGCAACAGATATTAGTTCAGGGTGAATCTTTCCCAGCAAAAAAAAAAAAAAAAAAAAAAGGACAGCTTTCAGAAAAGGATAGCTGATGTAGGTGTACAAGTCAGGGGTTCTTGTGGTAATAAAGACAAAAGAATATTGAAGAATAAAAATAACACAATACTAGTGAAAATCTAGAATAAGAAAGGGGTTTGCTAGGCATATATAGTTTTTAAAATATAATTACAACTATGAAGAAATTAGAAATAAAATATAAGAGGGAAGTTATCAGCATGTGTAACTAAGTGGTTGGGGACTCATTTTCTGTGATAGAAAATGCAAATATTGACATGGTTTTTAATCAGTGTGAGTATGTTGAGAGGGAGAGAATGAGTTTTCATTTTGGACAAGTTTTATTTGAATTGCCTCTGGGACAATCAAGAACTGAGTCCAGAAAGAAATATCTGTCTTAACTGAGAAAAATCTTTGATTTGGTTTTAGTCAGAATATAGGTAAAAGATGAAGCCAGTGAAATGGTTTAGGTCTTCCTGGAGGAGTCTGTATTTATAAGGAAAAAAATGAAGGGAAGAGAAGAGAAAAAAAGGGGGGTAAAGAGAGATTCCTGATGGCCTTGTGGGAAGGGGAGATTGGCAGAAAATTCCCGCATGGTGCTGAAGGAAGAAGTGCTAGTGAGAGAGGCAAGGGCAGAGCACAAACACGTCTCAGAAGAATTCACAAAAATTAGTTTGAACTGCAATTTGGGAAGTTTAATTAAGGGCATAACATGCAAGAAATACTGAGAAGTTAAAGGAAGTTATTTTATTTAGCAAAAGTAGATTATCATTAACTACGTTAAGATCAGTCCAAATAAACCTGTCTCTTCAGCAGCAATATTAAAATGTGTTGAGGAATGATTAGTATGTGAAGAATGAGAGAGAGCCAGTATAGAGCACTGTTTCAAGAAGTCTAATTACTACAGAAAGATTAGACATTGGCTAATAATTAGAAGGAAAAACAATGTTGATGATTTTTCTTTGCCTTGATTTTCCTGTGAAAGGGAAAAGATCGCATATTTTTGTGGATTTATGTTGGATTAGGAGAGAGAAATAAGTGCCTTTAAGTTTGAATGTAATGAGATGGTAGAAGACAGAGATTAAATATAAGAAAGGACATTGGATAAATGACAGAGCAATGTCCAGAGAAGACAGCAGAGAAAAAGATCACAACACAAATGGGACAATCTTGAAAAATTTGCTGGAATTCGTGTCTGTTCTGCAGTCCCTTGATTTCAAAGATTAAATTGTTTATGTGAGCATACAGGAGATGTATTTTTTGTTTAAAAGAAACTGGAGAGTCTTTTCAATGGTCTGGTTCTGTTTCAATGATCTGGTTCCAATTAGCCTGGTTCTAAGAACTGTCTACTTGACCCACATATTTGCTGTATGTATCTGATTAATTAAATGATGAAACAACATTTCTTCTACCTTAAACATACACCATGAGACTTCTATGGTTTCTTTTCACTTTCCTTGCTCTCCTCCGGGTCCAAGCCATCATTATCTCTTGCTTGGGCCACTGAAATAACTTTCTGACTTGTGTTCTTGCTCCCTCTCTTGCATGTTTAAAGGATCCCTGCAAACTGAACATCATAGATGTCACATCTCTGCTCAAACCTGCATTGGTGGCTACACCCAACTGAGGGAACAAGCCAAAGCTCGTACAACAATCCCCAAGTGCCTGCACTGTTCGGCTTGTCACTACCCCTCTGACACCATGTCCTGTCCCTGTCACTCCACTCCAGTCTTGCCTGTTCCCCAACACCTTACATGTGCTCTGCCTTAAACCTTATACACTGGCTGTTCTCACTGCCTAAAATCCTCTTTCTCCAGATATTTATGTGGCTATACTTCTAACCTCCTTTAATTCCTGTGGGCCCTGCCTTTTTAAAAAAATATTACTTGGCATCATTCCTAATGTCATCTCCCCATTTTTAATTGAAACTAGCCCCCAGCCCCTCATCCTCTCCACCAACTTATCTGGCTTATATTCAATTATTTACTCTATGTTACTTAATTCCACAGTGTCAATCACCTTCAATACCAGCACATATTTTCCTCATTTGTCACTGCCTGCCTTTACGAAAATGCCAGCTCCAAGAGGGCAGGGACTTTTGTCTGCTTGGTTTTATTGATGTTTTCCCAGTGTCCAGAAGACAACCTAGCACAGCAAGTACTCACTAAATATTGGTCGGAAAAAATGCAGGTAGTGTCTTAAACTGCATAGGCGCCCAGCCCAGTTTAACCTATGAAAGCACTCCCAGTATAGCCCCGTGCGATCCAAGTCCAGGCAGAAAGTATTGGTCCACAAAAGGGCTACAATTTCCCTACCATCCTTCTTGTTTGACCCTGGTCTAGGGTCTAGTCACACTTAAGTCACCAGTTTGTCACAAATGCCACTCACAACCCAATTTGGTTTCCTTATTTTGATGTGGTATTCCTTTTGCTCGGCTTGGAAATCTACAAAATATTACAGGTAATATTCTTTGGTAAATTGGGCCTCATTGATTCTTAATCTATACTCTAGCCTTATAATTACACCCCCATCAAAGAATAGCTCAGCATTAAACGTCAGAATAATTATGACTTTAATTTTATCCTAATTTTTTCTCATCATTTAAAAACTGAGGAATCAAAAAGGACATAAAATATTTCAACTAAAAACTATAAAGATGCCTTTATAGTCTGTAGTAGGCTTAATACATATATATAAAAAGGAAAGAAGTCTGACTTATGTTGTAGTCCCAGCCCTGCCAGAAAAATCTGTGTAACCTCAGGCAAATTATAAACCTCTCCTGGCATCAGTTTCCCTATCTGTAAAAACAACAGCCACAAAGAAACAAGGATATTGGATTAGATCAATAAACACAGATATCAGATTAGATATACAAAAGAAATCTCCAATTTCTTTTCAGTTGTGAAATTCTTTTTAGTTTGTGAAGCTCAGACATACTTCTGAGATATTGTGAGTTGGGTACCAGACCACTGCAATAAAGTGAATATTGCAATAAATTGAGTCCCAGGGATTTTTTGGTTTTCCAGTGCATATAAAAGTTATGTTTGCACTATACTGTAGTCTAGTAAGTGTGTAATAGTGTTGTGCCTAAAAAAGCAACGTACATATCTTAATTAAAAAATACTTTATTGCTAAAAAATTCTAACCATCATCTGAGCCTCCAGAAAGTCGTAATCTTTTTGCTGGTGGAGGGTCTTGCCTCAATGTTGATGACTGGGATCTGATCAGCGTTGTGGTTGCTAAAGGGTGAGCAGCTGTGACAATTTCTTAAAATAAGACAATAATGAAATCTGCCACATTGATTGACTCTTCCTTTCATGAACAATTTCTCTGTAGCATGTGACGCTCGTTGACAACATTTTACCCACAGTAGAACTTTCAAAATTACAGTCATTACTCTCAAACACTGCCGCAACTGTATAAACAAACTTTATGTAGCATTCTAAATCCTTTGTTGTCATCTCAACAATCTTCACAGCATCTTCACCAGAAGTAGATTCTATGGCAAAAAACCACTTTCTTTGCTCATGCATAAGAAGCAACTCCTCATCCATTAAAGTTTGATCATGAGATTGCAGCAATTCAGTCCCATCTTCAGGCTCCACTTCTAATTCTAGTTCTCGTGCTATTTCTACCATATCTGCAGTTCCTTCCTCCACTGAAGTCTTGAACCCTCAAAGTCATCCATGAGGACTGGAATAAACATCTTCCAAACTCCTGTTAATGCCAATATTTTGACCTCTTCCCATGAATCACAAATATTCTTAATGGCATCTAGAATGGTGAATCCTTTCCTGAAAGTTTTCAATATACTTTGCCCAGATCCATCAGAGGAATCACTATCTATGGCAGCTATAGCCTTATGAAATATATTTCTTGAATAATAAGGCTTTAAAATCAAAATTACTCCATGGGCTGCAGAATGGATGTTGTGTTAGTAAGCATGAAAACAACATTAATCTCATCGTACATCTCCCTCAGAGCTCTTGGGTGACCAGGTGCATTGTCAATGAGTTATAATATTTTGAAAGGAAATCTTTTTGTCTGTGCAGTAACTCTTAACGATGGGCTTAAAATATTCAGTAAACCACATTGTAAACAGAGGTGTTGTCATCCAGGCTTTGTTGTTCTATATATAAAGCACAGGCAGAGCAGATCTAGCATAATTTTCAAGGGCCCTAGGATTTTTGAAATAGTAAGTGAGCATTGGCTTCAGCTTAAAGTCACCAGCTGCATTAACCAGGAACAAGAGAGCCTGTCCTTTGAAGTTTCACAGCCAGGCAGTGACTTCTCCTCTCTAGCTATGAAAGTCTTCTTCCAATATAAAGCTGTTTCATCTACATTGAAACTCTGTTGTTTAGTGTAGCCCCCTTCATGAATTATCTTAGCTAGATCTTCTGGAGAACGTGGTGCAGCTTCTACATCAGCACTTGCCCTTCACATTGCACTTTTGTTATGGAGATGGCTTCTTTCCTTAAAGCTCATGAACTGACCTCTACTAACTTCAAACTTTTCTTCTGCAGCTTCCTCACCTCTCAGCCTTCACAGAATTGGAGAGCATTAGGGTCTTGCTCTGGATTAGGCTTTGGTTTAAGAGAATGTTGTGGCTGATTTGATCTTCTATCCGGACCACTGAAACTTTCTCCACATCACAATAAGGCTGTTTCACTTTCTTATCATTCATCTGTTCACGGGTGTAGCACTTTTAACTTCCTTCAAGAGCTTTTCTTTTGCATTCACAACTTGAGGAACTGGCACAAGAGGCCTAGCTTTCTCTTTGTCCTGGCTTTCAACATGGCTTCCTCACAAACTTAAGTATTTCTAGCTTTTAGTTTAAAGTGAGACTCATGTGACTCTTTCTTTCAGTTGAACACTTAGAGGCCATTGTACGGTTATTAATTGGTCTAATTTTAATATTGTTTGTCTCAAGGAGTATGGAGGCCCCAGGAAATGGGGTAGATGCAAGAGCTGGTCGATGGAGCAGTCAGAATACACACAACATTTATCAATGAAGTTTACCATTTTATATGGGCACAATTCATGGCACCCCAAAACAATTACAACAGTAACATCAAATATCACTGACCAAAGATCACCATAACAAATAAGATAACAATAATGAAAAAGTTTTAAATACTGAGAGAATTACCAAAATGTGACACAGAGACACGAAGTGAGCAAATGCTATCGGAAAAGTGGCACCGACAGACTTGCTCAGTGGAGGGTTGCCATAAACCTTCAATTTCTTAAAAAAGTAATACTTGCGATGAACAATAAAGTGAAGCACAATAAAACGAGGCACATTTGTATTAAAAATTACCTAAAGTGTCGTCTCAAATTGCCCCAGTGTCTACCTAATGAAAACATGAATCACATTGTTCATTTACACCACATGGAGTGCTTCTAACAATTGAGTGTTTATATGTCATTCCATCCCATGATTTCTTTACAGTTTTACTTAATAGTTAGATCCTGGGTCAGAGACCTTGTCTAATTTATGCTCACTAACGCTGAAGTTTATTTATGGTACTGAATAAATGATAGTGTAACAACACATTTGAAAATATCTGCCTAAGAGACAAGAGTTATGGCATTAATTTGCATTTTTCTTTCTAAAATTTAGATAAATACAAGTATTTATGGAAAGAACAAATGTTGTGTGTTGGCTCTAAGATCTGTCTTCAGTATGTACTGGGGTGTTTATCTTACGGTTATTTTGGTACTGAGCTCTTTTCAAAGAGTTGTAGAATAGTTAATGTGGCAGAGATGAAAGCAATGTTGATTCAATTACATTTTCTGTATTTTTTTCCTGGTAGTTTGCAAAGAAAAACAAAAACAGTTAAATCAAGCCAAATTCTAAATTTGTGACAGGATGTAAAAAAAAATTACTGATTAATTGTAATTCAGATTTACAACAGTATTTGTTTTTGAATGAAATAAGTTTCCATTAAAATGTAAATCAGGAGCAAACCTAAAGAAAAACTTGATATGTGTTTAGTAAAGTAAATGATTGTTACAATTTCTACAACCTTTGGCTAGGGAATATATAGTGAAAAAAATATGAAAGTGGTGTTTAAAAACAAAAACAAAAAGCTTAATTTTTAATTCTCTCTTTTCCAAAAGTCTCATTTATATTCTCTCAATTCTGATAGCAATTAAAATATCTCCCTTTGTAAGATATACAGTGTTTTGAAAGGAAATGAGCTTTGAATCTAACTGTACGATAATGGGGACAAATCCTAGCTTTACCAGGTGTTAGCTGAGTGACTGTCCAAAGCACTTGGCCACTTGTATACACAGCTTCCTCATGCATGAAATGTAAATAACGATGCTTATTAGTGACATTCCATGTGTAAAGCAGCTGTGATAGAAACTGGCATATAAAATGCTTGGTCAATGCTGGTTCCTTCCACTTATACTTATTTTTATCCCAAAGTCTTCTCTCAGTCTAGCCTCATGGAATATAGACTGTAAAATTCTAGATACCTCTTATTTTTATTGTTTCTGCTTTTATGTATTTGTTAAATTTATTATTGTAAAAACTAAGACTGTTTAGCAGCAGGTCATCATGCTCAAATTAAACAAAGGATAATAAATGACTGGCTTTCCAATGTTGCTAAGGATGAGGCACAGAATGGGCGAAATGGTAATGGTAGTTTGTTTAGGGTAAGATATTGATAACTGTTGTTCTTTTTTATTTTACTACCTTGACTTTAAAGTAAATGTATGTTTTAGTCCCTATCATGCAATGCGAAACTCAGAAAAGGAAACCTACATGTACGTACAGAATGATTGAGACATGTAGAAGTAGATAATTTAGTGCTAAAGAGATATAGTAGTAGTATCATATGTATGAAAAAATCAGAGAGATTATGGAATCGATTACAGAAGACTTCATAAAAGAGAAGAGTTTCAGACAAGTTTTATAGAAAGGGAAAGATATTCTTGTGTGGTAAAGAGTAGTGACAAAGTCGTTCAAAAGCTCTCATTGTCACTATACTTGTGAAAGTCATGGTAGAAAATCCCACGTCTCAGAGAACAATTGGTACTGGCCTTGTGTCTTATAAGCTAAATACTATAAAACGGAAAAATATAGAAAAGGTTCACATTAGGATCATTTTACCAGATTTATTTTGGAAAGAATAAACAAACTTTCTCTTCATTGATTTTCGTTCACCATTGAGTCACAGTCGTTTGTTCATAAAATGCTTCATTTTCTTTCAATTTCACTTACTTGTCGTTTCTCACATTTAACGTTACCTTTATATGAATAGCAATTGCTGGCCATCAAATGAATGTGACAGTCTCCTCAGACACAACAGATTTTTCTGTGGCTGTGATTAATACTGACTGAGTCACTGATATTAGATGGAGCATGTATCTTTCCTTTGAGATTAACTCCATGTGGGCAAAAGCACAGCAGTAGTTAGTTACCTTTCAAGTATTCTTCCCCCAGAAACCAAGAGGAAACTAGGCTAAACTTTAGTTAAAATTGTGACACAAAATAATATTTTCCTTGGCAATTGTCCATTCCGTTTATATATTCTTTTTGTTGTGCTCCAATGCTAAGGGAGAGTGCCCTGTTCTAATAGCCTATAGAACCAATGCCATTATTTTACCATCTCCTCTCCTCCATCAAAATGTCCACTTGCCCTATGGTTCTACTCCATAAATAGCTAATGTTTAAGCTAAGGTGTCAAAACTGGTAATGAGACTTTATTTGTTCTATAGAAGTGTATTTCCTTCTTTCTGTAACTGTTGTATAATTTTTCCTTATTTTTCATTCAGCAAACATTGATGAAGCATTTAGAACACATTGGGAACAAAACTAATTCAGGAGACACAAAGATGAATATTACACATTGCCTGCCTTCAATGAGCACACAATACTATAGAAGGAGATATTTGTAAACTGATAAACTATATTATAATAAGAAGAGAAATAATAGAATTATAAACAAAATATCATGGAGATAGAGAAGTGAATACCTCAGTCTGCATCATTTCATTATTCTCAGATGCATATAAGTGAGAACTGTGGGTAGTTAAGTAATTCCGATAGATCAGTATTGGGCTACTAAAAGGTTATTCATATGATGTAGACAACCAGCTAATCAATCAATACAGTGTTATCCTTGCCAAAGAGTGTAGTTTTGACACATCTATTTTTAAAAATTAGTACAAATAAAGTGTTATTGGAACCATAATTTTGTTGCTTTTTTGATCTTTTTAAAACCCTTTATTATTTGTATTTTTGTATGGTTAATGAGGATAATATAAAAACTATGAGAGGTAGACTGGTTAGAGTGACACGGTTCCTTGGGGACATCAGTCTCCTCCAGCCCAGAGTACATGGGGATTTGGGATCAGTCGCTGGTTAAAAAGTTATTGAATGAGTATCTGCATTAAAAGAATAGACCATTTCAACAGCAAGAGAAGTGACTGTAGTTAAATTCAAAGGTGAAAATCTATAAAAGATTGCCTTTCTGTCAGTGTCATTCTCACTTTTTGTGGAAATCATAATGTTGAAAGCAAGGCTCAGTCACTATTTCCGTAACTTGTTCTCACCTCTCCACCTCATAGAGCCACCTAACAAAATCCATTCTCTCATATATTGGATTGTGAACATTGAAAGTCAGAGATTTTCTCTATTTTATTATCAGCTGTTTCATTTTATGACTTTTTAATTTACAGGAATTTTGAAATTCCTTTCGGTTTAACAATCTAAGTGGCCAGATTTCTTTCCATAGGCTTGCAACTCAAGGAAGTCCCAAAACCATCGAAATCTGAATCGACCATTTATCATTTAAGTCATTAAAAATTAAATAAACAAACAAGACAGAGACAACAGATATTAATAGTTTAGATTAATTAATTAACAGATTAATTAATTAATAGATCAATACATCTTGGAATTGTATAGCTCTGAAAATAATGAATAAACTTAGCCAGAGAGAAATAATTCCCAAAGTATATTTTTTCCTCTGGTTAGCACAAAATCTACCAGATGCTTATAAAGTCCTTTTCTTTTTCCTTCCTGATTCACTCAGCATTAACTTGGCAATCTGTTTAGGTCTTTTATTCTGCTCTTCTCAACTTGTAAAATCTTGGCCACATGCAATTTTTAACATTGAACTCTTGATATATTTTTCCCCACCTCCTAGGTATATTTTTTTACAGCTAAGTAATTCTGAGGTTTTATAAAAACTCTCTATTTGGTTTAAAAAATGAGTATATCCAAATGTTTATAATGTATTTTCACAATTTATCATACATATTTGTTATTTATAAAATAGTAATTATTTCTAATTATTTATAATACATATTTGCTAAATTCTATTATTTAAAATGTCAAGTCATCTTTTTGGGTTTTTTTTTCTGGGGAGAACTATATGTGGTCAGATGTATTACACAAAAACACACATTTTTATTGAAGTCAATTTAATAGTACTTTTAATTGAGATATAATTGACATATTACATTAATTTCAGATGCGCAACATAATGATTCAATATTTGTATACATTGCAAAATTATCCATCAACACACATAGTTACAATTTTTTTTCTTGTGATGAAAACTTCAAGATCTACTCTCTTAGCAACTAGTATTTATGTAAAAAAAAGTGAAGCTGTGTTCATTAATTCTTGGATTTGTCTTACATTTTTAAAAAATTGACTTAGGGTTTTATTATTGTGTCTTTTTTTGGTCACCTATTTAATTTGTAAATTACCATTTTTGTACTTTGGGCTTAATTTGCTAGGCTTTCTCTAATTTTTTGAGTTGGACATCTTTTCTAATACATGCATTTAAGTAAAACTGATTTCTCCTAGTACATACATGAGCCCATCTCAGTTGTCAAAATATTTAAATCTTTCTATTCAGATGTGTTGAAAGCCATTATCCTGAACCACCACCCTTCAGTCCTCCTACAAGTCCCCAGCTACCCAGACCCTTTCCTGGACCTTCCACCTCCGCCAGACAGGGCTGGGATTTGAATGAGGCATGTCACACACACACTGGCTTAGGGGACAATACAGGAGGACTCCAAAGAAACTTAGTAATTAAGATAAATAATATTTCATGGAATATTTTTAAAAATCAAAATGCTAAAAATCTATGGTAAACAAAATACCAAATTAAAACAGTCAATTGCTGTTTGCTTATTTTAAGACCCTGTAACAGGAACAGTCATTTCCAATCGGCCCACAGTTCTCAGTCCGCAGGTCACCAGCTGGACGAGTTTATGAATGTTGACAAGGGCATTGAGACAGATAGAGCAACACAAGGTATTATATATGATCACGTTTTTTTGACCGTAGAGCTTTTTAATAATTGCTCTTTTCCACTTGCTTCAAAATATAAGAGGATTATCTTGATAAGTATATATAGGAGCCACAATTTTCCTTTTGGCTCAGCACAACACTGCTTTCAGACTTACCTTGTTCCAAGCTCAAGCCATTCTGATTACTCAGTGCCCTAGCAGTCAGCACCTCCAAATTCTTACTTCCTAAACATCGCCATTTGCACTCCCCAAGCATTCCAGATATACAGCCAAAGGAAACCACAGGTGGACAAGACATCGGCATCAACCATCTCACTGGTGGTCCTGCACACTGAACTCAGTCTCCCAAAGTCTACATAGAGTGGGCCTGGCATTCTTGGCAGCAGAGGTTCCACCCTTGGGGGACAAAAGCCTATCTGGCTTCCCCATCTCAGCTATGACAGTTTCTAGGAGGGACAAGAAAAGCTAATGGCTGGTGTTAAAGAGCCACTGCTGGCTTTAGCCAGGCACTGTGGTGTCCGATGGCATGGTGAACACTCCAGCAATAGGAGGAAGACAATGGTACAGAAGACCATGGTACAGAAGGAGACTTTGGCTGGTCTGGGACCATGAACAAGAAAGATGTGGGTTCACATTGAATTTCGTGCCCACTTAATTGCACTGGGGCATAAAAAACCTTCAAATATTCACCTGTTCTAGATAATGAGCCCATTTTTATTAACACAAATGGAATTAATGCTTATAGAGCATTTGTTCTGTGCTAGGTATAATTCTAAATGAAAGCTAACTTATTAGAATGATATAGATTTCATTGTCATCTCCTTTTTAAATATGAAGAAACAGAAACTCTGATAGGTCATTTCACACTTGGATGGTAGAGCTGTAATTGGCAGCCCAGCAGTAGAGCCATGTTCTCAATTATCCTCCTATGCCATGGGTCATCTAGCCTGAAGAATTAATGAGAGTCCAATCCATGATTCTCAAGACTTGGTCAAAAATGGAGATTAATGAAAAAGGAAGAAAAAGCTCTGCTTAACAGTAACTGTCTGTCTGTAAATAACTTCTGTAGAGTTTGATCCAAAAGCTGTTATTAAATACTGATAAGGCAAGCCTTAAAAAAAAAAAAGAAATGGAGATGTTGATTACATGAAGATCTCAGACAGTATTATAAGTATTATAAAATTGATGAAGTCTTGCACCAACCTAAGTTTTGCTGTTTTATGAGTAATCTCTTGTTTCTTTCTAGGTGTTTTAAGGACTTCTTTATTTATCTTTAATGTATTTGCAGTTCAGCAAAAGTAGAGAGAGGAGGTAGTCACATCAACAATGTCATTGATTTTCAGAGAACTTTTTTCTTGAAATTATTTATCATCTAATAGCTATCAATTTAATTGTGGAGGTCATTAAAGAAGTCACTGTTATTCTTTAAAAGACATCATGGCAGGAATAAAAACAACATTCAGCAAGAAAAAGATTCTTCAAACAAAATACCATACTAATAATTTCTAAAACTAAATAAATTTGGAATTTGCCAGGATTATTTATGAATGATTGCACTGCACATTATATCACTTGCAAGCTAATCTGAAAATATATAGTTTAGTGTAAATGAAATGGAATACATATTTTAAGTTTTAACTCACATGTTGGTTTTAAATTAATATAAAAGTCCAAACCAGTTATTAAATAGTTTGACTATCACACCAGCATTAAAGGCTAACAATTACCTTACTATTTATTGTTATTATTTTCTAGTATTGACAACTTTTAAATACTTCTCAAATTAGTCAGTGTTATTTGCCTTATCGATTTTTGAAATCAATTCATGTCTAGATTTAAATGTATATATATTCTTTCCTGCATCTTTCTGCTTTCTGGACTCAACTTCCTTCTTCCTGAAGTATATATTCAGTAACTCTTTCATGGAAATCATGTAATTTGATCTTTTAAAAAAATCTGCGTATTCCTTGAAATTATCTGGGTGCTTTTAAGGCTTATTATAAGTCTGTAGTGGTCTACAGTTTTTTATAGTGTGACTAATTAAGGCATTTTTTAAAAATTCTGCTCAAAACTTGGAGTGGTTTTAAATTTTAAGATCCATATTCTTCCCCAATTCTGAAAATATTTTCAAATACTGCTTCTCTTCCATTATCTCTATTCTTTCTCTTTGAAACTCCTTTTACAGATAATTTGTACATCGTCCTTCTATATTCTGTCTCCTTTCCATCTCCTTAACTCTCTATGCTGAATTTTGGGTAATTTTCCTAGGGCTGCCCAATTATTTATTTTTTAAAATTTATGTAATTTCTCTGTTTCTTATCTGTCTCTTTTTTTTCACATTGCCTTATTATTTACTTAGGGGATCCACACTTTGTATTTCTCCAATCATTTGAAACAGTTACGTCATAATCTCAAGATTGTAGTTTTAAGATCTTTAGCTTTTCGAAAACACATTTTCTTTTGCAGTCACTACTGCCCTTGTTTACAATGGACTGTTTCCTCTCCTATTTGTAATATTTTTAAATGATCTCATCTTATGTCTGACATAGGTCCTTTCTTCCCTTGTGAAATTCCTATGCAGCATGAGTTGACGTTTCTTTCCAAATAGACTTTTTTCCTTTGCTTTTGTCAGCAGCCCTAACACTTAACCAATTTATGTTATTTCTCAGTTTGAGTTTTCTTGTATTGTGTAGTTAGAGTGAATTCTGGCCTTTGGTAGATTGAGTTATGTTTTATATAAGAAAAAAATAGGACTCAAGGGAGACACAATTACTGTTACCTCCATGAACAAGTGGATGTAGCGCATTAGTGCCCTCTCACTGGGGTCTGCAGCCTTTAATTTTAGCTGTGCGATGACATCCCTCATTCACCCCCTTCTCTTGGGGGCCTGATGATCCTCCAGACCTGCCACAACCATCACTTTCTGCTCCTAACACTGTGTATCAGTTTCTTCTTCATTTCTAATCCCTACAGGTTTGCTTTTCTTTATTGTGAGCTTGGACAATTATTGAAAATCATATATTTATTTTTTGCATAGTTTATATGGGGAAGGATTCTGGCCAGCCTGGTCTACCATTTTGCCAAAATCAGACAGATTTCTTTTTACGTTGTCATTTTAAAGCAGGTTTTCTTCTATACTTGGGAAGACGCCATCATCCCTAATTACAGAATAATTTGCAACAAGGCTTATGTCTGCACATGGGCCTGAAACTCTCTTCACACATGAAAAAAACAATAATCTACACATGCAAAAGAGAGTCAGATGGTGAGATGAGATACAATTTAGCATATTTATAACTTGCTCTATACTAATGGGGACAGAATTATGTTAGGGAGACCTGTGGTGAATGCCAAGAGAAGCTGTTCCAAGAGTGTGACAACGGTTACAAGAACACCTGCTGGGAAGGTCTTGTGCTTCAGAGGTTGGTATGGGGTGAGTGCATTGATAGCATATAGTGCTTCCAAAGCAGGAAGTATATGAGAATCACTAAGGGAGGTTCTCGAAAATAATCGTTCCTGGGCCTGAAAAGCTTTCATGTGTTTTGCTGGGCCTAGGCATCTATACTGTGCTAAGCACTCCAGGTGATTACATGGAAGTATGGAATTATGGTATATTAAGCTGCTTTGGGAACCACTGGGAAAAGGCATAGTAAGAAATTAATAGGGGGGAAAGGAAATTGGCTAATAATAAAGTGTTTTGAAGCCTCCAAGAAGGAATCAATGCTTTATTTAGATGAGTGATGGGAAGACGGTGAAAATCTCAAAAAGGGAAGGTGATGTGAAAACAGCAGAATGTAAGAAATATTTATCAGTAGCACAAACTCAATAACTGTTAAGTCTATGTAGATATCTATAGTGAAAAATGAATGAGATTGGGGATTAGAAAGCTATATCCCGAGGGCCAGTGCAGCACCTGGCTTGTTTTGTATGGCCAGTGAGCTAAGAATGGTTTTAAGAACTGTGGGGGAAAAAAAGAGAGTATGCAACAAAGACCATATGTGGTTCCCAAATCCTTAAACATTTACTGTCTGGTCCCTTCCAGAAAAGTTGCCAAGTCCCTGAATTTAGAGAGACTCAAAGTTTTCCCAGTATCTGTGGCAAGTTAGCAAGACTTCAGCTACAGTGAGACTAGGAGACTATATGGAGAGGCAGCTGCATCAGAATGAGGTGAAAACAGGTAGGGCTGGACTAGAAGCCATGGTCCAAACAGCTATCAAAACAAGGTTATTAGAGCATTAGATCGAGAAAGTGACCAAAGCATCTTCCATGGGATCACACAGTGACCTTTTCAAAAAGCAAGTCTAATCATGTTTAAATTGAAATTCTTCACTAATTTCCAATACCCCTTAAGATAAAATCAAAACAGCATAGTACAGCAGGCTCTTCATGACATATTCCAGACTCACATCCTTCATTATGTCAAAACTGATCCACTGTAATCCATTCACATGCAACTTCTGGTTTTTGTTAATTTATTTACTTAGTTATTATTTGTTTTCAAAATAATAAAGTACATCCTTTAAAAATCAAATTGTGCTTGTGTTATAACGAACATCAAATGTTCCAAACTCCACTCTCAATTTCCCCCAACAAAGGTCTGTCTATGTTTTCTGATTTCTTTATAAATTTACGTCCATAATTCTAAATAATTTCCTTGTACTTCTATTTCCTAATTTTCCTTATCAAATATTATCCACTTGATTCTAATTATTGAGAAAAAGATTTAGCACTTTTCCACCACTCACCCCCTCCACACAATCCCTTCCTTTCTCTCCCAATATTATTTCACCCTTTTGATATGCAATATCTTCCTAGAACTTCTCTTTTTCCGATGCTGGGCATCTTAGATTGAATCTCTGATTTTCACATCTCTATTGTCTTGTTTTCCATCTCTTAATCATCTGCTTTCTGGAAACTTTGCTTAATACTATCAGTTAAACCTTCTGTTCGCTTTTTAAAATTTTCAGAGATAATGTTTTAAAAATATCTTCCTTTCTCTCTGTCAATTTTTCTTAATAGCTTTTCCTTCTCTATGACTTTTAGTTCTATTTTTTCCTCAGCTTCCTGCATTGCTTTATTTCCTTGAACTTTCCCTTCTACTTTACTATTGATTATCTGACTTGTTCTCTGTCTTTCATATTGGGAATCTTCTTCACACCTTTCTTCAGATATCTTTGATTTCTTTGCTGTCCACTCATACTTAAGAGTGAGGTCTAAAAAAGCTGTCTAGAATTCCATATGCAACTGTGAACTACTGGTGGATTCAACCATGGGGTAATTAGGCAGGAGCCCGTTTACACTGTGTGTCTTCTGTCATTTTTCTGTCATTCTCTCCCTTTGATCAGTTTCTGGGGAAGAATTCCTCTAACAGTCTGCCTGAGGGAAACTGCCATATGTCAAAGATGACTGGGGAGGAGATTGTGGTGGTGAAGGGAGTACCTCACCATCTAGCTGTTACACTGTTGCATATTCTCCAGCATTAAGTTTGACTGCTCACTCTCACTCTCCACTTTACTGGGTGCTCCAGAGAAAGGTGTTGCTCTATTTCAAATTCTATAGAGAACGAACCTGCTGTCTCCTTCGTATGTGCCTATTATACAGTAAGTTCCCAAAAAATGAAGTAGAATATACAATAATGAGAAATAATAAGCAAGTGTCAGGCTGAGCATGTAGACAGTTGTTTAGAGTTATGAACATGGATTTTTTTAAAAAATAAAAACATACAGGAGTAGAAGGACTAAAAACAGTCATGGATTTGATAGAACAGGGTGAACTCTAGTCCACAAGCAAACATCAGCCTGGAGACATGGGGAATGTTGACTATGCCAAGAAATAATGATGTCTCATCTGGATTGGTCAACGGAGACTCGTCAGTTCACTAAATTTGTTCCAGATGGCAATAGAAAAGAATGGAATGTGAATCAAGATTAAATCTGATTCCTGCCACAGCATGTGGTTGTTTTGGTTTATTGTCTCAGTCACTGTCTACCTGAGGTTCTGAGAATTGTCAGGCTCTATCATGAGCTAATTCTGTAATTAGTACAGTGTCAGCCAAAGGAATTAATTAGTAGTGATAGGAGTCTGAACCAGAAAATGGAGAGGAAGACCAGTTCTCTGTGCTCATCGATGGGAATTTATTACTGGCCTAGGCAAGACGATAATCAATCATCCAACTAAGCAATCAATGTAGCTTTTCTGCCTTATTTATAAGCCTTCTAGTGTGTGGATCTCTCTTTCAACTTAAGGGTGACTATTTTGAGGTGACCTGGAACAGCAGTAGGAGAGGCCACCACCTTAATCTGATATTTGTTCTGAGTAACTTTATTCAACTGAGAAATTTTATTAGCCCTGGATATTCATGGCCTTTTTAACTCCCTGTTTTTCTTTGGGGGGATAAAAGTAATCTCTTTCAAAATATGCAAGGCCCTGAGTTTCTGGACCTTTTCCATTGCCTTTCATTTCTGATTTCAAACCAGCTAATTCTTTACCAAGTTCATTTCCTCTTTCTTGCAATACCTTGCCAAATGCAGCTAACAATAAGCAATGCACACTATTATGGCACTAGTTTCCAAATTTTCCCCCTAGAGCTACAGACAGAGCAGGCACATTATCTGCATTCCCAGTTATAGTAGGTGAGAGTTTTATTAAACGTTTTGCAACAACATAACATGAATATTCAGCCATCTGTTCTGGTATATCTCTTCATTTGCCACTTCCAAGTGACTAATACCATATATTTTATCTTGTACATTGGTTAAAACAAACGATATGTATTTTACCTTTTCCATACAATAGTGTCCCAACTCAAGGTAGTAATTACTTGTATAGGTAATGATAGCACACAGTCCATGCTATGGTAACAATCATATTTTGACATGTCAGTGGGTTATCTCAGTAAGAGTTTATATCTGCCTCACATTATAGGTTGAAGCAGTTTAAGCAGATCAACAGGCCAGATCTGCCCCAACTGATGACACGGGAATCTGGGGTCCTACCATCGTGTGTTTCCAAAATACTGAAATCCTTAATATCCAGCTGCACTATTAAGAGAGAAAAAATGTGTGAAAAGCTACTTGGGTCTACATAGATGTAACATACAGTAATCACATACACATTTTATTGGCCAGAACTAGTGAAAAAGCCTCCCCTGGATATGTGATTTAAACACATGTGCAGAAATAAAAGAATAACATTTTGATGAACACTGCATGATTCTGCTGCAATATTCATAGTGTAAGATTACACAGCCAAAAAGTTATAGCTGGGGAAATAAAATGGACCCTTGAAATCTGTAATACAGAAATACTTTTAAATCCATAATATGGAGATTAAAAAATGGTTTATAGGTCTTTATATATCTCCAGAATCTCCTACTAGTTGAGAGACACTAATTTCTTAAGCATATCATTATTTAACAATTTAATTGCCTTTCAACTTAGAATACATTTTTATCTTTTACCTAATGTTATTTTTACACTAAGATTTTAAGTGCTTTTTGAGATGTACTAGCACATCTGTCAATTAGAGAGTAGCAGAGACATAAAGTGCTGTTGATACAGGGCTCTTTTAAGATATGTCACAGGTTTAGGTATTTGTATAAAATACACCTAAAAAAGAGCAGAAAAATTCCAAAACTTGGCAATTGAGAAGACTAATAAAATTGACAAATCTTTGATATGACTAGTGAGGAAAAAACTAGGCCCAAACAAATAACAGGAATAAAAAAGAAGCACATAAATGTAATACTATGATAATATGAGATCATGAACAAGATTATTCCAAAATATTTTAAAGTTGAGAATATTAGAAAATGCAAAGAAAAAAATAGAGCATACTAAAAATAGAATATCTGAATAATTCTATATTAATTAGAAAAATTAAAGCAGCAGTTGAAGATCTAGCCACAAAGAAATTTCCATGCATCAATCAGTTGGAAAAATAATTAGAAACATAGGCAAACTCAGAGATTAAAAAAGTGATAATATTTCTCAGTTTGTTTTTGGAGGCTTTTAAAACCTTGGTTACCAAAACCTGACAACCAAAGTCTGCAAAAGGAAAGTCTCACATTAATGTCACCTATAAGCATAGTTAAAATTATATTATCAAACATAATTCAGGCATATATAAAAATGATAATATGTCATGGTCAAGAAGTGGTTTGCTACAGAAATACAATGTTTAACATTATAAAATGAATTAATATCTTTCACCTCATTATTAGATTAGGGAAAAAAATCATATGTAGACATTTCAATAGAAGAAAAAACATCAATTTATGATGAAAACTTAGAAAACTAAGAATAGAAGGGAATTTCCCTAACCTTATAATTGTTATTTACAAGAAACATCATATTATGAAACATTGAAATCTTTCCCTTTGAGATTATACTGACGAAATTTTGAAATCTTTCCTTTTGAGATCCAAAGTAAGAAAAGAATGGCACTATCACCATGTCTATTAAACAGTTTTGAGCTACATTACTCAACAAAGAAAGCAAATATCAAAAAACGTGATGTATAAAGAATGCAAAGGATAAAAATAATCACTAATTACAGATGATATTGTATTTGTAGAAAATCTCAAAAAAATCTTCTCATAAATTAGTAGAGTTGATAAAAGGCTTAGATAAGTAGTCATCTAAAACACCAAAATAGAAACCCATTGTATTATTAAATATCACCAACATTCTGTTATAAAATAAAATTTTAAAATACAATTTACAATAACACCAAAAATGAACTACATAGAAACAAATCTAACAAAGGATATGCAAGAGCTTTGAAAAACTATGATAAAGTTTTTTAAATAAACATTGAAGTGCATAGATAAACATATATCATGTTCATGGTTTAAAAACAACAAAACTTGATGCATATATTCAAGGCAATTGGAGTTAAAATACAGATTTATTTTTATGACATTTGATAATTTGATTCCACACGTTACACAGAAGCTCAATGGCCAAGATAACATTGAAGAAGAATACAATGAGAGACCTTTCTCAACTAGATATCTCTCTATGTATTTTATATGTATAGTAATTAAGACAGTTTGACATTGCCCACAGGATAGGCAAATATCCAATGGAATGGAGTAGCATACTCCAAAAGAGATCTACTCATATTTGGATATGTGGTATATGAAAAACTAATCTAAATACACCAAATAAATGATTTTAAGAAAATTGAAAATCTACATGTCACACCACATAAAAAATAATTCTTGTGGTTTGAAGATTTAAACGTAGAAGTCAAAATTATAAAGATTTTATAAAAATTAAATCTAAGAAAATAGATTCATGATTTCAAAATACAGAAGGATGTTTTTAACAATTTGGAAAAAATGTTAATATTAAAGAAAAAAATGATAAATTCAACTACACAAAAATAAGAACCTTCTGTTCATCAATACACATCATGAAGAGAGTGAGAAAACCAACACCTAACTTGACTTTTCAGTTTACAAAGGAAAATATTCGAAAGCTCAAAATCCACAAGAAAACATGATTGACCACGCTGAATTATTCATAGAATGAGAATTAAAAACATAACTGATAAATGGGCAAAAATTTAAAATTATGACAATTAGCAAAGCTTGTAAACATAGGAATGAATAAAATAACCCAAATGCACTAACGGTGGGAGTATAAATTCCCATAAACACTTTAAAGAATAAATTGTCAGTTTTCCCAACACCGTTTATTGAAGAGACTCTCCTTTCTCCATCGTATGCTCTTGGCTCCCTTGTTGAATATTAGCTGTCCATAAACGTATGGGTTTACTTCTGGGCTCTCAATTTTGTTCCATTGATCTGTGTGTCTGTTTTTGTGCCAGTATCATGCTGTTTTGGTTACTATGGCTTTGCAGTATAATTTGAAATCAGGGAGTGTGATACCTCCAGCTTTGTTCTTTTTTCTCAGGAATCCTTTGGTTATTCGGGGTCTTTTGTTGTTCCATATAAATTTTAGGATTCTTTGTTCTATTTCTGTAAAAAATGTTGTTGGAACTTTGATAGGGGTTGTCTTGAATCTGCAGATTGCTTTAGGAAGTATGGACATTTTAACAATGTTAATTCTTCCAATCCAAGAGCACGGAATATCTTTCCATTTCTTTGTGTCTTCTTCGATTTCTGTCAACAATGTTTTATAGTTTTCGGTGCACAGATCTTTCACTTCTTTCGTCAAGTTTACTCCTAGGTATTTTATTCTTTTTGTTGCAGTTGTAAGTGGGATTGTATTCTTAATTTGTCTTTCTGCTACTTTGTTGTTAGTGTATAAAACAATGAAATAGACCATTCCCTTACACCATGCACGAAAATCAACTCAAAATGGATTAAAGACTTGAATGTAAGACCCGAAACCATGAGACTTGTAGAAGAAAACATAGGCAGTACGCTCTATGACATCAGTCTGAGCAGCATATTTTCAAGTCCCATGTCTGACCGGGCAAGGGAAACAAAAGAAAAAATGAACAAATGGGACTACATCAAACTAAAAACTTCTTCACAGCAAAGGAAACCATCAATAAAACGAAAAGACAACCTAACAATTGGGAGAAGATATTTGCAAACCACATATCAGATAAGGGGTTAATATCCAAAATATACAAAGAACTCATACAGCTCAAAAGCAAAAAAAACAAACCAATAATCCAATTAGAAAATGATCTGAACAAAAGATCTGAACAGAAATTTCTCCAAAGAAGATATACAGATGGCCAACAGGCATATGAAAACATGCTCAACATCATTAACTATCAGGGAAATGCAAATCAAAACTACAATGAGGTATCACCTCACTCCAGTCAGAATGGCTATAATTAACAAGACAGGAAATAACAAATGTTGGAGAGGCTGTAGAGAGAAGGGAACCCTTCTTCACTGCTGGTGGCAGTGCAAACTGGTTCAGCCACTATGGAAAGCAGTATGGAGTAGCCTCAGAAAATTAAGGATAGATCTACCATATGATCCAGCTATTCCACTGCTGGGTATTTATCCTAAGAACTTGAAAACACAAAGGCATAAAGATGCTATGTTCATTGCAGCATTATACACAATAGCTAAGACTTGGAAGCAACCTAGGTGTCCATCAAGGGATGAATGGATAAAGAAGATGTGGTATTTATACACGATGGACTACTACTCAGCCATAAGAAATGATGAAATCCGGCCATTTGTGACAACGTGGATGGAACTTGAGGGTATTATGCTGAGTGAAATAAGTCAGAGGGAGAAAGTCAAATACCATATGATCTCACTCATAAGTAGAAGATAAAAATGACAAAAAAAAAAAACCCAAAACATAGCATTGGAGTTTGGACTGGTGGTTACCATTGGGGAAGGGGGGAGGCAGGGAGCAAAAGGGGTGATTAGGCTCACAAGTGAGGGGATGCACTATAATTAGTGTTTGGGTGGTGAACATGATGTAATGTATACAGAATTCAAAATATGATGTACATCCGAAAAAAATAAAAATTAAAAAAAAGAATAAATTGTCGTTATTTAGTAAAAGTAAAGATACACATATCCTATAAAGCAAAAACTTAATTCTGGTATATATCTTAGAGAAAGTCATCTATATTTGCACCTTGGTACATTTATAAGAATGTTTTTGGTATCATTGTTTCTAGCACAGAAAAACTGACATAAAAAGCAACCCAAAAATCCATAAATAATGGAATGAATTTATAAACTTATTAGATATTTATATAATAAAAACTTATATGCAGTGAAATAAACACGTCACGATCAAGTATAGCACCACGTATTTATCTCACAAACTTAATGTTGAATGCAAGAAAGACATGAAAGCATCCATACATGCAGTGTTATTCCATTTATATAAAGTTTAAAATTAGGCAAATTAAATTATGTGACTTGGAAATCCACATACACTTGTTAGAACTATAAAGAAAAGTGAGAACTTGATTATTACAAATTCAGAACAGCAGCTAGGAGAGAGTTTGAAGGGAATTTGGGGAACATTATGGGTGCTAATCATTTTCTCTTTCTTGCCTTGAGTAGAGTAACATAGATTTTAGTTTCATAATTATCTGATAAAATTTGATATATATAAATATATATTTTAGTTATATTTTAATATACCATATTAAGCAACTAAAATGAAAACAAAGTAGAATTTCAAAGATACATAAAGAAGTTTTTTTTAATGCTATGTTAATTAACAATCTAATTGCAAATCAAGGAAGGAATCTAATTGAGAATGAGACTGGGGGAAAAAAGATTGCCTTTTTTCTTTGTTTTGGTCAACTTTCTTTGTTTTGGCTGGCATTTTGCATATAGGAGTTTATAATGTTTTCCAAAGAACTAACTGTCCTAAAGCAAATGTCCGGTCAGACTATTTTTCTAGGGTAGGGTTTCTTAAATTTTATTGTGTGTATGTATCACCTGGGGATCTTGTTAAAAATGCAGATTCTGACTCAGTAATTACTGTGTACGGTGGAGCCTGAGATTCCAACAAGGGATCGTGCCCTGGCTGCTCGGCTGAGAACTGCTCTTGGAGGAACAAGGCCCCAGGCCACGTGTGGCAGGTGATGCTGGATTAATTCTAATTCACTGGCAATCTCTAAGCAGAGTGACTATGGATTTTTCACTCAACTAGGACACATTTGGGAGTGAAATGAAGTTGTTATTAATAATTGTGCTGGACCACAAGGCATAAACAGGAACTTCCCCCACAAACCTGGGACACCTGTCCTCCCTAGGTTTGAGTTACAACAATCTTTATGCACTCTACCTTTTAGAAGATATTCCAGGAAACTGAGCACCATAAATCCCCCTGAATATCACACCAACGTTGTCCCAAAAGAGAAAGAACTTGAAATGCATAATAAGCATTCTGAGAAAAGGGCTTTGAGTCAGTGAGTAGAAGCTTGTATTTTGTAAAATGCACAGTAGAAAAAAAAAGTTATGCCCTAGTAGAAGTGGGTGTAGATTTCCCATCTGCTGCTAGCTAGACAGTCTGGACCCCGGATTCTTTTCACTCCTGAAATACTCACAGGACATGATCTTATTCCATTTTAATGATATAATCGCTGTCTACCGTATGAGATTTGTTTTGTTTTCTTTCTTTTACATTTTCATTTTTGAGCTTAAAGTGATTTTGCTTGTTTTTATCTACTTTTTCCTCATATTCTATAATTTAAAAATTACTTATATCAACTTTTTAAAGCAAAACAATAACTCTCTGTGATTCGACAAACTCAATATCTTTAGGGCCCAAAATGAATGTTTACATTTTTATAAGGAAGTCACAATACATTTTGAAAATCATTTAGTATAGAGGTTTTTATTCTTAGTATGAGTGTGAAAAATAAGTGCTGGGGTTCTCAACTACTTGATTAATTTATTTGTAAGATGTTTCCGTTGAAAATTTTAAATATTTAAGACAATGACCTGAAGCTCTAAGGGAAAAATATAAACAGCAACAAAAACAATAAAAAAGAAATTGCATTTTTATAAAATAAAATAGAAGTAACATACATCTAATCTAAAATTATGCCAATAAAAATTAATGAATAAATTTCAATATAAGATGAAATCATTTATACAATATTTCATAAAACTGATATTGGAAAACAAAAGAGGTTAAAAGATAGCCATTATAATTAAAGTGAAAAAGCTAAAGATTCTTTTTGTCTTTGAAATACCAGGCTCTTCCTATCTTATCTTCTAAATGTCATAGTGAAAATTTTACTGCTGCCAGTTTGAAAGGGGATGTTGACGAGCTTCATTTAATATCTCTATTCATAGTCAAACAAAATGTTTTTAAGTAATGGAGATAAATGATTATGGTTTAAATCATAAAAAAGTTAAAAATAATGAATCATATTCAGTACTGAAAGAGCCTTAAACCTGAGGTATGATTCTTTGATAATGACATATGGTTTTCAAAAAAATAGCAGAAACTGACATTCTAGAAAAACAAAATGAGTGATTCACACCCCGGCAAAATCTAATATCACTTCCAGGATATTAAACGCTTCATGTGCCAAGTTAGTCATAGATTCTGGCCTTACTGCAGGAGGCACTACTGACGTTGTAGTTTTTCAATTTTATTATTATTATTTTTTAGTTCTTGTGAATCCATGAAAATTTATCCACATATTAAGAATTCATAATGAATTGCAGCGTAGCACAAAATAAAAATAAATGTTTCCAAGGAAATGCTTACTGACTGTGTGCTGAAGACTCTGCTCCAATTTGGGAAAGTGTCTGCTATAGGGGTCCCCAAGATTCTAATCAAGAGGGAAATATTCGTCAAAGTTGGAATTGACTTTGTACATATTTCCATTTCCATCACATTTCATATTACATCTAGTCTCTCTTTGTTTGCTGGTTGGTTTTTAAATACACTTCTATTTTGCTTCTGCCCTATGATGTGTGGTTCACCCGCAGACCCTGCTTTAATCACCACTTTATCTTCTGAAGATTTTCCTTCTTATCTGTGTATTAAAAATATCTCTGTCAAATGTTCCCTTTCTTTGCCCCTCCAGATTGACTTTGGATTTCATGTTCCTAAGACCGGTCCTCATACATGTGAATGGTCCTGACTTCTCAGGCCCCTCACCGTCATTGGCCTGAAACGTACAAATGACAAATGGTAATAATTTCATTTAAGATGCATATGAGAGTTAGACTTGTGATAAGCACCCTTTTAAGTCTCTTATGGGTATTTTCATTTAATCTTTACAACAAATCTATGAGGTGGATCCATTATGAGGCCATTTCACAAAAAAGGAAACTGAGGCATGGGAACTGCCCAAGGTCATGCAGTTAGTAGGTGGACTGAGAGGATCAAAGATGATCCTTTGATTGTCATTCCCATATCTCTCTCCATATAGATCTCCTAGGAATTAATAAATATATAAATATATATAAATTATTTATCTATATAGCTATAATTCACCAGATTATTCTAAAAGACTTTTAAAATAGTTTTGAAAATCAATGTCTTTACTACACACACATGAGGGGCTAAAACAGACTGGCAAGAGTGTGAAGACTCAGAAACTTTCGTATATTGTGAGTGGGAATGTAACATAGTAATTCTATTTCACTTTGGAAATGGAATCTGGGATATGTATCATATATATGTGTATAAATATATGTATATGTATATCATATATCTCCACTCTGGCCAAGGAATTTCATGCCTAGGTATTTACCCAAGAAAATTGAAAAAATACTTTAAAAAATTTGTACTGAGACTATCCATAGTAGTGTTATTCTTTGTAATAAAAAACTGGAAAATCTCCAAGTCCCTATCAACTGGAGAATTAATAAATAAACTGTGATGTATTCATACAAAAGGAATGAGTTACCAGTATATGCAAAAATAAAGACGAATCTCATAAATGTTATTCTGAGTAAAAGGAAGCTTTCACAAAAGTCAATGTGTACCAAAGAATTGGCATTCTCCTATTTTACTGAGAAAAAAGGAAATTATACTTCATACCATGGTTTGTTCTTTTTTTTTTTTAAAGATTGGCACCTGAGCTAAAAACCGTTGCCAATCTTTTTTTTCTGCTTTATCTCCCCAAACCCCCCATACATAGTTGTATATCTTAGTTGTGGGTCCTTCTAGTTGTGGCATGTGGGATGCCGCCTCAATGTGACCTGACAAGCAGTGCCATGTCCGCTCCCAGGATCCGAACCCTGGGCCGCCAGAGCGCAGCATGCGAACTTAACCACTCGGCCACCGGGCCGGCCCCCATGGTTTGTTCTTAATGAATTCATATTGGAACTAGTATTTGCTTCATTCCTTTCTTATACACTACTCTGAAGCAACCTAAATAATTGACATCAAGGTCTCATACAAGTCATTCACCTCTTTTTAAAATTTACTTATTTCCCTGCATCCTGGTCACCTATCTCATTCTCCATGGCTTGCCATGATTGCCAAACCTGACTCTGGACTTTCTTTCTGTGTTCTGATAATTGTTCCGGCCTGGAGGTGTGCTGACCTGGAGATGCTGGAGCTGTGTGCTCTCTCCCTACCTGCTCAGCTACACTGGGATGTAAACAGCACCTTATCTTCCTCTAATAGTTTCAGTGAGACAAATTCCCCTTATGAATACGGCAAAAGCAAAACAGAATTAAGTTGTTCTGTTAACGTTATACCATCTGTTCCAAGGAATGGAACTCTTTCTTCCTTGTTCCTCTTCCTGTTTTGAATCTAGTAAAAGTGTTCTTTTTATTGTTCCTAGCATATTTTGCAAGGCTTGGACTTTTTCTTTTAGCCTTCCTGTTACAGTTTCATGCAATTCTTACATTTGTATCTAGGTTCAAGCACCTTCTTCTCTGCTTTTTTTTCTAAATGTACAATCACCATAGAACCTTCCAAGGTCACAGAGATTTCTTTAAATACTATCACATTTTCCTCTCTTGAGACATTTTTCTTATGTAGGCTCTAACCATGGAATTCCCCACTGTTTGCTTAGGGGTATATTTTTTTCCTAAAATGAAAACAAACAAAAATACTATGACTGGGGACTTGAATGTGTATGTCCAGTTAGAATTGGAGTGAGCTGTGATAAAAGAGTAAGGCTCACAAATATACTTCCCACCACTCCCCTCTGTTCAAACTAATGACATTATATTTTCTCTCTAAAGTAAGAAATTGCTTTGTTATTTAATGATTTCTTGGTGGTTTCTTCCTTTCTCTGTGAAAGACTAAGGAATTTTTCATTGAAATTTGAATATAGGCCTCCATGAGAATAGATCTATGGAGAATCCTAACAAAATCAATGCATAATATTTTAATATATTTTTAAGCAAAAAGAAAAACTATAGTGATGTTCATCAATTCCTGTTTTTTTTCTTTACCTAAAAGTCATAATTGTTCAAAATGCTCTCATCAGGGCCATGGCATTATTGTCAATGACATGATATATGTCATATTATTTTCAGGATTAAATATTAATGCTGTAGGGATTGTTCAGAATTATTCCAAACAAAAAGTTTAAAAATGAACTAATAGGTAGTACAGGGAAAGGGGCATTAAGGCTCTTCCCCATTCATGTCAAATGGAGACAGTTGAAACTCATGGGTGGGATTTGAACTTTCACCTGCCAGTGAATTGGTGGTGTGGTTTAGAACAGGCAATTTCACTAAAGTTTGCATGAAAGAAGTCCCCTCATAGCTACACATTCAGTTAAACATCAATCAAATACAACAGCCGACTCTCTTTATAGACCACTTAGGTTGCTAGGATAGCCTCCTAAATGGTGTCTCAATCATCAGGGCCTCCCTGTTCTGTTCCTCTGCATTGCTCTAGAGAAGAAGTATAATCTAAATTCCCAAGTGGGCCTTCAGGGTCTTTCATGATCTGGATCCACTCCATCTTTTCACAATCTTTAAACAATTTACCATCATCTGTAAGCAATTTTATTCCATATATCCTGCTCTCCAGCTGTTCTAAAATTCTTTTTTAAACATAGTTATACATATTTAAACATATAAATAGCTAAACACTGTTATATCTCCTGACATTAGAAGTGGTAGCCATGCAGTAAGCAAAAACAATCCATACTGTACTTTGGAAGGATGAAACATCTATTACAAACACTTCTGAAATTTCCATTATTTTGAGTAACACTATTACTATCATGAATATCAATGCATTGGCCTCTCTCTAGTCTTTCTCCCCCTTCAGAGGTGGAATAAGAATTGGGGAAGAGAAATTGTGCAAGTGTAGCCAAGCTCCTTTCACTCTGTTTACTTATGGGATCCTGAGAATACTGCAAGGAACATACTCTCTTTTCCTTTTCTTCAAGCTATATGTTTGCAAAGACAAGCCCTCACATAGAGAGGCCTCTGGTGGTTCAATTCTACCAATGATTTGGGAAAAAAATTTATATAGTTTTTGGGATTCGATATTAGAAAGTCCACATGCTTCCAAATAAAAGAAATTGGCCCTTCCCTGGTAATGAAAATGACACTGTTTCTCCGCAAACTTTATATTTTAGTCATATTAACTAATTGGTTCAGAACCTATCTGAAGAAAATGGTTATTTAATGGATTCTCCTTCAATCTCCATAATATTTCTCATCCATTTTCTCATAAATATTGAAATTAGTATATATTCCCCCTTAAAATTTGTCATACATCCTTATGTGATGTTTGGATTATGTGCTCTTGCCATTTTTGTTCTTAAAAAAATTTTTGGCCTCCTTTCAGGATCATCTAATAGATAGTTTGGATTTGATGCACCAGCATGCCAAAATCTGCAACCGTAAAATACTATATCTTGATCCTTCCTGTTTAAAACACAGGAGATCTTTAGATTTGCAATTATGTGAAAATCTTAAAGAACAAAGTGGTGATTACTTTTTGTTTGTTTGTTTTTCTGTTTGATTGTTTAAGAAATTTCTTTCTAGATGAAACAGAGTTGATACTATTTAATTTATCTCACAGGTTATATCTATATTAAAAAATGTGTACAACATCAAGTCAAAACAAAAAGTGTGTAGCTATCTACAATCTGACAAACAGGTAGCTGCCTTAGCATTGAGAGTGTCTCAAAACAAATAGATGGGATACCATTCAGGAAAGATTCCATGAGATCCTACTCCACTGTAAACATCAAGAAAAATGGGCAAAATATATAAAAAAGATAGTATTTTATGACATTGGAAAACAAACCACACAGGGCCATAAATTCCAAGGGAAGGAGAGCAAGAGAGGGGAGCCCTGGAATTTCAGTTTCTAGATCGCAACACTGGAAGGCAGATCCCAAACGGAGCCCAGTGGTCTCACTGAGTTCAGGAGACAGAAATGGCAGTTTAGGTAAGCTGAGGCAGCTAGAATTTGTGTGACAGCATAACTGAGAAGAGGGATCTATACACAGGAACAAAGAGCTCTGGATTCCTTCTGAGATATCTCAACAATTCTTTAGCCAAATGCTTATGTGCACGTATGTGGGAAATGATCTCTAGAAAGCAAAAAGTGGATTAATTCCTAGAGCTCAATTAGAGCTTGGAATAGATTGAATTCCTACCAGCCAGAATGGACAGACCACATAATACAAGGAACATTAAGTAGAATGCTCAAAAAAGTTTTGCCTCAATGGGCTAAACTAGGCTTCAATTAAAATCTTCTCTGGATAGATCCCTAAGAATCAAACTGAAAATAACAAACTAGGAAAAGAATCAAACTGATCCCAAACAATCGTATGCAAAATAAGTCCAACATTATTTGTTAAAAGTATAACAAAATACAGCACACAAAACAAAAAATTTAGTGCACTGTATCCAATGAGAAGTTACTAGACATGTAAACAAGCAAGAAATAGGACTTTTAACCAGAAGAAAAATCACTTCATAGAAACAGATCTAAAAATTAAGAATGTGATGTAATTAGCCGACAGAGACATTGAAAAAGCCATTATGAATGTATTCTATATGTACAGTACTATAAATTCTACAAATTTTGATTTGTGTGTCACTTTTCCTAAATCCAAGATATTGCTGAAAAATAGCGATAAAGGGAACATTTTAAAAAGAGCTCAGGAAAAAAACATTATGTGTAAAGTAATAAGAATGACAGTGGACTTCTCCACAGAAAAGATGAAAGCCTGATGACAGTAATGGAGAGATATCTTTAAAGTATTGAATGATATAAAAATTGTCAACTTAGAATTGCAAAACAAGAAAAATATATTTCAAAAATAAAAGCAAAATAAAGACATTTCAGACAAATGAAATCTGTGATAATTTATTTCCAGGAGAACAAATATGATATATTACAAAGAAGCTCTTCATGCAGAAGGAAAATGAAGCAAGGCGGAAAGTTGGATATACACAAAGGAATGAGATTATAGGAAATGGAAAATATGTAGGGGACTATAAAAGACTTATTTTCCTTTCAGTTAACCTCTTTAAAAGATTAAAAGACAATTGACTCTGTAAGCAAAACTACTAATACTATTGTATGGGATTTATAACATATATAGAAGCAATTGATTGATAATAATAATAGAAGAGACTGGAACAGAAAATGGAAGTTTATTCTTGTAAGATACTCACAGTGTAGATGAAATACATATGAAACAGTCACCAAGAGAGATAAAATTCTAGGCTATTGAAAGTCTCAAAATTTAAAAGGACTGAAATCATACAAAGTGTTTTCATTGTACATAACAGAATGTAGCTACACATCATAACTGAAAGATATATTGAAAAATCCACTTGTTCAGAGATAGTTAAGGTAGGTTTCTAAATAACCCATAGGTCTCACTACTAAATAACATGACTTGAAAATATTAATAGAATTTAGAAAATATCTTGGGAAGAATGAAAATTAAACACAAATAAAATTTCATGGAATTTACCAAGAGAGGTGATTGGAGGGACATTTAAGACATTAATTCATGTTAGAAAAGTAAAAGGATCTAAATTTTTCACTTAATTAGGGCAATAAGTAGAAAATAGTTACAAATATGATAAATATTAAACTACATATTTAAATATGGATGGTCTAAAAACAGCAATTAAGACAGAGACTTAAAGTGGACTAAAAAACAAGGCCCGACTATATGGTGTACTAGAAACTCACTTTAAATATAAAGACACAGATAGATTAAAAGTAAAGGAATAGAGAAAGATATATAAAGTTTACGCTAGTCGAAAAGCAACTGGAACAGCAATATTAATTTCAGATAAAGCACATGTTGAAGAAAAGAAAATTATCAGGAGCAAAGAAGAGTATCATATAATGTTAAAGGGGTCAGTTCTCTAAGAAGACACAACAATTCTGAACGTGTTTACATCTAACAACAGAGTATCAAAATACATGAGGCAAAAAATTTATAGAACTTTAAGAAGAAATAGACAAATCTACTATTACAGTTGGAGATGGCAACACCTCTCTGTTAGTAATTGACATACTCAGCTGGCAGAAAATCAGTAAAGACATGGTTGAACTGCACAGTACCATCAATTAGCTGGATCTAATTGACATTTATAGAATACTTAATCCAGTGACAGCAGAATGCACATTATTCTCAAGCTTACACAGAATATTCACGAATATAGACAATATTTTGAGCCATAAAACACATCTTGACAAATTAAAAATAAAACAGAAATTATACAAAGTATGCTTTCAGACCACAATAGAATTAAACTAGAAATCAATAACAGAAAGATAGCTGGAAATTCCCAAAATATTTGAAGACTAACAACACACTTCTAAATAACACATATGTCAAAGAAAAAGTCTCAGTAGAAATCTAAAATATATTTTGAACTAAACGGAAAGGAAAATACAACTTTTCAAACTTATCCCATAGGATGCTGTGAAAGCAGTGCTTAGAGGGAAATTTATTGCCTTAAATACATGTATTAGAAAATAAAAAATATTTGAAATCGATAATCTAAACCTCGCCTTTGGAAACTAGATATAGAAAAGCAAATAAAATCCAAATTAAAAGAAGAAAAAGAATAATACAAATCAGAGCAGAAATCAGTGAAATTGGAAACAGGAAAACAGTAAAGAAAAATCAACAAAATCAAAAGCTGGCATTTTGAAAGATCAATGAATAGATAAACCTAGCTAGGGTAACCAGAAAACACAGGGAACAGATATGAACTACTATTATCAGATGAAAGAGACACCATTACAACTGATCAAATGAAAATCCAAGAATAATAAAGGAACATTATGAACAACTCTATGCCCACAAATTCAATAACCCAGATTAAATGGTTCAATTCCTTGAAAGACATAATCTACTAAAACTCAAACATGGAGGACTAGATAATTTGAATAGTCCTCTATTTATTAAAGAAGTTGAACCAACAATGGATAAATTTCCAAACAGAAAGCACCAGGCCCAAATAAATCCACTGATGAATTCTACCAAATATTTAAAGAGAAAATGATATCAATTCTCTACAATCTCTTCCAAAAAAAGAAGCAGAGGGAACATTTCCTAATGCAATCTGAGAAACCAGCATTACCTTAACACCAAAATCAGACTAAGATATTACAAGAAAGAAAAATTACAGACCAATGTCTCTCATGAACATAGATGCAGGAATCCTCAACAGGATATTAATAAATCAAATTGAACTATGTATAAAAATTATATACCATGAACAAACAGGATTTATTCCAGGAATGCAATAATTAACGTAATGCATCACATCAACAGGCTAAAGAAGAAAAATTATATGATCATGTCAATAGACGGAGAAAAAGTATTTGACAAAATTCAAAACCCATTCATTATAGAAACTCAGCAAACTAAGAATAGAGGAGCACTTCCTTAACTTGATAAAGAACATCTACAAACCTACGCTTAACATCCTACTTTCTGGTGAGAAAGTAGATGTTTTCACCCTAATATCAGGAACAAGGCAAGGATGTCTCCCATTACCACTCTTTTTCAACATCATACTGGAAGTCCTAGCTAATAAGATAAGGAAATAAAACCTATACAGATTGGGAATGAAGAATTAAAACTATTTTTGTTTGCAGATGACAAGATTGTCAATGTAGAAAATCCAAAGACTCAACCAAAAAACTCTTGGAAATAATAACCAATTACAACAACGTTACAGGATACAAGGTTAATATACAAAAATCAATTAATTTACTATCTACCAGTAATGAACAATTGGAATTTAAAATTAAAAACACAACACTATTTACATTAGTATCTAAGAAATGATATACCTATATGCATCTAACAAAGTGTGTTCAAGATCTCTATGAGAGAAACTACAAAACTCTGATTAAAGAAATCAAAGAACACCCAAACAAGAGCAGAGATATTTTATGTTCAGGGAGAGAAAGTCTCAATATTAGTAAGATATCGATCATTTTCAACTTGATATTTCGATTCAACACAATCCCAATCAAAATCCCAACAAGTTATTTTGCGAATATTAACAAAATGTTTTGGTAGTTAATATGGACAGTCAAAAGACAGAGAATAGCCAACATATTACTGAAGAACAAAGTCAGAGAACTGACATTACCCAACTTTAAGATTTACCATAAAGCTACAGTGATCTAGACAGCATAGTATTGGTGAAAGCATATACAATTATATTAAAGAAAAGTATACAGAGCCCAGAAATAGACCCACAAAAATATTCTCAAGTGAACTAGGACAAAAGGGGAAAAGGCAAAGCTATGAAGAAAGAATAGTCTTTTCAAGAAATGGTACTGGAACAATGGACATTAACATGTTAAAAAAAAGAATGACTCTAGATACAGACCTCAGACTCTTATGAAAATTAGTTCAAAATGAATCATATACCTAAATAAAAACCAGAAAACTATAAAGCTTCTAGAAAATAAGATATGAAAAAATCTAGAAGACCTTGAATTTGGTGACTGGTTTAGTGTCTACAACACCAAAAACATGATCCATTAAAGAAAAAAGTGATAAGCTGAACTTCATTAAAATTTAAAATGTCTGCTCTATGAAAGATGCTTTTAACAGAATAAAGACACAAGCCACAAATTGGGAGAAAGTATTTGCAAAACATGTATCTGGTAATGGATATGTATCCAAAATATACAGAGAACTCCTAAAACTCAACAATAAGCAAATAAGCAACTCAATTAAAAGACAAACAAACAAAACATCTGAACAGACATCTCAGAAAAGAACACGCACTGATGGTGAATAAGCATATGAAAAGATGTTCAACATCATATGTCATTAGGGAACTGAAAATTAAAACAATGAGATACCACTACATGCCTATTAGAATGGATAAAATCTAAAACCGAATGTATTCACTTGCTACAGCTGCCATGACAAAGTACCACAAACTGGATGGCTGAAACAACAGAAATTTATTTTCTCACAATCCTGGAAGCTAGAAGTCCAAGATCAAGGTGTTGGCAAGGCTGATAATCTAATGGCAGGCACACGGCATTATAATTTGTCAAAAACACATAGAACTATACAACACAAAGAATAAATCCTACTATGGACTTCTATGTTTATGTAAACTATGGACTTCTGGTCTGGTTTAATAATAATATATCAATACTAGTTCATCGTATCAAATGTACCACACTAACATAAGACTGTAATTATAAGAGAAACTGAATGCTTGTGTGTTTTGGGGAGTGGTGAGAGAAGGGGTAAATGGGAACTCTCTGCGTGTTTTGTGAAATTTTTTGTAAATCTAAAACTGTTCGTAAAAATAAAGTCTATTTATAAAAAACTTAAAAAAGTAAAAACAAAACAGAAAAGCTACTAAAGCTCACAAATTAATTTAGAAAAGCTGCAAGGTACAATGGATTTTTTTTTAATTTATTGTATTCATATACATTAGCAAATAATGTTTGGAAACTGAAAATTTTATGACATTAAAATCATGAAACAGAAATAAATTTAACATAATATGCACAAGATCTGTGCCTCAAAAACTACAAAACATCACTGTGATAGTTAATGTTAAGTTCACTTGACGAGGCCATGGAATGCCCAGATTAGACATTATTTCTCCTTGTGTCTGTGAGGATGTTTCTGGATGAGATTAGCATTTGAATCCCTGCTCAATAAAAGCAGACTGCCCTCCTGAAAGGGCAGGTCTTATCCCATCATTTCAGAGGACAGGAGGATCCACCTCCTCCCTGCCTACCTACTTGAGCGGGAACATCAGCCTTCTCCTGCTCTTGCACTGGGATATATACCATCGACTCCCCTGACTCTTAGGTTTTCTAACTCAGACTGGAATTACACCACCAGCTTCCTGGGTGTACAGCTTGCAGACTGCAAATCATGAGACTTCTCAGCTTCCATAATCACATGAGCAAATTCCTCATAATAAATCTTCTTTATGGCTATACATATACCCTGTTGGTTCTGTTTCTCTGGAGAGCACTGACTAATACAGTCACTGAGAGAAATAAAAGATGAACTAAACAAGTACTATGTTCATGGCTAGAAGACGTTATTATCAAGATGTCAACATTTGCAAAGTAATCTGTGGATTTATGAAATTTGAAGCAAAATCCCAGAGGTATTTTTTGAAGAAGTAAGTAATCTTGTTTTAAAACTCATGTGAAAATGAAATGACCTAGAATTGCTTAAAAAAAAAAAGGAAAGATAAGACCAAACATTGAAGGGCTTACACTAGTGTCCTTTAAGACTAATTGTGAAGCTACAACAATCAACATGGTGTGGCTTTGGCATACAGAGTGACTCAGAGTCATAAATAGAACAGAGTCTAGAAATTCTCAATAATATGGTCAATTGATTTTGACTTGAACTAAAACAAATGAATCACAATGAAATTAAATGGTAAATTGACTTCATCAAATTTAGAAGATATAAAGAAAAGCCAAAAAGTAGTAAAATACATTAACAAAATGTATTTCTGATATAGTTCTTGTATTCAATATCTAAATAAACGCCACTTAAAACAATAATAAGAAGATAAACAACTTGATTTTTAAAATGTACAGGAAATTTACACAAATATTTCTCCAAAGATGATATGGAAAATAAGCACAAAAAAGTGCTCAGCACCATTAGTTATTAGGGAAATGCAAATTAAAACCATAATGATGTACCTTTCTACAAGACTTATCACTGTAACACTGGAAAGGTTAAAATTTAAAATTCTGAAAACATCAAGCGTTGTTTAGAATGTGGAGTAACAGAAATTCCCACACACTGCTCAGAAGAAATGCAAAATGGTATAGCCACTTTGGAAACAGTCTGAGTGTTTCCTATAAAATTAAAAATTCACTTACCTTCAATGAGGCTTAAATTAGGCTGTTTGAAGGAAACCAGGCAGAGAAGACAGCAAACTATATGATTACATGAATAAGAAATTACAGTAAAGGCAAAACTAGTCTATCGTGATAAAATATCTATTGTTGTCATAGCCAAGGGTGAGTGGAGATTGATTGTAAATGGACATAAGGAAACTTTTTGAGGTGATGAAAATGTTCTATGCCTTCCTTGTAGATAAGGTTACACTGCACTAATACATTTGTCAAAATTCACCAAATTACTCTTAAAATTAGTAAATTTTATTGTACGAAATCTCTGGTTATAAATATAATTAAAATCATATAGAAAAAAAGGAGAAATAATAATAGAAGCTTTGTAATCTAGTCCTGCTTCTTAATCAGCTGTGTTTTAAAATTATCATCTCTCATACTCATATATTTCATCTGTAAAATAACAAAATTGCCTCCTCTATCTGTTCTATCAATCTTAAAAAATCTTGCCTCAATTGTCAGATAAAAATGCACCTTCCATGAATGTGCTTTACAAACTATAAAATATCCCTTTAAACATATTTTGATTATTGTAGGTATGTTTAATGGGTAGTTGAATAAGATACTTCGGGCTATGTCTGTGCTTGCGGGAAAAGATGAATATGTGGCAATCATTTATTTTCCACTTTTTTCTCATATTTATAAAACTGATGGCTGCATTACAGCCATAGGCATTATTTTCAAATACTTTCATCTCTGAAAAATCCTGCTATCATTTCCTTTCCAAATGATTTGAATGAGCCTTTGTTTTAAAAAGCCGTCCCATTTCTGATTCACGTACGCTGGGCAGGAGTAGCTGCTGCTTTTCCCCTAAGCCATCCACCGGTAATTCACTGCTTCCTTTCAGTCAACAAGCAAAGGGTGAACACCTACAGACAGGCATTGTGCTTGGCTCAGGCGACACAACGGAGAATAAAATGATTTTGCGCATCTGTCTCTTTACTAAACTGCCCTACTACCCTCCCCTTACTTTTCTATTCCACTGCCACATCTTGGTTCAAGCGTCTGTTATTTTTGCCATTTCCTCTTAACAGGAGCCCCATCTCAAACAATTTCCCCAAAGGTCACCTTCCACATCTAACTAAAGCACCTTTCTGATTATTCTACTCTTCCATTTAAAAACTTGCAAAGACTCTCCCTTTTCCATTGATGCAAAATGATCCAGCAGAAAGGAAACCATCTTTGAATCAGATAAATCTGAATCTAAATCCTGATTCCTGCTGAATGACTCTGGACAAGTAGTACATCTTTTTAAATCAGGCTTCAGTTACTTTATTTGTATATTTTAATTCTTATTAAACCAATAATAATACATCATATGGCAGATATTATAATTTAAAGAGCTTGAGACAATATCTGACACATACAGTAGCTGTCTGGTAACTAGTAGTGATTATTAAAGAAGAAACACTGCAAGTCTTAGTTTATCTTTAAAGTCTTAGTTGGCCAGGTTTGTACCTCCAACTAGTCCCTATGCTCAGCCTCCTGAGTTAGACAGATAATATGCAGTATTCTATATTAGCAGCAAAACTATAGCGATGTGGTCCGTGCAGCATCATGGCTCATGGGCTATTTAAGATCCCAAGGATCTATGTACAAGAAGAGAAGCAGCAGCAGTAGGCAGCAATGTAAAACACACTTCAAGAAATGAATTATCTTTCTCTCTTGAGGTTTTTCTCTGACTTGCTCACAGCAGATAATTCAATTCACAGTTAAATTAAAATTTGATTTTGTATAGTAGCTGGACTCTTTTAGTTTTACATACATATTGTCACATTTTTCTTGTAGTGCAAATGCATATGTTTTAGAATTCAAAGATAATTTCCTGTTTATTCAAATAAATTTGTGTGTGTGCATGATGGCCTCTGTTGCGTTTATACTGACTCTGCTGCATTTCGATTAAACATATTTAATTGACTGGAACATGAGGCGTCTTTATTGGAGGGGTGTGTGTGTGTGTGCATGTGAGTGCATGTGTTTGTATGTATTTTGCAGGTATGTTTCGGGATGATTAGGGAGAAAATGATGGGGACTGAGGAATTGAGACGGAAACAATGGAAGCTGGGAGAAATATATACAAATATACATTTATTTCCCACTAGAAGAGAGAGAGCTTTCAAGGAAAAGAAATTTCATTATATTTTTACCTAGTTTCAAGATGCATCCTTATACAAATATCATTAAATCAGAATGCAAAATCCTATATTAATATGTTTGCATTATTTCACTTTAAATAAATGGCTCAGTAACCCAAAAGGTACTGAGGTTTACCTTCTTTGTGGTAATTGTGTTGCTGGGACCATTGGGTGGAAAATGAGGGATTTCCTGAAAAGTGAACATCCCCTCCATCACTTACCCTGTGAAGAGTTGTTCCCAAGAAAGGCAATGGTTAAGGAGGAGGTGAAGATTGGACTGAAGGAAGGAAGATACTTTTATCTCATGCTATACTTTCTAAGAGTAAAGTCTTGAATTCAAAGGAAGAAACAGTGTAACAGACACTGCTATTTGGGGTAGACAGTCCTGTTTCTAATAGGAAAGAAAACACAATCACCAATTTCATGAGGTGGACCTGAACTCAGTATCTGGGTTATCCTTATTTTTCACTACCTCTCAACCTCACTACAAGTTTGTCAAATTACGATCTCCTCTTGACTATCACGGACTCAGTTCTCCCAGCTTTTATGCTTTCCTTCTCCCTAACGAGTCTCCTCTGATCCTTAACGTAATGTGAATTTCCTTTATTTGAGACCATTCGATTCTTCTGCAGAAAATAAGAGAACAAACAAATAATGATGATAAATAAAAGTAAACATGGAGAGAAGTAATTTGCGAACCATAAACAGAATTCATGAGACATGTTAACTATATGTAAGTAAATCAGCAAGCTATGTGACCAATTAGGCATAGATAACATAAGTAAAGCATGTATGTGCTAAACTTATAGATACAAAGATCAAGTGGCATTAATATTACTAATATACTAAATATAACCAAGGCATGTAAAATTCCCAAAACACAAAAAATTCATAAGGCTCATGAAGTCACCCAATATTTATGAGTTCTAAATTGGGCAACCTTACCTGCGGGCCCTACCTGTGGTCTCCCAAAAAGCATAAAGTCCACAGCTGCTTATCAAGCTAAATGATGAACTACAGCACGGCTAGGCATACTTCCAACCATATTTCTCTGATAGAACATATCTCAGGACTCAGAGAGTATGTTCTTACTATCTTTCTTGTACTCTATCCTAAATGCATAATCCTATCTGTATTCTCCCCCTTTGGCTCCCATCGTGTATCTTTAATTGATTTACAATGTCATGTTATCTGAAAATCTCAATTTGGTCAGTGAATCTTTCTGTTCTTTGAACTCTGGGATAGATTTCCTGATGGTATAATTACAGGACACCAATGAATCAAATTAAATCTCCACACGAGAGTCAACACGCTCATTACACTACCTTAAGCAACATCGGAATCCTTGAAAATAGCAATTGGAGATTTACAATGGTGTCTGTAAGTTCCTGCATTTATCTGGTGGGTGAGAAGAATATAAAGAAGAGCTTGCCACAGACTTCCACCTGTCTGCACCCAGAGCCTGTAAAAATTTTGTTCTGGTTGGACAGAGTTCACTGAGCATTTTTCTTTGGCTGGCATGTTGTCACCTTGGATGAGTGGACCCAGACGTAAGAAAGGCTCCAGTGCACCAGATATTACTTTGACTTACCTTTACCACTTGCTTTTATTTGTCCTTAGTCCTGATTCTTTTTTCTCCCAACACATAGCTGCCTAAATCTTCTTAATGTACAATGGTTTTGTATACCATTTTTCTATACTTCACTGTCTGCCTTGGTCTTGCCTAGTGAAGCTGGACTTCAGTAAGCACTGCTGAAGTATTACCAGCACTGGGGAGAGAGGATACAAGACTACGAAATAAGTGCTGAATGAAGGAGAACCTGAATCTTACAGCAATAGACTTTTATCAATTTACTTTTGTTTACTCAGTTGTATCTTGTCTCCCTCTGCGGCAATTTTAACATTGCAGAGAATTTTTGTGCCACGGAGACATTAGATGCAATTGGTGGCAAAATTCTAAAGCCATCCACTAGATTCTTTTCTCTTTTTTTTCACTTTTGTATTTAATATGTTTTTTCTTTTCCTTCTTCTGTCTCTGCCTCTCATTATTTCTACACTCTCTTTCCTTTTTTTCCTTCTAATCCCTTCTGGTTTTTTTTCCTCTTGCATTGCTATCCGTTCTTTCTTTGCCTTTCCAAAATATTGATTTATTTCTTTTCATATATGGTTGCTTCTGGTACCAAGCAAGTCCCCTTTATATCCTCTCTGGTTTGAACTTCTAAAATGACCAAAAGTTAGGCATTCAAAAGAAGTGAAAATGTGTAGCATTTTAAAATAGCACTTACACAAATTTCAAAGAAAGTAAAAGAGAAAGCCAAATAGAAAAGTCTTGCTTTTGTGCTTTTCTTGTGAGCTTTTATCCCGAGACAAAAAGAGACAGATCCTTACTGGTTCTGTATTTGGATAGCTAGAACTGGCTAGCCAAGAACAAGAAGAAACCTTAAGACTATGAGCATTGTTCTGAGTTCTAAACACTCCATGGATAGACTCCCACGTTTTAAGAACAGTAATTAGCAACTTTATTATTTTAAATAATATCCCTTCCTAAGGAAGAGAGGCAGTAAAACACAATGCCTCCACATATTAAAAAATATCGGTGCTAATGATGGTAATATACCCCTAAAAGTAAAGTCATTAATAGCTGTGTTTTCAGTGGGTGTTTTCCCAAAAAGATGTTTTAAAGTGATGATAACAGATGCTAGTTGTATTTTAAATCTAGGCTTTGGCTGTCTTGTTACTCAGGGCCTACAGTCAGAAAAATTGGAAAAGAGGCCAAGTTTCTTTGGATTTCTCTGGTTCCTTTTCCCTTCTCCTCCTGTGCGGTGCTTCAATATCACAACCACTACCCTTGAGAACTTCTCTCACATCTGCCTTTAGGATAGGGCCGGCTATGTATTAGTTAATCCTATATTCTGCTTTTTGGTGCATTTGCATGTGAAGCATCATTAAAAAATAATTTGATATTTCAGCATGTGTTATTTGATCAACTACCAGGCAGGAGATACTGTCTCTTGTGATTTTACAATCATGTCAAGTTATAGCAAATAGATTCTGCCTTCGAGATGCTTAAAACCAGGGAGGAATGACAGAAACAAAGGAAAAATTATGGTGGCCCCAACAAAGTCATAAAACAGCTAGTGATTAGCTTCCCAGGAAGTGGCAAATGTCTCATTTGCCAGAAAAGAAGCTGTTTTCTTTGATAAAGGAACTTCAGACATCAGTTGTTAGCTAACTTGGGAGTGGTGCTTCGTTCCGTTGCAAATTACACTGCATTGTATAGTTGGTTGGCCACTCCATGAGGAAATGAGAATATTGTTCCAGAAGCCCAACTAAATGGAAGATAAAGGGCTTTGGGTACAATACATCAGAATTTGATCTTAATTTGCTATTCATTAGTCGTGTGACTTGGGAAAACTATTTAATCTTTCTGAATATTAAATTTTTAATCTATAAAATGATCATCACAATTCCATCTCACAAGAATTTTCAGAGGCTAACAAATTCAATAATAATATAACATATATGTGTTTAATACATAAGAAAGTTACAACAAATACCAGCAATTATCATTATTAATTATTATTTCTCTAAATGTAAAGTATCTCTTTGAGTACTAGGAAAAACTTGGTACAGGACATATATAAACACATTTAATGTATTGCTATGTTAGAAATAACTTGTGTTGAAATTTTAAGATTAAAAATTATCACAGGAAATCATACATCTAATCAAGTTTCTCTTGATGCTTCCACGTGTTCTCAGAATTCCATTCACTCACATCCTTTGAGGGATCTTGCTTTATTGATTATGTCCTGTTTCTCCTGCATCTTTTTTTTCTTTCTCTTGACCCTTTTAAAAATATATTTAAGGTTTTTAGCCTATTTAAGTCTCCTCTATCTTGTAAAATTAAAAGAAAAATGTCATGCCACTCTGCCATTTAACGTTATTCTCTCTCTCTCTCCTTCTCAAGACAAGCTTCTTGAAAGAGTTATCCACACTCTTTGCTTAGCTTTCTCACCACCTCTTCCTCCTCTACAATGGCTTCACAGCAACGGCTTATCTGGGGTTGACAGTGAAGTTCTTGCTGCTGCATCAAATGACTGCCTCTTCATTCCCACTGGACTTGGCATCTCACAAGTCTTGGCTTTTGACTCCTCCTTCTCCCTGTTGTAGGTTTCTCTGTGTCCCTTTGAAGATTAAACTCTTCTGTTACTTTCTTTTTTTCTTAACTCTTTGGCTGTTTCCTTTTTGTGTCATTTGTGGCCTCTTCTTCTAAAGTTGTTCCCGAAATATTGGAGTCTCTCTGGATTCTGTCTTCTGCCTTATCCACTTCTCACTCAGCAACTCTCTACAGGTAAACTCACTTATTCCCATGGCCTCTAAAACTTTGTATATAATGATGGTGCCCAAATATCTATATCTGTTCCAGATTCCTTGAATGAGTCTCAGGCCTGTATGTCTAGCTGACTTGTGGGCATCTCATCACAAGGCCTGAGGACTCATGGTAACTCAAACAGAACTTATCATCTCCCTCCTCTGCTACATCTGTTCTTCCGTAGTGTTCTTTCTCCTTATTTTAGTGAATGGGTCCACCTAATTACCTGTTTCCCATTCCAAAACCAGAGTCTTATCTCTGATTCTCCCTGTTCTTGACCTTATATTCAAATCATCGCTAAGTAAAGTTGATCCAAACTTCAAAATATCTCTTGATTTTCTCCAATTATCTATTTTTCCCTACTTAAAATTGCTATCATATAGTTTCCACTTTAACTTTTTCCAATCCTTGAGTCTTTAAAAAAAACAGATTTGTTCCCTGCCTTTTTTGTTTTTATAAGTATTGCCATTACCTATGTGTGATTCTGGGTCTCTACCTCCACCTTACACCCAAACCGGTTCTTATCTCCTTAAATAATACTCTATTTCAAGTAAATGCCCATAAATAATTCTTGAATACACACATCTGCTCTATTAGCAAGTACTTTCAGTTCCCTATTTAAAGTATTTCTTGAGACCAGGTACTGATCCCTGTACCCACTACCACTCCCATCCATTTCTAGTCAGGACACCTGCAGGAGCTCCTGATGGGGCCCCTGCTTCCCTTCTTGCCTCTCCAGCAGTTCAAAGGCCAATCTTCTAAAGTATGCAAATCGGATTTTTTCACTTCTCTGGAAAAAAAATTTGCCAATGGCTTTCCCAGTTATTTATCTTGCCCTAGAGGATGTTCTTAACTTGCCCTCTCAATATGTCTTTAACTTCCTTCCCCATCATGCTCACCATTACTTGCTCTATCTCAGTCACACTAGTTACTTTCTGTTTCTTAAACAAACTGGAGCTTGTTCCTGCCTCAGGCTGTTCTTCGTGCCTAGAATCTCTTTCCTAAGTTCATTTCTTCTCTTCTTCATTTAATTCATAATTAAGTATCACCTTCTTATAAAGCTCTTCCTGCACTATCTTATTACAATGCCCCCCTCCTACCCACTCCAACCTAGCCATTGCCTTCAACTATCTGCCTCCTTATCATGCTGTATTTCCCTCACAGCCCTTATCAGCATCTGGAACTTTGTCACTTGTTTTGTACATGTTCATTGTCTGTCTCTTCCTCTAGAATGCGAGCTCCCTTGGGCAGAGACTGTGTCTGTCTTAATTAATGATTTATCAATACACAGTGCAGAGCCACTGTCTGACACATGGTAGATAGTAAGTCAATAAATTTTTGAATGAATGAGTGTTGATTGATTTAATCTGTGAAACTTTGAGTAAATAATTTATCAAATAATTTAACCTCTCTTTCTCTTGGATTTATCTCCTGTACAATAAGAACACTGGGGCAGAGGATCTTGAGGCTGCCTTCTAGCTCTAAATCTCCAACTCCTAAGACACTATGGCAATTCCTTTTTCCAATAAGTTCCACTGTTGTGGCCAGAAGCAGATAGCACAGCTCCCTTTAACAGAAGTCATGTAGCTAAGATGCGTGGAGAACCTGGGATGGGTGATCTTAAGTAATGCTATCTTTCAACCTACCTCATGAGCACAGAAGCAAGATACTTTTATTGAAATAGCATAGCCCTTAGGGACTCCTTCTCTCTGTGACTCCTTCACCCACTTCCCACTACTGCAGCCCTTGAAACATCTCATGTAGCCCTTTCTGACACTGAAGAGCACAATTTGAAAACAACCGGCCTAGAGAAACATAAACATTTTGTTAGCCATCTTACTATAAACCTGTTTCACAATCTTTCAAAGCCAGAATAAAGTAACTCATCAGAAGAATGGCTCTCAGATACACACAGAATTGAGTATTAGGGAAGAAGATTTGGACGGACTGTTTTGGATCTGCCTACATGGTAGGTGGAAACATTAATTCTTATTAGCTAAAAAATAATTCAAAAATGGTGAAATATTCACTGTATTGGATGGTACATATGTAACTACTAGAATCTCTCCATTTGGAGTAATAATTTCTACCATTGGCTAAAAGTTGTAGACAAGAGTCAGCCAGGTGGCATAGTGGTTAAGTTCACATGCTTCAGCAGCCCTGGGTTTGCTGATTTGGATCCTGGGTGCAGACCTAGGCACCGCTCATCAAGCCATGCTGTGGTAGGCATCCCATATGTAAAGTAGAGGAGGATGGGCATGGATGTTAGCTCAGGGCCAGTCTTGATCAGCAAAGAGAGGAGGATTGGCAGTGGATGTTAGCTCAGGGCTAATCTTCCTCAAAAAAAAAAAAAATTTGTAGACAATACAACTAAAATAAAGTGCTGATTTACCGGACCTTCATTTGCTAAAATTCACGAATTTTGAGTTGTGTTTTATTCTTTTGTTTTGAAATGTGTGACATCTCTGCTTTTTTCTGTAATTTATGAAATCAGTACCTGAAACAATAAAACTGCATTCTACACATTTTCTTAAATTATTTAAAACTAAAAGGGTATTGGCAGCTATGATTAAAATAGTGTAGGTCTAGAGACTATAATGCTAGTGAAAACTTAAAGTAATGGCAAGTTTGTCAAATGTTAAAAAGAAGCTTGTTAAAGCAAAATTGATAGTTCTTGTGAAAGAATACATATTAGCTTTACAATGGTTATAGACCATTTTCTAGGGCAAGAAATATTAGGGCCATATGTTTTTAACTGTATATATCTGATTTCTTCTAATGCTTATTATTTGGAACTATTAGTTCGTTTTTGTCTATATTGGAAATCTCTGAATATTTCTTTCTAATTTCTGTTTATATTTATAAATTAAATCTTAAGAGATACAAAGGTTAATATTTTTCCCAATATGAAAATGTGCGATGTATTTTTAGTGATACTTGATGCATAAACATGAAGGATTCTGCCAATAACATAGATTACACCACAGCAGATTGTACCCTTATTTATAGGACAACAGTCTGAGGAGCAAAATAAACCCTAAAAATTTTGCCACCAAAATAATTAGAGATATGCTGAAATGCACAATTCTGTAGATAGATAGATAGATAGATAGAGAATTATATTTGAGCCAATCACTGCAAATGAAAACGACCACAGAGAATACTGAATTGGTAGGCTTAAGTTGGCTTTTGTTGAGGATAAAAGGGTTAATAAGCTACACTGATTGCTCTCTATTTTGCATGTGCTTTTTTATTATTAACTGGTTATGAGGTCGTAAAGGACATTTTCATGATAGTTGTCACTGATTAAAATCTCCTAACCAATTTTCTATCTTTAAATAACGTCTTCTAAATGTGTGTGTATGCATATACATGTGTCTTACATACGTATACAATGACTTTTTATGCCTATGTCTGAGATTTTAACTTTGTACTTTCCCTTAAAGGATTTTACTAAAAATGTATATTTAATAAAATGTTTCACTTTAATTGTGACAGATATGTTTATTGTCTATGATCTAGGTCCTTTTTAAATAGCGATTGATGAAATAAAAGCAAAAACATCCAAGGAATGGAGAAAGGATTGCTGTTCAAGAAGATCTGTGAGTACTGTTTCCTCGCAGCGTGGATTCTCAACGGCTATTGCTGAAGGTACTATCTCCCTTGCTGAGAAATAAGAGAGTCTGCCAAAACCTGGAAATGTGCACCCCTGTCGTTTCAGGATATGCTCATCTGTTTGCTATACAATTGCAGAACAAGAGCCCCATGACCAACTCTGAGAAGGAACATTTTGCAATATGGATCTCTTACAAAAACTAGTGGTGACATTTAATCTATTGTAAACCCCAGATGGAAAGCTCTAGCCCTATTTGGTGAATTATTTAAAAAAGATAGCAAGATAGCTGCTCCAGGTAACTTAGTGTCACAAGTTGCCACTTGCAAGAGTTTTATTTTGGCAAAGAACAGCAGTCAGTTTCTGTTCAATTTCCTTAACAATCTGGATACTGTTTTGAAAACTAAAGCCATGGCTTTGACTATCCAACCTAGGCTTTGGTGAAAAATTACAAACAAATAACTGACAGCTTTTATTGTTATTAACGCAAACACCAAATTTACGGTTACGATCTATGTCTTCTCATAGCGTTTTGTTTACTTCTGGTTTCCTAATTGAGAAAATCATGTACGTTCAATGTAAAAAATTTAAATATCTACAAATTACAAAATATTGAGAGAAATAAGGTTTCACATCATTCTACCATCCAGATACATGGCAGATATGGTTCATGGTCCTATGGTACACATGACTGTATTTTCTTATTTTGTTCTGCAGATTTGTGAATGGAATGGATATATAAAATACCTAGCTATTGACCAATATATATTTTTAATGAAAAGTTTTGGTCCGTGCTTTCAATATAGTTTTACATTCTCCATTTTTCATGTGATAATAATGCTTACTCATGGTATTATATTTAATCTTAAAAAAAATTCCTTGTGGTACTGTATAATTTTCCAATACTTCATTTAACCAATCCCTATTGTTGGACTTTTAGATTGTTTCCTCTTTGTTTATTAATTTCTTTGCTATCATGGATAAAGTTTTATACATATATTTTTATAAACTTTCTTTACAAATGTTTATTTCCTTAAGAAATTATCTTAACGTGGAAATTCTAGGATTGAGTGTGAGTATATGTATATGCATTTTAAAACTCCTTTTCCTACAGGTTAGACCAATTTCATTTTGACCAGCAGTGGATAGGAGAGCCTGTCTCACCGCCTTGAGGACCATCTAAGAAATCTTAGCCAACTTGATGTATGTGAAATAGTGTCTCAGTATTGTTTTAGTTGAATTCCTTTGCTTAAAAATCAGGTAGTACATTTTCCATATACTGAATGATTACATGTATTTATTTTTAAAACTATTAGTATATCCACTTTCCTATTTTCCTTCTAATCTTTATGGTGTCTTTGGATGTGTGTTACTTTCAGTATGTGGAAGTTTGCTTATTTACACTTCTTTAGGGGAATTGGCTATCTTATTTTATCAATAAAGTTTAGAGATTTTACTTTAAAATGGGTAATAGCAAAAACTCAGAAGAATGCTTTCATGTGTTTGTGTTTTATTGTGGTTCTTTGTGTAATGGGATTGCCTAACAATCTGGTGTGCAAATAGGACCATGCTTTATTCCTTCTTTCATTTCTCCAGTTAAGCACTTGAACATTCATCAGGCTTTTTTTTTTTTTTTTTTTTTTTTTTTTTGCAGAAAGTCCAATCTTTCTCTCACAGGTCATCCATCTCTTCCCTTTCCTTAAATTGTCTAAGTACCACCGGTACTCACTCAGTTACACTTGCATTTACTTGCTCCAGTCATGTTTTCAATAGCAAAGGGAAACAAGAGAACTGGAATGTCTCATCAGTCCACTGGCATTTTTAACCAGTTCTTGCCAAAGCAAGTAATTTTGAACACTGGCGGTACATAATATAATGATTCTTCCCCTGCACAAGTGAAACACTGGCTATTTCAGATTAATGCTGAGCTCCAAGATTTTCGCTTGTTTATTCCACACTTATCGGCTGAAATTCTTCTCAAAGCGCTACCATTCATCAGGCAGATGAGTCTGGAGAAGGTTACAAATTTGGTTGCATGCTGGCTCCAGACAAGCCCTCCTGATAGGATTTGTGTTCAACTCAGGTCAGAAGGTCTCTTTTTTGGTTGTAGAGGGGCCAGATGCAACCACTTATCCTTCACCTTAAAAGGGATGTATTGAAATATCTCATACCACTGGACCTCTAGGAATTTCACTGAAGTAGAAACCCCCTGAATTTTTGTTGAATTTATTTGCTAGCCTCTGACGAGCAAATGCCTAGAGCAGTTGCTACTTCTAGCTCACTAGGTTCAGTCAGTATAATGTCATCAATCTAATGGTCCAGTGTGATATTCTGTGGAAGGGAAAGGTGATTAAGATCCCTGAGAACTAGATTATGACATAAGGCTAGAAAGTTTATATATCCCTGAGGTAGGACAGTGAAGATATACTGCTGGCTGCACCAGCTGAAAGCAGACTGATTCTGGTGATCTTTATTGAGGTGGATAGAGAAAAAAAGCATTTGCTCAATCAATGGCTTATATCAGGTACCAGGGGATGAGTTAACTTGCTCAAGCAATAAGACTACATCTGGCACAAGAGCTACAAAACCAGTCACAAGCTGGTTAAGCTTGTGAAAATCCATCACCATTTTTTCTACAGCAAATAGGAGAGCAACTCGTAACACTATCACTGGGTGATGGGGAGGAAGAAATGATCCAGAAACTCCATATCATTGAGCAAATTATTCAAGAATATCAGACTGATCTTATTTAAGAGTTTGCCATCAGAACAAGTCCTTAAGTGTCTCACACCCCTCTTTATCCAGTTACCAATAGTAATGCAAACTTCTTGGGTTATTTGTAATACCTTTACTACAATATTCATATGGCTATTAAGAGATGGGTATTTCTTAAACTGATCCAATCACCATACCTAGTCATCTATGCAACCTCATATGTGGAAACAGCAAGCTTGTTTTACATCCTCTCTACCTGACTTTCTTCTCGAGATATTTCTTGTATTCTCCATCAGTTCAGAAAAGACTACCCAGCTTACTCTACCTGAAGAGATCCACCCCACAAGTCACCTTCTATTTTGCCACATTGTTTATTTCAATGCATGTCACTGTTTCTACTTACATATTTATTACTTACTTGTTTTCCCATTTCTTTATTTCCTGAAACTGATTGTAATATGAGCTCAATGAGGCCAGACACTTGTCCTGTCTTATTTACCCCGTAAGATACTTTTCAAAGTGTCAAACAGATCTATGGATCCAAGAATTCAGATATTTCTTGAGCATATGGATGAATGAATGAATGAAGACCCTAAATAGTCAATCCATTGGTATGTTGTCTTTATAGGTGTATAGATTTGAGAGAGAAACTTTTTTGAGCTATGTGAGTTCCATCAGTTTTTTGCCATTCTTGTAGTTTAAAGTAAAAATAAAGAATTTTTTTAAACCTTATGAAGTCTTTGTAATTAATAAAGACAAGTATTCACAGGTGGTGTTTTAGTCATTATTCCCACTGGCAGCTGGAACTTTGGAAGAGAAAGAAGTATATGGGAATAAAAACATTGGGTATGAAAATGGAATTTTAAAAATGTACATTTCCAAATTATGACTCAAGATACCAGACTGATTCATTTTATCTCTTGCCAATAAGCTATGTCATTTGTATGGGAAAAGTATTATTCCAGAGATAGATGGCTTGATAATGAGGGATTTAAACTGAATTTGTAGACAGATGGAAAGAAGTTACTCAGGGTAAACACATTAGTCTAGTCTCTATGCAAATAGTCAGTTTAACATGGTAAGAAAAATGGAGGAGATGGTCAGAGATTCACCCATGAAAACAATATTACTTGATATTAACTGAGCACAGATATGTAACTTAAATTCTAAATACTCACCTACTTAGAAGAAGAAAATGGATAATACACAAAATAGAGATTACATCACAGCATTGCTCATAGTAATGCTCACTCCTCTAGAAATTAACAAATTTAGGTAAGTTTAGACTGGGTGTTAGAATGTGGAAAGGAGAGAAATGCACTACTACACAGAAACAGACTTGTTAATAAAGGACAGGAAGAGAACTAAGTCTTGGTCAAAAAACAGAGACGTATGGAAAAATTAATAAACCTAAAAGTGAAATCATCGTAGGGAGACTGTGGATGAGAATAAAATAAAAACGGAAACAAGGGATAGGTTAAGGGACTACCCTGCACAGCCAGATGGAAGAAATGGTGTCTTCAAAATATCAGAACTTTTGACAAAATCTGTAGTAAGTCTGCAGATTAAAAATTGATATTGTTTCAGTGTTAATTTCTTGATTTTTTATTGCAGTTTTGTAAGAGAACGTACTTGTTTTGGGGAAATACACACTGAAGTATAAAGTGGCAAAGGGGCATCAGGTCTGCAACTTACTCTGAAACTGTTAAGAAAACAAATCAGTATTTTTCCGGAGAGAAACATAAATATGGCTATATTGGATTTTTTAATATTATAGATGCAACTTTTCTGTCTTAAATTATGTCAAAATTTTAAAAAAATTAAAATAGGACACAAAATGAGAGATGGAAAAACTGTGTTCATATTTTAGATTATGACTTACTAGCATTGTGATTGTGAACAAACTCACCTCTTTGAAACTCAACTACCAAATGAATTTCAGACCTGTTTCTTCATTCATTGTGATCATCAAATGAAATTGTACTGTGCTTTGTAAATGACAAAGAATAATGTTAACAACATTGGCTGTTATCATAATAAGAGTCTGATGAAACTTATAGTAGACCCAAGATATAGTAGCTTTGGGAAATCTTAACTCCTTAGGTATCTGCTAGAAGTTTTTCAGCTAAAAGAAGTTTTGACTTGTATGGTAACAGTTTAATCCCTCCAAGAATAGAATAAATGACTAGGGGAAACTAATTCTGAATCAAATGGGTAAAATTTGTAAAAAAAGTTACAATAACACTTGTAAGATGGAAACAGAAACACCTAAGTATTTAATACGGGAGAGGTAAAGAATGGGATCGTGTAAACTTGAAAAGCATACTTTGAAAGGACAAAACTTACAAAATAGTTTAAATTTTGCAACATAGAGTAAGATTATGGAAAGGAGGTATACCAATCAATGCGTACTCCATAGCCCTGTCTGTGCAATCTCAAATCACCTAGAGAAGGAAGAGTGATACAAAGGAATAGTGATATAAAAATCTTCTGGCAAAGGGAAATATAGTCAATAGTATTGCAATAACTTTGTATGATGACAGACGGTTACTAGACTTATTGTGGTGATCATTTCGTAATGTATATAAATGTGAATCACTATGTTGTACATTTGAAAATAACATTATCTTGTATGTCAACTATACCTCAATAAGAAAAAGAAAACAATCCACAAGAATTTACTAAATAAACAAATAAATAAATAAATAATCTGCTGGCATCAAGAAATACATTTACGTAGAAGATCTCATATAGTAGCACCTACTACAAGCCAGGAAATATGTTAGGAGCAGAACTCAATGGCGAAGAAGGAGGATCATTGCCCTTGCAGAGCTTGCACTCCTGCCATCATCTCACAGACACCCATTAACTTCTATATGCTTTTATTTCCAGATTTAATAGAAAGCTTCGCAAGTCTTAATTTCTCCATGTGTCAAAACCCATATAATTTTAGATCATAAAGAATGAAATTTAATGTGTGCAGATTTAAAAGATCAAGTAGGAGAAAAAATGTAGACTGTGACAAAATAATCTTGGTGTATAATAAGCTTATGACATAACCTCACTCAAGTAGGTGAGGAAAAATGTTATGATCTAAGTAACTTTGGAAATGATTGGAAGCTATAAAAGTAAAGCAAAAAGAAATGTATATAAGCACTTTAATTGATAAAATTATTTCTCACAAGGGTGAGGGTTAACGGTTATGGATGGTGGGTGGAAGAGACACATACTGTTGGAATGGGAGGTTAGAGATGAGCAAGGAGGGAGATGAAACAATTGGTACTGGATTAGAGTTGGAGACGTCAGAATGAACTCTTATTCAATTTAATATAGATAGAAATATTTATAGACATCAGGTACACACGGGTTTCATGCATGCTTATATTTCTTAGCTCTGTCTGCTAAGGTGGCCTGGAACAATGACACTCCAATAGCAATGAGTACACTAGTACCTAGAATTGGTTTCTAATAACATGCTTCAATAAAAAGAACCAGAGTTCCTTGGAGAAATGGCTGATTCTAGGACTGGGGAAAGGAATACACAAAGAAACCTAGAGCATCTTGTAGTTTTAGAAGGAAGGAGGTATACAAAAAGTAAAGTGAGGAGGTATGTCCAAGGGACACAGGATCCAACTGAAAGGGCTCCCAATGGCCAAAGTTGGAAAAAATTGAGGAAAAAAAGTAAATAACAAAGTATTGGATTATAACCCAGAGTGTAAAATAAATATCCATGAGTCCACACTAATATAAATAAATTATTGAGTAAATAAAGAAATGATGGAGAATAGACAAGTCTTTTGTACAGAATAATTCCAAATAATTATGTAGATACTTCCCCTGCTGACGAAGTGGAGCATACTCCCCACCTCCTAAATGTGGCCTACACTTAGTGACTTGCTTCCAAAGAACACAGAATGAAAATGAGATGGGAAGGGAAGTGAACAATGTTACAGTGTAGAAACCTGATGATCAAGGTTAACTTCATCAGTGATAAGTCATGTTGATAGTGTGTAGCCTTGATATGATGTCTTGAGAACAATACGTCACTTTTGTGGTCTTCCTCCCTGAAAACCCATCACCCCAGTCTATGTCACAGCCCAGAGTAGCTTAAGGATGCAGAAGACTAAATGCGATGTGGTAACTAGGATAAGATCCTGGAACAGAAAAAGACATTAGGAAAAACTAATGAAATCTTAATAAAGTGTGAAGTTTAGTTAATAATAATGTGTCAGTATTGGTTGTAGTTATGACAAATGTACTATAGTAAGATAAGATGTTAATAATTAGGGAAACTAGATTCAGAGTATATAGGAACTCTCAGTACTATTTTTGCAACTTTTTGGTAAATCTAAAGTTATTGTAAATAAAACATTATTTAAATACAAAAATATCACACAGGCATACTAGACTTAAAAAACAAAAGTAGCTTCTCAGATTCCACAAGATGATTGTCTTAAAAAGGACTTAAAACTTAATGAACCTGATGTATATGGACAAAAAAAATAACAGCAACTCTTTGTGGTTAATGGCATAATGATGATGGTTAATACTGAAGGCTTTGGTTCATTATCCATAATGTTTGCACACAACTGTGTCTGTGTGTGTGTACCTGTACATTAGCAAAATAGCTAAGATCAGATTCTCAATGGTGTTTCTTAAGTATGAGAAAGGGTTGGTGGGATTGGATAATTTTTAAGCTTTCTTACATCGCAATGATTTTCTGATCCTGATCCTGAGAGCTGTGAGGTAATCTTGTGATCCTTAGATGTTATTATCTCTTGCTATAGAATTCTCACAAATCAGGTAGTTTAGATTCCAGAAGCTAAAATCCAATACAACAATACTATGCAATGCTGAACAAATAAAGTGTTAGATACAGTACATAATCATCCAAGAGGGTTGTATTTCAGACTTGGTTTTACCACTTATGAACCACATGTACACTGGTCAAAATAGCCTTTTAAAATGGGGATAATCAATTCTATACAGTTATGGCAAACCACATTAAGAAAGGTGTTAAATGTTATTCATATACAAGATATTATTGTTGTGCTGGCAAGGATATTCTGTGCTGTCATGTTTTCAGAAGTTGGAGTATTGATCCTGTAAAAGGAAATTATATTTTAAATAATGAAGTGTTGTATTTGGGGTTATCCTAAACAAAATGCTAATAGAATGCTGACAGAAATTCTCTTTTAAAATATCCAAAAATGATAAAACTAACACCATAAAGTAAGAGCACATACAATGCCAGAAATAGAGAAGAAAGAAAGGTTATATACAATATAAATCTTATCATTTCAGATGGAAGATTAGGCAATGTTTTCTCAGGCTCCTAGTAATGTATAAATTTTTCTCTTTTAAAATCATTTTTCCTTAGGGTAATTATTTCATTAAGCTCTATAAATGGCATATAAAAGCCCTGTGTTTCTAAAACAGTGTCAAGACAATTTTATACACTAAAATTTCCTTAAGCTTTCTAGATTACCTAAAAGAATAACAACAATATTGTCTTCCTAATGTTTCAACTTAAATTATTACCTCCAACAGAGGCTAGGCCTGGCTTCCTCCTCCCAAGTGATGGAGGTGGCGGTTATGATTAAGCCTGTACAACTATAATAGGTTCTTTACTGCCCTTTCCCACTGTCTGCTAATACTTTCCCAAAGCTATTTCTTTGTTATTTTCCCATTAGCGCTTCTATTTCATGCTTAATGAGGACCTTTGGTGTAATTAGTGCATAAATCAGATAGGATCACACACCTGTCCTTGTGTTTTTCTCCCTTTTCTGGATACTGAAGAAAGAAAATGAGATCAAATTCCTTCTCTCTCAAAGCCAAATCAAAGGCTCTATGGACTTTATAAAATTACATCAGTTTGACAAAGAAGTTTATCAAACATATAAGCTAATCCTACAAATTTATGAAAAATGTAGAATTATTCCCATGGCATTCTGTAAAAGAAAAATTGCACTAGCCAGAGTTAAACAGGCAAAGAATACTTTATTCAAGACTATTGTACTACAGAGAGATTAAATTCAACTTCACTGAAACAAAAGGAAGGAAAGATTTTAGGTCTCAGGATGAGTGGTAAATACTGGAAATAGTGGAAAAATACTGGAAGACATTAGGGATGCAGTTCGTTAATGTAATTAGGCCATCTGTGTTTGCTAATTAGCACTGGTGCTTATGGAATTTAGGCTTCTACCCTCCCACAAAGACTGGGAGATAGGGGTGCTATTTTCTTGATGATTACATTTCAAAGAGATGGCTTCCAGGTCTTTAAGAAAGACATTTCTGGGTTGTAAAACTGGCCAGAAGCTGAGAGAATGTTTACATCTCAAAAGAGCAGAGAAAGAATTTGTAATTGTAAGATTCCAAAAGAAATACCCTAAGGAAAGGGAAGTCTGGGGGGGCCTATAGTCCTGAAGAATCTGTCTGAAGTTTAGTCAAGCTGAGGGGGTTGCTAAGGTTAGCTGTCTTTGTTAGTTCTAGTTTAATTCTACCCTATATTTTAGTATGGGGGAGGGAAGAAGAGAAAATACCCATAGAGAGTGTGTTCCTTACAAATATGAAGAAATGGAGTTGTTTTTCATCTTCCTGAAGGTAGGCTATTTGACTACAGGAGTGGCCCTAAGACAGTGTTGTGAGCCACAGCAGGAAAATCACTTGGACTACTTGTTTTTTTAAAAAATAAAGATTCACAAGTGACAAACTACACTTTACAAATTACACTTTAGTACCACTGAATCAGTGATTCTGAGGGAACTGATTGGTACTTTATATTTTTAAAAAGCTACACTGGTGTTTCTGATTTATCACCAAGATGAGAGCTACTGTACTATTGTTACTGAATCAAAAGTGAGTTTGCCTCCTGGCAAGTTAAAATCAGACTCTTGACCAGAAGTAGTTGTTACACAAAGTAGAACTTATTTGCAGTAAATCGGAGGCCACATGGAATCATTTCTGAAGTCATGGCTGTCCCCGAACACAGGAAAGCAGAGGGCTTTTATTTTGGATGGGAATAAATATTGAAAGGGAAAGGTGGGTATTCGCTTGCACAGGCTCAGTTGGAAAACATGCTTCCACATTCACTGCAGATAATGGTAATAAGAATTTAGCTCCTCCCAGAGAGGAGATTTTAGCATTAAAAATGAGGCCAAGGTCATAGGCATAGCTCTAGTGGTGGGGCTTGGTGATTACATCTCTTAAATAGTTAAATGCTTACAAAACCTCCTTTGATTTTCTTGGGGCAGTTAGTTAGTGACATTGTCACTTCTGAACCTCTCATTCTAATAAAAGGGAACAGGAGAGAAATTAGATACCACTAGCTATTACAATGGCAGATCATACCAAGTTTTGGAGAGGATGTGGAACAACTGGAACTGGTAAAACTGCAGGCGAGAATGAAAAATAGTACAACTACTTTAAAAACAGTTTGAGAGCCTTTTGTTTCACCACTTTTAGGTATTTATTCATGAGAAATGAAAGCATGTACCCATAGAAAGGAAAGCATGAACCTGCATGTTCATAGTGTAACCATAAGACCAGAACAGAATTTCTCTCCCCAAAATATGCCTCTTTGGCATGAGAATTATTTTAGGCTGATTATTTTTAAGAAAGAGTAGACACAGGGAAAAGCTCTGAAAACCCAGTAGAAGTTACCCATTTGTAAGGGAATTTTACATTTATAAGAGAAACCTCCCTTTGTAAGGGTGCCTTCTTCTCTGTGCCAGGAAGAAGACAATGACTAAATCTCTAGAAACTCTTATCAATAGAGAAGACAATGACCTAAATCTACACAACTTTACCCTTGTTTAGTGTGCTGACCTCATCCTAACAAGAGAATGTGAAAGCTACATTTCAGGGGTAGTGAGCCAGATAGGAGTAGGTACAGAAGAGAAAATTTTGAGCTGCCAATTGAAACTCATCCTGCCAATGTTTCCACATACAAGCTTGCCCTCCTTGATCTCTTAAATGTTACCCTATACCTTGCATTGGGGAGACAGAGGTAAGAGTCTTTCCTTCTGTCTCCTTGTCAATCAACTGTGTAGTAAACTTTTGTGAGGGATCAGAATTGGCCACCCCAAAATGTGTCTCTTTGGTTAAGGACAAAAGACTCTGAAGGAAACTTTGATCTTCTCTCTAACTGCCTGAAAGAATTTAAGATATAAGGCCTGTCTATCACTATAGATAACTCTGGGTATTGGTAGACTGTGAGGATCCATGCTAAATCCATTGTCATCAAAGTTCTGTCTACCAAACATTTGCTTTTCTTTCTCCATATGAATTGCCTTACCCCCCTTTGAAGTCCCAAACCACCACCCCCAACATCCTCCTTCATCTTTAGCTGAAGATGATATTTAAATTGGCAGCTTTGGCCATTTTGGTGAGTTACTCAGCTTTCTTGGGTTTCTCCCATGTATATATGTTGTAAAGCTTTGTTTGATTTTCTCATGTTTTTCTGTCTTCTGTCAATTTAATTTTTAGACCACCCAGAAGGACCTAGAAGGTAGAGGAATTGTCTTCCTCCCCTACAGTTTGATGACTTGGTTGGGATAAAACTTCACTGCATGGATGCTGCTCACTCTTGGACTACCGCAGCTGAGAGATCTTGGACCCCTGAAAAGAGCTGGCAGGAGGTAAGAGTTCTTACCACATCAGTCTCCTAGATCTCTGCCTACAGGGTCCAGTGGAAGTGAGAGTGGTGAGTTTTGCTTCCTTTTCTAAATTTTGATTAGCAGGAGAAAATATTGCTGAAGTTAGCTTCTTTGACACTAGGAAATTTGGTTTGTATACTCCTTGGTTGATTGGTCCTTTTCCTCCCAGAGATGGTCACTATTTTTCCTTGTCTCTGTCTTTTGTGTCATTTGCCATAAGAAGGAAAGACCATAAGGCAAGACACAGTCATTTCTACAAGCCTGTTGTTTGGGATGGTCCTGAAGTAAACTTTGCCATGGGTTATGAGGTTTTTCTTTTGTCTTGAGAGCTTGACTTTGTGACCTCTTTGGTCTCTGCCATCCGGAGGATGCACATATTGGTATACATCTTGGTGGCCAGTGGAATAGACTGGGGTTCCAAGACATACTGTCTTTGTCCAGCTGTGTCAGCTCTCAGGGGAGTTTGTCATAACGGGTCCCAACTGCCTTCATTAGGTGCCTTTGTCATTTCAACTTTCATTGCTTGTTAGTGTGCTCTGCCTATGCAAAGAAGGTCTTTGCTTTCTTACACTATTTTTGGGAGTGAACTTTCTGGATCTTGTGGTGGCTGCTTATTTTGTACTCGCTTATGAGGATTCCTCCTGCATCTATGGTTAAGCTATAAAAGGCTTGTTAATTTGAGCACTGTTAAAATTCTACTCATCAATGTGGCCAGACAATGGATCATTTAAATTGGAAAAACTTCTAAATTGGAAACAAAAATTTTGAGAGCACTTGTTGTAATTGTTTTATTGGTACTTATGAAAAGACCAAATTAAAAAGGAAATACAAAAGAAAATGACTAAAAGTATAAATGTTGAGGGGCTGGTCCTGTAGCGTTTTGGTTAAGTTTGCATGCTCTGCTTCAGTGGCCCAGGGTTCGCAGGTTGGATCCTGGGCATGGACCTACATACCACTCAGCAAGCCATGCTGTGGCAGCATCCTATATACAAAAAATAGAGTAAGATTGGCACAGATGTTAGCTCAGCAACAATCTTCCTCAAGCAAAAAGCAGATTGGCAACAGATGTTAGCTTAGGGCCAAACTTCCTCACATACAATAAAAGTATAAATGTTGATGAGATTATAAAGGTTAGAATAGTTGAACTAATTTTATATAAAGAGGTTATATCAACTTTGCCTGAGTATGTTTTAAAGATATCTGACTGGGAATGCTGCCCTTATCCAAAATCATAATGCCAAGACCTATTGATAAAGTCCTAACAAATCTATGATTAGAAGTATAAGAGTTGATGAAATTAAGTGGTTACATCTCTTTTACATGATTGTATCATAGATTGTATTGTGGGGATAGTCATTGTGTCTCACTTGGCAAAAGGAACATTTCTCCTGTCTGATTATAAGACAGCATATAAATCCGTCCTTCAGACAATGTTAATTAAACATGCTAAAGGGAAGTCAATAGGGTTGCCTGAGCCTCCACACTGTATAAAATAAAAACTAGAGGCTAATATCAGGAGCTGAAAAAAGATAACAACCCCCCCCCCGTCAGGTAAATTGGTCTAGGGATAAATTGTACACTTAGAAAGAGGGCCTTTGTTAAACACTATGTGCAGACTTTTAAAGGTGTGGTACATTGTCTTAAACTTTTAAAAAAATAGCTGTGGAATCTTTGCATATCTGTGTCTCTATGTATGTTATATATGTGTGATATTTTATCTCCAGAAGGTATGGCCAAAACTAAGAGCTCTGTTTAGTTGGCCTAAAGTAAGTGTTTACATAACTTATTTCTAAATGTAATAGAAACTAACCCAAATGTCTTTCAGGTTAACGTGATATGTAATAATCTTTGGTAAACAAAAAATTTTTTAAGTTTGTTGGTTTGATTAAAATAGGCATGTCCTGAGAATTATTAGTATTGTATATGAGGCAGACACGCAGCCTAGGTTTACTAGTCAAATAAGCTCATATTAACCCTCTTACAAATTTGTCAACAAAATAATAACCTAGAATGACAGTTAATTTTGTCTCATGAAGTTTTTGTGGATAAAACATAATTATAGGGAGGAAATAATTTACATGTAAGTGAGATAAGACTTTATAGATAAACCTTTAGCTCTATAATTATAGTTTATGGCATGTATATTTAAAATAACTTCCAAAATCTCTTTAGTAACTTGAAACTTTGAAGTTTTTCTTGATTAAATTAAATGATGTAAAGCTCATTGAATAGCTACATTTTATCTAAATAAGAAAATATTAGACATTAATTATTAAATATAGGTTTACCTACTTTTGGCTTCTTATTACAGAGAAACTAAAAAACGTTTGGGTCTATTAGTAAGCATGTCTCATATTTTATTAAAATGTTGTACTATAAAATAAGATGCTTCTAGAAATTATAAAAAACATTTATAAATTTGTCAAGCCACAGAATGCTAATGTAAAAGACAATTCAAAACTCCTTACTTCTTAGTTTTCACTAAAAGTTAAGGTTTACAAACATTAAGAATTATAAGAAATATGTGGTAAAAGCTACTAAAAGTTAATAAGGAAAACATCTTTGTATTCAAAGAAAGTAACATGTAAGATGTTTGTTTTCAGTAAAGAGGTATAAAGAATGGAAATATTTTTGTTTTGTTAAGAAAGATAAAGATATCCTAAAGTACAAGAAAGGAAGAAAGAAGGCATGGGACAAATTCTCAATGTGAAAAGGAAGTTATACAAGGATTGCGAAAGAGGAATTCTGAAAAAAAGAGTTTTGTGCATGGTCAAGTTGGCTAAGATTAAAATAAATTTAATTAAGTAAATAAGTTTTAATATCAAAAGTAAGCTAGTGCAAAGTTAGAATTTGTTTTTTTTCCTCCCTTAAAAGGATAATTTACTTAAACTTTTAGTCTGCTCTTGGTAAAGAGATTATGAAAGGTTTTTTCTTTGAGTAGCCTACAAGAAGCATAGGGATTTTATTTTTTATCAAAATTAATATCCTATATTGTTTTTAGCAGGTCTTTAATCACAGGTGCTAAGGGTTTTCTTACAGCTATTTAATTCTCTGCATTCACCTGAAAATCTTTAATTGTTACCATGGTTAAATAGATAACTAAGCATTGTTTCATAGGGACCTAAGATACTGTGTGTGTCAATGTTATTGATATGTGTTGTAAAAATTATATAACGTTCCTAAAATTCTGACCTGTCCTGGTTATCAGTCATAATTCTAGTTTTATCTTATAGTGTTGTGTGTCACAGAAATAACCATATTTCTTTGTCAATTGCTATTTTTAAGTGTTTTGTCATTTACAGACAGTTTTGTTTTACTCTACTTTTACAAATATTTTCATATTGAGAGATTCATGAAAAGGACTCTGACACTTTCTCTAGGATACAGGCTTCTGATAAACTTTCATATAAAACTGAACTGGGTAAAAATATTACAGAACTCTAACAGAGAAATGATGACTTTATGAAACTGCTAACAGAAGATCAAGATCAAACGTTTATTACATTGGACTAAATAAACTAATGAGGATGATTATAATTTTTGTGACTTTTCATTTAAAATATTGCTGATTTTCAATGTTTGTTTTTTCCAGATTTAAAAAAACTTCTTTTCCTCTTAAGCTAACTATGACTTATAGCAATTATGCCTTTGTAAGCAGAATTGAAACGTTTATCTTTTTCTCCCTACTTGATCTCTGCAGAATTTGAACACTGTTAGTGAGAGGGTATTGTTATTTTCATGGCAATATAGTTATTTAAGTAAGTTCAGTAAGAATCTGTTCTCCTTATAATAGGACACATTGGAAACATAGGTTATATTACCGAAACTTTAACTGAAATTTCCTATTTGAGAAAAACGTAGGCTCAAATTGGACTAGACAGCTTTTGAGGAACAAAGACTGGACTTTATAAAATAAAGCCACCTGAAATATTGGCCTAGTATCTTGTTTACAGGGTTCCCAGAAACCTTAACAGGCGAGTAAAGAAGGTCACTTCTCTGGCAGATGCCTGGAACCTCAGAATATTTGGGGGAACCTCAAAAGGAGAGAGTAATTCACCCAAATGTATAGGTACTACAGGCCTTGTCTCATGACAAGTCCTTGACTTAGCCTGGCCTCGAGAAACCCATAAAGTTCAATCTGAGATTCCTTATAAAATGTTCCATCAAAGTGGATTTAAAAGAGCCTATATGATCAGTTGCTATTCTTGCTACAGTTATGTAAATAATTGGGTCAAATTTATTAAAACTACACTTATTCTGCAAACCAGCTAGTCTTAATTTAGCTATCTGGTAAAATGAGCATAAATTTAGAGAGAAAAATTACATTTCAGTAGAAACTATAATACACATTTGTGGATATTAGATTCTAGCTTTGTTAACTGTCTTTGATGTTTTTGTTCTCTGTCTATAAACTGGACTGAATTCTGAATTCTTCTGGTCTCCTGAAGTATCTGGCTACAAATCTACAAACTAGCATTTACAATTTTTTCTATCATTTTCATTTAGAATCATTGAGAACTGAAATCACCCCTTTTCCTGAAACCCTACAAACTAAAGTTGGATAATTTGATATAAACTTAAGAGAGATCAGCACAATAGCATGCCTAATTCTATGTAAGACACTCAAAATGATACCTGAAAACCAGATGACATCATCAGAGACATTTCAAACTGCAAAAGATGCCTAGACCCTAATATCTAGAAATCTTGACTGACTGCCCCCTGGGCTCAGAAACCGGTTTATAATTTGCTCTGACCATTAACCTTGTTTTTCTTTTTGTTTCCACAGAAATGCTTCTTAATAAATACCTGATTGCTTGCTTGCACATTATAAGCTTAACTTGGGACCTCACCTACACCACCACCTCCTGATATGAATTTAACTGGACTAATCTATTACCAGGACTAAGAAACGTGTCCAGGGAGATAGAACAATCTTCCAACTCAGCTTCTTGACTATGAAACTTCTTAAAGTTTCAAGGCAGGACTGGGGGGATCCGAATTGGCCATCCCAATGTGTGTCTATTTAGTTAAGGACAAAAGACTCTGAAAAAACTTTGACCTTTCCCCCACCTGCCTAAAAGAATTTAAGATAGAAAGCCTGTTCCAAAGATAGGTCATTACCATAGATAACTCTGAGTATCAGTAGAGTAACAGTAAACTGTGAGGGTCCATGCTAGGACCACTTTTATCAAAGTTCTGTTTACCAAACATTTGCTTTTCCATTTCTGTGTGAATTGCCTTCCTCTCCTTTGAAGGCCCAAACCACTACCCCTAACATCCTCCTTTGTCTTTAGCTGAAGATGATATTTAAGGTGGCAGCTTTGGCCATTCTGGCAAGTTACTCAGCTTTCCTGGGTTTCTCCTATGTATACATGTTATAAAGCTTTGTTTGATTTTCTCCTGTTTTTCTGTCTCATGTAAATTTCATTCTTAGATGAGCCAGAAGGACCTAGAGGGTAGAGGAATTGTCTTCCTCTCCTATGATTTGTTCCCTCAAAGAATGATGTGCTACAGTATTGGCTTTTGTGTGCCTGGGTGGAGGGAGCCCTTGCAGATTCATCTGTAATGGCCAAAGACAACAAACAACACAAATATTCCTCCACAGCTGAATTGAAAAAAAAAAAAATGTTGTATATCCATGCAATGGAATCTTTTTCAGCATTAAAAAGAAATGATCTATTATACATAAAACAACAGAGATGAATCACAAAAAACTACTGAAAGAAAGAAGCAAGACAAAAAATTTGTATACACAGTATGATTCCATTCATATACAATTCTAGAAAATTTAGACTAATCTAGAGTGACAGAAACAGATCAACAGTTGCCTGCAGATGAAAGCAGACAGTGCTTGAGGGAGAATTACACACACAGGAAGGAATTTTTGGGGCTGACAGATGTGTTCATGCCTATATTGTGGTGATGCTTTCCACTGATTTATCAATACGTCAAAACTTATCAAATTCTGCATTCTTAATATGTACAGTGTATGATAAATAAATTATATCTTGAAAAAGTCATTTATATAAAATCCATTTGAAGGAAAATCAGGTAGCATTTAAGGAAAATTAGAAGGATTATGATTTGAAATAATAGCCAAAAGAGACAAAAGCAGAATCTATCCCTTGTTATTCCTTCATGTTTGTGAAAAGGCTGAGACAGATTGCATTTCTGCTCTAAAAATAAAACTGAAGAAGGAGTTTTCTAGAATTAATGGTAAAAACTAGAATTTAACACCAAAAAACAGATTATCTTTATTATGTATATATATACACACACATATACACACACACTGTATACATACTGTGTTTATATACACCATATATGTTATAATTATGTTTATATATTATACACCCTATATATATACTATCTAATCACTCTAAATCCTTTAAGGTTTTTTTAAAAAAAATTATCTAGTTTGTTTTCTATTTATTTCTTAGCAGTTTCCACTTAACATCTGGCTCCAGTTGGTTCCCACAGTGCTCAAAACAAAGACAAAGACGAAAAGATTTTTCTGAGGGGCCAGCCCCATGGCCAAGTGGTTAAGCTTGTGCACTGAGCTTCAGTGGCCCAGGGTTTCACTGGTTCGGATCCTGGCATGGACCTAGGCACTGCTCATCAAGCCATGATGAAGTGCATCCTACATAGCAGAACTAGAAGGACCTACAACTAGAATATACAATTATGCACTGGGGGACTTTGGGGAGAAGAAGACGAAAAAGTCCTTAAAAATATATATTTTTTGAGTTATATACCTCTTTTCTTCCTCTAGAAACTAGTATATATGTAAGAAATTCAAAGTATATGATATTCTCTCTTACCATTATATATTTAAGCACATTTAACCCATTATGTCTGTGTTATCTACCTGTCTATCAATTTATCTTGCTACCTAGCACCATCTATACAGTCTTTTAAGGAGTGCCTACTATATGCCAGGCCCTGATCCAGTTGTTTCAAACTTTTGCATATATTTATTTAAATCTCACAATAAATTTGTGAAATTTCAAAGCGGTTACAAGTAAACATGATATATTGCTAGATACAAAGTGGAAAATGATAGGAAATTATAGTATAAAGCAGTCTACAAAAATTATACAAATTCAGAGTCCTAAGAGATGAAGAAACATCTTGAAAGTACCTAATCCTCCTTGCCTCATTTAATATTTGTATGAACTGAGTTCTCCAGGAGTTTGAAGTTTACCTGAAGTTACAGTCTTGTCTGAGCCAAAGCTGGAACTCAGGAACCATAATTCCTCACCAAGGTTGCTTTCCATCATATTACACGGCCTTTCTCAGTTCTAATAGCTGGCCAACCATAATGTAACTTTTCGAGATGTTTGAAGGAAGGGACGATTATTCTGGCTGGTGCTAATTAAGAGTTAGGGAAAGCTCAGGCATCTGCCTGTTCCACAGAATACAACCATTATGCACACTGAATTTGTTCTCTTTTAGAAATACCCTAGTATTACAGTAAAATATAGGAGGGTTTCTTTATTCTTTGGGGACTTCATGGAACACAGCTATTGGAACTTCATGGAACATACCTTTTCTGTTTTACAGAGTTCCTCAACACTGCTTGAACACATGGGAAACTCTGTTAGTTTTCCATTTTATCATTACCTTTCCTGTGCTCACCAATATGCTCACATCACCTAAATCTTAGACAGATAAAACAATACAAAAATGGTCTTAAAATATAGCTCTTAAACACAGGGAGAAACGAAATAGATGTGAAAGATGTGAAAGACTGCCTTAGAGGTCTACCAACATCTTACACATTGGTGGCTGGAAACAGAAGGCAAATGAAGAGGAAATGTATTATGCACCTAGTTGATGAAAAGTCAGTTGCGTTTTGTTTGCACTATACTTTCATAAACTGGAAGGCACACATAAGAAAGTTTGTGCTTGGCTGATTAAAAAGGAACTGCATTAATTTCCTATTTCTGCTGTAACAAAATTACCACATACTCGGTGGCTTTAAACAATATAAATTTATTTCCTTACATTTCTGGAGGTCAGAAGTACAAACTCAGTCTCAGTGGGCTAAAAATCAAGGTGGTGGCCGAATTTGTTCCCCTTAGAGGCTCTAGGGGAGAATCCATTCATTTTTTTGCCTATTCAAGCTTCTAGAGACTGCCCATATTCCTTGGCTCATGGCTACATCACTCAACCCCTACTTCTGTCATCACATCTCTTTCTCTGATTCTGACCTTCCTGCCTACCTCTTATTGAGACCTTCTGGTCACCTTGGGCCCACTTGGATAATCCAGAATAATCTCCCCATGTCAAGATCCTTAATTTAATCACAACTTCAAAGTCCCCTTTGCCACATAAGGTGACGTATTCACAGGTTCTGGGGATTACGCCATGCACATCTTGGAGGGGCCATATTTTTTCTACCATAGGAACCATCTGTTTCTCAACTATGATAACACTATATTTCTCCCACCTGTTCCTCACTAAGTAGAACACATAACTTCATGCAAAGAAGATGAGTATGTTTTTGTGTTGCAACAACGTTGTTCAGAAAACAGGTAACTACTTTTGATCTTCATCTTCAGGGTGATGAAACACCTTGGACAGCTAATCCCATCTCCTTTAGAATGCAGGTGAGATATGGTAGTTGAATAAGCACTGGACTTGAGGACAGACGACACAGACCCAACTCCTAGCTCTGTGAGAGTTCCTCAGCATTGTGCCAGGGCAACACGAAGTGCTTAATGAATATCGATTGCATGAGATTGAAGGCAGTACCAAAATCAGCCAGTTTGAACTCTTAAAAGGGTGAGCACAGCGGGTGGAAAAAGAGAAAAGGCAAGACCACAATTTATCTCACAGCTTTATTAAGACACAGTGTGCTTCCTAAATTGAGTTTTTTCCCAATATATAGATTTTCCCAACTATTATTAACTGTAATTAGACATTAAGATGTGAAATATGAAAATGAACCTAGTTTTATTATGCAGCATCTAATGAACCATGCAAGGTACGGAAATTATTTTTTAAAAATAATTACCTATATATACCAGATAATAGAAGAAGATTTGGATCTTAGAAGCAATTTGAGCTAATTTGGGAGGAAAATGAAGAGTGATTAACCAATTAACAATACAGACATTTTCCAAACAAGGACATGTAAATAGGTTGTGGTGTTTTCTTGGATTGGTGATTGGAGAAAGAATGATGAAGCAAGTGAAGGATCATTACTCAGGGTAAACTAAATGTACACAACACAGTTTGTGGAATCAGGACAGTGCCAGAGTGTTTGTCAACTACAGTCATCATCGCCATCCTCCTTCCCTGACCTTATCCTGTCCTGTTCTTGTGAACTACCATTTTCAGAGATTGTTATGGCAACTCTTTTAGCTGTATTTCCTAGCATTCCTCATAACAGTAGTTCCAATCTGCATTGGCTCCGATTACCTATAGGTGCCAGGATATGTGGGCAGCTCAGCACTGCTTTTCGGCAACACCACTTGATGACAGCTTAAGATAGTTTTCCTAATAAGTCTACTGTAGCAGCTCACATGTCTTAGCAATTACCCTTTAAGAATATTGTACATAGCATCAGGCTTCCTTCTTTGATGTTGAACATTGCAATTTGTCACATTACCGGTGTCTCGTCCTTCTCCCTTTTGCTGTACCCTGAGGCAAGGTACTTGTCCTTAAGCTCTTTTTTGGCCCAGGAGGGCTCTCATTTTTTCCCAAGGCTGTGTGTGTGTGTGTGTTTGTGTGTGTGTGTATGCGTGTGTTTGGGTGCGTGTGTTTGCTCCAGTCAGTTGAGGGTACAGCAGGGAAGAATTCCAGGATTTTACAATATGAAGTTCTTCAATATATCTAGGTATTGTCTCATTTCAGGAATCTTGACAGAAGTCCTCAAACATGCTCATGTCAACCTGCACCACCAGATCACAGAGACAGCTCTACAAATTAACTTCCAGGAATAGTCCAGGTTCTCAGTTCTCAATAATCTTAGTTCTCCTGGACAAATAGCCAATATTTCATCTATTACATTAGGCAAATATGCCTGCATTTATTTTAAATATACCTCAACTATCAGCTGCCTAAGTAGTTTCTGCAGTACTTAAAATTAAACTAAACGTGAGTTAGACAACTTACTAATTCTATTTAAATTTGAAATTATCTATTAAATCTAGTTAAGTGAGGGGTCAAGAGGGGACATCAGTTAGGAAAGAGACAGAACCAAAAGACAGGAAAAGCAGAGGTAAATACTCCCTCTCCTCTGCCCACTGGTATTCAAATCTCCTGCTGACACCTCCTATTGGACAAATCCAATTGCAAGTCATAGGGCAAAAGAGTCTGGGTATTGTAAACCATAGAAGTCAGCCTCCCAGAAAGGCTGAGGAGGACAGACAAGGACAGAGAATGGATAAAGATCAAATGGAGAGTAAAGAGAAGTTCCGTGTTGTCTCTTTTGTGTTTCTCTCCAAAAGCAACCACTTGACACTCTTTAACTTACTCTTCTGAGATTTACCTCCACATCTCTATTAAACTCATTTATATTATTTGTTCTTGGTTCCCCAGTAGTAGACATTTTCTACTGACCTCTCGCTTTTAACCATTCAATGCAATCTCATACACACACACATACACATTTAATATTTCTATCTTCCTTATGTTGTTACATGGCAAGTTTGGTTTTATCCTTATTCTGTGTTTGCGTTACTAAGATTACACAAATGCCATTCACAGTTGAGACATATTTTGTACCATGGCTACTTTTTCTTTCTTGCACAGTCTGTTTGTTTGTTTCTTTTCTCAGTTTCCTAGGTCTAATAATATCCATTTTTATTATTTGCTCAGTTTACTAAAACATTGTCATCAATTCAACTCCTGACTTTCCACCAATTGTATAAATTTGTTTTTAAACCAATCGGATGCATTAGGTATTGCATCAGTTTCTTCTTCTTGGAATCATCTCTCCCAGAGCTTCTGACATTCCGGTTCTGACTGTTTGCTCTCAAAGTTAGGTGCATAGTTGTTTCCCTAGGATATCTCATCATATCCATAATCTGTTGTTTTTGGTTCTCCTCTTTTGCATATCTTATGTCTTTACTTTTTAAAATTTCTTCCTTAATTATAATGGAACGTGACTTACAGAAGATTACTGAGAGGAATGTATAGAAAGTAAATTTCTGAGAACTTACATACATGAAATTGTCATCATTCTACCCTCATACTTAACTAATACTAGCTCAGTATAGTATTCTAGGTGGGAGATATTTTCGCCTCAGACTTTTGAAGAGGTATCTCCATTGTCTTGAGGCTTCCAGTGTTACTACTAAAAAGAACTCAGTTATTTGGGTGCCTAATCCTTTTAGTGTGACCTATTTTTCCTCACACCTTCTTTTGTCCTCAGTTTTATGAAGTTTTAGGAATATGTGCTTTGGCTATTGTAAGAATTTACCATCTTGTGTTTCTGACAGGATCTCACCCAAAGTAAGCACCGGCTTGGTGATACCAGGGGTGCTGGAAAGGGTGTGTAGCCTTAGGAAAGTAGTTCAGTGACTCTCACACATTGTCTTTCCATAGCTCTACCTGAGAGAAGGATCACATGTATCACATTTCCACTAATTATGATCAGTCACTGATGCTATCTAGGTAAGACTGGTTAAAATTATATGCAATTATTGACTCTTTACTATATAGTGTCTTTCTCTACCTCCCAAATCATTGTCACTACACTGTGTTTTAAAAAACACAGATTCTGAAGGAACGTCCTATCGTACTAGGAGGTAAGGAGTCTGACAGTCACTGAGATTGATTAATCAAGGATCATACATCTAGCATGAAGTAGAGTCGAGATGCCTGCCCATGTGCATAAGTTAAAGTCTGTGCCCCTTAATCATTTGGGCACAGAGGGGAAGGTTATCTACAACTTCTCACATCTATGAATTATTTAAGTCTTTGGTTCTATAAATTTTCCATATGTTTTATATTATGTATTCTCACTTTTAATACCCTCTGATGTGCCCTTACATGTGATTAGAATTAAAGTATATGAGGCCAGCCCTGTGGCCAAGTAGTTAAGTTCCCACACTCCACTTCGGTGGCCCAGGGTTTCACTGGTTTGGATCCTGGATGCAGACCTAGCACTGCTCATCAAGTCATGCTGAGGTGGCATCCCACATAACAGAACTAGAAGTACCCATAACTAGAATATACGATGGTGTGCTGGGGGGCTTTGGGGAGAAAAAGAAGAAGAAGAAAAAAGAACTAAGTATGATACATTTGGGTAAATAAAACCAGCACATTCTTTAATTACCACTATACGACCTTTAAAATTATTAGATTTTGAGATTGTCCTCCTGAATCAGCTGTATTATTGCTACAAGACTACCTCTCAAAGAACCACTGAGCCACCTGTATTGAGTTTCATCTGCATAATTAACACTATCCTTTTCAGTAACAAAGGAGAATCAGAAATTTTTATGCTAAAGATGTCTGGTAGTAGATAGCAGATTATCATTTACTTGAGCTGAGGGCATCGTTTTATTATCTGCATGTGTTTTAAGAATACCTATATGGCTAAGATGTACTACTGTACATTGTTGTTTTCTTAGAGAACGGACACAGGATTTGCCTTAAAGATGTCCCCTCCCCTTGGGTTGGAAGTCAAGTGACCAGAAAAATACAGAAAATGAGACATAAATACATTTGTTCTAAACTGGCAGTTATACATAAAAGCAGGAAAGGATTATCAAGCCATATAATCTGATATCACACATTTCAAAGTCAATGTTGACCTTGAAGGAAGAAGGAGTAGATATTTTTTTAAAGTAACAATGGGACCACAGAGAATTTCATCTTAGAAATATAATGTTAAATATGATTCTTATTGCCTAAGAGTTTGGCAAATATCTCAAAAGTCAACAGCACCACAATTGATTCCAACTAACCTTATATTCTAAGCCATCTTTGGTGGTCTAGTGGTTAAGACTGGGCACTCTCACTGCTGTAGCCCAGGTGCATTTTCTGGTCAAGGAGACACACCACTCTCTGTCAGTTGTCATACTGTGCTGCCTGTGTGTTGCTGTGATGCTGAAAACTATGCCACCAGTATTTCAAATACCAACAGGGTCACCCATGGTAGACCAGTTTCTGTGGAGCTGACAGACTAGGAAGAAGGACTTGGCAATCCACTTTCCAAAAATTGGCCATGAAAAAACTGTGAATACCAGTGAGGCATTGTCTGCTATAGTGCAGGAAGGTGAGAGGATGGTGCATACTGACCGGGCAGGTTCTGCTCAGCTGTACAGAGTCGCTAGGAGTTGAAATCCACTCCACGGCACTAACAACAATCCTATATGATAAGCAAAGTGCAAGACCATGAATACAGGGTATTTAAGAGATTGAGAAACAGATGCCAGCATTAGCCCATCATCCATTGTTTTGGAAACCTTCTTCCTATGTACTGTGTGTTCTTTCCTCAAAGTGAAGCGAGGAAGTGAATGTCTCCTCCTTATTGAGTCAAAATGGGGTATCTATCTTCAGAAGAACTGTTTGGAGGGAATTTAGCATTAGTCCTTAGGCTTTGAGTGATATAGGCATGGGTATCTGATTCCTGCCTAGTAGATTTTAAAGGTGAGAGGCTGTGGTTATAGTTGTCCCTTATTGGTGGCATTAGAGAGGGAAGAATTTTCCTGTACCTGTAGGCACAGTGATTAACAGTGTTGGTTTTCTCAGGACTGAGAGATTTACTGACATGGGACTTTCAGAGCTAAAATAAGAAATGTCTTGGGCAAGTCAGGGCTAATTAGTCACCCTCTTCTAGGACTTCCTGGTGCAAGAAGATATGCATATTTCCCTGTGGCCAGATTAGGGCCTTATCAAGGAAGCCTAAATGAGTAGTCTTAGGAGAGCTTCATTCAAGAGATCCACCTGGGAATTTGAAATGACTCAGAGAGTGTGAATACCTAAAAAAGAAGGAGTAAGCTAGAATTCTAAGTGGCCAGTCAGATGCAGAAATTCCAAGAGTAAATGAACTGTAAATGAGATATATCCAGGGATTGAGAGCATCTCATGAGAACCCACCAAAGCCACCAGAGTAGAAAGCGTGAGCTTTGGCCATCTGCTAGATCCAGAATGTAACACGCTAGGTTATAAATGTACCCAACAAGTAACATGTTTTCTTCCTCTTACTACTTCTCTCTCCCTCCACTAGAACCCTGGAGAGGCCCAAAACAGTAGCTGACATGTGGAGGCAAAGATGGTACAAGAATAATGAAGAAGCCAAACACAGTCTCTTCAACCTAGAGTTTTGCAAGCCTGAGGTAGCCACAAACTACGAGGCAGGAGAAGTTTTAAATTTATGTGATCATTAATCTTCACTGGACATTATATTACCAAAAAGTGACTAGAGGACTATATATTTATTACCTGGAATCATCAGAAAAACTTATAGACTCTGTATTTTACCAAGAAGCAGGTAAAAACAAGTTGAGAGAATGGGCTTGAAGCAGCAATGTGAGAAAGAATAAAAATTCACATTTAGTTCATAAAATAAAATGAGTATATTTAACCCCTTCCAGGCTCTGAGGTTAAGGTGCAAGATTATAAACAAATGTCCTCTTTAAGAGTGTAACGGGAAAGTATATTCATCCTGGGACACTAAGGTTTTAAAAGAAACGTAAAGGGAATATTTATGCAAGAGTTTGAGGATGTTGGAGAATTTTAGGGCGATAAAACTGAAGTTCCAGACAACGCAGAGGAAGAGTTGGTCCATATGCAGATGGGCCACCTGGAAGCCTTGGAAATATGGTGCTGCCTGAGGGAAACATCCACGTGAGTGCTGATGGGTTCAAGTCAGTTAGAATCTCACAGGAAGGTGGGCAAGCCATTTGGGACATAGTCTTCTCTACTTAGTTGGAAGTTGTAGGACCACTGGGCTGTTGTTCTTTCCTGCACTTCTTACACTGTGATGCTGGCCTGGCTGGTAAGGATGCATGGAGTGGGTGCTGAGATTTCCTAGCAAATACCAGGACAGAAGAACCAGCACTGAAGGGCCTGATGATACTTTAGTTCTCACCTATAACTACAGTAACTCTGGTGCATTTTAACAGATTAACTTGTCATTGGTTCTAAATTGATTCACTACACACTATTGCTCAGGGTGTGCCCTACAAAAGGGTGCCTGAAGGAGGAGGTAAGCGGAATGGGGAATGCAGCCTGCAACATGCTTGTCAAGCTCTATGCCTCTGGTGTTGCAGCTGCCAGGAAGCAGTGGCTATTTCTGATTCATACAAAAGTGCTTTGTGAGCTACGGGAGAAGACTAGAAGCAAAAAATCAAGTCTACTTATAAAGAAGAGAAAGAAACCAAGCCTTTAAACTGAGGACAAATAGAAAGTATTCCCTTGATCAAGTCATTACCCCTGTTGAATTATATTTATTGGAAACTTTAGCTTAATTTTATTGATTTTAGCTTAAATTTGGATCATTATATCTTAAAATGTTTTCCTGAATATTACAATAAGCTATTACATTAACACCCAAAAAAGTGTTTAGGTATGCCAAAGTTTGCCAGTGATAGACAATTTAATTAAAGGTATTAGACAACAGGAAGTCTCTTAGAATAGTTATAGAAAAGGTCACAGCCAGGAAAGGTGGGTGTGATGGATTCTCGCACTGAGAACTATCAGTAAATGTCTCACAATTATCTATCTAAACTTTCCAGGTGATTTTCAGCAGAAGCTGTTTCTAATCTGTTCGGAAGTAATTAATTCAAGGAGAAATGAAATCTAAATAGTACTTAAAAAGGAATGACAGTGGTATTATTGCATATTCCTCAACATTTTACACCACATCTCAAAGAGACTAGTCGGTCTTAGAGAATGAACCTGAATTAGAATGAGCAACCAGTCACTGCTGCTATGCAGCTATCAGAAGACTGTATATCTGGGATGAGAAGAAAGTTTAAATTAGTTCTTTAGAAAGCTTAAATAAATTCCAATGATTTTTTTTTCAAGTTCAACATCTTGATGTAGTAATCTTTGTCGCTCATATTTTATTTAATATTTCACATTAACTATAAATAAAATAAGTTCTAGTTTTCCTCAGGTTTTACCATCATAGATAATACATATTGTTGGTGCTATATGTTCCCTGAATATCCTTTAAAGATCATATCAGTACAAATGGATCGAACTCATAAGTGTTGCTTTAGGAAGATAGGAGGAAGGGGGTGTATGCTTTCCTATTTTCCAGAGGGTAAATATTTACAACTGTCCCAAATATAATATAACTGTCAAAGAACATGAAATCAGCTCTTGGTAAAAAGTAATCAGCAATAGTGGAAAAAGTCACCAAGTCAGAATGTAAGAAAAAGAACTTTAGTACAGAGAGACACTGGATGAGAGGAGATTACCTCTCTTCTAGCGATTAAATCCAGTATTTAATGACTTTGAGGTATGTGTCATTTCCCTCCTAAAATAGTTTTGTCAGTTTATAACTATGCTTTAAGCACTATGTATGCTAATTATTTATAAGCTTTCTAAATGTTCCTCTTAGGTATAGGTATATTCAGATTTTCTGCTAATTTTGACAATTTGGCAGTTTATCTATTTTCAGAAATTTATTCCACTGAAACTGTTTAATAAACAGTTATCATCTATTACATATCTTGTTGTGTATCCTTATCTGCCCCCCTCAATCTCCAAGAGCCTACAAATACAGCAGTTATATGCACAAATTAAAATTTCTAATTTTATTCTGTCATCTGTAATCTATCATTCAACAAATTTCATTCAGCTGTAATGAATCACTCAAAATTGTCACTAAATCCATATTTCATGAAAAAAGCATAAAGAAATCCATAGGAGTTTGTCCTGGTAGTTGATGGGGCCTTAGACTTCATAACCCCCATACACATGGCATGGACTGAGAGAAGAATTTTTCCGCTCTTAAAATTTTAAAACTATCAGAAGCACAAAATTAAAAGAAACTTTACACTTTCTTATTGTCACCAACTTTATTTCCCAGTCTATGTTGACCCATTAATGAGGATTTATTGTTTTTCTAATTCTCTAAGTGAGGCTCTCCTTGGGCATGGCCCTAACTTACCTTTGTCAGAAGGAGAACATTTCAATTTAGAAAAAACTCTTTAATTGAGCCTTAAATCTACTTTACATAATGTAACATGGATGGGAAAATCTGCAGAAATTTCTACGTTGCTCTAAAATACTCATGGATCTTCTCTTTATTTACAGGAAACATTTTTGCCAGTTCCAACCCCATTCCCCATCTTGGACACTTATGAAATTTTGAAAAAGGATTATTGGGAGAGGAGGGTCTCCGGTGTTTTCACTACCAGCATATTAACATATAACAATATATATTAATATATAATATATATGAATATTTCTTGCAAGTTTCCTTCCTTTGATCCTGAAGATAATTACTTGGTGCAAAAAAATAAAACGAAAATGACTTTCTAGGGAAGTCTATGAAGCCATTTCAAGGGAGGTAAATGAAACAAAACTGAGCAATCACCATGGATTACATTTACCACATGCATTCCTTAGGTTTCTCTAGTCTCTTACTCAACAAAAAATATAAAATATGTAAAAACTTTGGATATATACATGAGAAACCCACTGCATGTTTGCCCTTTTCAGATTCTCTTCTTCATTAAAATGTGAAAGGAATTGTCTCAAGAATGTTCTAAATTTTTACAAAGCAGTGAAGCAACACTTCTGGGAGAGAATATGTCATCTCCAGACAATCCTAATCCCAACACAATAATAATGAGTGACTCATGATAATGTCAAAAATCGTGGTTGATGTCTGTATTCACAACCCAGAGCATGGAGTGGAACAATCTTCTAGAGTCACCACAAACATAGCTTAAGAAAAATCTTTTAGAGACATGAAAAATATAGTTTCCTTTATTATGAAATGTTTGTTTCAAGAGTGACAAGAGAGTATTTATTAACTTATCAGAGATAATGCTTATAATGTTTGTAGGTTATTAACAATGCTTAGTATGTATATGTTATATTTTGTTAAAAATTGTTTTAAAACACATAGACACAGAGATTAGATTGGTGGTTACCTGAGAGGAAGAGAGAAGGAAGGAGGGCAAAAGGGGTAATAGGGTACATATGCATGGTGAGGGATGGTAATTAGTCTTTGGGTGGTGAACATGATGTAGTCTGCACAGAAATCGAAATATAATAATGTACATCTGAAAGTGTATATAATCTTATAAACCAATATAACCCCAATAAAAAATCCCTTTAAATTTTAGCATTTAATAATCATATTAGTAATAGTAATATAGACTTCACACTATATTTTCCTAGATTAGCACTTCCATTTTTTAAAATAACACTTCCTTTCCATATTGAGTTATTTCAAGCATCTTTGGTTGACTAAATACTTCTTTGAGTAATGCTTTTTCAACAAAATACAAATATAGAAGAGCTTTTAGATATCCGATAATTTTTCATTGAATTTCAGCATGAATGAGATGTTTACCTAGATAGTAAAAGTTCTATAGTTGCAGTATTTTCCCCTCAGAAATTTTATTAGCTTCTTTTACTTTAAATTTAGAAAGAAAAACTCAGATTTTGTTTATGTGTTTGAGTGTCTATGTTTTTCTTCCTGAATATTTCCAAGAGATTTTTTGTTTTGTTTTTTCCTTGAAAGACAAATATCAGTCTAGTTATAGTCAGATGTCTGTGCAATTTTTTTCATAATATTTGATGACCCCTTTCAATTTACAGATCACGCCTACCAGTAAAAATTAAAAAAAAAAAAACTCCCTAAAAATCTCTAATATATCGAGATGAAAGGAATAGAGATGATGAACAACACAGTTGAGAAGTACACAATAAGCATGTTGAATTTGGGTGTTAATCACAAGAACCAAACCAAGTTTCATAGCTCGTTAAGCAGCCAATTAGCCCAGAGATGCTAAATGTGTCAAAAGGAGGTCAGTTAATAAAGGGATTTATCAAATAAAGATCAGCTAAGTAGACACCTCTCCAGCAGCTATCAGAACGTTCTCAAACATGTAATATAATTTTTTTCTCCATCTCTACTTTTGGTCATTCTCATTACAATTTTATGTTAAGAAATACATGGAATGTGTTGCTTAGTAAAAAGGTTCCTAAAATTCTTTTAGGCAGTGAATTTAGACTTCAGCTTTATTTACACAATACAATAGCAAACAGGATTGAAAGCAAGATTAAATATTCAATGATTTTATTTCTTTAACTTTTCAATTCTAGGAAAGATTTTCCCAATAAAATGTTAAGTCAAATAAGTTTTGTGAATCTCTGAAATTGGGTATTTATATTGTGTATATTTTGACATATTTACTTAGACCTATCAACAAGTGTTAATAAGTACATTCAAACTTTCTTATTGTATGGTTAACAAATCTAATACCATACAGTTGCTGGCAAATACCAAGGCAAGAATGTCAACTATTACCTAGAGATAAGTTTAAGGAATACAGAGTGCTTTCTATGTGGCCTGTAATATTTCAGAATTTTATTTTACCACTCTTTATTATAGCATCAAAATCTGAAGATAGGAAATAAGGACAGGAAATTTGTCTCTTTGAGGTTTTGTCTGTAGTACCAATAATGTGGAGATATACCTCATTTGTCTAACTCTACAAAATTCACCTCAGAAAGGGGCATTCTTTGCTACTTCCAAGGAGGGACTCTGTAAGTGTTTTGCCACTAATGGACCATAGTCTTTGTTCCTACATTTGAAGTACAACATCTGCTCCTTAACAGCAAGCCACTGTTCTGATTGAATAAGATACATCTTTAAACACAACACATTTAGTAAGGCCTTAGCAGTGTAGTTGTTTTGCCCATTCATATCGAAGGAAAAAGAAGACTGTTTACTATTGAAACTAATGCAAAATGAAGAGATAACGTAAAAACATTCAATGTTATATCTAGCCATCATCCTGAGTAATTCTGGTTTTTTTTAAAAGTCAGTTGCTATCTTCAAATTTCTTGCATAATAATCATAGACTCCACCAGTGAGACTATCTAAAAATCTGACTTTATCAATATTTTTAGAGTTAGCAAAATTCAAGTTTAAAGTCCCTTGTTAAAGAGGAGTTGGGATTTCTCTAAATTTAACCTCTTGTCAAAAGTACTCATCCAATCTGTTAATAGAGCCAGCATCTGTAAATTCCCCTGAGGATTTTTTAGATTTCAGGAAGTTACAAGAATTGATCTACTACGATTACCTACATAATGCTTTCCCTTGTAGTAGATTCTGTAGGGATGTGCTTGCATTAGTTTTCTATGTTACATAACAAATTACCACAAGTTTAGTGGCTTAAAATCACACACATTTGTGAATGGATTGAACTCTCCAATCAAAAGGCACAGAGTGGCAGGATGGATCAAAGAACAAGATCCAACAATATGCTGCCTCCAGGAAACACACCTCAGCCCCAAAGACAAACACAGATTCAAAGTGAAGGGATGGAAGACAATACTCCAAGCTAATAATGAACAAAAGAAAGCAGGTGTTGCCATACTTATATCAGACAAAGTACACTTCAAAGCAAAACAGATAAAGAAAGACAAAGAGGGGCAGTATATAATGATAAAAGGGACGCTCCACCAAGATGACATAACACTTATAAATATATATGCACCTAACACAGGAGCACCAAAATTCGTAAAGAAACCATTAACAAAACTAAAAGGAGACATCAACAGCAATACAATAATAGTAGGGGACCTCAACACTCCATTAACCCCAATGGACAGATCATCAACAAGGAAATTATAGAATTAAATGAAAAATTAGATCAGATGGACCTAATAGATATATATAGGACACTTCATCCAAAACCAGCAGGTTACACATTCTTCTCGAGCGCGCATGGAACATTCTCAAGGATAGACCATATCTTGGGAAACAAAGCAAACATCAATAAGTTCAAGAGGGTTGAAGTAATATCAAGCATATTTTCTGATCATAATGCTATGAAACTAGAAATCACCTACAAGAATAAAGCTGGGAAAGGGCCAAAAATGTGGAGACTAAACAACATGCTACTGAACAAACAATGGATTATTGAAGAAATTAAAGAAGAAATCAAATATTATCTGGAGACAAATGAAAATGAAAACACACTGTACCAAATTATTTGGGACACAGCAAAGGCAGTGCTAAGAGGGAAATTCATTGCAATACAGGCTCACCTCAATAAGCAAGAAAAATCTTACATAAACAACCTCAAACGACACCTAATGGAATTAGAAAAAGAACAAACAAAGCCCAAAGTCAGTAGAAGGAGGGAAATAATAAAAATTAGAGCAGAAATAAATGATATTGAAACAAAAAAGACAGTAGAAAGGATCAATGAAACAAAGAGTTAGTTCTTTGAAAACATTAACAAAATTGACAAACCCTTAGCCAGACTCACTAAAAAAAGAGAGAGAGATGTCTCAAATAAATAAAATTAGAAATGAGAGAGGGGAAATCACAACAGATACCAAATAAATACAAAGGATCATAAGAGAATACTATGAAAAACTATATGCCAACAAATTGAAAATCCTGGAAGAAATGGATAAATTCCTGGACTCATACAACCTCCCCAAACTGAATCAGGAAGAAATAGAGAATCTGAATATACCAATCACAAGTAAAGAAATAGAAACAGTAATCAAAAACCTCCCCAAAAATAAGAGTCCAGGACCAGACGACTTCTCTGGAGAATTCTACCAAACATTCAAAGAAGATTTAATACCTATCCTTCTCAAACTATTCCAGAAAATAGAGGAAGATGGAGCACTCCCTAATACATTCTATGAAGCCAACATCACCCTGATCCCCAAATCTGACAAGGACAACACAAAGAAGGAAAACTACAGGCCAGTATCACTGATGAACATAGATGCAAAAATCCTCAACAAAATTTTGGCAAACCAAATACAGCAATACATCAAAAAGATTATACACCATTATCAAGTGGGATTATACCAGGGACACAGGGATGGTTCAGCATCTGCAAGTCACTCAACGTGATTCACTACATTAACAAAATGAGAAGAAAAAACCACATGATCATCTCAATAGATGCAGAGAAAGCATTCAACAAGATCCAACATCCATTTATGATAACAACACTCAATAAAATAGGTATAGAAGGAAAGTACCTCAACATAATAAAGGCCATATATGACAAACCCACAGCCAACATCATACTCAATGGACAAAAACTGAAACCCATCCCTCTCAGAACAGGAACAAGACAAGGGTGCCCACTTTCACCACTCTTATTCAACATAGTACTGGAGGTTTTAGCCAGAGCACTTCGGCAGGAAAAAGAAATAAAAGGAATCCAAATGGGCAACGAAGAAGTAAAACTCTTGCTGTTTGCAGATGACATGATCTTATATATAGAAAACCCCAAAGAATCCATAGAAAAACTATTAGAAACAATCAACAACTACAGCAAAGTTGTAGGGTACAAAATCAACATACATAAATCAGTAGCATTTCTATATGCTAACAATGAACTAACAGAAAAAAATCTCAAGAACTCAATCCCATTCACGATTGCAACAAAAAGAATAAAATACCTTGGGATAAATTTAACCAAGGAAGTGAAAGATCTATACAATGAAAACTACAAGACCTTCTTGAAAGAAATCAACGACGACATAAAGAGATGGAAAGACATTCCATGCCCATGGATTGGAAGAATAAACATAGTTAAAATGTCCACACTACCTAAAGCAATCTACAGATCCAACGCTATCCCAATCAAAATCCCAACGTCATTCTATACAGAAATTGAACAAAGAATCCTAAAATTCATATGGGGCAACAAAAGACCCTGAATTGCTAAAGCAATCCTGAGAAAGAAGAACAAAGCTGGAGGCATCACAATCCCTGACTTCAAAACATACTACAAAGCTATAGTAATCAAAACAGCATGGTACTGGCACAAAAACAGGCACACAGATCAATGGAACAGAATTGAAAGCCCAGAAATAAAACCACACATCTATGGACAGCTAATCTTTGACAAAGGAGCTGAAGGCCTACAATGGAGGAAAGAAAGTCTCTTCAACAAATGGTACTGGGAAAACTGGACAGCCACATGTAAAGGAATGAAAATCAACCATTCTTTTTCACCATTTACTAAAATAAACTCAAAATGGATCAAAGACCTAAAGATTAGGCCTGAAACAATAACTCTTCTAGAAGAGAATATCGGCAGTGGACTCTTTGACATTAGCTTCAAAAGAATCTTTTCAGACACCATAACCCCTCACATGAGGGAAACAATAGAAAGAATAAACAAATGGAACTTCATCAGACTAAAGAGCTTCTTCAAGGCAAGGGAAAACAGGATTGAAACAAAAAATCAGTCCACCAATTGGGAAAAAATATTTACAAGTTATTTATCTGACAAAGGGTTAATCTCCATAATATACAAAGAACTCACACAACTCAACAATAAAAAATCAAACAACCCAATTACAAAATGGGCAGGGGACATGAACAGACATTTCTCCAAAGAAGATATACGGATGGCCAATAGACACATGAAAAGATGCTCATCATCACTAATCATCAGGGAAATGCAAATCAAAACTACACTAAGATATCACCTTACATCTGTTAGAATGGCAAAAATATCCAAAACCAAGAGTGACAAATGTTGGAGAGGCTGTGGAGAAAAAGGAACCCTCATACACTGTTGGTGGGAATGCAAACTGGTGCAGCCACTATGGGAAACAGTATGGAGATTCCTCAAAAAGTTAAAAATAGAAATACCTTATGACCCCGACATTCCACTACTGGGTATCTATCCTAAGAACCTGAAATCAGCAATTCCAAAAGTCCCATGCACCCCTCTGTTCATCACAGCATTATTCACAATAGCCAAGTCATGGAACCAACCTAAGTGCCCAGCAACTGATGATTGGATAAAGAAGATATGGTATATATATATAATGGAATACTACTCAGCCATAAAAAAGGACAAAGTCATCCCATTCACAACAACATGGATAGACCTTGAGGGTATTATGTTGAGTGAAATAAGCCAGACAGAGAAAGACGAACTCTGTATGACTCCACTCATAGGTGGTAGTTAACATAAGGACAAAGAGAACTGATCGGTGGTTACCACGGGAAAGGGGGGTGGGGGGAGGGCACTAGGGGTGAAGTGGTGTACCTACAACATGACTAATAATGATGTATAACTGTAATTTGACAATGTTGTTAACTATTATAACCTTAATAAAAACAATCACACACATTTATTATCTCACAATTTTGGTGGCTCAGGAGTCTGGGCACTGCTTACAGTTCAATAAGGCTGGAATCAATGTGCCAGCCAGGCTGGGAGCTCATCATAGGTTCAACTGGGGAAAGATCTGCTTCCAAACTCCCTCCAGTTGTTGGCAGAAATCATTTCTTTGTGGCTATAGGATTCATTTGAGCTTGCTTCTTTCTTTCTTTCTTTTTTTGAGGAAGATTAGCCCTGAGCTAACTGCTGCCAATCCTCCTCATTTTGCTGAGGAAGGCTGGCCCTGAGCTAACATCTGTGCCCATCTTTCTTCACTTTTTATGTGGGATGCCTACCACAGCATGGCTTGGCAAGTGGTTCCATGTCCCCACAATATATTTTATCAGTTTTTTGCTTTAAAAAGTCAAGGATAGAAGAGTTCTGTTTTCGGTAGTGAGCTTGGAAGTTGCCACTCTGTCTTAACAAGTAAAAAGCTGAAGAGACTGAAAAATCAACAATTCTTCATGGATCCCTAAGAGAGGGGAAGAAACAGGGCAGACCACTGCCTCCAAGATTGGAGAGATCAACAGGGAAATGCAGAGAACAACAATTTACCTGAGCAGAGACTCAGGAGCAAACACCTCCATGGGAACCAGTGCTGGAGTAGGAAAAACCTGAACTGTAATGGATGAGTTACTGGGGGTTCAGTGTGGACAACTCTGGAAGCTAAAATCACCAGGAGGAGCCAGTCATTGGGAAGCCCCACAATACTGTGAGATTCATTTCCAGGAGTTCAACTAGGTTCCCATAGTAAATGTCAAAGAAAAATCACCTCTTACTTCTGACAGGGGGAGGAGAAAAGGAACCATTTTAAAATGTGCTAGAGCACTCTGTTCTTTGCAACAAGTCCTGCCCTCAGTGGAAACTAGTTAACCTGAGTCTAACTGCTGAGGTATTATCAGAGCCAAACTGACCTGGAGAAGGGAAATACTCACCTTCAGCCCACTCTACCCAGCCTGTCCCACCTAAGAGGGGAGAAAAAAACTGAGAAGCACTTGGAAAGTTCACAGTCCAGAGGCAGAGGCTCACAAAAAGACTGTGACCTAATCATGGAACTATAGAATGCTTCCCTTCCCCTCATACCTCACCACCACATTACTAAAAGCCTATTTTTCACAGTTTCTTTTACCTGATACATCATATCTGGCTATTAAGAAAAATTACAAGGCATACCAAAGGTAAAAAACACAACTGAAGAGAGAGCCAGCATCAGAATTAGACATGGCAGGGGTGTTGGAATTATAAGACTGGGAATTTAAAACCATGGTTAACATGCAAAGGACTCTAATGGACAAAATGTATGGCATGCAAGAACAGATGGGCAGTGCAAGCAGAGAGGTGGAAATCCTAAGAAAGAACCAAAAAGAAATGCTAAAGATAAAAATCACTGTAACAGTAATGAAGAATGGCTTTGATGAACTTACTAGTAGACTAGACACAGATGAGGAAAGAATCTCTGACCTAGAGGATATATCAATAGAATCATTGAAAACTGGAAAGCAAGAAGAGCAAAGAGTGAAGGGAAAAAACGGAACAGGATATCCAAAGACAGTGAGACAATGACAAAAGAGTAACCGTTGCATAAATATGCATAGGTTAATAATAATAATAACCTATGCATAGAAATACCACAGGAGAAGAAAGGAACAGAAGACATATCTGAAATAGTAACAATCAAATGTTTCACCAAATTAATGTCAGCCACCAAACCACAGGTCCAGGAGCCTCAGAGAACATTATACAAGATAAATGCCAAAAAACTATACCTATGGATATCATCTTCAAACTACAGAAACCCAAAGATAAAGAAGAAAAATCCTGAAGAAGCCAAAGGACAAAAACACTTTACCTATAGAAGAATGAAGATAACAAATACAAAGACACACATAGATTAAAAATAAATGAATGGAGAAAAATATACCATGCTAACATTAATCAAAAGAAAAGAGGAGCAGCTATATCAATTGCAGAGAGCAAACTTCAAAGTAAAGAATGTTATCCAAAATAAAGAAAAGTATTGCATAATGATAGAGGGACCAATTTTCCAAGAAGACATAAAAATTCCCAACATGTATGAGCTGAACAAGAAAGCATCAAACTATGTGAGGCCAACACTGATAGAACTTCAATGAGAAAATGATGAATCTATTATCGTAGTTATAGACTTCAACATCCTTTGGACAGAAATGGACAGATCCAGCAGGCAGAAAATCAATAAGGATATAGTTGAACTCAACAGCATTATCAGTGAACTGGATATAATGGAAATCTATAGACTGCTTCCTCCAACAAGAGCAGAATATGCATTTTTCTCAAGCTCACATGGAACATTCATCAACGTTCTAGGGAATAAACACACCTTAACAAATTTAAAAGAATAGAAATCATGTAGTGTCTGCTCTAAGACTACACTAGAATTAACCTAGAAATCAATAACAGAAAGATAGAAGGGAAATCTCAAAATATGTGGAGCTCAAACAACATACTTCTAAATAACACTTAGGTCAAAGAAGAAATCTCTAGAGAAATCAAAAATATTTTCAACTAAATGAAATGAAAATGAAAATATAACTTACCCAAATTTGTGAGATGCAGGAAAAGCAGTGCTTAGAGAGAAATTTATACCATTGAATATATATACATTAGAAAAGAAGAAAATCAATAATCTAAATTTCTACCTAGGAAACCAAAAAGAGTATATTAAATCCAAAGTAATCAGAATAAAAGATAAAACAAGAATTAGAGCAGATCAATAATATTGAAAAAAGAAAATCAACAGAGAAAATAAACAAAACCAAAAGCTGGTTCTTTGAAAAGATCAATAAAATCGATAAGACTTTAGCCAGGCTAAGAAAAAGAGAGGATACAAATTATTAATATCAGAAATGAAAGAGGGGACATCATTACAAATCCTATGCCATACTATGAAAACCTCAATGCTCAAAAATTTGATAACCTAGGTGAAACTGACCAATTCCTTGAACGAGACAATCTGCCAAAACTCACACAAGAAGAAATAAGCAATTCGAATAGATCTGTATCTATTAATACAATTAAATAAATAATTAATAACATTTCCAAACAGAAAGCACCAGGCCCAGATGGGTTCACTGGTGAATTTTATCAAATATTTAAACAAAAAATAGTACCAGTTTTCTGCACTGTCTTTCAAAGGATAGAAGCAGAGAGCATACTTCCAACTCATTTTATGAGGCAAGCATTATCCTAATAACAAAATAGGCAAAGATATTACAAAAAAAGAAAACTACAGACCAATGTCTTGTGAATATGAGGCAAAAATCCTCAAAAAATATTAGAAAATGAAATCCAACAATTCATAAAAAGAATTATACATCACAACAGAGTGAGATTTATCCCATTTATGCAAGGCTGGCTCAATATTTGAAAATCAGTTGTAATGCATCACAGTAACAGGTTAAAAAAAATAATCACATGATCACATCAGTAGATGCAGAGAAGCAGTTGATAAAATTCAATACTAGGAACAGAGGAGAACTTCTCAACTTGATAAAGACAATCTATGAAAAACCTACAGCTAATATCACACTTAATGGTGAGAAACTCAAAACTTTCTCATTAAGATCATCTACAGGGAAAAGATGCCCTTCTTATCACTCCTGTTCAACATTGTACTGGAAATTCTTGCTAATACGATAAGTAAAGCAAAGGAAATAAAATGTATACAAATTGAGATGGAAGACATAAAACTGTCTTTGTTCACAGATGATATGATTGTCTATTTAGAAAATGCAAAAGAGTTTACAAAAAGAATCCTGTAACTAATAAGTGATTATAGCAAGGCTGTAGGATATAAAGTTAATATACAAAAACCAATTGCTTTCCTATATACTAACAATGAACAAATAGAATTTGAAATTAAGAATACAATACTAGGGGCCAGCCTCATGGCCTAGTGGTTAAGTTCACGCAGTCCACTTCAGTGGCCCAGGGTTTGCCGGTTCAGATCCTGGGTGTGGTCCTACACATTGCTCATCAAACCATGCTGTGGCAGCATCTCACATAGAAGAATTAGAATGACTACAACTAGGATACACAACTATACACTGGGGCTTTGGGGAGGAAAAAAACAGGAAGAGGAACATTGGCAACAGATGTTAGCTCAGAGCCAATCTTTCTCACCAAAAGCATAGTTAAAAAAAAAAGAAATAATTAAAAATAATGATACTGTTTATATTAGCATTACCCAAAATGAAATACATAGGTGTAAATCTATAAAATATATACATGATTATGTAAGGAAAGCTATAAAACTCTGATGAATGAAATGAAAGAAGAATTAAATAAACGAAGAGAGCTGCATGTTCATGGGAAGACTCAATATTACCAAGATGTCAGTTCTTCCCAATTTGATCTATACATTCAATGTAATCCCAATCAAAATACCAGCAAGTTATTTTGTTAGTATCAATAAACTGATTCTAAAACTTATATGGAGATGCAAAAGATCCAGATTAGCCAATATAATATTGAAGAAGAAGGGCAAAGTTGGAGGATTGACACTATCTGACTTTAAGACTTACTATAAAACTATAGTAGTTAAGAAAGCGTGGAATTGGCAAGAGAATAGATAGATCAATGGAACAGAATAGGGAAACATAAATAGCCCCAAATAAACATAGTAAATTTATCTGATGAAGGAGCAAAGGCAATGCAGTGGAAATAAAATAGTCTCTTCAACAAATGATGCTGGGACAACTGGACATCTACATGCAAAAACAATAAATATAGACACAGACTTACACCTTCCCAAATTAACTCAAAAACGTATCATACACCTAAAACACAAAACTATAAAAGTCCTAGAGGATAACATAGGAGAAAACCTAGATTACCTTGGATATGCTGATGACTTTTTAGATTCAATGCAAAAGACAGAATCCATGAAAGAAATCTTTGATAAGCTGAACTTTATTAAAATTAAAAACTTCTGCTTTGCAAAAAGACAATATCAAGATAATTAGAAGACAACCTACAGATTGGGAGAAAATATTTGCAAAAGACACATCTAATAAGCTGTTATTCAAAATACACAAAAACTCTTAAAACTCAACAATAAGAAAATAAACAACCCAATTAAAAAATGAGCCAAAGACCTTAATAGACAATTCATCAAAGAAGATATACAGATGGAAAATAAACTATACAGATTAAAGGTATAAGACATACAGATAAAAGGATGTTTTACAATATACATTATCAGGGAAAGGCAAATATAAACAATGAGATAGTACTACACACCTATTAGAATGGCCAAAATCTGGAAAACTGACAACATCGAATACTGACAGAGATATGGGGCAGGAGGAACTCTCATACATTGCTGGTGGGAATGCAAAATGGCACAGCCATTTTATCATACAATCCAGCAATCATGCTCCTTGGTATTAACCCAAAGGAGCTGAAAACTTGAGTCCATACAAAATTCTGCACAGAGATGTTTATAGCAGCTTTATCATAATTGCCAAAACTTGGAAGCAACCAAGAAATCCTTCAGTAGGTAAATGGATAAATAAACTGTGGCACATCCAGACAATGGGATGTCATTCAGTAAAGATAAATGAGCTATCAAGCCGCGAAAATACATGGGAAAAGCTTGAGTATATATTACTAAGTGAAAGAAGCCAATCTGAAAAGTGGCACTATATGATTCCAACTAATGACAGTCTAGAAAAAGTAAAATAATGGAGATAAGAAGATTCATGGTTGCTACAGGCAGAGGGCAGGAAGGTTGCTCTGCCTATTCATCTCAACAGAAATGAACAGAGAGACCACAGATGATTTTGAGAGCAAGGAAAAATACTCTGTATGATATTATAATGATGGAGATATATATATATATATATATATATATGATATAAATACACATTATATGCTTTTCCAAACCCATACAATGTATGCATTATGCACACCCACAGAATTCAAACCCATCATATATATATTATACATTATAAACTCATAGAATGTATATATCATACATTTTTTCCAAACCCATAGAATGTGCAATACCAGGAGTGAACCCTAAGGTAAACTATGGACTCTGAGTAATTAGGACTTTTCAATGTAGATTCATGCTTTGTAAAAAATGTAGCATTTGGTGAGTGATGTTGATAATGAAGGAGGCTATGCATGTGTGGGATCCAGGGGTATATGGGAAATCTTATACCTCCCTCTGAGTTTTATTGTAATCCTAAAACTGCTCTAAAAATATAAAGTCTTAAAAAAAGTCAAGTATCTTTTAAAAGATTTTTTAGTATGAAAAAAAGCATTTCAAATCTTCTCACATATGTGCCATTTCTGTTGCTCTCCATTCTTTTATGTAGATGAAGATTTCCATCTGGCATCATTTTCCTCTTGCCTGAAAGGCTTCCTTTAACATTTCTTTCTTGATTACAGATCAGCTGTTGAGAAATTCTTTCAGCTCTTTTGTGTTTAAAATGCCTTCATTTCATCTTTGTTTTTGAAAGATATTCTTGAAATATTGGGCATAAAATTTTAGGTTAACATTTTTCCCTTCAGTACCGTAAATATGACACACTTGCAGTATTCCCAGTGAGAAGTCTGCTGTCATTCTTACCTATGTTTCTCTGCATATAATGTGTCTTTTTTCTCAATTAGATTTTAAGATTTTCCTTTTATCACTGGTTTTAAGCAATTTAATTATGATTTCCCTCAATATAGTTATTTTCTTGTCTATTTTCCAGGATGTGAGCTTCTTCAATCTGTGGATTTAGAATTTTCATCAAATTTGAAAAGTTTTAAATATTTATTTAAATATGTCTCCTTTTTTCCCCTCTTCTTCCACTCATTGATTCTCTGTTCTTATTTTTCCAGGCTTTTTTCTCCTTGTGTTTTATTTTGAATAGTCTATATAACTATGTCTTCAAGTCTGCTACTATTGTTTCTGCAGTGACTAATCGATTGTTAATTCTATTCAGTATATTTTAAATTGTGGCTTTCTTTTAATTTCTAGAAGTTCAATTTGTTTTTAAAAAATATCTTCTATGTTTCTCCATAACGTATTCATGCTTTTTCTTTTTTGTATATATGATATATAATTATAATAATTTTTTTTTGCTCTTCAAATATTTTTGTTTCATTTTGTATTTTAAGTTTACACTAAAGAAATATTTTCTACTTTTGAAGCATGGAATAGTGATTTGGCTCAGAAAAAAAATACCAGTTCTTTATTATGAAAAGAAACAGATTTGTTAAATATTTCACTGAAGTTCAAAAGCTTTGGGGATCCTTTGCTCTCTGTTAAGATGCTATTAATTCCATAATTTTCTCTTATTCTAATTGTAGGCAATAGGGTTATTTTTAATTGAGTCATTTGGTGTTTCTCTGTGATTTCATTGGCAACATGAAGTTGTGAATGCTTAGTAAAATATCACCAGATGAACAGTAGGCTTTGACACTCTCTGACTTACTCTTTTTTCCTCCAACTTTATCGAGGTATAATTGACAAATTAAAATTGTAAGATATTTAAAGTGTACATTGTGGTGATTTGATATATGTATATATTGTGAAATGGTTCCCACCATCTAGTTAATTAACACTTCCATCACTTCACATATTTCTTTTTTTTTTCTTTTTTGATGAGAACATTTGAGTTCTACTCTTTTAGAAAATTTAAATTATATGATAACTCTTTTTTTTATAGTGTCAATAACTCAACTCCTTCTTTGGAATTAGTAAAAAATTGACATTTGTTTCTGGCTTTTAGAATTCCTGTACGAAGTGTTATAAAGAGTTTTCAAAAGTTTTTCACACTTGAGGCTCTATGAATTATTATGCAATCTGATTATGAAACTATTTCAAGTGATCTCTGTCACTAAGATGTGCTTCACTTTAAAGAGAGGATGGTGGCAAAATTTTGGTTGAACATTCAGATAATATTGTTTTTCTTTGAAAAATAAGCCTGCATAAGTATTATACATTGCAGAAAAGAAATCATGGACTCAGTTGGAGATTAGTCACACATAGAAAAAAATGGTAAAATTACAGCTTTTCTATGAAAACTGGCATTCAAAAGAGAGAGGCAGAGCTGGAGCTGCTAAAGGACAGGAGCAGGAACTCTCTGAAGGACAGAGAAAGATGTAAATGGGGAAAGAATTAAATCAAGGCATGAAATTTTGGTGTTAAAATGAACATTGAGACAAATAGATATGAAGAAGCCTTGCTAGTCGGGAGGTTAATCTGAAGTAGTGAAAAGTTTGTACCACACATAATCTTTAAAAACACTCTTATTACTTTCAAGTTTATACAGGAATCTGGCACAAGCTTCTGCCAGCATTCTTGCCAAGTATAAATGCTTAGACTCCCTTTAATGAATAGATAAGATACGTAACATATTTACGGGGAGTAGATACTTCCAAAATGCTTAAGTAAAAATTTGTCCTCTTAAATTGTTTGAACTATCTTCTTAATCTTGTCTAGAATAAGTTTATTTAATGTTCTTATTGACAAATTCTATCCCTTGTGTCATTTCTTTGACTTTTTAATGATTAATGTTTCTCTTATTAGGGGTTATATTTTCCTAGTCATTTGCATGCCAAATAATTTTTTATTGGATGCCAGACATTGTTAATTTTTGCTTTTTGGGTGCCACGCAAGACTTGCTTAGATTTGTTAGGCAGGTCCAGAGCAGCAGTCTTGCCTCATGTAATTTCTTCTGAGACACGTGCTAATAGGGACACTCTGCAGGTTTCCAGAGCTCTCTCCAGGCAACTCCTTCCTTTCCTTGCAGCTCTCTCCTCTCCAGCAGTCTGCCCTGAAAATTCTAGCCACCTTGGCTGTCACAAATTCTCAATTCTTTCCTTTAGCAGGAAAACCACCAAGCACTGCCTGTCCCACTGTCTCCTTTGCACAGTACCATACAAACTCTTTCTAGATAATGAGTTGGAGCATTCATACAGCTCATCTCATTTAATTCCCCTCTATCAGGAATCACCATTTTTGTGTGGCCTGTTGGTCATCTTTTGGAAAAGGTTTCAAACTTTCTGTACAGTTTTTAATTTTTTTTTAAGGTGGGAGTGTAAATCCATTTCCTGTTACTCCATCATGGACTGAAGGAGAAATCCTCCACTGGTGTTTCCACACTCAGGAACTCAGAAGAATCCTTCAGTTCTGGGGCTCAGACTTCTAGGAGAGGGCACTGCCCAGCTGGTACTGGTATCTCTGCAAAGATGCTGTTTCAAGGAGTAGAAGAAAGAGTGGATTTCAGTTCCAACTGTCACTGGATGCAACATGCATGGCTGGGGCAGTTTAGCTGGGTGATGCTGGCAGAACCAGCAAGCGAAATAATGGAACAAGTTCTTTCTCTCTTCCAATCTCTCTCTTGTGACTTTTTTTCATTAGAAAGTAATTGGGAGCCATCTGGCAAAGGAAAAAATATGGTTTTCCAGCCCCAGCATTGCTAAACAGAGCATAAGGGTGATGTGTGGTGATGTGCCTGCACTGGCCAGGCCAGTTGTCAGCAGTGTCACTCTGATAGCACCTTCAGAGTTTACCTTGGCTGCCGAGGGCTGCCTTATTCGAGAGCATGCCCATTCCTGGGTAGTTCATATCTAATGACTCTTCATTATGAGGATATAAAGGTCTGGCCATTTCAGCAGACTGTGGGATATCTCTGATGTGCCCTATATACCCCAGACCTCCACACGGAACTGGGCAAAGTTTTGGCAATCCTACATTGCAGTTATTTCAGCTCAACTTCTCCCTCTCCCCAATCTTGCTTCCCACCTGTCCTTCTATATATGTTTCCATTATACTCTACTTGCCAACTCAGTCTCAGTGTCTACTTCTGGAGCACCCAGTCTGGGGAAGGTGGGTATGGAGCTGAGACAATAGCTTGACAACCAATAGAGTTCACCTCTTTGGCTAGTCAGTATCCCATCTAAATATATTCCATGTTCTATGTAACAGTTACAACTTCATGCCTTCAATGAACAATTTCTCCTAACAATTATCCTTTGAACAAATGAAGACATTCTCACAATCTCCTCCTAAAGGAGAAACTCTAAGTCCCAACAGTCACTGCACGCATTGCTGGGTAGTAGCTACACGATCCATCTCTAGGAGGTGTGAATTATTCCCCAAATGCAGTAGCAGCCCCACCTCAATGTTCTGAAAGTAAACACAAAATTATAAAATTAACCACCATAACAATCCTTATTTAAGATAATAAATAGTAGGAGAAGAAAGAAAATACTAGTTAATAAAAGCAGAAACTTGTACATAATAAAAGGAGAAAACATTCATAGCTGCTACCATTCTCATTCCTGTAATTGGTCATGAGTCAATAGCTGATATTAGTAACATCATATTTCTACTTCCTACTTCCATCTGCACTGCCCATTCCATGTTTTCTTTATCTCCTTGAGGACCTCAGCTTTTTCTAAGATTCTTTATCTTGTGGAGCATCTCAAGCCTTCATTTCTCAATTGTCTGATTTCACAGTGATCCTGCCTTTTATGATTGCCACAGGACATGAAAGTAATAAGGGCGCCACCCCAGAGAATACTTAGGCCCTCTATTCCACACTGTTTCACAGCAGCCCAATTTATCATTGGTAATTGGAACCCATCACCCTAACCAGTAGAGTAACCCTCTTTCTTTACATGTTGGTTCAGTGTCATGAGGAGAATAAAATTGCCAGGTGGCTGTCTCAATTTCCAATTCAGCAGAACTATTGCTGAGTCCCTTGGCAGAAACATTTCTCCCTTAGAAATGAGGACCTCCAAATCAGCAGAGCTCAAAGCTTTAAAAACAGAAACCAACAATTCCGTAAATGGGTTAGTAGATAGGTGAGTTAGAAGAAACTCCCCCACTTCCCGCTTGATTTCTGACCTATATATTCTGGGTATGGAGGAAATAAACTGGTACTTTAAAAGTAAGAACAAATCTGCTCTGTGGACTTAAAGGGCCACCTATTGGGCACTCTGTTTAAAATTGTTGTAGCTACTGAGGTACTTGTTTAGAAATGAAGTCATCTTCAGAAATCAGTTTGAAAACTACTGCCCTAGGAGGATTATAAACTGCATTCTATATAACAGAAGACCAATGTTTCAGAGTGTTGTTTCCCAACTTGTGTTATAATTACATTTTCAGATGACTATTACTCTGCACTACCAGTCTAGCCTGCCAAAAAGAAATGTAATTTTCAGAGTCCCATCTCCAGCATAATAAAGTAGAACATAGAAGAGTGGGTTTGGAGTCAAAAGATAGTTTATTAACTAGAACAACAGCTCTGAAGGAAGGATAGTGTGCAGACACTATATGCCTATGGATCATAAATAGAGTTTGAACTCATTCTCAGGGATATGATATTAGAAAGTTTAGTAAAGCAATGACACAATTTGATTTCCTTTTTGAAATATCACTCTGGCTGTTCTGTGGAGAAGAGATGCTCTCTTTGAGTGTGTGTTGGATGAGATGGAGAAAGTCGAAGATAATAATTGCATGGCAGTTATTAATCCAAGAGAAGCTGTTGAGTAGGTAGTTGGATAATCTGGTGCTCAGTGAAGTGGCCTGCACTACTCATACATTGAGTCATAAGCATGTAGAGACTAGATAGATAATGTGATTTAGGTCAGAGACTTATTAAGATGACCCAGAGAAAAAGTGTAGCTAGAGAAATTGAATGAATTAAAGACTGGGTTCTGTAGCTTTCCAACATTTATAAGTCAAGTAAGAATATATGCATCTTGGGAATCTGATTTGGTAAAGACTCTGGCGGCTAAGTTACACTAGAACATTGTTTCCAAATACCTATTTAAAACAATTCCCAAACATAAAATCTGGTAAGAATAAATGGACTCTGATTTAAACAGTAGACAGGAGCTCAGTGCCCTAACCATGTGGCACTTTTCCCAATATTAGCTGTGGTTCTGAGGCTCTTCCACAGACTGGTAGCCACCTGCAGAGAAGAGTTTGAAAATTCTTACTTTAACAGGCAACTTATAAGTTTAAGTTTGACCTTTGGCATAGAATGGACACTGGTCTCAAACGATATTTGTGTTTGGGCCCAACAATCATTACAGAGTTAACACTCCTCAAATGTTGTCCATACAAGAGGGAGGCCCACATTTATTCTTTTAAGGGTGATTCTCTCCTCCTTTTTCCCCTACATTATCACAAAAGGGCATATTCTTAGGGCTCAGATGGGAAACAAAATCTTGGAATTTTCCTCTAAGTATCAATGAAACAAAATAGACAAAATTATAGGAGCATGGGGAGTTTTTCATTTGTAGCTCATTTTGACAAATTCTATTGATTATCACAATCAGAATATCTTTTTTCCTGAGAACCTCTCCAGGAGATTGATTCATATGTCTGGAGCAGTGCCCAGGATTTGAATGTTTCAAAAGCTCCACAAATGATTCTGGATATCAGCCACATTTGGGAAACAACGTATCTGGATGTCCCTAAGAAGGACCTTAATGAAAGCGAATTTATGGAAGTGGCTTATAGTTGAATTAGCTGGTCAGTGAAAGGGTAATGGATATGGTCACAACAAATATAATGTTACAATTGCTTTAAAGAGGGAAATTTTCTACCAAACTAAGAGTCAAGGAGAGAATCATTTAATTAACAATAATGTTCTTCTAGCTAATCGCCACCATACCCAGAAGAGGGCTTGTGGCACTGAGAAGATACTTCAATCTTCATATAGAGTAGCTTGGTGGTCTGTGAGGACATGCACCTGTGACAACCCATCCACCATGGATGTTAGTTTGCCAGAGGCATCAGGGCACAGATGACCAGTCGAACAGCTGCAGATCCAAGTGGGAAATTATCGAGTTTTCAGTTTGTTCCTGGTGACACGATCCCTTTCTGTGACCTGTACCATTTCCTTTTTGTTGCCCAGAGAATTCAGCAGTGAGATTTCATCATAAACAAACTCTCATTAAGGTCCTTCTTAAAGTATTTAGATAACAAGGGTATCTGTTAAACGGTGTTTAGATGCACTTTTTCCCCAAGTTAGTAATTCAGCTAAATGAATAAATCTGTTGTGTAAACACAAGTCCTGGGATATATATGTATTCTCGCTTACATCAAACGGTGTTTATTAAACACTTAATCACATATTTCTTTTTTTTTCTTTTACCACAAGTAAGTTTATGCCTTCTGGAAGACGGTATGTTATAAAACCCCCCCTGTTACTTTGGCTGTTTATGAATATAAAAATTATGAGGACTTTCATGCACTAGCACCTCTTGTAGAATAGTTGATACCCCTTTCAAATTCTCCTGGAAGAAAAGATTTTGCAATACATCATAGAGTCACACATGGTCAGTTGGGGATCAGAGTTACAACGCAAAAACTTATTGTTGCTACAGAGTGCTTACCCAAAGCAACTCACACATCACACAAAATATTAATTTGTCACACTCTGCTGTGGTAAGGTTAGGAATATTCAGAGAGTATGAAGAACTATAGGTCTTATTCATACCAACACAGAATAAAAGAGAACAAGTTGAATCTTTAACCTTCCTTTATGTTTGGATGATGCCTTTGGGAATAGTAAATCAGGAACCTGACTCTAAAATATCAAGACAATAACAACTATATAACCAGCAATAGCAGCAGCAGCAGCAGCATTAGTTATCACAGCCAACACTACCATTGTAGCTTCTATTTAATAAGAATCTCCAAAATGTAGGCAGAGTATTAACACTTTACAATCTCTTTAAGTTTCAATTATATTTAATCATCTCATTGGCTCTCTAAAGTAAGTATTATCTCCAATTAAAAAGTAGAACAGTGGAAAATAAATAGTTTGTCTAAGGCGATACAGCTAGAAAGTCATGGAGTTAGAATCCTAACCTAAGCTTTTATTAAACCGGGTTAGACCTGAAGATGCCTTTGGTTGGCTGACACAGCATTGTAATGGTTTTCATTTGAATGTGGTTAGGGAAGCAATTCGCCTGTCTTTTTGTTTCTCCTTAATTGTTTTGTTTTGTGTTAAATGCATATTTTATAGTGTTGATTTTAATTTCCTCCCTCGTTTTTTGCTCATGTTTTAACTATATAGTTTTAAGTTATTTTCTCAATAGTTGCTCTAAAGGTTACAGTATGCATTTTAATTTATCATAATCTGCTTCAGAATAATGCTAATTCCACCAAAATATGCAAATGTTGTTCCAATACTGCTTAATTCACTCCTCTCTCCTTTATGCTATTATTGTCATATATGTTACTTCTAAGTCCAAAATCTGTATTTGTGACAAAATCTGCATCTGTGTTTTATGCAATCTTATATGTCTTTAAAGGAGTTAAAAGAAGAAATGGAAAATAAGTCTATACAGTCTCTTATGTTTACACTCAGGTTTACCATTTTGGATATTCTTTATTTCTCTCTGTGTGTTTTAGTCACTGACAAAAATTGTTCCCTTTCAGCCTGAAGATCTTCCTTTAGGATATCTTGTAAAGCACCTGCTTAGCAGTGATACCCCCAGGCTCTGTTTTTCTGGCAATATCTTCATTCGTTTTCATTTTAAAAAACTGTATTGAGGTGTATTTTATATACCATATAATTCAACCATTTCAAGTACACAATTCAAAGTTTTAAAAAGCAATTTAGAAATTGCACAACTATTACCACAAAACAATTTCAAAACATTTCCATCACCTCAGTAAGATCTCTTATGTCTATTAATTACCTCACCTCCTAACACCAGGCAAACATTAATCTACTTTCTATCTTCATAGAATTTCTTCCTTAGACAAATCATAAAAATAGAATCATATAACAATTGTCCTGAGGTCTGACCTCCTTTACCCAGTGAAGTATTTGTGACGTTCATCTGTGTCACATGCACAACAGTAGTTTGTCCCACCACCCCAACACTGAACATCATTCTATGGACACCTAGGCCATCCCCAATCCCCAGCTAACATGAACAAGGCTGCTAAGAATATTAATACACAAATATTTATGTGGATGTATATTTTAATTTCTCCGGGGTAAACACACTGGAGTAAAGCAGCTGAGCTGAGTTCCTTCTGTAGTTTCTAGAATAGAATCTATTTCTTTGCCTATTTCAGCTTTTAGAGCCTGCCCTTAGCTTGTGGTCCTCTTTCTTCATTTTCCAAGGCAGAAATGGCTTGTTGCCTGCTTTCAGATACCTTATTCTGACCTCCTCTTCTGTCTCCTTCTTCCACTATTAATGACCTTTGTGGTTATATAAACTCACTGGATTCTATCCAGAAAAATCTCCCTATTTCAAGGTCAGCTGATTAGCATACTCAATTCCATCTGCAACTTTAGTTCTGTTTTTTGATGCAATGTAACATACGAGGTTTCAAGGAGTAGGACATGGAAATCAAAGGGGACCGCTATTCTACAGATTTTTTTTTTCTTTCAGCACTTTGAATATGTCATCACATTTGTCCTTTAGCCTTCATTGTTTCTGTTGAGAAGTCAGGCATTAATCACACAGATTTTCTCCTGTATATAACTAGTCATTATTTTCTTTTGCTGCTTTCAAGATTTTCTCCTTGTCCTTGGATTTCAACGTGTGATGGTGATCTGTCTAGTTGTACATGTCTTTATGTTTATCCTACTTTGGCCTCATTGAGGTTCATGGATCTGCAAATTAATATTTTTATCAACTTTGCAAAATCTTAATCCATTGTTCTTCAAATATCTTTTCACTCTCTTCTCTTTTTGGGTCTCCTGTTACATACATATAGGCAGGCTTGATGTTATCCCACAGATCTCTGAGGTTCGGTTCATTTTTCTTTAATATTTTTTCTTTCAGCTACTTGGATTGGATGATTTCACTCTTTTCTTCTCCCAAATCATATCTACTATTGAACTCTTCTAGTGACTTTTGCATTTTGATTATTTCAATTTTCAAATCTATCATTTCCATTTATTTCTCTGTATAATGTTTATCTCCTACATGAGAATCTCTATTCATTTATTATTACTTTATGTTCCTTTAATTCATTAAACGTTTTCTTTAATTCTTTGTACATATGTAAAATAACTGAAGTCTTTTTTTTCTGTGAAGCCCAACATCTGAGGACACTAAGAATAATTTTCTATTGACATTTTTCCTTTTAATGTTGTCATACTTTCCTGGAGGTTTTTTGGTCATTTTGCTTTTGCTTTTGTTTAGGTGGACTTTTTAGATAATGTTGCAATTTTAGTTTCTTATCTTTACTCTTCATGGTTGTTATTGTTCTTGCTGGGACTTTTTGTTGTTGTTTTTGCTTCTTGGTTTGTGTGTTTCTTTTGGTTTGAATGTTTCTTTAGTTTGTATGCCTGGGCTATCTCTAAAATCCGTTTCTACTGTGCTGTACAGTCACTAATGTTATCTCTGCTCAGGTTATTTTTAAAATACATCATCTTGTTTTTATTTTTAAGCCTCACTTCTTAGGGGCCACTGCCATGTCTCTGATTTATAGTTGTTATCCAATGACTGGATAGAGATCATGTTCAATAAATTCAAGCCAATAAGACTTCCTTCTTCTGTTGATAGATCTGTGTGTTGGTAGGGGAACACATTAAATATTCAGACCATTTTCAAGTCTTCTCCAAGTCTGACTTTCAGTTTGTGCTGGTATCCTGTGCACATGCATGCAAAACTTGCCAGGAGCTCCTTGCCCTGAACACAACTCAGGATAAAAGAGATGTTGGCCCTCCCTGCTCACTCATATCTGAGATCACCACTTCAATCAACACTGCTTCTGGTCATTGATCACCAATTCTCCAAAAATAAGTGATCCTCCTTCAACTATGACAGTGAAACTAATGGATCTCATGGTCTGCCTCATTCAGGCACCTATTCCATGTATACCAAGCTGAGCAGAATGGAAGCAGCCTCAGGATAGAACACCTCAGATTCTCACTCTTCTTTCCTGAACTTCAGCCATTTTTTCAAGAATATATGCTTTTTAGATTAGTGTATACTTTTGGTCCAATTCCAGGGTTCTGAAATGGTAACATATGCCTATTTTGTGGGAAGAAGATATGCCAGTTTTCTCACTTGGGCAGTCATCAAGAATTTTTTTTAACATTTTAATTATAAAAATATTATAATTGAGATTAGCAGAGAACAAAAGACATATAATCTTGCAAACAGATGCATGTAAGTAATTTGATAATAACTATCACTCATTTATAGTTTAAAAAATGATTCTGAACAAATTAGGAACATGAAAAAATCTCCTTGCCTGATATTTATGAAAAACCTGCAAAAAAACTTAAGTATAATCACTATGACAACCTCAATTTAAACTCATTTTTAAAATCCTGGCTAATATATTAAGTGAAATAAAAAGGAATAAAAAGTTTATAACTTTGAGGGGGAAAGAATAAACTGTCCTTATTTCAAGATAGCATGACTCACTAAAAAGAAAATCCAAAAAGCTTGAAAAATAAGCCCTTAGAACTAATAACAGATTTTAGGATATAGGCTTGCTAGACATGAATTTGCCAGACAATAAAACCTTTATACAGAAATCAATAGTGTTCCTTTACACCAAGAATAATCAATGAAATAGATTGTTTTAAAAATAGAATTTTTAAAAGATAATATTTACAATAGTAAGAAACTTGTTAGGAATCTAGTAATAAATCTTAAGACCAGAGTGCTAAGGGGGCAAGGAAAACAACAAAACAAAAGAGGGAGTTTAGGGGCTGGCCCAGTGGCATAGTGGGAGCTCTGCTTCAGCGGCCCGGGAGTAACAGATTCAAGTCCAGATGTGGACTTACACACCACTCATTAGGCCATGCTGTAGCGGCACCCCATATACAAAATAGAGGAAGACTGGCACAAATATTGGCTTAGGGCCAAGCTTCCTAACCAAAAAAGAGGGGGCAGTTTAGAAAGAGACCCTCCTCCAAAATATGTTTGAATGTTATATGTGACTAGTTTAAAAATCAGTGGGGGGATATCTGCTCATTAATAAAGTACAGGATTTGTTATTGATATAAAAAAAATAGAAACCTTAAATTACATTATTAACAAAATCTATCCCAATATATAAAGCTATTAGGTTTAAAAGCAAACCTTCAGTGACTTTAGGGATAAAAACAATCTATGAGACAATTTGTATGACAGCAGTTTAGGGAAGGTTTTCTTGATTCAACTTTTAAAAGCACAGATCACAAAGAAAAATTGTCCACATCATGATGGAAAACAAAGGGACTAAAAAAAAAACCCCACTTTGTTTTTTAAATGCTACAGGCTGATGCAGGACTGATGTGAATCAGCTTTATCGTTTCTTCTTTATTTAATTATGTTTTTATTTTTTTATTGCAGTAACCTTGGATTATAACATTATATAAGTTTCAGGTGTATATAGTAATATATTTTAAATTCTGTGTAGATTATATCATGTTCACCATCCAAAGACTAATTACAATCCATCACCACCCATATGTGCCTAATCACCCCTTTTGCCTTTCTCCCTACCCCCTCCCCCTCTGGTAACCACCAATCCAATCTCTGTTGCTATGTGTTTGCTTGTCATCGTTTTTATCTTCTATTTATGAGTGAGATCATATGGTATTTGGCTTTCTCCCTCTGACTTATTTCACTTAACATACTACCCTCAAGGTCCATCTATGTTGTCACAAACGGCCAGATTTCATCATTTCTTATGGCTGAGTAGTATTCCATTGTGTATATATGCTACATCTTCTTTACCCATTTGTCCCTGGGTTGCTTCCATTTATTGGCTATTGTGAATAACACTGCGATGAACATAGGGGTGCACGCATCTTTATGCATTTGTGTTTTCAAATTCTTTGGATAAATATCCAGCAGTGGCATAGTTGGATCATATGGTAGATCTATTCTTAATTTTCTGAGGAATCTCCATACTGTTTTCCATAGTGGCTGCACCAGTTTGCACTTCCACCAGCAGTGCATGAAGCTTCCCTTCTCTCCACAACCTCTCCAACACTTATTGTTTCCTGACTTGTTAATTATAGCCATTCTGACCAGAGTGAGGTGATACCTCATTGTAGTTTTGATTTGCATTTCCCTGATAGTTAATGATGTTGAACATGTTTTCATGTGCCTGTTGGCCATGCATATATTGTCTTTGGAGAAATCTCTGTTCAGATCTTTTGCCCATTTTTTAATTGAGTTGTTAGTTTTTTTTTTTTTTAATTGTTGAGATGTATGGGTTCTTTGGATATTTTGGATATTAACCCCTTATCTGATACATGGTTTGAAAATATCTTCTCCCAATTTTTAGGCTGTCTTTTCATTTTGTTGATGGTTTCCTTTGCTGTGCAGAAGCTTTTAGTTTGATGTAGTCCCATTTGTTTATTTTTTCTATCGTTTCTCCTGCCCGGTCAGACATGCTATTTGAAAAAATGCTAAGATCAATGTCAAACAGCATACTGCCTATGTTTTCTTCCTGAAGTTTCATGGTTTCAGGGCTTACATTCAAGTCTTTAATCCATTTTTAGTTGATTTTTCTGCATGGTGTAAGATAATGGTCTACTTTCATTCTTTTGGATGTGGTTGTCCAGTTTTCCCAACACCATTTACTGAAGAGACTCTCCTTTCTACATTGTATGCTCTTGGCTCCCTTGTCGAATATTAGCTGTCTATAAATGTGTGGGTTTATTTCTGGGGTCTTGATTCTGTTACATTGATCTGTGTGTCTGTTTTGTGCTAGTACCATCCTGTTTTGGTTACTATAGCTTTGTAGTACATTTTGAAGTCAGAGAGTGTGATACCTCCAGCTTTGCTCTTTTTTCTCAAGATTCCTTTGGCTATTTTGGGTCTTTTGTTGTTCCATATAAATTTTAGGATTCTTTGTCCTATTTCTGTGAAAAATGTTTTTGGAACTTTGATAAGAATTGCATTGAATCTATAGATGGCTTTAGGAAGTATGGACATTTTAACTACGTCAATTATTCCAATCCAAGAGCATGGAATATCTTTCCATTTCTTTGTGTCTTCTTCAATTTCTTTCAACAATGTTTTATAGTTTTCGACATACAGATCTTTCACCTCTTTGGTTAAGTTTATTCACAGGTATTTTATTCTTTTTGTTGAAATTGTAAATGGGATTCTATTCTTAATTTCTCTTTCTGCTAATTCGTTGTTAGTATATAGAAATGCAACTGACTTTCATATGTTGATTTTGTATCCTGAGACTTGACTGTATTCCTTTATTATTTCTAAAACTATTTTTAGTGGATTCTTTTGGGTTTTCTATATTTAAAATCACTTCGTCTGCAATGAGTGACAGTTTCACTTCTTCTTTTCCAATTTATTTCCCTTTTATTTCTTTATCCTGCCTGACTGATCTGGCTAGGACTTCCAATACCATGTTAAATAAGAGTGGTGACAGTGGGCATCCTTGTCTGTTTCTGTTCTTAGAGGGATAGCTTTTAGTTTTTCTCCATTGAGAATGATATTAGCTATGGGTTTGTCATATGTGGCTTTTATCGTGTTGAGGTATTTTCCTCTTATACCCATTTTATTTAGAGGTTTTATCATAAATGGATGCTGTATCTTGTCAAATGCTTTCTCTGCATCCATTGAGATAATCATGTGATTTTTATTCTTCATTTTGTTAATGTTGTGGGTCATGTTGATTGATTTGTGGATGTTGAACCATCCCTGCAATAAATCCCACTTGATCATGGTGTGTCATCTTTTTAATGTATTGTTATATTTAATTTGCTAGTATTTTGTTGAGGATTTTTGCATCAATATTCATCACTGATATTGGGCCTTTAATTTTGCTTTTTGTGTTGTCCTTGTCTGCTTTTGGTATCAGGATAATATTGGTTTCATAAAATGAGTTAGGAAGCTTCCCCTCCTCAACAATTTTTTTTGGAAGAGTTTGAGAAGGATAGGTATTGTCTTTGAATGTTTGGTAGAATCCACGAGGGAAGCCACCTGATCCTGGACTTTTATTTTGGGGGAGGTTTTTGATTACTGTTTCAATCTCCTTAATGGTGATTTGTCTATTCAATTTCTCTACTTCTTCTTAATTCAGTTTTGGAAGGTTATATGATTCTAAGAATTTATCCATTTCTTCTAGATTATTCAATTTGTTGGCGTATATGTTTTCATAGTATTCTTTTATAATTTTTTGTATTTCTGAGGTGTCTGTTGTAATTTCTCCTCTTCCATTTCTGATTTTATTTATTTGAGACTTCTTTTTTTCCTTGGTGAGTCTAGCTAAAAGTTTGTCAATTTTTTTTTATCTTTTCAAAGAACCAGCTCTTGGTTTCATTGACTTTTTTCTATTTTTTAGCCTCTTTTTCATTTATTTCTGCTCTGATTTTTATTATTTCCTTCCTTCTGCTGATTTTGGACTTTGTTTATTCTTCTTTGTCCAGTTACTTTAGGTGTACTGTTAGATTGTTTATTTCAGATTTTTCTTGCTTGTTGATGTACGCCTGAATTGCTTTAATCTTTCCTCTTAGAACCGCTTTTGCTGTATCCCATAGATTTTGGAATGCCGTATTTTCATTTTCATTTGTCTCCAGCTATTTTCTGATTTCTCCTTTGATTTCTTCATTGATCCAATCGTTGTTCAGTAGCATTTTGTTTAATTTCCACATTTTTGTGGCTTCTCTGATTTTCTTCCTGTAGTTGATTTTTAGTTTCATACCTGTGTGGTCAGAAAAGATGGTTGGTATTATTTTGATCTCCCTAAACTTATTCTGACTTGTTTTGTGGCCTAAATGTGATCAATCCTGGTGAATGTTCCATTAGCTTTTGAAAAGAATGTGTATTCTGAGGTTTTTGGATGGAATGTTTTATATATATCTACTAAGTCCGTCTAGTCTAATGTGTCATTTAAGGTCAATGTTTCCTTATTTATCTCAGTTTGGATGATCTATCCATTGGTGTAAGTGAAGTATTAAAGTTCTCTGCTATTACTGTGTTATTATTTCTCCTTTTATGTCTGTTAATAATTGCTTTATATATTTAGGTGCTCCTATGTTGGGTTCATAGATATTTAGAAGTGTTATATCCTCTTGTTGGATTGTTACCTTTATCATTATGTAGTACCCATCTTTGTCTCTTGTTACCATTTGTGTTTTAAAGTCTGTTTTGTCTGATATAAGTATTGCTACCTCTGCTGTATTTTCTTTGCCATTTGAATGGAGTATCTTTTTCCATCCTTTCACTTTTTGTTTGTGAGAGTCTTTAGGTCTGAAGGATGTTTCTTTTACGCAGCATATATATGGATCTTCTTTTTTTAACCAATCGGCCCCCCTATGCCTTTTGATTGGAGCATTTAGTCCATTGACATTTAAAGTAGCTATTGATAAATATGTACTTATCACCATTTTGTTACTTTTTTCTGGGTATTTTAGTACTTATTCTCTGTTCCTTTCTTCTCTTGTTCTCTTCCCTTTGGTTTGATGGTTTTCTTTAGTAATATGTTTGATTTCTCTTCTCTTATTTATTTATTATAGGTTTATGCTTTGTGATTATCATCAAGTTTGTATAGAATATTCTACATAAATAGCAATCTATATTGGGTTGATAGTCTGATTAGCTTGACCTCTTTCTAAAAACTCTACTCTATTACACCCCATCTCCCACATTTTTTTGTTTTTGAAATCATACTTAATCTCTTATTTTGTGTGTGTCTATCCATTACCCTCTTATCATTGAAATAGGTAATTTTAGTGCTTTTGTCTTTTAACTTTCATATTATCTTCATAGGTGGTTGGTCTTCTACCTTTACTGTATTTTTGCCTTCATCAGTGATTTTATTGCCTGGTTTCTTTTTTTATTTTTGATACTTTTCTTATTCCTATTTGTGGCCTTCTCTTTCTCACTTAAATAAGTCCCTTCAGCATTTCTTGTAGAACTGGTGTTTTGGTGACACACTCCTTTAGTTTTTGGTTATCTGGGAAACTCTTCATTTCTCCCTCCATTCTGAATGATACCCTTGCTGGATAGAGTATTCTTGGCTGTAGGTTTTTTTCTTTTCATCACTTTAAATAAGTCGTGCCACTGTCTTCTAGCCAGGAAGTTTTGGAAGTCTGCTGATAGCCTTATGGGATTTCCTTTGTGTGTCACTTGTTGGCTTTCTCTTGCCATGTTTAGAATTCTCTTTTTATCTTTAATTTGGGCCATTTTAATTATAATGTGTCTTGGTGTGGGCCTCTTTAGGTTTATCTTGTTTGGCACTCTCTGTGCTTCCTATACTTGGATGTCTGTTTCCTTCCTTAGGTTAGGAAAGTTTTCAGCTATTATTTCTTCAAATAGATTCTGTTTCCCTTTTTCTCTCTCTTCTCTTTCTGGGACACCTATAATATGAATGTTAGCAAACTTGATATTGCCCCAGAGGTCCCTTAGACTGTTCTTATTCTTTTTAATTCTTATCTTTTATGTGTTCAGCTTGGGTGATTTCCTCTAGTCTTCTATCCAGTTCTCTTATCCATTCTTCTGTATCATCTACTCTGCTATTGAGTCCCTCTAATGAATTCTTCATTTCCAGTATTGTATTCTTCATTCCTGATTGGTTATTTTTTATATTTTCCAATTCTTTGTTGATGTTATCACTGTGTTCATTTAGCCTTCTCCCAACATGAGTGAACATCCTTATGAGTTTTTGTTTGAACTCTTTGTTAGGTAGATTGCTTATTTCTGTTTCATTTAGTTCTTTTTCTAAGGTTTTGTCCTGTTCCCTTGCTTAGAACATATTCCTTTGCCTCCTGATGATTCTTCTTTCTCTGTGCTTATATCTATGTATTACGCAGGTCAGCTATGCTTCCTGATCTTGGAGAAATGGTCTTATGGAAGAGATGCCTTTTGAGGCCCAGCAGTGTGCTTCCCTCTTGTCACCAGTCCAAATGTTCCAGGAGTAACCCTTGTCTGGGCTACTTGTGTTCTGCTGCTGCAGCAGGGTTGCTCTTACTGTAGATACCCAGGGAGTCTACGCTTTCCCTTCCTGGACAGCTATTTATAAATTGAGTTTGGGGAACCTCAGCACTGTTGGCAAGAAGGTCTAATAGCACACTCCTGTTGCAGTTTTCTTGTTAAAGCAGTAGGCCACCAGTGCAGCTGGTTGCTAGGCTCAGGGCCTTATAATTGCTGTTGGCCTCAGGCCTGCAAGGCTGTTGTCATCTCTCTTGGGATTGCAGCTAAGTGGGGCTGGCCCCAGGCATGAGAGCACCCAAACGTTTCAGGCTTTGGACAGCAGGGCTGATCCCATTTGTTTGTGGCTGTTTGTGAAGCACAGATTTCCTGACACTGATAAGCCTCAGCCCCCACAGGTCCACACACCATTAACACAGTCCTGGCCTGTGCACACTTCCTGACCCCCTGGAATGTACCCAGTCACCCCACTACAGAGGCCCTTACCTCTCCACCAATGCCCCACACAGTTCACATAGTCTTCACACAGGCCCTGCTCCACAGAGGCAGACACACTCACCTGCCTGTAGAAGATCAAGGCACCCAGTCTATGCAAGCCGATAAGTAGCCTGAGGACTTGCTGTTGGGTCATTTGTGTGGTGCCAGTCCTTAGGAAAGACAGTCTGCCCTGGCTGAACTGGATTAAATCTGCACTCTAGTTGGTGTGGCAGACCCTGGACTAACAGGCCAGGGGAAGAACCCCAATGGCATATGCCAGCATCTGTGTCAGCATACCTCTACAAGGTGACAACAATGGCTGCCACCAATGTCTCAGTCTCTGGAGAGGTCTCACCTCTTACCGAGATGAACCCAGAGTCTACCTGGTGAGTCTCTTTTCACCAAAGGAGTGTGCACCTTTCTTTCTGGTGATTTTAGGTTTATCTCTGAGATAGGTGAATTTGTGTGTGGGCCCTTTAAGAGTTGGCTTTATTCCGTTTATGTCAATAGCTTTTCTGGGGGTATTCCTTGTTGCAGTTAATAGCTAGTGCGGCCAGATAGTATGACACTCATCTCAGTTGTGCTGAGTTTGAAGGATGCTTATAGCAGTAACATGCCCCTGCTAAGGTCCCCACTCCTCCAGGGAGGGCTGCATACCTTAGGGTAGCTCCCTAGGTGCTGGCTGTGAAGCTCCGCTGCTCGCAAAGGTGGCTTTTTTCTCTCCAGAAGGAATTTCTGCCTCTTCCACCTCAGTCAAGACTGTCCTTTGTTGTGGGGTTTCTTTTCAACTAGTTTTCAGTTCTCTCTCTAGGGTAATTTTTCCAAGAATAGTTGTAACCTAGCTGTGTTCATGGGTGGAGGCGAGTTCGGAGTCTGCCTATGCCACCATCTTGACGAGTGAGCTAATTATATTTTTAAAGGTAGATGGCTCTCCAGTCTCCATAACAAAAGGGTAATCAAAGCAGAAGTCAATGTATTGGTCATCCTCAAATGGATATTCATTGTTCACCTTCAATTATAAATGAAATTAAATAGAGAAATGAAAGAAATAATCAGAGCACAAATAATTAGAGTTACTTTGAAAATACTAAACTGTTTAAAAAGCTAACAACAGCATCAGAGGATTCCTTACTCTCCATATATCTTGGTTGCAAAATAATAAATTTTTGGGGATTTTTTACTAATTCTATTTTCAATTTTCCTTTAAAAATTCACATCAAGTATCAAAAAATTAATTACTATTGTTACTTTAAAGTATCTCAAAAAATTCTTATGAGAAATATAACTTTTGGTTTTATAGAGTAGATTATACATGCAAATTTTCGAGTGTGTTTAAAATAGTTTAAGTCCTACTTTCATTCTTAAAATAATAGATAATGTAAACTTGTCCAAGACAAATTCTGTTCTATACTAATATATTTTTCCCAAGTTGATCTTTTTCTCAAAAATAATACAGACAATGAGACAGTTGTCTACTAGTAAAAAAAAAAAATGAAGACTTCTTTCAAAACAGAGCATACATGACACAGTAAAACTAAAAATGTGCCCCAAGTTTTCCTCTGTAATTGAAAAAAGTAATTGAGAGAAAACACTGTTTATAAACTAATTATATACTTTTGTAAGATACTATTTTTTAAAAGCATAAGACCCATCTGGCTTAACATCTGCAAAACTCCTATAATTAAAAAGGAAGGAAATAAACATAGTGGAAGTTATTCAAGGATTTTTTATGCTTCATTAAATTTTCTATGCTTTTAATTTGACCATAACTAAGGAGTTTATAAAAACTATACTTTGTTGACATTGAAGGTATAAAATTTTGTGATCAGAATTGTAAATACCTGATTTTTATCCTGTCTACAATAATTTTTGGTTTCTTCTATTGCTTATTATAAACTTGACTGTGTAATTTACTTCTTCATTTCTCGGTTGGCCTGATGAGTTGAACATGTCTAAAATCAGATAATACTAGATCTCTAACCATTAAACTGACAAATGGAACTATTTCAGCTGTCTAATTTAATGAGTAATTTATTCACTCATTTGAAATATATTTTCATTGACAAAAATGTATCTTTCATGTACTATTTTAGGTGCTGATATATAGTGGTGAAGAAGACAGCAAGATCCCTGCTTACTTGGTTTGCTTGATAGTTCTTTTAAAGTTTTAGCACAAGCACAGAAAGAGAAATTCAGAGTCCTGGATCATGCCAAACCAAACAAGGTTGCAGCCCCTTCTTTCTGTCTCATATTGAAGAAATAAATGATTCTCCTCTTAATTTTTCATTTAGTTTATGACATTTAATGAGCTGTAATAGTTGGGAAAGGATGAGGTTACATACTCATTGTCACTGAAGTTAAAAGAATGAGTAGACCAAAGATTTTTGTCCCAATTCTGAAAAACTATATGGAAATACAGATGTATAGTTATGGATTCTGCATAGCATTATTCGGTTTTAAGTTTTAGGTGAAAAATGCTTATGCAGTTTTTATATATGTCAGAGACAATATCCTAGACATGCTGAAAATATTCACTCATTAAATCCCTCTAAAAACACCATGTGGCAAATATGATTATTATCAGAATTTTACATATAAAACAACCAAGGACAGAGAAGTTAAGTACTTTGGCTCAGGTCACACAGCTCGCATGTGATAGAGCCAGAACTTGAATCTAAACAGTTGAACTTAAGAGTCCATGTTATTACTCACTACAAATGCTGCCTTTCACATCTTCTAGGAGTTATGTTTTCTGGGACCTCAAGTGGACTTCACAGGACATATCAAAGACATTTCTTTTCTTTAGTTACTGGAAAAGAGTCAGTTGTTATAATACTTCAAAATATGCCAAACTGGTAAAGAGAAACAAATTTGAACAAAACTAATTCTGCAACTCTGCTTTCTAATTTAAAAAATGTTTATGTAAGTCTTTCTTCTCTAAGCCATAGGGATATGTGTTTAATAGTTTGAACTGGCCTTGAAAGGCTGTCAAAAACATATTGTTTACTTAATAAAGGGCAGAATGGGAACTTCTGCAAATAAGTACTTACACAAAAGCAACAAAAACATTGAGAAAAATTATCAAAATCAACTCTTTGGAACTCAGAAAATTAACCAATGACTTGCAAAAATCTCAGGAGCATTTATTCGAGAAAAACTGCTGGACCTAGGTGAGAACAGCCGAGATTATGACATTCTAATTTCACCTATTTTCATGTCCAACTGCCCAACTCCACAGATTCTTTGAAAACTGGCAGCCTTGCAACCATTAAGCTGTGTAAACCAGCAGCATTGCAGCCACTTGAGGGAGCAGATGAGTTTGGAGCTCACAAAGAATCTCTATTCCCAGAGCATTGCCACTATTTGACCAGTCTCACAGCAACTTGGAAAAGCTTCTTTTGCAGGATGTTGTTAATTGACCTGATTTTGAGATCACTACATGGGGAAACTCCATTTCTAGGAAATTTATTGAAAACAATCGAAGGCAATGATTTAACATCAGTACTCTCTAAGGCTGCGGATACAAGGTGGAACAATCAAGAGATTTGCCAAAACATAAAAGGAAAATCTGTGGAACAAGATGTCCATAGAGAGTTTTGAAAAGCTCTGACATATTCCTGGTGATCTAGAGGACAGTATACATGTGGAAGGCTATGTACATGCCAGGAAGAGAGGGTCTGAATATACCACTGCTGGCTAGTCTTGAGGCCCTATATAACCAGGAAGAAAAGGCTAAGTCAGAGTTTTAAACAGCCTGAGTGCTGAAGGTGTGTCCTAATATAAACACACAGAGCCCCTCAACAAGGGGGTAAGACAATGTTTCAAGAGATTAAATGAATTCTCTGACCAATCAATAGATTGTCACTAAAATAAGTGAGTACACACTTCAGCAGCCACACTCTACAAGGAAAATAAGACGTCATATAATTAGTCTGAAAAGTCACTAAATTAACAAAACAGTAGCAGCAACAACAACAAAAACAGCAACAACAAACTGGGGAGGGAAGTCAATTGAGAACAATATGTAGAACAGAAAGAAAAACCACTGATGAAAAATGAACAGAATCTCAGAGACAAGTGGAACACTATTAAGTGTGCCGACATACACATAGGTCCAAGAGAAAGAGGAGAATGTGAAAGAGACAGAAATAATATTTAAAGAAAATATGGCTGAAAGCTTCCCAAATTTGATCAAAAACATTAATCTACACATCCAAGAAGCTCAAATAATGCCACGTGATATAAATTCAAGGAGTGATATAAATTCAAGGAGTAATATAAACTCAAATAATATAAACTGAATACAAGGACGTGTCTTGATCTACATCTAGACACATGGTAGCCAAAATACAAAGATAGAGAGAAAATCTTGAAAGCAGCAATAGAAAGATGACTTATCATGTACAACAGATCCTCAGAAAGATTCATAGCTGTCTTCTCATAAGAAAAAATGAAGGTCATAAGGCAAGGGGATAACATTCAAAGTTCTGAAGGAAAATAATTGTCAAACAAGAATTACAAATCCAGCAAAACCATCCTTTACTTTGGATAACAATTTTGCATGTTAAACATGGAGATATTAAATGACTTGGCAATTCCACTGACTGGTGAAGAGAGAATTTTAAACATGTCCACACAAGAAGTTGCACGTGAATGTTCATGTCAGTATAATAAAATAATAATAATAAATATAAAACTCAAATATTTGTCAACTGATGAATGGATAAACAAATGTGGTATATCCATACAATGCAAAATTCTGCCATAAAAGTTATGAAGTATTAATACATGCTACAATATGGATGAACTTTGAAAGAAGCCATTTGCAAAAGACCACATATTCTATGATTCCATTTTTATGAAATGTCCAGCATAGGCAAATCCAGAGACAGAAAGTAGATTAATGGTTCCCTAAGCCTGGGGGTGGGGCATGATAAGGAGTAACTGTTAATGGGTATGAGTTTTCTTTTGGGGGGTGATAAAAATATTTTAATACCAGATTATGGTGATGGTTGCATAACTCTGTTAATCTGCTAAAAATCATTTAATTTTACACTTCAGATAGGTAAATTTTATGGTATCTAAATTTTATCTCAATAAAGTTCTTTTTTAAAAAGCCCACTGTTTTCAGCTTCTACATTTTCTCACAATCAGAATTTGTCTAATTCTTAATAAAAGCCCCTGAAAAGACGTTAATATCCAGAATATATAAAGAATTCCTACAACTCAACAACAACAAAAACAAATAACCCAGTTGAAAATGGACAAAGGACTTGAACAGACATTTCTCCAAAGAAGATATACAAATGGCTGATAGACACATAAAAAGATGCTCAGCACCACCAGTCACTAGGCAAATGTAAATCAAAATCATGAGATACCACTTCACACCCATTAGGATAGCTGTTATCAAAAAAACAGAAAATAGAGTCCGGTCCAGTGACATAGTGATGCAGTTCGCACACTCCACTTCAGCGACCCAGGGTTCATGGGTTTGGATCCCAGGTGCAGATCTGCACACTGCTTGTCAAGCCATGCTGTTGCAGCATCCCATGTGTAAAATAAAGGAAGATTGACACAGATGTTAACTCAGGGGCAATCTTCCTCACCAAAAAAAACCCCACATAAAACAGAAAAGAACAAATGTAAGAGGGGATTTGTTGAAATTGAAACCCATGTGCATTGCTGTTGAAAATGTAAAATGGTGCAGCCATTATGGAAAACATTTTGGCAGTTCCTCAAAAGGCTAAACATCTGGGGCCCGCCTGCTGGCAGAGAGGTTAAGTTGTTGTGCTCTGCTTTAGCAGCCCAGAGTTCACCAGTTTGGATCCCAGGCGTGAACCTATGCACCGCTTATCAAGATGGCTTGTGGCAGGCATCCCACATATAAAATAGAGGAAGATGGGCACAGACGCTAGCTCAGGGTCAATCTTCCTCAAAAAAAAAAAAAAAAGAAAGAAAGAAAAGGCTAAACATAGAAGTATCGTATGATCTAGTAATTCCACTGCTGGGAATACCCAAAAGAATTGAAAGCAGGGACTCAAACAGATACTAATATGTCAATGTTCATAGCAGCATCATTCACAATAGCCAAAAGGGGGAAACAACCCAAATGTCCATCAACAGATGAATGCATACATACGTGGTATATACATACAATAAAGTATCATTCAGCCACAAAAAGGAGTGAAGTTCTGACACATGTAATCATATGAAGAAGCTTGAAGACATTACGCTAAGTGAAAGAAGCTAGGCACAAAAGTATGAACTTTGTACGATTTTACTTAGATGAGGTACCTAGAACAGGCAAATTCATAGAGACAGAATGTAGATGAGTGGTTACTAGGGACTTGGGGGGAGGGGGAGTGGAGAATTAATGCTTAATGAGTACGGAGTTTTCTCTTTGGGGTAATAAAAAAGTTTGGAAATAGTAGTGTTGTCACCACATTGTGAATGTCACATTAATGCCACAGAATTGCACACTTAAAAACAGTTAATATGGTAAATTTTATGTTACGTGTATTTTACCACAACAGAAAAAAATAAACAAAAACTCCTCCTAACTCATCTGAACCTGTACAGCATCATTCACTTAGTAATGTTTAAAAGCTCTTCTGTCTGCCCTAAATAACTACAGGTGCCCTTTAAAGTTATCTACATTTATGTGACCTTTCCAGAGGATGAGATTATAAATTCTCCATCTTTTTATAAGCTTTCTCATACTTAAAACTTACTACAAATACCCACTTTTCTCTCTCACCCAAAATCAGTACAAAGTGCTTTGATCTTCTCTAAAACACCCTGTACTTGAATCTTTTACTTTTATCAAAAACTTTTCTTTATTTATGTTTGAATTTTTCCTGTTTTCTCTCAGGTTGGAGACAAACTAGAAAAAGCACTTAAGACAGAATGTGACAAATACTAAACATATTGTGGAAGCTGAATTTTTGCCTTATGAAAATCCGATATCCATCTAAATTTTTTTACAATAATGTGTATATGGCTTTTTCTTCCTTGTCTTTCACTCATAATTTCCAATTCTCCTTTTATTGTTTCTTCTCAATTTGCACTACACATTTACTCTTGTTACTACACAGAAGTAGTCTCTCTAAAATTCCATTCTGTAACATCTAGGCACTTCTCTAAAGTGTCTTAATTTTTAACTCCCCCTGGCTAAGCGCGGGGCACCTCCTCCGTGTCTGCCATGGACTTAATGAAAAGGCTTACTAATCCATCTCACAGGTCAGACTTGCCATTTACCTCTCAGGACTCTGGGGGAAATTAGTGAGATGATTTTTCTAGTGGTATTTGAAGACTTGCATTTTAGAAGAGCTATGCCAAAAGTCTCTAAAGATTTGTACCATGAAATTGCTCATTGAGAAAGATGAATTTTGCAACTTTTTAGTAGATTTTAAGAACATTAGGTATTCAAAGGAATGGACCCAACTGTTGGAAACTTGAAAGGCAAGTTAAAGTCAGAATACCCTTACTAATATACCTTTACATAAAATGTAGGGATAGGTGGAGAGTTTAAATACAAATATACACATATTAATATATAATAAATTATACAAATATCTCAAAGACAAGTTTATCCTATCACTCATCATATCTTAGGAAAAACAAAAAGGAAATGATAATACCGAGGTCAATATTAATTCACTGTGTTTGAAGAATATCCATTTGTATCATAACAATATAATTTAATCATTCTTAGAATGTTTTGAAAACACACATTAGGAAAATTGCCCACAGTTCATAACATAAGAGTTCCATCAACATTTTGCCGTGTTTTCCTTGATTTCTTTGACTATGTACATATTTTCAATGATGCTGAATAAATACTATATTTTGAATATTATGTGCTAATGTTAAAGGTATTTTTTCATTGCACATACTATATAGAAATATTGAGCCAAAAGATAAACATAAAAAGAAAATTAAATAAATTTCTATTACTGTTAACATTTTATATAGTTAAATGTATTTTTCACATATTTTTAAATTTTAAGTTCTTTTTAACATAATTGTCTGTTTTAATGACTTTATTACATAAGAATGAGTGTTCATTACACAAAAGCACGTAATGAAAATATACAACAAGAAAAAATTAAAAACCATGACTAATTTCACCATGCAGAGACACTTCTATTAATATTTTGGATTATAGTTTCTTCTCTTTTGAGATAGAAATATGGGTATATGTGTACACAGAAATACAGATGCACAGATAAAGTCATATGCTATAGACTGAATTTTATGTGCCCCTCCAATTCATATGTCGTTACCTAACCCCCAGTGTGAAGGTATTTAGAGGTGGGACTTTAGGAGATGGTTAGGTTATGAGAGTGGAACTTTCATGAATGAGATCAGTGCCCTTATAAGAAAGACCCCTGAGAGCTCCCTCACCCCTTCCAACATGTAAGGATGTAGTGAAGACAGCTGTCTATGAATTAGGAAGGATGCCCTCATCAGTTACCAGATCTGCCAGCACCTTAATCACCTTGATCTTGGATTTCCCAGCCTCCACAGCTGTGAGAAATAAATTTTTCATGTTTTATAAGTCACTTAGTCTATGGTATTTTTGTTATAGCAGCCTGAATGGACTAATACACCATAGGTAGACATATAGGTAGTCATATGGATATACAGATATACACACAGTATTTTATAATCACATTTCCATAAAATAAACACAATCTAAAATATCATGCTTAACACCTACATAATATTCCAATACAGAGAATGTGGATGTAGAAGAGAATAAAAAAGATAAGACGTAAGTTCTGAAGTCAGAATGCTTGAATCATCTCATCATTCTACCACTGATAATGGGTCTTGGGCTAGTTTTTCATAAAATCATATCTGTAAAATGACAGATAAGATAAAATTATAACAGAATCATGGTTCTATCATGAGGATTAAATGTAATAATATATGCATAAAACTTAGGTGACATATAGTAACCACTTAGTAGTGTTTGCTCATTTTCATCATTATGACAGCTTAATAAGCTAATTTCTATTTGTTAACCATTTTTCCTAATTTTTCATTACTGTAAATCATGCTGTGATGACAATCTTCATACAATATATTTGCACAGTTAATTACTTCCTTCCAATAAGACTAGAGAAGAATTCCTTAGTTGAAGGGGAGCTACTTTTCAGGATCTTCTGATAAATTCCCAGGTTGTACTTTAAAAATATTTTGTTAATTTCCTCTCCCACCAGATGTGCATCAGAATGGCTGTTATACCCCTCCTACCAAGATTAGGTATTATCATCATTTTTAATATGTGCCAATTTGAAAAGAAAAAACAAATTTTTAAATAAAGACTGTTTGAATATTTTTATAAATGTTCTCAAATTTCTCCTTTTAGAAATTGTCTCTTCATTTTTGCTTGATAATTATTTTCCTATTATGATGTTCATTTTTTTCTATTTATCTTGTAAGTGCACTTATAAAACTCTCCCTACAGTCATTTCCTAAACGTTTTGTCTTTACTATTCTCACTGGTTTGTTCTTCTTTGTCCATTTTGGAATCTGTTTTTCCAGTCCAAGAAAAAAATATCTTATCTAAGAGTCTAAAATTTCTCTTCACTTTTTCAAGATTTTCAGAAATGTATATTTAAAAATTACGTTCTCATGAATTTCCTGAACATGTTTTAGAATTGTCCTTGTTGAGTCTATTTTGTCACTTTGAATTGGAACTTGCTTTGTACTGAATTTCTAATTCAGTGATTTGATTATCATTGGTGTCATTTCTGCTTTACTCCCTGCAATATTAATTTCAATTCTGCTACTGAATTTGTGGTGCCCTTACTATCTTACCTTATCTTTCTATTTGCCTTCTTATATCAACTAATTCTCTCCTAATACATTTTGATTCTTATTTCCAAAAGAATACTAAAATTTTTCTTTTTCAGAGAATTCAGTGGAAATATTTTCTTCTGAGTCTTGAATTTGTTCTTTTTTCCCTTTAAAAAAAACATGCAATTTTTATGTTCTTAGAGATCAAAGAAGGGATTGACTCTAATAAATGTGTGATGATAGTAATATTTAGCTTTTATTAAGTACCTATTAAGTGCAGTCTTTTTATATGTATTATCTTTATCTTCCTGCAACTCTGCAAAGTAGTTGTTAATATCATCATTTTATGGATAAAGAAATTGTCTTGGATTAAGTAACTTGTTTATGGTTATGCATACATCTATTAAGAAGAAAATTTGTGATTTAAACTTTCGTCTATTGCCTAATACCTCATTTGTTCCCACTTAATATGCTATCTTAAATAATTACTTTTTTGTCACATTTAATCTGAAGGAGCTAACATTGGAATATAAGTTATTTGCAAACACTTAGAGAAACTTATCATCTATAGGAAGATATAATCATAATTGGACAACTGTGATAAGGAATCAAAATGCACTCTTTGGATAATAAATTCTGTGTAATGTGAAAAGGGGATGATAAAGCTATTCCACCTAGTGTAATTAGAACTTGAGTGCAGGCATGTAATAGTTAGGGACACAGAGAAAGCTAGTCTTTCTAGAACCTGGTGTTTATTTTGGAGAAAGTGTCGATGTAGGGTCACATTGTTTCTAAAATGGTAATTGCGACTTCCAGAACCATACCTCTAACTCTAGAATAACTTTGGATATTTGATTGCCTTGAATATCAAACTTTATTCTCTAGAAAATCTGGGAATCAATAAATAAATAGCATTAAAAAATAGTATTGGAAGAATTAATTGCATATTCAGTCAAAGAATCATCTGTTTAAAGATGTTTGCTGTGCGCCTGTATAGGGCACAAAGATATCAGAATGAATGATGCTCCATTGCCTATTTCTTGCCCTTCAGCAGATTACACTCTCTGGTGGAGGAAACTCATACATTCACAAATCATTATAACAGAGTCATAAACATTGAGTATATGTGCTAAATGGTTCACAGACAGTGGCGCAGGCCCAAATAGTTATAATACATTGAGGAACATCCTATTATAGGGTCATAAACACAGAGTTATACGTGTAGAGAACAGGTAGGGCAATGGTTAACAGGGAGGACTATGAAATCCTCATAGAAGTGTTGATTTGTGATAAGAGCCAATGAAATTCATGGGATTCTGTCAGCCAGTGAGAAAGGGGGAAAGCAAATGTCCTCTTTATAATTTTTTCATTATTTCTTTGCCTTAATTTCTAAGAGTTTTGCACATGTTCAATACGTTGACGTTTTCAATAGCTCTAAGTCAAACTTACAGGACAGGTTTTGTGCCTAGAGAGCAGAGAGAAACCTTGGGTCATATTGGTCATAGAGAGACATTAAGACTCCCTATTATATTTCAGACCTTACTGTATTTCCGACCACAGAGTGTTTTTTGATACCCTGAAATTCTTCTTATGAATGTGGAACTTAGATGAGGTGGGGATGTTTATTAGCTATGTGGTAGATTTAGGATCAGACTCCTCTCAGTGTTTTTAGAGAATTCTTCTAAACAGGAAAAGACAATTTATGTTTAAAATAAAGCAGTGTTCTTAGAAGCTGCCTTTCTGCTCTCTCACTTTCCCATTCAAAATCATACAGAACAAGAGACTGCTCAGATTCAGACTAAATACTAAAGGTGACTCAGGATCCTTTAAAAATACAACCTAATCCCTGGTCTTACTAAATGGAAATCTAGGGCTGCTTTGAGGGTCAGGCTATGGCTGAGAGGTGCCAGCCCAACAAGACTACAGGAGGTCTCATGGCAAACTGCCAAGTAAGCAAAGGGAACTTTGTATATCCTCTGCCTTTCCCTTTTAAAATCTCTCTCTTTATATTATCCTTGGATCCTTTTGTTCTGTGGCATCTATCCTGCTGTCCTTCATTAAAATGATAATTTGCTCTCAATTCATCCTCACTAAATTTAGCTGATTATGGTTTAAAGTATCCCTTTATAAAAAGGGCACTCTAAAAATTCAGAAAGGCTTTTAAGGCCCAATGAGGCAGTCACGGATGGTGTGGTTTCAGGGACCATAACAGCCAGCTGAAGTAGATATTTTTGGGTGAAAAAGAGCTAGTCATTTTACGTACCATAAGGTCATAGAATTTCATTCTCTCTAATCTCATTGTCATACTGTATTATGATGATGTGTTTATGTGTCCTCCTCCGGACCTTGAAGGACTGTACCTATCTCGCATAAAAGACTCGGTATAGTGGAGCAGTTAAGATCTGGGATTTGTAACTAGATAGACTTGGAGTAACATATGCTAGAGCTTAAATTCTGGCTCTTCGATTTATGAGCTGTGTGGATTCTGTCAAATTTCTCAATATTCCCAAGGTTCTTTCATCTGTAAATGGGGATAATATTTAAATTACAAAATGAGTTAGTTTGTGCAAAATCTCAATTCAGTGTTTGGCACAGTCGAATAAACAATAGGGATCATTTTCTTTATAGCTACACTGCTTCTTAGATGCTGAAAAATAGTCTTCAAAATATATACTCAGAGTGAAATTCAGGTAATAGAAAATTTCCCAGGACATTTTCTGAAGTTGATGCTTGTGGCAATTTGGAAAAATGGCCACAAATACCTAGGAGCAATTCCCATTAAGAGGTAAAATTTATTTCTTCACCTTTTGATTATCAACTGGCTTTGTGACTTGCTTCAACCAATAAAATGTAGCCAAGGTGAAGTTGTCTCAGTTTTGATCCTATGACTGAAAAGTTCTTCAAGCTTTCTCTCTCACAGCTTTCAGAACCCTTTCATCATCTTATGAACCAGGATGAGCTACTCTCTTAGAAGATAATGTGGAACAGACAGTAGGTATCCCAGTTAGCTCCCCAAGACCATTCAGCCCTTAATCAATACAACAATTAACTATATATACAGCACAAACCCAAACAATACCAGCAAAATAACTCCTCAGTTAAGCCCAGCCCAATTTATCAATCTGCAGAACTGTGAGATAAATAATTGTTGTTTTAAACTCCAATGTTTTGCAATGACTTGTTACACAGCAAAAACTGATATAAGGCTACAGTTAAAGCATTATTTAGAATGGCAGGTGCCTTTTTGAGGTTGGGTGAAACAAAGAGAAGCTTTTGAAAATTTACCCTGTATAACACGCCAAGTGTGATATACAGTTCTTAGAAAATTTTAAGAAATTTTACACACACATTTCTCCAAACATTAGAGATTATAGTTATTTTTTTGCTGAGGAAGAGTCACCCTGACCTGACATCTGCTACCAACTTTCCTCTTTTTGTTTGTGAGCTGCTGCCACAGCATGGCTACTGACAGACAAGTGGTGCAGGTGCGCACCTGGGAAGTGAACCCAGCCCACCAAAGCAGAGCGTGCTAAACTTAACCAGTAGGTTACCAGGGCTGGCCTCAAATATTAGAGAAATTTTAAAAATAGATACGATAAGTGTTTAAAGCATTTCCTTAGCTTCATTTTGGAGTAATTTTGAGATTTGAAGTAATAGTCATGAATCAGAAATTTTAGGTGTAGATCTTTTAATACTAAGGGAATTTATTATAATATCAACTATTGAACACCTTGTGTCTTCAATTATCTAAGTTCTTGACCTACACATAAATTATGTAGTATAGTAAAACATTAGTTCATTGGTGTGTAGTCTACTCTTAAGACTAACCTAGGTTAGTTTTGATCATTTGTTTCATTATTTGCTTCTGGTCACTTTGCCATTATCCAATCTTTTATGCTTTGAAACTGTAGGCAGCTTAACTATTGGGAAAATAATGAAATCTTTGATGATTTTTAAGTGAAACTCAATTGATTTAGGAAGACCTAATGGGAGGAAGCTGGCATTGTGAATAGTACTATAGGTCTCTGGGAAAAGAACAATATCATAAAACTGTGAAAAATAAAGATATTGATTTTCTGCTTTGAGATAGGCAATCACAGGAGATTGGAAATTTTTATATTGAGATGAGCAGCTTCTGTGGGGCTCCAAGATGCAGTTTGGCAGGATTTTTGTTCCTCAAAATTTGGTATTACCTTAACAATCGTATGGAATGCTTCATTGACCTCTCTGTAACTCTCAAGGGCAGCTTGCTAATTTCTCACTTTAAAATGCCTTTAAAATAATTATTTACAAATATTTATGACAACAATAAATCCTTCTATGTCTCTTGTTTTGCCTAAAATACTAGGTCTAATTTTACGCTTTATAGTATATTCAGTAGACTAAATTCACTTTCTCCTTTCATTCAGATAACAAAATTTATTTGTAAAATGCTGACGTTTAAAAAATAACCTTAGAGGTAATTTAAGACTAGTTCCTTCATTTTATAGATGAGAAAACTGAGGTCCAGAAATGTGGAGTTTTTCTTTTTTTCTCCTGGTTTATTAATCTTAAAGATCACATAATCAATTTTACCTTTAAAAAAAGGTAGGAAACAAAACCATGTAAGAGAGATCATATATTGTTATATATTTTTTTCCATTAATGTCATGCTTTCCCCCCCTATCTTGTAGACTTCCTATCATTGAGCTAAACCATGAGATTTACAGTAAGGGAAAAGTGGATCATCCTTGAGATAGGAAGTCTGCAGAGCAAGGAAGGAAGCTATGAAGCAAGTACCTTCCATAAATAGAAAGGAGAATTAGAAAGCCCTTGTGATAGTTGTAGGAGAAAGAGGAGAAAATGAAGAAAGAGGGAAAATGGGAATTGTGAGTGTCCTCAAACCCCCTTCTTTCAAGGGGGATAATTCAAGGGATAGGAAAGTTAAGGTTAATAGGACACACACTCAGAAAGGTGGAGAGATACGTATCCCCTAATAGTTGGCTTGCTATTCACTTAGCAGAGCACACCCTGGGAAAATTACAGACACTTATAAATGTTGTACACTCAGTGCAGTATCAGACCAACAAGTTGAGCCCTGGATGGGAGACTAGATATGGTTGAATGAAATGTATATGATGATGGTGCTAATATATCTTCCCTCCACTCTCCACAGCTTACCTATGTTTCTAGGGAGGAGAAATGCTCTAGTGTACAGTTGAGAGTGAGAAAGTGCTCTGGGTCCAAAGTATAAAGGGGAACAAAACTGCTCTTTCTGGGGAGAAAGCTCTGCATATCTCTTTTATCTGTTCTGTCTCCCTTTGGATGGGCTTTCTCCAAGGAATCAGAAAAAACAATCTATGTCTCATGATCTCATTCTTCTTGAGGGAAGACCAAGAAAACACTCTCTCTGTCTCAGGACTAACCTGCTTCCAAGCAGCTAAGAAAGTTCAAGGCCTCCTCACTAGCTGGCATTACTTAAAATAGACCTTCCTTGTTTTGGGTAGTGCTATTCAAGACACAGGTAGGTGTTTCCCTTCTAGATTCTGGATTGCCTGTAGCCTATGTCAAAGAAAGCCTCTATTTTATCTAGTGAAACTCACTAGAGTCCTACACAAGGTTTCGTCATCAAAGTTGAATATTTATATAAAGCATTGTTTTGCTGACCATTATCCTTTGGGAATATTTCTCTGAGTGACCACACATGTAGAAATGTATGATTAAGGAGAAGATTTGCATCCTTGGCCAAATACCTTCTTAATCTCATACCATTCCTTATTGACAAAATTAACTTCTTTGGTGTTGCTTAGAACTTTTCAAAGTGCACTCTCTACTCTCCAGAAACTAAGTGACAAAACTAAATTTGTATCAATTTAAAGCACCTTGTGAGAGCCAGATAAAATTTTGGGGTGTGTCTTATTCAAAGATATCCTGCTCAGTATTGATTTATTATAAAGTTACCTACCTCTGAAATACCTCATGAAGAGAGAGTATATATGATTATATGTACATATATCTTATTTAATCTAGTTAAGACAATTGATCCCTTTTTCCTTTTCAAAAGAAATTTTTCTTCCCATGAATTCTAAGACTACACACACTCACTTATTCACTATCACTCCTTCACAGTCTCAATTTTTGATGTCTTCTCACCTTCTTGATATTTTAATGCAGGAATGTGGCAGCACTCAGTCTTTGGTTCTTTATTCTTCCTTCTCTACACTCTCTCTGTAAGTGATCCCATCTAGCCATATCCTCAAATATACACTTCATGTTAACTCTCGAATGTATATCTCCTGTCCTTCCTCTTTTCTGAATGTCATACCCAATATCCAACTGCTTATTCAATATCTCCATTTGAATCGAAAAGGCATCTCAAAATTCACATGGTAAAAATAGAACTTTCAATTTGCACTCCCAGCAAATCTGCTTCTCACTTGGTGGTTTCTAGCTCAGTAAATGGCACTACCATCACTCAGTTGCTCAGGAAGAAAATAAAAATAAACCTGCAGTACCATCCCTTTCTGATTCTCACACACTCTATCCAAAGCATCAGTAAATCTGTTGATTCCAACTTCAAAATGCTATGTATTCAAAATCCAGTTATTTCTTACCACTATACTGATGGCCCAAGCCAACATCATCTCTTATCTAATCTACTGCAGTGCCTTCCTTATGGGTGTCCCTGCTCCACTCTTGCCTCCTGTGAGCTATTATCCACAGAGCAGCCAGAAAGATGCTCATGAATCAGAATGGATCAAATGTATCCCTGTTCTAAATCTTCAAATTGTTTCCTGTCACAGGTAGATCAAAATATTTTTCTGCTATTATAGCTTTCAAGGCCCTGTGTAATATATTTTCTGATTACTTCTTTAAAGTCATTTCCTACTGCTACACACTCTCTCACTTTGTTCCAGCTCTACTGCTTTTCATTCTGTTCTTTGAAACTTTATACTACAGAACCTTTCTAGTTGCTGTTCCTTATGCTTAAAATGCCATTCCCTCAGAAATTGGGATGATTTCCTCAGTCACATCATTCGGATATTTGTAAATCTCTTATCTCCTTAGAGAAAAGCCTTCCTTAACTGCCATATCTAAAATAGCATCCCCACAACTCTCCATCTTCCAAAGTTTTAGTCATCACTCACTAATTAATATCCAACATAATATATATTTTATGTGTGTTGTTTATTTTTATCACTTCCCTCAAGCAGTTAATGAAAACTCCCTAAAAGAAGAGACTTCATCAAGAACTGTGCCAAGAACTTCTCTTGGGACATAGGAGGTACATAATATTTGTAGAATGGATAAAAAATTATACCTGACAATCTACTGCATTACAGTTTCCAATACACATGTATCAGGTATTTTTTCCAATATATTAAGGCCTGGTATATTTAACTAGACAATGAGAACTATTGTGACAGGCTGTACTGCACAGTTCACTTTTTGGCCAGTGAGATTTAATTCACCTTATTTTAAAAACTCTCAGTCAGTGACTCATTCTATGATATTATCCTGAGTTGAATATATTCTTCAATCTGTGATTTCTACCCAAAGTGGACTTTAGTTCTGGGAGTGTGCAGTGTGTGTGTGCGTGTGTGTGTGTGTGTGTGTGTGTGTCTGTTGTAGCAAACAGTTTTGATTTTTAAGATCTGACAGCAGGTGCAAAGGTAATGGTATTAGACTCATTGAAAAATAAAAGACAACAGTATCACATAGATGGTAAAAATTCAAATGTTAACCCTTTTCAAGGCTCTTTAAGGAAGAGTGAAATAAAGTATAAAGCAGCAGGCAGGTAGGGAATGGGGGAAGTCCTTTGGCATCATAAAGTGTATTATAAACATTGCTATAATGAGAGACAAAGTGACCAATAATTGCATGAAAAAGAGCTAGAAAAAACTATGACTTGCAGGATGACCTTACGGAATTTGAAGAGGACTAAGCATTTCCAATCATGGTGCCAGGAATGCATGTCCATAGGAAATATTCTATAATGACCTGGTAATGCTGACTCCACTGTGCTACTATTGCTGCTAAAACACCTCCACCTTACTTTCTTGGCTAAATCAGAAATATCTATATCAGGCAAACTATCTATATCAGACAGGCAACCTTTGGCTGAAAGGGCCATATAATAAATATTTTAGCTTTTGTAGCCCATGCAACCTTTACTGCAATTACTCAACTCTGCTCACTATAGAGGGAAAGCAGCTGTAGACAACACATAAACAAATAAATGTGGCTGTGTCCATTAAAGCTTTATTCATGGATCCTAAACTACATCAGACTACATCTCTGAGTAAGGTGCTATACTGTGTACTGAAGGAGACAACAAAGATAAGTTCTTCACTTCAATTATTTTAGGCAAATGAGCAGTGGAGTAGGGGTGGTAAGGAAAAATTAGTAACACCTTTAATATAGGGGAGAATATGACACCTACAAGATAGATATTTAGATTTTATGGAACTACAAATGAGGTATAAATCTCATCTCAAAGTAGTCAGGGAAGAAATGGAATTTGTTTCCATTGATTCCGGGGAAGAAAAGAGATAAATACTTCAACTGGGGAGAGCAACATTACAAACGTTATAGAGGCAGAAAATTTCTGAATTGGGGAAAGAAAAGAGGTCACTTGGCTGCTGCATAGAGCACACCCTACAATATGTACATTTCATAGTAGAATTGTAGTAAATATGCCTAGAAAGGTTAATTGGGGATCTAAATATGGAGGATGTTGAGTTCTAAGCAGAGAAGTTTGGTTTTAACTCTATAAATAATGGGAAATCATTAGAAATTCTTTAACATAGAAGTACAATTATGAGAAAAGAACTTTAGTTTTAACCTAGCAAGGCTGTTCTAAGGTAGGTTAGACTGGGGAGGAACTAGAAATAGAAATCAGTTATAAGGTAACCTTGAATTATGTTTTAAAATCAAATGCCTAATCTCTCTGCTTCTTCATTTAAAGCTACATTTTTAAAAAATATTTATTCTATGCAATTTCTTTTAAGGATTAAATGAAAAAGCAGATTTTCTAAACATTCTATTCCCAGGCCATATGTAAACTGTCTGTATTGAAATACATTTCGAGAAAAAGCACAAAATATCAGAATTTCAAAGTATTTCTGACCCTGAACATATAATAATTGAGTGCTGACAAAACATAGACTTTCCACTATTTCTTTTTTAATGTTAAAATATGTTCCATGGTGATTTCTTTGATTTATTTCTATTATCTTAATTAGACATATCATAATTCTAAATTTTAAAAAAATATTTATTTAGAGTCTTTTAGGGGCTTATCCCAAGAAGGGAGAGTGAGAAATCAAAAGAAATATAATATTCAATCCTCAAAGAGAAAATAAAATAATATTTATTGAAACATTCTGGTACCAGGCTCTGTACTACAGAGAGGATTTCACACACAGTATTTCACTTATTTTGCATGTTGAGTAAATGTTCTCATTTTAATTCATAAGTTAATTAAATGACCTGAGTTTATATACCTAGTAAATAAGACTCAGAATTTAAACCCAGTTCTAATCACCAACCTAAAGTTCTTTCCATACATCTACCAGCATACATAGCATAACATCCATACACATATTACATCATTAGCAGACACAGAATATTCATGTGTAAACATTAGTAGCAATATATGGTAGCAATTGTTACGTGCTAGGGTAATAGTGATATAGAAAATAATTGCCGCAGAGAAGCAGAATGAGTGAACTTAACTGCTGCGCCACCAGGCCAGCCTGAGCATCAGCTTTAAAGAGCTTGTTACTTACTTGTATAAAGATACTGGAACTAAAACCTAATGATAATAGGGGTCAGCCTGGTGGTGTAGAGGTTAATTCACGCACTCTGCTTCGGCAGCCCAGGGTCCACAGGTTGGGATCCCGGGTGCAGACTTAGCACCGCTTGTCAGGCCACATAAAATAGAGGAAGACTGGCACAGATGTTAGCTCAGTGACAATCTTCCTCAAACAAAAAGAGGAAGATTGGGAATAGATATTAGCTCAGGGGTAATCTTCCTCAAACACACACACACAAAAACGAATAAAAGTAGACAATGAAAAGCTTGTGTATGATTAAATGACCAGAAAGCTAGAGGAGTCATTATATTAGTTTCCTATTGCTGCTGTAACAAATTACCACAAAATCGGTGAGCTAAAATTACACACATTTTTTATCTTACAGTTCTAGAAGTCAGAAGTCCAAAATGGTTCTCCCTAGGGTAAAATCAAGGTGTTGACAGGGCTGTTCCTTCTGTAGGTTTAGAGGACAATCCTTTATCTTCCCTCTTCCAACTTCTGGATGCTTCCCATATTCTTTGGTCCGTGGCCGTCTTGCACCTTCAAAGACAGCAACAGCTGATCAAGTCTTTCTCATGCTACATCATTCTGACACTCCTTCTGCTTTCCTCTTCCACACTTAAAGGACTCCTGTGATTACATGGATTCCACCCAGATAACTCAAGATAATCTCCGTACCTCAAGATCCTCAAGCAGATCACATCTTCAAAGTGCCTTTTGCCATGTAAGCATATTCACAGGTTCTGGAGATTTTGACATGAGCATCCTTGGGGATCTATTATCCTGTTTACTATAGTCAGGAAAGGTTTTCTTAAGAAAATAAAATATAGAGCTTGACCTTGAATGTAGAGAGTTAAGGTCAGGACATTATCATCAGAGGAAACAATAAAAGACAAGATATGGGGAGAGATTGTTTTATAGTGGTCCACATGTGGAGCCCGAATAATGTATCCTTCACTAATTAGTTTGTGATTTCAGTCAAGTCACTTGAACTTTCAAGTCTCCATTTATTCATATGTGAATTGAAGGCATTGGGCTATGTGATCTCTATAGTTTCTTTTTCCAACCACATAAATACATATTTATATTTGAATGATATATAAATGAGTATATTTTTTAAATTGAGGTCTAATTAACATATAACAGGTATATAACATATTTCAGGTGTACAACATAATTATTCAATGTTTGTATATATTGTAGAGGCGATCATCACAATAAGTCTAGTCAACATTCACCTCCATATATGGTTACAAAAAATGTTTTTTTCTTGTGATAAGAACTTGAATGTATTTTTAAAGGGTGGACTGGTTAAGTTTAAACAATATTTATCCAGCTGCCAGAGGGCGTGCATGGCAGCGTTCAAGCATGAGATAGACGTTACGCATCTTGTGTGTAGCTTAATCAGTCTTACATTTCTCTTTTGATAGGGTTGTGCATTTTTATTTTCCACTTTATTCATTCTGAAATGAAATGTATTTTGTCTGTTTGCTGTTCTTTCTTGTTCCATAATGACTTATTTTATGGAAATTTAATCTTTCATAACTTCTTTTTCATTTCATAAATTCTTACTGAAATTCATTGTTTCCAGTATTTTAGTTTTATCAAAACAAAGAAAAGAGAAAGATACAGAGACTCATATATTGTTTGTGTTTATTAGTATTTCCTTGCATTATTTGTCACCTTTCTGAGACATTGTGCTATTGTCTTTATGTTGTCCTGTTCCTTCAAGTAAGATAATTACCATGCCAGAGTCTACCCCACAAAGCAAATAGACCTAGTGATCTAAATTCAAAATTAACTCCCACACTTGCCGCAAGGCCTGCAGTTCTACTGCTAGTATCACTTCTTTGCATTCTGTCAACACTTAACAAAAGGCAATCATTTTTCCATGAAAGAAGTATATTGACTAGATATCATCACAAATATATTAGCAGAGAGCAGGTCTCGAGTAAACAGGTCAAAGAATTTCATTTTGGATAAAGATGAGTGAAGAAGGAAAGGCCTAGGTATGGGATACTGCTGAATCTCTGTACCGTCTCTCCCACTGACTTCTTTTTTGTTCTCTAGACAACACCCTGCTTTGGTCTTTATATCTCTTACTTGATACATAGGTCCCTAAATCCAAATCCCTGCTTCAAGTTACCCTACATACTACTTTGGATATGTCATCACCCTGCTCCAAAGCTCTGTTTGTCTCTACCACATGTAAGATAACATTCAAAGGCTTCCACAGTGTAGCCTGCACCTATCTTTCTCATACTATTGCACTTTTCACAGATTCTCTACTATTGCCAAACATGTCTACTCATGGTTCCTTGAACATACACACATAAATACTCATTTCTACCTGTGGCCCTCAAAACAATTTCCTTGCCAAGTAAACTTGGACTCCAGGTTCTTTTTTCTAAATCCTATCTTTCTAATTCTGCCAGGAGACCTTATCTTATTTCTTCAGTTTTCATGGATTTATACTTTCCTGAAATCCTATGGTACTTATAGTCTATGCTATTCATTTGTCACAGAGGTATAGGTTTGCTTTTATAGATGCTAGTTGTTTTCTTAATGTAAATATCCTAGCTCCTCAACTACATTTTAAATCCCTCAGGAGTAGGGACCAGTATATCCTTATACTCTTGGCATTCTCAATCCATAGCACACAGGCTTTTATGAGACTTACTCATAAAAATGTTCTCAGTAGAAGGTTATAGATGATTATGATGTCTACTTTATGTTTTTGGTTCAAAGGATCTAAAGTATATGTAGATAAAAGCTTACTGATATTTGACTAGTTGTACACAGAGATATGGAGGGTATGCTGACTACTTTAGAAGCTATGAGATTGAAGGGGTCACCAAGATAAAGGTCATAACTTTTAAAATGCAGGTCATGGCTCTGTTCTGAGCCCATATCAATGTGTTAACAAAAGCATATAACAGAGTACTCAGGTTTTTCCAAATATTTTTATGTTAAAAAGATTTAAAACTCATGAGGTTTAAGCAACTTCTAAATAACATTCTTGAGGATAAAGCTAAGCAACCACTTTCCACTTTGCTGCACAAATTCAAAAGCTCTGTTATGCCATAGTTAATATTGTTCTTATATCACCGAAAATGATCATCCGGTTCAATATATACACTACCTTCCTGAAGAGGTTTGATTTTTCTGTATATACAGACATGATTCTTATCTGAGCTGAGAACACATATGAAGTCACTCTTTAAGAACTGGCTCGAATATTTCTCACTCTGGAAAATCTTCTCCAAACCATTTCAGAATTAGTCATTCCTTGTAACGGGCTCCCAAAACATAAGCTCTCTTTCTCTATTGTAATACTTATTATTATTTTGTTTCATAATTTGTTTAAATTTCCATAATTTTCACTAGCCCAAAAATACCTTAAGGATATTTTTCCTCTTTTGTTTTCTCTTTTATTTGTTTTCCTTTTTTAATTCTTGGAAATTGTACATTAAAAGTGTGCCATAAATGTTTATTAAATGTGTGTTTTAACAACATATGGAAGTTTGAATCTTCTACCACCTGATTCTGGAGGTTTATTCCCTCAGAGATATCTGTTAAGCTTCAAGCAAACAGAAGTCCAACAAATGAAATGATCAGCAACAATAGTGAAACTTAAGTGGGCTCCTTACAGGTAGAATTATACTTTATTGACTTTGTAACCATCACTGTGGCTAAAAGAGCTCCCGGCACATTTCACATGCTCAGTAAAGATTTATAAATGAATGTTAAATCCTACTCTGACCATGTCAATTACAGAAGCAAATAAGAATTACCAACAACTATAGGGCATCCTCTTGCCAGCGAAAACACACGTTAGAAAATAGGGAGGTTATATTTGTATTATTTATTCCAGCTGTGTTGGCTTTCTGATGTTCTTGTCCCTTCTAAGTTGCTAAAGCTATTAGAATGAAACAATTCATAAAGTTTTTGAAGACCCACTCAACTCCTCAATCTTTTTCTGGTAACACCACCACAGGTTATGTGTAAGTCCATGATTTCTACCAAAAGATATAAATTTATATGTCATAGTACAATAAAATGTCCATATTACAAAATATGTGGAATTCAAATTTCAATGAAATTGTGGATATTTAGAGTATCATCTCATTTATAACATCACTGTGTTGATGAATGTGGACAGTAATAACTGATAGAACATCTTAATAGGAACATCAACGTCTCTCTCCATTATGGGAGAACTTTTTCAGATTTACCAGTAGTATATCTGTTATATCACTTTACTCTCCAATAACATGAATGGCATTCTATGTAATAGAATCACGAATAATTGTAAAGCTTCTGGTACTTCACTGCACCAGATGGCTTAACTATAGAAGAATTCACATGAATGGCATTATGTTTCTCAGACATCTGGAAAACTTTTAACAACATATGGAACCTAAGACTAGTGCTCCCAGTACTTTTTAATGGCAAAGTCATTAACATTTGCAAAAGTAAAACTCTGATATGGTAGCATTTTACCACATTCATTGTTGTTCAGACTTTCTACAGTTTTCCTAATATCAACTTATGCAAAACATTTATATATACTGAGTGATTAGAAATCTATAGATGGTCTGAAGTTTTTTGGCACAGGAAGCATTATGAAAATTGAAAAAGAAAGGAAAGCAAAGAGAGTAAAGTATAATTTAACCTTGTTATGAAAATAAGCAATGTTCCTTAACGGCTGAGTGTGTTTTTTAAAAAAATCACAGTGTGCTCTCTCCAAATTCTTAATAACTATTTGACCATCTAATTCATACTTGATTTATTATAGTTATGTTTCCAAATTTAGTGCTTAAGAAAGTGCTTTGGGATATACACAGACCTGATACTGCCTTCCTCTGGCATCATCCAGTTTATCTGGGATTTTGTTTTTTTGAGTCCCAGAATTCACCTTATTGAGTGAAGGTGAGTGGAAGGATCATATCTCTAATATTCTCAGGAATTACTAAGAGATCAATTATAAATAAAATTTATTTAAAATTATATAAGATCCTTTCAATTAACTATTCTAAGAATTAAGTAGGATTAAAAATAATCTCTAAGGTTAAGGATGACGATCAGAATTCGGTTAAGATACCATCTTAGCAATTATCCAATCAACACATATTATGTGAGTAAATAATTGCACACATAGAAGCTTAACATTCTTTAATACATTTCAAATGATGAAGATTGAAAATAAATGAAAGGAAGGAAGGGAGGAAAGGAGGAGGGAGGGAGAGAGAGCAGGGAGCAGGGGAAAGTAGGTGTTGGTAAGGGGAAAAATTCAAATAGGGTTCTGAAGGAAATAGTGAGGTATAAATTCTATTCCTTAATAGGACATCAAGAAATATAGCTGATTTCTCTATGTTGACTTGGATCCAATAACTTTGCTAAATTCACTTAGTAACACTAATAATTTATTTATAAAGTCTTTTGGATTTTCTAAATATACAATCATAAAGCTTCTTATTGATTGTCATTGTTTGTGGAAATTATGATTTCTACTCAATTCCCTCCTTCTTCTGGAACTCATTGCTCATATAATAAAACTTTCACCAGGACTTATATGTCTCTTATGTTCTTTTATATGTTTAACGTCCTTTTTTTTTCCTCTCTGGGCATTGTCTTTATACCTTTTTACTGACCTATCTTCCAGATAACTGATCTGACTCGTGACGTTGTTAACCCTCCATTATTACATCTGTTGAATTTTTCACTTTGGTTATTACTTTTTTTTTTGGTTTCTACCATTTTACTCGTTTTTCTGTGTAAAGTTTTGCTCTCTCCTAAAATCTTCCATAATTTTCTCTATGATCTTATACATATTAATCACAATTATTTTAATGTGCTTGTTTGATAACCCAAAAATCTCAATCACTACTAGGCGGACAGTTTCTTTTACCTATTTTTCCCTTCATGTTCAGTCAGTAATCTTATGTGTTTGTTTTGCTTTAATCATATTTTATAATTTTGGATAGGATGCTGAACATTTTGTGTACAAGATTGTAGAGAATATGGATAATGTTATCTACTTAATTCCAAAGAACTTGAAAGTTTCTTTTGGTAGGCAGATGGACAATGAATCACCTTGATATTTTCAAGCATCAGTTTGAGCTTTGTAATAGCTGTTATATTTCAGGTTTATATTTACTTTCAGCCTGTCATACTTACTTTTTGACCATGGTACTTGCTTTAAGACCCTGTTCAGGTCTAAAGTCAAGCTGCATCACAAAGCTGCTAAAATCTCAGTCCAGCTCTGTAACTTCCCAGCTGTTTTTCTTTGCTGAGTCTCCTAGAGTTTTTCTCCATGCGCACACAGCTGAGGATCAACCATTGACTTATGAACAATTTATATACAGATCTGGGGGTTCATTTCTCTGCATTCCCTTCTCTCCAGAACTCTGTTGCTTAAATTTTAGCCAAGCTTGAAGACCCAAACTCCAGCCTCTTTCTCCTCAGCCAAGTGGGACTACTGATTGCTGCTGGGTGTCTCTTCCCTTAAGAGGTAAATTAGAAATTGCCCCAAAGAAAAAAGTCAAGATGAATTTGGAAATTACATGCTACACTTTCCTTCTCCCAAGGACCCCAGTGGCTCAAATACAGTTTGATGCTACATGCTCTCCAGTGCCCTCAAACAGTTGTTTTTAAGAATATATTTTGTTTAGCTCTGATAACTGTTTTCAGCAGAAAGGATAGTACAATATGAGCTTCTCTGTCATTACCAAAAGCAGAATATCTTTCTTGCTTAAATTTTGATTCATTACTGAAATACACCATAATTGTTACAGATTAAGCAACTTGACAGTGTAGTTAGGAAGTCAGAGTCAGAGTGTACAATCACATTCAGATCTGTCTGACTGCAAATACTCATTTTCTTCTACCTTGCCTAACAAGCTGTATGTCTACGATAGTCCTAAATTTTTGCTAAATCTTATGTGTTCTTGTGATAATGAAGGTATTGACTGTTGATGAATCCGAATATTACATAATCAGGAATAAATGAAATATCAGAGAAGAAATTGATAACATAAAGATGTGAGGTACAGGTATAGAATATTGATGGAGCAAGATCCCAAGGGAAATAGAATGGAAGAGGATGAGGCAAAAACTAAAACAAGAAGAGAGTTAGCCTTGCCAGAGAAGGAAACTTCTTCCTCAAGGATAGAAATAAAGGAAGAAAAGAAGGGTTAAAATATGGAAAGTTCATTAAAGGGAAGTTGAAAAAGTTCTTATTATCGGTACATGGAGTCACATATTGAGAGAAAAAGACATTAAGGATGGAATGGAAGGTTTGAGAACAGTGGGAGAGATTTGGAATAATTGCAGTAAAGAAAAGGATGAATAATAACATTTGATTTAAGGATTATTGAAGTGCATTAAGAGTTTACTTTAGGTTTGGCAGCATGGAATAAGTCTCACGGGCATGGTACTCCTGACTTCAAGACTGGGTTGATATCTAAGAAAGCACAAGCAGGCAAAGCAGATGACAGGTAATCCAAGCACAGTGAAGTATAATATCAAGAGAATAAGGAATATGAGATTTTAGCAAACATCAAACTGAACTATAATCATTGTCTACTAATTCTGATTGTATCATAAGCAACACTGAGAAAACAATTGAAATTTCAAAAAATGCTAGCTAGGTAGAGAGCACTATAAAGCCAACCTGTGAAATAAGAAGACCTCAAGAGAAGATTCATTGGTAAAGAAAGAGTTGGAAAGTGGAAAATCAGAAAGTTTTTTGGTCAGAGATTGATAAACTATATGTGAAACACCTTCAAATGGTAATAAATATGTCATTTTAACCAAATAGGAGGGTGACTGAAATGTACAGGAGGTAGATGAGCTGTGAAGAATCTATGAAGTCAGGAGGCTGGCCCAGTGGCCCAGTGGATAAGCTTGCCATGCTCTGCTTCAGCGGCCTGGGTTCAGTTCCCAGGGGCAGATCTACACCACTTGTCAGTGGCCATGCTGTGATGCTGTGGCGGTGACACACATACAAAATACAAAATAGAGGAAGATTGGCAGCAGATGTTAGCTCAAGGTGAATATTCCTCAGCAAAAAAAAAAAAAAAAGAATCTATGAAGTCAGAGGCTTTTATTGTTTTTAATAAACAAAAAGAAATACAATTTTATTTGATAAGCATCAATATTTTGAAAAGAATAGCCTTGATAATTCATCATAAATACTGGCTTATATTTAGAAAAATGTAAACTGCTGTTTAAAATTAGAAAACAGCATTAATGGTGACAAGACTCCAAGTACAAATCTTGAGTATCAAAGGTATAAGTATTCTGCCACTCCTCTGATGGTTTTTATTCAATTTTATCAAAAGTCTCATATATTTAAAACACAATGTCTATTTCACAGATTTGATACAATGCATATTGCTGTTTCTCATTTATAACTCTAGTTCTTATTCTTCACTTAAATGTTTTATAAATGCAAATTACACAAAGAATGCATTTTCCTTAATTTAGGATGAAGTACTTATCCACTTTATAAAACAGTAGATATACACTCTGCTTAACTAGAATAGTCACAAAGCAATTTAAATGTCACCTTCTGGATATCAGTCTAGATCCAGTGAACAAATAAATAGCTCTTTAAATTGCTGATTTTCAGTTCATCAACTTTAGTCTTGTTTTTCACTTTTCTTTCTCTGACAGTTGTTCCCAGATTATTCAATGGAGTCCCTGAGAGAAACATTGTTACACATATTGAAGCACCAAAAATTTGCATTTCATATCTTGCATCCTAGTGAAATTATTAAATGGGCACTTTGTTACAAGTTATAGATACGATTGACTATGATCTGAAGTTGGTTTCACTTGCATGACTACACAGATCTGTGGAAGAGAGAGATCATCTATCATGCATTCACTAATTAGCTTCCTAAAACTGCTAGAGAAAATGTACTTTATTGGAACTACAAATAACTGAAATAGAATAGTTCAAAATAAGAAAAATATGAAATATTTATATTTTAAAGTTAAATCTGATATATGCAAAGGTTGATAGCAGTTTTATTTATAATCACCAAAACCGGAAACAACCCAAAGGTTTGCAACTAGTCAAAAACCAGTCAATGAATAAACAAATTGTGATACAGCTACATAATGAAATAGTGTTCAGCAATAAAAGGAAATAAACTAGTAATTCACACAACATGAATGAATCTAAAATACAATATGCTACATTAAAGAAACAGACCCAAAGGGCTACACACTGTGGGATTCCATTTATATTACATTCTAGAAAAGGCAAGACAGAGAGACAGAAGACATATCATCAGATGCTAGATTTTAGTGGGTGAGGGAGAGCATTTGACAATAAAGGGACACAGAATTTATGAGAGATGAGAAAACTGTTCTATAGCTGGATAGTGGTGTTGGTTGCCTAACTGCATACATTTGTCAAAAATGATAGAATTTTACCCTAAAGAGGGTGAATTTTACTTTATGTGAATTATACTTTGATAAACATAACTAAAAATAAAACCTTTATTTTATAATTATGTACTTCTTGGTATGATGTTCTAAAAAGGGTACAACATCACACTTGTAGTTTTCTTGCCAAAAAATGTGTTACCTCAATCTAATCATGAGAAAACACAATGACAAATTGAAGAGCATTCTACAAAATAGATGGCTAGTATTCCTCAAAAATATAAAGGCCATGAAAGCGAGAGAAACAGTAAAGAATTGTCCCAGACTTGAGGAGGATAAGGAGGTTTGACAACTAAATGAAAGTTCAAGTTCTGGATACTGGGCTAGAAAATGTGTTAATAGGACACTTGGCAAAGTTTGGAGATCTACTGAGTAGTTAACAATATCGTATTGATATTAATTCCCTGGGTTAGATGATTTTATTGTGGCTATGTAAGATGTTACCATTATAGAAATCTGGGTGAATGGTGGGGGAAATATGCATACTATTTTCAGCTATTTGTAAGTCTAAAATTATTTTAAACAAAAAAGTTTAAAAATGGTCTAGAATTTCACTTTCTTGGTGGAAGGCATTAGATAGTGGCAGCCTTCCCATTAGCAGCAACAAACTTGTATAAATTTGGAAATAATATTTTAAAGTCATCATAGACTTTATGAAATCAAAAGGCACTAGATGACCTCACATACCAAACTGGGAAAATACTTCCCCACAAGAGCTGATAACTGCTGGCTCTTTTATTTCCTGTCCAAATGTGCTATGCCTGGGCATGAGCTGAGGATCAAGTTTTTTATAGACACAGAAATGCTTTAAAAAGAAGAGAAAGCAGGTGAGATTTTGATGGCCATTTGGGCTGAAATCTAGAGGATGCTTAAATATATTGCCCATTTTACCAACTAGGACATTTGCTGAGTCTGAGGTGGCACAGGAGACTGGGAGTGTGAGCCTAACAGGTAGGAACAAATCTCCCGGTGTCCTGAAGCATGACCTTTCTGCAGGATTCTAGGCATCTGTGCTGTAACTGTCCCCTAGGTATTTCTGGAGATTCAATACTTTTTTCACATGCCACAGATCTCCATAACAGCATGAAATATTACAAGTATTATAGCCTAAAAAGTAAGTCTGCTGGCAACATAGTCTGAAAATGCTACTGAGATAAAGTCACACACCAATGGGAATTGCAACAAATTCATGAGAGTTTTCTTCCTTAAGATATTTGTCACATTTTAAATCCACATGTGTAAGTGGCTTAAGAACTAACTTAAAATATCCAATGGTCACAACTTTCAGGATGGAAGAGGCAGGAGCAAGTGTATTTTCTGTGAAGCCCATGTTGGTCATGCCCAAGCTGGAGCCATGCAGGAAAAGCAGAATAAAATTTCTCACAATCTTGTAGGTCTTAGGAGACAAAATCTTGCTAGAGAGAGGGATCTGAGGCAAATTCAGACAGGTGTCATCTGAGTATAACTAAAGCTGCCACCTAGCCCTGACTCCGCTCAATTATAATGGTACTGATGTAATCACAATATTATCACATCTGCCCAACAGAGGAAAGTGTGAACTATCTGTAGGAAAAATAACAGTAGTTGCTGTCTCTATAATTCCTTAAGCAATATGGGTGGTATAGAGTTAAAAAAAAAGAAATCACAAGACAGGGGAAGGGACAGGAAAAAGAAAACAGAAGCAAACCCACAAAATATCAAATGTTGTGTTAGAAGAATAGAAAATTTAAAATAACTATGATTAATATGCTAAAGTAAATAGAAGAGGTGGATAAAATTAATGAAAAAAATGAGAATAAACAGAAAATAAAAATGCCTAAAACAGTATGAAATTCACAATCTGAAACTATAAACAATACTTGAAATTAAAAGCAGCAGATTGGATACAGCACGAAACAGAATAAGTGAAACTGGATTCCAGTTAATAGAAAATGTAAAAACGAAAAAATAGAGAAAAATAGAAATTATAAGAGAGTAGAGCCTAAGAGACTTGTGAGAGTTAGTCAAAAAGTCTAATATATGTGTAACTGAAATCCCAGAGGGAAAGGCAAGACAGAATGGTGCAGGAGCAATATTGAGTACATAATGGGCAATAACTTTCCAAAGTTGATTAAAGATGCCAATGAATAGGTTCAGAAATCTCAGTGAACCAAAAGAACACAACAATGAGGGGGATCATAGCTAACCACTTAACACCAAAGATAAAGAGAAAATTCTATTTACAACCAGAGAAAAGACACTTTACCTTCAAAGAAGCAACAGTATCACGTATATATTTTCAAGTGTACATGAGACATAGGCCAAAATAGACCACAGCATGAGCAATAAGCAAGACAACACATTTCAAATAATTCAAATCTCTGACTACAATGGAATGACTATAGAAATAAAGAATAGAAAGACAACCACAATATTTTAAGTTAAATACTTGTAAGTTAAATATCATACTTCTAAATAATTAATGGGTCAAAAGAATAATCTCAGAAGACTTAAGAAAATATTTTTTTTCTTTTTTTTTAAGATTGGCACCTAGGCTAACAACTGTTGCCAATCTTCCTTTTTTTTGTTTTTTTTTTAAGGATTGGCACCTGGGCTAACAACTGTTGCCAATCTTTTTTTTTTCTGCTTTATTTCCCAACCAACTCCCCGCCCCCGTACATAGTTGTATATCTTAGTTGCAGGTCCTTTTAGTTGTGGGATGTGGGACGCTGCCTCAACGTGGCCTGACGAGCGGTGCCACGTCTGCACCCAGGATCCGAACCCTGGGCCGCTGCATCAGAGCGCACGAACTTAACCACTCGGCCACGGAGCCGGCCCCTTAGGAAAATATTTTAATTGAATGATAATAAAAATATAGCATGAGAAATATTGCAGAATGTGCCTAAAGAAGTACTTAAATGGATATATTATACAGAAGAAATATTGAAAATCAATGATATAAGCTTCCATTTCAAGAAGCACGGTAAGAGCATAACAAATACAACTCAAAGAAAATAAAAACAAGGAAATGATATAAAGAACAGCAGAACAAATAAATAAAAATAAAAACAAGCATACAGTAAAATAAAAAGAGTAAGGCATACAATCAGTATGAAAAAATTGGCAAAAGACTTGAACTGGAACTTCACAAAAGAGCATATCCAAATGGGCTACAAACATGAATAGTTCTGCAACATTTTTTAGTCGAGTGAAATTCAATCAAAACCACAATATGATATAACTACACTGACCAGAATGATGGCAATGAAAAGCACAGATAATAGTGCATAATTCTGAGGATGTGGAGTACTGGAATTCTCACACACTGCCTTGTGGGAGTGTACATTAATTCAACAGCTTTGGAAAACTGTTTGAAAGTCCCTACTAATGTGCATGCCTTATGATCCAGAAAATTCCGTTCCAAAATAAGTATCAAGAAAAAACATGTATTTCCATTCCCCTACAAGGACATATACAAATATTCATTACAGCAGTATATGTCATAGCCAAAAACTAGAAACAGCCCCAAAATCTATCAACAGTAGTATGCATAAATAAATTCTGGCATATTCACACAATGAAATACTACAGAGCAATGAGAATGAATGAACACAGTTAATAGAAGAGCGTGGATGAACCTCACAAACATAATATTGGGCAAGAGGAAGCCAACATAAAAGGTTGCTTATTACATGACTGCATTTATATAAATTTCAAAATCCAACAAAACTAAAGACTATATATTTACATGTTCATACACTGCAACTAAAATTTTAAAGAAAATGAAGAGACATATTACAAAATTCAAGATTGGTCAAGGAGAGAGACTCAGGGTGCTCAAAAGTACTAGTATGACGTTACTTATCAAGCTTGGTGGTGTTTTCAGTAGTGTTCCAGTGGTTCTTTAAAGTGTTCAAGTTCTGTTTACTCTTCTACAAGTCTGGTATACTTCACAATTCAAAACAATGTTAAGAAAGTGACCAGTCTCCTACAAAAAGAGTCATACTTTATATATTTTCAAAGAAAAAATTAAATCTTAGTGATATATGAAAGAAAAATTTAAAGCCTTTTAAATCTATTCCAGTCTGAATCAGAGAGCAGGCATCAGCCCGTACCCCAGCTCTCTGATACAGTTCTAAGCGGCCCTCTGGCCACCAAAGTTACTATGTGAGAAAGACTGTATTGAAGGTTTGACCTGAAGGGAATACTGATTTTTTATATTAAATAGAACTTTCCAGAGTTGTCATACTCAGAAAATTAGGTAGAAATTAGTATGCCCGAATGTTGCAAGCTATGAGAAATTAGTCTTTCCTGGTGAATGGAGTTTGAGGCAGGGAATGATAAGAGGTAAGATTCAACAGGGAACAAAGGGCCTGATTATCAAGAGCAAGAACTGCTTCTCCACTCAGGAACTGCTACTTTACCTGGCAGGTGCTGTGAAGTCACTGAATCCTTTTAAACAGAGAACTGCCATGGTTGAATGCGCATTTTAGGTACATTAATCTGGTGGCAATTTAGAAGCCTAAACAGGAAATGCTAAATAGCAACAGATTTTCTCCTTCTAAAAGAGGCTACAAAAACTAGAGTGCTAATTTCTTCTTATATTTTTTGAATCTCTGTGTAGTTTAACTTTCAAAGACCCACTTGTGCCAACAGAATAACATTCAAAAGAAGAGCCTTGCCATCACAAGGTCCTCCGTTCTCTCTACCAGGATCATTTGCTGGTGCAGAGTTTCTCAAATCAGAGTCTGTGGACCTCAAGACTCTTTCTTGTCCAGGAAAAGTCTATTATCTTGTCTATTGAAATCCTACTCATCTACCCTTCCCTCCGTTAGGTATTTATCTTTCTGAGTCAATCACTTCTTCCTCTCGGTCTCTCAGAACTATATTTAAGCCTCTATTGTGCACTAACTTCATCCTATCCTGTATCATACTCAGTTGCTTGTGCACTAATCTCTCTCACAAAACTTCTGCATTGCTAGTTGCATCCCTGCCCCCACTCTCTGGTACTTTACACATTATAATTGTGCAGTAATTTTTTAATATATATTTGCTATATATTTGCTTTTGAAATGAGGGTTTTCTTCTCTCAAGGGAATGACTTAAAAAATAATTAAAATGGATTATATTTATAATACATACACCAAGCACATGTCACACATTCTTCTAGACCACACATTCTCAAGAAGGATTATATTGCCCCCAAGGAGGCAAAATTTTGCCCTGTCGGGGGGGGGGGGGGAGGGGCAAAAAAACTTAAATATTATATGGTTTATAAATCTGCAAAGGGCCATAACACATCATTGTATTAAAATTTCACAGGGTGGGGATGACCAAGAAAAAATACCTCAAAAGGCTGTATATAGAGTGCAATCTTGAAAAACTGAGTAATGTTATCTTAGACACATAGTAGAGAACAGACAATATTACATCTATCCTAGTGGAGGTTATGTTGTAGAGAGAAAAGACAGACCAACACATGAATATACAAGCAACATATGAGATAGTGAAAAGTGTCCTAAACAAAAAGAGATGAAGAAACAGGCTTTTATGACAGATTAACAGAGTTTGCTTTAACTTGGAAAGTTATGACTGGCCTCTCCACTGATATAAACTTTAAAATGAGCGTATATCTAAATGATAAGAAAGAGCCAAAAATTCTAAAATGTAGGAAAAAGGAACTCAAGTCAGAGAAAACAGTTAGGGCAAAAGCCCTAAGTTCAAGATTGGCTTGTTATGTTTGAAGAACAGAAAACTTTGTGTGGCTATAGCTTATGAGGCAAAAGCTGGCATGAGAAGTGAGGTCAAGAGAAGGTTATTTTTAACATGGAGGGATAACAACATGTTTTATACCAGTGCGACTCATCCAACACTAGAGAGTTAATACTAGGAGAATGAGGGGAGAATTGATGGACTGATGTCCTTGCATGCAATAGGGGGATCGAGCTCAGTGCACAATGTGAGGATTGATTTTAAATAGGACCATGAATATTTTTAACTATAGTTTAGTAGGCAGGAAGGTAGAGAGTGTATGTGCAAATGCTAATAGGTGGGTGTTCTCTTCCAGTTGCTTATATTTTCTGAGTAAATTAGGAAGCAAGATCATCAGCTGAGAGTGAGAAACTGAAGAGGAGGTGTTGTAAATGACAGCTGAGAAGTGGTTGTAAAATAGTTCTCTAGGAAAAATGGAGAATCAATGGAACAGGGAATATGGAGTAATTGGCTGGGACTTAAAAGAAACCATTAGAGGTCTATAGCGATGAGTTTGAACTAAGAATGGTCATTGTAGTTGTGTGGTTTCTTCAGTCACATTCAGTTGCATGGATGCAGATGGAAAATAAGCAGACATTTGCTTTTAATTAAGGTTGTGGTTTTGACAAGCAAGTCCAATGAAGGGAGAGAAAAACAACAGAATTGAGCGTAAATGCAATGGAATGATTATAATGATTGGCTGTGGGATTTAAGTTGAACTGGAAGGCAAAGAAGATACCAAAAAGGCAAGAGAGAGTGAAAAGAAAATAAGATCAATAAATAGCTCTTTTGGACTTGAAGGGCTGCAAAACTTGAGAGAGTACGGGGAAATATGCCAGAAAAAAAAGGTAGGAGCTTGTCAGAGAATGGTATGAATGAAACTGAGATTATGAAGCAGTTGCAGTTACTGGTAAAGACAAGGTCTATGCAAGAATACGGCTACGGGAGTGAATGGTGAAACAGTGTGATGGACGGCACAGTAACTGGAGGAGAGGAGTTCAAGGAATTGATTTCTAGTATTTTTGTCTTTAATACATCCTCAATTGTTTTTTGAGGTCACTGAGAATTAAGATGAGTCATATTGAAGAGATTGAATGTGAACCATAAAAAGAAAAGATTACTCTTAAACATGTTCTGGTAAAGATGAAAGCATATCACTAGAAAGAGCCTATTTTTACTATTGTTGGGATAATATGAATTCGGATAGAGAGGAGGATGGGAATGGGAACAATGCCAAATGACAGTACTGATTTAATGACATACCTATTCAACTGCCTGATCAAAGTGTGTATCATTATTGAAGGAAAAGATAGTCCCATGAGTGTGGAACAGAGAGCATGGGTAAAATCGCTGATCATTAAAACTTTTTTTTAAAAACCTATTTAAATATAAGCAATTATTTTCAATTACTCTTCATATTCGATGTGTAATATTCAACAAGACAGTTAAAACCTATTTTTAAGAAATCATATTATCAAGTATTTATTTGAAGTCTAATCTTATTTCTTATAAAACATTTAATATTTTCTACAAATTTATAACAAAAGTAAACTTACATTGTAGCTTCATTTGTTGTTTTAGCAACAATATATTTATTTGCATATATGTATATTATGTGTTTATGTGTATGAATAGATAGACATGTACATTTCATTAAACATGTAGAGAAATGTTATCGTTTGATAAAAGTATTATAGTTATTACTAATTTTGATACATAATAACTTTTTCCATTATTTCCAAATGCAGAAAAACATGGTTTGATATACACATGCACACAAACACACACACACTTACTACAGTAATACCGTGCCTTTTATCATGCCATTTTCTTTAGTAATAACTAACAATTTTAGAAACATATTATATAGTGTTATTTAAAAAATAAATAAGGAGAAAAAACCATATGAATTTATCTTTTTATAACTTACAAAATGGGTAATAGATAATACTAGATTTATGAAATTTTAATCCTGACTGCTTTTGGTAATCTCTCTTACAAAAGACTTGCCATAATCTGATTTTCAGTGATTTTGTAATATTTATGGAAATGGTATAAACATGTTTATTTGTGATGATAAATACAATTAACTTTTTACATGAGAAAATAATTATGTTTTACCTCCTAAGATTGTATATTAGATAGTTTCTGTAAGTCAAATGAAGTATGTCCATAGCTCTGAGGTTTTATTAGAAATATATTTAAAGCATAGGATAAGAAATTAAATATTTTAATGACAAGGATGTATTGAAAACATCAATATTTTACTTTTCACTCTTTCTCAGAACATTGGATTAAAGTAGGTGGATTTATGTAAAAACATGATAGATCAGTAGTGATATGATATCTTGCTAGTTTATTTCATTATTGTTTCAATAAATTAAAAAGTGAATGACTAATATTTAAGAAATAGAATCATTTGGCAAGCAAATGGTTTCAAATATTTACTTTCTACAAAAGTAAAAATCAACTAATTAAGTTATCAGATAATAAATCATAAAAGTACATTTGATGATAGATCACCATAGGTTTTTTGGCTTTTAATTCAAAAGTTCAAGGAATTGGCTGATGTGGCTATGACAAATTTTGCCCTCCATACCCATCTGCTTATTTAATAAATAAACTTCCCTGATACTTATATTTATAACAACAAAGAATATAAATAAACTCCTGTTACTATTATCTTATTCTAGAGATTAATAATATTCATCCATGAACATGTAAATGAATAGGCAAGAAAACCTCATTTATCTCATTGAAAAACATACATATTTATTAAAATTTTTAAAATATTTCTATCATTTCCACCAATTGTTTACTACTTGTATCAATTCAGAAGGAAAATGTTAACTTAGAGCCTTATGATTGCAGAGAAATTTAGATGTCATTTTGATATATATACATATTTTTGTTGTGTAGCTATATGACAAGTGATCAATAAAAGACTTTCCAGCATCAACTTACATTACATCGAATAGCAGTCTGATATAAGGGAAGCAGAAATAAGGGTTTCAACAGAAAATGAACAATTAAAAATTGTCAACTGCTAAATAAAAACTTCATATACTTCAAAACGGATGATGGTTTATTTCAAATTACTACGCTATTTAGATTTCATTGCATGTGGTGAAAAGAGTTATGCAAAAGGATTATTTTTTAAATAATAATATTTCTAATTTGATGGAAATTATATCTTTTGCAACTACTTAAACTTATAATTTCTGATATTAACTTGAAAATCTGTAGGAAATACATAATTGATCAAAATTATTTTAGTGGGTACATGAATATTTGCAGGCTGTTGCTATTGGGAAACACACTTCTGACCTCTGGACACGGATCTGATAATTCTACTCATATCATGCTCGCCTCTCTTAACTAACTTCGGTAAGCTGACAAGTCTGACTTCCTGGTCGGTCCTCACAGGCCATATTTGTTGTCTCTCTTCAGTTCTCTTGATCTCAGATCTCAGTGATTCCTCTGATAGTTTGTCAACCTTGGAACCAAGTAACTTCTCTGGTCTGAGAAAGGGCTCCTTATTCTGTCCTTATAGTTTCAGATAGAAAAGAGTCACTAGACAATATCCATAGGAACAAGATACTTTACCCCTGGTCTTTTCCTATTCCATCTTTCAAATTTTGTTTCTTTTTCCCATAACGTAGGAAATTGATGCACTAAATATTCATATATTGTGGCTTGCCTTTAACTTCTCAGTATTCTAAAATCCTATCCTGTCTAATTATTGCCTGGCTGGTCACACCAAGACATAATTTATATTTAAAAACTTTTATCTCGATGTAGATTCAAGAAAAGCATTCATACAGCTATTAGGAATATGACTATGTGGTCATAAATTATATACAAACTTTAAACTTGCATTTGGAACTCCTCTTGACTAACAATCTACAATCTGCCTAGAACAGACATGTTTCATCTCAATCTGATAAACTCAGTTGAGCTCCTCCTAATTTGACATTTGTTCATTTGGGAAAAATTGACAGACATTTTGAAGGGTTACTATAGCATCGACTGCTATTTGTTCTATAATAACCATTTTTCCCTTTTTCCATGGTAATAAAAATTTTAGGTGTACTTATCATTATCCTGATAAAAAGTTACAATTCTCAGTAGTGATATCAGCAAGAATGGCAGAATAAGGAACCTAAAAACTTGTCTCCTGCATAAAAATCAATGAAAATACCAGAAAAAAAATTGTCAAAATAAGCTTTTTCAGAACTCTGGAAATTAACCAGAGGAGTGGAACAATCTAAACAGCATTTGTCCAAGAAAAAAAAAAAGCTGAATCTGAGTAAGAATAGTATTATGGCATTTTAATTTGCCTAATTCCCATTCTCCCCTCTCCAGCTCCATGGTATCCTTGAAAACCAACAGCCTTCTAATTATATTCAAACCAGTAGTCTGGAAAGCACTAGAGGATGGCTGGAGTTGGAGCTCCTCCCAAATCCTATTCCCAAATAACTGTCATTACTTTACCTGTCAGGTAGTTCCCTGGAAAATCCCTCTCAAAAAATTTGTCTTTCTTTGACCTGATTCAGAGTTTGCCCAATGTGAACAGCCTTTTGCATGGGGAATTTGTTGCAAAAAGTTAGTAACAATTGTTTAACATTTTAGCTACCTGGGGCAATAGTAATAGAGCAAGTAGAGGAAGATGGGCATGATGTTAGCTCAGGGCCAGGCTTCCTCAGCTAAAAAGAGGAGGACTAGCAATAGTTAGCTCAGGGTTAATCTTCCTCAAAAGAAAAAAAAGAAAAAGTTCTCATCACAAGAAAATAAATTTTGTAGCTTTGTATGGTGACGGATGTTAACTAGACTTACTGTGGTGATCATTTTGCAATAAATACAAATATTGAATCATTATGTTGTACATCTGAAACTGTACATCTGTACATCTGAAACTATAATGCTATATGTCAATTACATCTCAATTTAAAAAATAATTATTTCTGAGTTCCCCCTCCTTGCTGTTACCACCTAACCTCAGGGGATCGCAGGAAAAGGTTTACATTTGTTCTTCACTTCACGGTGTCAGCAACTAGGAAGAAAGAAAAGTCTACTTAAATAGGTTGCAGGTAAGCAACATGAGGTTACATGCTGGTTTGTGTTTGTTTTTTCACCATTGCTCATGGTCTTACCCAGTCTACAGTTTGCTTCTGGTAGTGTGTAACTCCTGGCTTTATAGTTGTGCATAGTCTATAAGACGCACTCTCCAATGCTTCCTGAATTTGGAGATAACACATTCATTCTTCCTATCCTTAGTCAGCAATCCACTTCAAAGCCTCTATGGGAGGAGTTAACTGTCCTATTGTGTAGCCTTTTGGGGAGCTGGTGAATCAATCCACATCCCATGTACCATTCATCATCTTCTCTAAAGTCAGAAGAAACTAAAAATTCCAAATATCAAATAAAACAGGAAGATAACCCATATTCTTTTCTGATTCCCTATGCTATGTTACCATAGCTCTTCTTCTATTCCCAATACTTCACAATTTAAAATGTATTTATCAGTTCTTCCACTCAGCATGATTGAAAATAAAGGTGAAAATACCACCTTTCTTTATTATAAATTATACTGGGGACTCCCCTTCACAGGAAAACATACTGAACCTCCCTCATCTATATAAATATAAAAAATATAAAGAAAAGGACAAATAAGAAATATAAGAAATAGGAAGAAAAGGCTAAGTGATTTTTTTCTAATGGCTTGGGGGTGGAAAGAGACATTCTAGATCTTCTAAGTCGTTTGCTCACCCTTAGGTAGATCTCTAATCAGCTTTGTCATTGGTTATCTAGTGTCTTTGTTATATGTGATCTGCGTGGGAAATGGTTTCAAGGGAGGAAAGCAGGATCTAAAGATTGATGCTTCAAGTCATTGCCCCAGCCAAACAGTTTTAAAACTACCCAGTTTTGCCACCAAGAGATGAAAGGATGGTAAAAATCAGGTTTATATATATTTTTATATTTTTGAAATATTTTCCCAAGTCATTACTGTCAAATTGCTAAGTTATCTGTATTTATTTTCTCTTGGAACTTTTTGTTTCAGTATTCTAAGGAAACATGTATATGCTTGCTTTCTTCACGCTCTTTGTTTAAATTTATCCTTAGTAAGAGTTTAATGTTCTCAGAGTGCAATCATGAACAAAAATAATAAATAAAGGATCTGTATTATGTATGCTCACAAAATATTCACAGATGTTCAAAAACGTGGCAAACAATTTTCTGCAGATTAGCTCTCTGGGGAAGCTATACTCTCTCCCACGCCTCTAAAGAACAGGTATTTAGAGAAGTTCATGCTCAGTTTCACATGTCAACTGTAAAAGCAAGTGAGAACCTTAAAGCCACTGTCAAAGTAAGAAGTTAAGAAATAAATCCCAAAGCAGTCTAGAAAATAAAATTCACTTTCTTTAGGCTTCATCTACTTTGCGAGAAAGGAACATCAACAAAGGATAGAAGTTTAAGTTGAGACCTAAAACAAAAGTCAGAATCTTCAAGGCAGAGAAGAAAAGGAAGGGAGAGAATGCAGCTGTGGAATATGACCAACAGTCAAGGAAGAAGCAAAAGCAAACAATATATTTGGTTAACAAAGCACCTCAGGATAAAATATCAGATAATTGACACCACTTATGTTTTGCATTCCCAACTTCATGGATTCAATTGCAGTGTGTATTCATTCTCCTGAATCCAAACATATTTTCCCAATTCAGCTCTCTGTAAAAGACACCAGAGGGATATATCCAAGTACTTATTGCTTATTCCAATTGCAGATCTCACAGGAATCTCAAATTCAGCATGTCAAACTGATATCCTTATCTGCTTCCTCCCCAGTCTCTCTTCTCCAAAATGTGTTTAATTTAGGCCCTTATTTAATTTAGGCCCTGATCGTTTATTTCCTCTAGTAGAGTAATAGCCACCTAAATAGTCTCTTTGACTCCCAATGTATTTCCCTTAACTCAGTAGGTCTTGACCTTTACTGGAAACATACAACTCTTTCTCTGATGAGAGTGAAGAACACTTTACTATAAAAATGTACACACACACTTACACGGACATTTTGCCTGCAATTTTAAAATAATCGTATATCCATGAATACCATCCTTAATCCTCGAAGCAGTTTTTGGATCCCAGGTTACTAGTTCCTACTCCAAGCTACTCTCAAAACTTCTGCCGAAATAATCACAAAGGAGTAAGTCTGTAGTGACTCTTTTCTATATGATAAAATTCAAAATCTTTGGCCTAGCACATCAGGTCTGCCATGATGTGAATGCTCTCCATTCGCCAGCCTCTAATTTGTCACTCATCCTCCTCTTTTCTGTTCTGAATTATGATAAGTTCTTGGAAAGTAACTCCCTGATAATTCTGCTGCTTTACTCAAGTTGTTCTCACTGCTAGAAAAGCCCTCTACTTTCATCACCTGGATATTTTCTCATGTTTAAAGACAGCTTAGACATCACATTCTCCAGTTAAATATTACCAACTTTTCTTCTTTCACCTCCATCCTCTGCTTGGATTAGTTGTCACTCCTATATACACCCTCTGTTCCAGAGTGGACCTGTAGATTTTTCATAAAAATCCCCCGACTCTATGAATGGTTCACTGGAAACTCCCTGTGTTCACCGGGCTTGGGAGAGGATGGAGAACTACTGTGATGGGGAAAGTATCCCTTCCCTTTCCTTTCTTTTGCCCCTTCCCACAGGGAGAAAAGGGAAAATTTCCCACCATTTCTAGCCACAAAACTTGCTTTCCCCATAAAGTCAAGTATGAATCATTGTGTTCCCTTCTTTACTTCCCCAATTTTCTAACAAAGGATGGAAAAAGGTATAACAGGGATAGTTCCACTGCCTCATATTGAGTCCTTCAAGAGATGTCTCCTCCAATTCTTAGTAGCAAACTTTAGCTTGGGAGCAACTAACAGCCTTTTTGTGTTCAGCTATCTTTATCATTTGACCCCAAAAGCCTCCCTTCTTGGTTCCTGTGTCTCCCCAAGTCCCTTGTTAATGCAGAGGTTTTTCCTTCTGCCTATACCATGCCTCTCCATAAGGCTCACATCTAACTCATAAGGCTGGGTGGTGAGCACACATTACATCATCCCCCTGTACTGTTGCATTTTTCCTACAAGCATTTATGCACAATTGTTTCTGTCCTCCCTCGGCCCAAATCCAAAAAGTCTCACGCATATTAACTTCTCTCAGATTTGTTCTGTTTTTCCAAATTTTTCCATACATTCACATCTAGCAATGGAACACACTAAACTCAAATCCAGTTGCTTGCTGTGGAGAGCTATTAGAATATTTGCATACTGTAATGTAATTTTCTATCCATTTCACAGAGTATGAGTTCATGAAAGTTAACAACTTCATATAGTAACTCGATATCCTAAAGCATCCAGCACATGACTGGCACGTAGGGATTAGAGTAGTGCTTAGAAGAGTGGTGTTGGGAAAATTAAGATAATGATTATAAAATCAGTATCTGGTACATCGTGAACCTTCAGTAAATGTTGGCTTATTATTATAATGTTTGCTAATTGTCAAGGATAAATGTAAAAGAAAAGCCCTAAAATATATTTCATCTCTTACAATTATTATATAACTTTAACAATACCCCCAAAATTTTTTCTGGCTGCAGTTTCCAGTTTTGTTATGTTTTTGAAGACTGCAGGTATCCATGTGCGTTAAACAAAGACATTTCTCTGTAGGCATTCTTGTAAAATAGAAGAGTCTCAGTGAGAATTACAAAAATGTAATAGCCTACACCTTTTTACAGCTGGGCACAATTTCCTGAGGCTATACAGTGTGTACTGCAGAGAAAGGAATAGAAATAAAGTTGACATTCTTCAAATTATATCACTAAAAACATTAACAGCCTCAGGGAAAGGAACAAATGGAAATTTATAATGCATCTAAGAAGTACAGTGAATTAGAGACTTCAAGAGCAATAATAATAAAAGTATGAGTACTGTAGACCAGCTTAGCAAATATTCACGTATCTGATGCAGAGAACAACCTAAATACCTATTGGAATGCACAGCAGGATATATCTGGGTGGACTGATCAGTGTTTTTATAATTCTTTTAATAATGTTGATATAGACCAGAATTGTGATTTTTCGACTTTTCTTTTTCTTTAGCACCATAACTTTTTACAAACTTTTACATAAAAATTCATATACAGCCCCACTATATGACAGTAAGTATGAAAGACTACTACAGGTTCTTTTTGCTTAAATCCCTGCTTCCAATATATTATTCCAATAACGTATCCAATATTATATTCCAAAACAAGTCCTCCATATATCTCCTAGGGTAAATCAGATCACTTTCTTCTCCCACTTACAACTCTCCAATAGGTTTGTTAGGCACACAGAATAAAAACGTAGACATCTTTCTGGTCTACAGAGCCCATGAGATCTGGTCCATGCCAACATTTCTAACTTTCTCATCTCATTTACTCACTATCTGCAAGCTATAAGCACCTTCACTTATCTTCTCCATCATTCCAAGCTCCAAAATTTGTTCATGATTTTGCACTGGTTCTTTCCTCTGCCTGAAATGCTCTTTTAACTAATTTGTGCATTAGCTGGGTTATTCCTGTAAGGACATCCTCTACTTAAATGTCACCTTCTCAGAGAAGCTTCTCTTAGCCACCAAAATAATGTAGTTGCCTGGTCATATTTGATCACGGAACCCTATTTTAACTCTCCACATGGTACTTACTACTGGGGTCTTTTCATTTTTCTATTAATTTTTATTATGCCTTCCTCCACTAGAATGTATATTCTATGGGAATAGGAATTTATTTATTCCTATTCACCACTCTTGCAACAGTATCTGAACAGTGCCTGGCATAGTGGGTACTGAATGAAGGAAGGAAAGAAGAAATGAACGATGAGTGAGGCTCTTCTCTTTGTCTTTGGACACCTTGCTGTCCTTGCTTTCATTTTCCTACCTCTAAATTCTGTCGGACAGATTCTTTCAAGTACTCTGAAGAATTTGATAAATACATACCTCTTCCGAATCCTTCCACATTCTCAGAAAGAGGCATATTAGCCCTATACAAAGAGAAATGTTAAGTTTGTTTGTTGAGAGGAATTAGTTTCCATATTAAGACACAGCATCCCACAGCCATGTATTCTCATTCCTTCTCTTCTATCTGAAAACATTTTCTGTTATGTAAACACGAGTTTTCAGCCATATCAGTAGACGAAGACTGTGATCACTGTCAGTAGTCTCATCTTCACACATTAAGGATAATGAGAAATTGATTTGCTCCCGGCAGATCAGTTTGTTCCTTTAGCCTTACTGAGATAGCAAGATGTAGAAAGAAACCAGATGGCTGTGACTAGGAGGAAGGATGGCTCTGGAAAATAAAGAAGAATCAATGCAAATTTTGTGAGAAATACTGAGTGTTTGCAGATGACTTTTTTTTTTTACTCCTGTCTCCAGTTACATAAATTTTCAAGATATGCACGATAGCTCTATTACCATATTTTTAAAAATTATCCTAAACATACAATGGGACTTTATTCTTTACTTGTAAGAAATACAAGACACTTTACTGATTATGGTATGTTTATATTTTCCAACATTTTAGTAACATAGAAGGGGAACTAGATTTCAGTCCCTCTTGCCCTCTTTTTTAGCCCTATGACTTTAGGTAACTTATTGCTTCATTACCTCATTTTTTTAAACTATAAATTAAAGAGATTAATAGCTCTGCTTTATGGGGACTGTAAGTCATAAATAAACCAAAATAAGTATCTATCAATAACCCAAGACTAGGCATATAGCAGATGCTCGGAAAATACTAAATGACTCAATATAGACATAGAATGTTGAAGTCAAAATGTAAAAACAGATTTTAAATTTCTTGATTTCTAGTTCAGGAGCACATCCATCTTAGCTCTTTCATTTAATTATTATTGGCTTCCTTATAATTTAGTCCACATGCAACCTCCTTCCTTAAGGAATATAACTATAAACAATTTTTAAAACAAATCATTTGGCTATATACTGGACCTTACAAACTGTGATTACTTTTTTCAATTAATTATGATATTTTTATCAGTATTCCTTCTGTCAAAAAGAAATCTGTCCAAATGCATACTTGGATCTACAAACTTATGTCCTCTCAGAATCGAAGAGCTGTATTTTCTCTTGTTTCCTTGAACTCTTCCTTGTCTTCATTCTTCCTATCATTATTCAAACATGCTGTAATATTTCTCTTCTTTAAACAAAATTCATGAACCCATATACCTTTCTAGCTTTGTCCATATCTCTCTACTCCTCTTTACAGGTGAACTTTTTAAGTTGGCTGCACATTCTATTGTTTTTTTCTTCTTTTTCTCACATCTCACTTGCTCTTCAACCTTCTTCAATATGAATCCTAATCCCACCATTACACTTACACATCTCTTGTTAGCTTCACCAATGATCTTCATATTGTCATTACAAATCTCTTCCTGACTTCTCAGCAACATTTGACATATTTATTAGTATTTTCTTGCCCTTATTTTGACTTCTGTGACATCCAGCTTTACTCATTCTCCCACCATCTCTTTGAATATCTCTGCTCAGTACCTTATGTCAGGTTCTTCTCCTCTTTGATCTCTAAATGTGAAAGATTTCAGTGCTTTGTCCTAAGTCCTCTTCTCTCAGTCTTCACTCTTGTCCTAACTGAGCTTACCCTGACTTCAATACTATTCATATTGACTTCCAAATTTAGATCTCCACCATTGTCCTCTTTTCTGAGCTCTAAACCCATGCAATTAACTACACAGATTATATCTTTACTTAAATGTCTTATGGATGTCTCAAACTTAACATATTCAGAAGTACACTTTTTTCTTCTCCAAACTTGTTTCTCCTATAGTCTTCTTGTTTTCTCTGTAAATCACACCATCTACGCTTATTCATGATTCTTACTCTTCCACAAATCTAATATCACACTAAAAGAGTGGGACTGCATAGTGTGATAGCAAAATGTCAACTCTTTATCCTTTTTATCCCAGTGCCTGATCAAATCTGGTATTTCTTCCATGCCCTTTGGTTGAAGTTTCAGGTAGATCACATGACTATTCATGCCACTTTCAGTTAATAAAACTCCTCCAAACATTTACTCTCTTAACAGTCTCGTGTTGGTCACTGTATACCATGTCTAAAAAAAGGGTAAGACTAGACATTTTATCAAAATTAAACTCTCTCTTCCTTCTCTTCAGGTCTTATTTTAGTTGTAAATCTGCACTGGGAAGAGCCACATGTAAGCTTTTCTCTATTCCCTTTATGTGTCGCTCCTCTCCTCCCAATCCCAGGTGCCTTCTGGGTCCTGTGTTTGGAGATTAAAATGGTCTAGAGGTAACGGGCAGAAAAGATCTTATTTGACTGGTGCTTTAATCATATGGCTTTAATGTCTTCTGGAATTTCAGGTATGCAAAAAGCAACGATTTCTTAATGAAATCATTAGATACAATACTGTTTTTTGTGACTATAAGACATTCAAAACTTTTGCAATGTGCATAGGAATAACACGAAATAATACTACCCAGAAATAGCCATTGCTAATATCATTCCAGAAAGTTTACTATGCATGTACATAAAGGACAGAAAGCAGAACATATGTTCTTGTTTACTTAGTCAGCATCAATTACTCTCTCCATTTTTTAAAATTTTCAATGTTTTTAGTTAGAGTATGCTAAATAAATATTAATTTTGCTATTTTAAATTTTCTAATATTTTAAAAAATATTTTTAAAGTTTATTTTTTATTGAGGTAACAGTGGTTTATAACATTATATAGATTTCAGGTGTACATCATTATATTTCGATTTCTGTGTAGACTACATCATGTTCACCACCCGAAGATTACTTACCATCCTTCACTGTACACATGTGCCTTCTTACTCCTTTCACCCTCCCTCCTCCCCACTTCTCGTAACCAATCTAATCTCTATATCTATGTGTTTGTTTATTGTTGTTGTCATTTTTATCTTCTGGATGTGACTGAAATAATACGGTACTTTGCTTTCTCCATCTGACTTATTTCACTTAGCATAATATCCTCAAAGTCCATCCATGTTGACCCAAATGGCAAGATTTCATCTTTTTTATGGCTGAGTAGCATCCCATTGTATATGTATACCACATCTTCTTTGTCCATCCATTCATTGATGGGCACTTAGATTGGTCCCAAGTCTTGGCTATTGTGAATAGTGCTGCAATGAACATAGGGGTGCAAATATTTTTTTGAATTAGTGTTTTCATGTTCTTTGGATAAATACCCAGAAGTGGTATAGCTGGATCATATGGTACTTTTATTCTTAATTTTTTGAGTAATCTCCAGACTGTTTTCCATAGTGTCTGCACCAGTTTACATTCCAGCCAGCAGTGTATGAGGGTTCCCTTTTCTCTACAACCTCTCCAACACTTGTTATTTCTTGTCTTTTTAATTATAGCCATTCTGATGAGCATGAGATGATATCTCATTGTAGTTTTGATTTGCATCTCCCTAATAATTAGTGATATTGGGCATCTTTTCACATGCTCATTGGCCATTGTATTATCTTCTTAGGAAAAATATCTGTTCAGATCCTTTGCCTATTTTTCAAATAGGGTTGTTTGGTTTTTTGTTGTTGAGTTGTATGAGTTCTTTATATATTTTGGATATTATCCCCTTATCAGATATATGGTTTGCAAATATCTTCTCCCAACTGTTAGGTTGTCTTTTCATTTTGTTGACGGTTTTCTTTGCTGTGCAGAAGTTTTCTAGTTTGATGTAGTCCCATTTGTTTATTTTTTCTGTTTCTCTTGCCTGGTCAGACATGGTATTCAAAAAGGTACTCCTAAGACCAATGTCAAAGAGTATACTGCCTACATTTTCTCCTAGGAGTTTTATGGTTGCAGGTCTTACATTCAAGTCTTTAATCCTTTTCAGTTGATTTTTGTGCATGATGTAAGATAATGGTCTACTTTCCTTCTTTTGCATGTGGGCTGTCCAGTTTTGCCAATAACATTTATTGAAGAGACTTTCCATTCTCCATTGTATGTTCTTGGCTCCCTTGTTGAAAATTAGCTATCCATAGATGTGTAAGTTTATTCCTTGGTTCTCTATTCTATTCCATTGATCTTTGTGTCTGTTTTTGTGCCATTACCATGCTGTTTTGATTACTATAGCTTTGTAGTATATTTTGAAATCAAGGAATGTGATACCCCCAACTTTGTTATCTTTTCTCAGGATTGCTTTGGCTATTTGGGGTCATATTCCCTTGTAAGAGTAGCTTGTGTTCAGATATCCACCCATCCTTTAGGCAAGTAACACTTTTGTATTATTATGAGCAGAGTTTTCTTTCCAGAAAACACTTGGAGCATCACTAACCCAGATATTTCTTTCTTTCTCTCTTTTGATTAAGATTGGCCTTAAGCTAACATCTGTTGCCAATCTTTTTTTTTCTTATTCTCTCAAAAGCCCCCCAGTACATAGTTGTATTTTCTAGCTGTAGGTCCTTCTAGTTCTGCTATGTAGGATGCCACCTCAATGTGGCTTGATGAGAGGTGCTAGGTCCATACCCAGGATCCAAACTGGGGAAACCCTGGGCTGATGAAGCAGAGCATGCAAACTTAACCACTTGGCCACAGAGCCAGCCCCAACTAACCCAGATATTTCAAGGATTATTGCACACATTGTCTAAGTTAATATCTGAAGATCTGAAGCATCATTATGGCACTCCTGTTAGAGTGGAGGCATATGAGGGCCAGACAGTAAATGGAGTCCTGAGTCTACTTGGCCTGAGAAGCCACTCATTTGGTTACAGTAAATCCTTCATTTACGTTTTTGGCCTGTGTTTTAAGAGCTATCATAGTAGAGAATGCCAGGAGGAAATCTCTGAAGATGAATCACTCTTCCCGCCATCCAAGCCAAGATATCACATTTAGTGGAAGATGGTGGAGATTATGGTCATCTTAAAGATCTAAAGTTTGCAGGAGGAAAGGTCCCTTCTATATCTCCATTTAGTTTTCCAACCTGGCCTCCAAAGAAACTAGATGAGTCTTTGAGAGTGATTGTAGACCCCACAAGCTCAACCAAGTAGTAGCCCTGATTAAACCTGCCAAGCTGGTGAGTCTCAGGTAGATCAATGACTATCCTAATATAGTGATCTAATGTAATATTCTACTATAGAAGGCTCTACTAGAGCAGATTAGTTAGGGCCTCAGACACATGGCATGCAACTGTTGATTTAGTGAATGTGTTCTTTTCTATCCCTACCAGGAAAGAGACATAATTTGCTTTAACCTGAAATTGACAATATTCATTTGCTCTACATGTGTTAACTGTGTTGTCTTCTGTCATAATATAGTCTTAAGAGATCTTGTTGGTCTGAAGAGCCCAAAGAACATCACATTGATCCATTACACCAATGATATCATGTTGATAGAGCAGGATCAACATGTTTGGAGCCTTAATAAGACACATGTACTCCAAAGAGTGAGAAATAAACTATGAAGACTCCAGGACTGCCATTTGGTAAAGTTTTTAGGTGTCTGTTAGTGGCATTCCAAGAGAACATGTTGCCCAAACTGAAAAGCAAATTGTTGTATTTTGCATCTTTTATTATCTACCCCCACACCCCACCTTGAAAAATGAAGGAAGAAAAAGAGAAGAAAGCCCAACATTTTCTAAATTTGCTTGGGTTTTGTGGGTTTGGGAGGTAACACATTCCATGATAGGAATATGGGCTTATTCAGCCCATATATCAGGTGCATGAAAGACTGTCAGTTTTGAGTGGGACCTGGAAAAGAAAGCCGTCCAGAAGCAGGTCCAAGCTGTGATGCACGCTGCCTGCCCCTTTGACCATACAAACCCTCAGTCCCTCTAACATTAGAATGGTCATATGGGAGAAAAGATGAAGTATGGAGTCATGGAAGCCCCAGTAGAATCATCATGAGATCCTTAGGGTTCTGAAGAAAGGACATGCCTTCTACAGCAGAAATGTATGCACTATTCAAGAAATAGATCCTGACATGCTACTGGGCCCTAGTATAGATGTAACATTTAACTAAGAGGCACCAGATAACACTGAATCACATTTTGAACTGAGTTCTCTTTGACTATGCTGTCATAAAGTTGGACAAACCTGGCAGTGGTCCATCATCATATAGAAATTGTACATATGTGACGGAGTCCAAGCAGCATCAGAATGCACGACTAAGCTGCATGAGTAGGAGCCCAGGCCCCTCGTATCATCCACCATGGTTACATAAACTCACATCTGTGGTTATATGAAGAGTCCCATGTGAACAGTTTTTCCTTGAAGATAAGCAATGATGCCTAGATTGATTTACAAATGAATCAGCTTGATATGTGGACACAGCTGAAAATGGATGGTGGTGGCATAAAATCATACCAAGGGTTGGCCTTGGAAGAGATTAATGAAGGAAAATCTTCCCAATGAGTGAGACTTCAAGCAATGAAACTGGTTCATTTTGTGTTGACCACTTTGTGCGGAAGGAGAATTGGCCTGAGGTGAAAATACACATGGACTCATGGACAGGGACAGCTGGTCATAGGGCTAAAAGGAAAAGAACTGGAAGATGAGAGACAAGAAGATCTGAAGTCGAGGTATCTGGTTGGTGTAATGTAAGCCTCTGATACAGTGCTAGTCCTCAAGAGACCAACCAGAAACTTAATGACAAGTTGACTATATTATGTCCTCTCCATACTGGAAGGGTCAGTGGTTCATTCAAACAGTAAGAGAAATATATTCCAGGAATGACTGTAGATGCAAATACCACTATCCAGAGTTTTACTGAGTGCCTGATAAACAGGCATAGAATCTCACACAATACATCATCTAACCAGGGGACCTACTTCACTGTGAAGGGTATGTGGGAGTGAGCCTATGATTATATGCAACACCAACCAGAAAATGCCAGCCTGTTAGAATAGGAATGACTCGCTGAAAGTATAGATCAAGTGCCAGCTTGGAGGGAATATTTGGAAAGCTTTGGGAGCAATCCTCCAGGTTGCAATATACTCATGAATCAATAATCTCTGTACAGCACTGTGTCCCCATTGGGAATAATACCTGAGTGTAGGAACCAAGGATGAATGCAATAATGGCTCTTCTTTCCATCTATCCCTGTGACCTAACTAAGAGAATTTGAGAATTCCATTTTCCCATCCCTGGACTTTTGCTGGGTTAAAGGTCCTACTCCCTAAAAGTGGCAGCAAGTGTTCCATTGATCTACAAGCTGTGGCTGCTCCTGATCATTTTAATCTTCTTGGGTCCAGGAAACAGCAGATTAGAACAAAAGTTACCATCTGGCAGGGATAATTGATGCTGATCAGCAAGAGCTAAGACTAATGTTACAAAACATAAGAAGGGAGGAATGTATGTAGGACTTCAGTGGTTCTTTGTTACTCTCTTACCCCTATGCAACTTTCAATGAATAAGTACAGTAACACTGGCCTGAGAAGGGTGTGGTTGCCAGTATATCGACCTCTCAGGAATGAGAGTTTGGGTCACACCACTGGATAAGCCACCAAGACCTATAGAGGAAACAGTTTAAGATAATGGAAAAAGATAGTGGAAGAGGGAGATTAAGTACCAGTTATGGCCCTGAAACTAACTAAAGCAGTAGGACTATTGTTAATCCCACAGACCTCTCTCTTCTAAGTATTTCTTCAGGAAGGAAGCTGGAAGAACCATGGAAGAGTTGGTTGCTTGTATGGAGAAGTAGATCTGCATGGTTCAAGGGGTGAACTGTGGCTGCCATGTAAATGTGCAACTCAGATCTTCATTTGAGAGAGAACCTGCCAGAAGGAGTGGAGTTAACTGACAGTCTTTAGCTGCAGTGCCTTTGGGACTCATCACAGCATTTGAGCAGGGACTATGATCTTCCTGGGAAGCTCTCAGACAACGACTGAGCTGGAAGAAGGTTCTAGAGTTTGGCCTTTCTGCCTCAGGCAGGAAGACAATCTTTGCATTGCGGTTTTCACTGGATTGGCTGAGACTTTCTCAGAGCTGCACTACAGTCTGAGGTTTGTTCGACCCAAACCTTCCTTCTCCTCTTTGTGCAGGTGCTCAACTTGCATTACCTTTGGAAGGCTTTTATTGCCTACTCCTGCTCCCTCTTCCCTTCCACTTACACAGTCATTAATCCTAATCAATCTCTAGAACTTGCAACTCTGTCCTGGTGTCTGATGCCTGGAATACTGGAAGAACAGATACAGATTTGGTTATTTCTTAGAGAGAGACTTATTGAACAGTGCTGGCTAGATACAGTAATACTAGATACTGCAATATTTGTTGGGGAACGGCACATAGTCATCCTTTCAATTTCAGATCTAAAAGAAGTATTCAAACAGAAATCACATAAATATCTATGACAACCAAAGTAAAAATACTCACTTTACCTACAAAGAGCATGTTGCAGAAACCACTCCTAATTCAAGTTTTAATAAATAAATCATGTTGTTTTCACCAATATATCACATTCAACTAGCACCATGTTTTAAAGTAATTATTGAGTTTTTTAATTATTGAATGAACAAATGAAAAATACTATGAGACCATAAAAAGGTACATAAGAGGATTGAAATTTTACAAACAAAATGCTTCAAATTCACACAGGAAATATATAATTTTGCAAAGGCTTTGATTATTATTTTAAAAAATGGAGGAAAACTAATTCTATGAAACAAATTACAGGTGAAATGTGAAGACAACAGAACCGAATCAAAAGAGAAGTCCATAAGAGGTGGAGAAAAGAAAAGGTGCTTGATGAGTGAAAGAATTATTAATAAAAATCTAAGAAAATTCACAATGGAAGCAGATTTTTAACATCAAAGATGATGAAAAAATTCTACATGCATCCCACCAGCAATGGGAAGAGATATTGGAAATAGAAATCAAGCAGATCTTACTCTTTTCGTCCATAAACTTCAAAAAACAGCATAAATGGAAACATCCACTTGTTTCTTTAGTTTCTTAGGGGAAGATACATTGACCCAAACAACAGCAAAAAATATGTAAAAGCTAGGAATATAAAAAGAAGTTTCCCTGGTCAGAGTGCTTCGTACACCCTCTCTCCAGGGAGATAGAGGTTCCGGCATTTGCAGTGTAAGTGGTTATCAGACCGCATGAAAAGAGTATGGATAAGCGTATGCCGATTCTTAAATATTTCTAACTAGAAGTGACACATTTAAATTATACTATCATTTCTTAGGCCAGAGGAAATAACACGGCCTCACAGGGTAAGGAAATGTGACCTCCCAAATAATTGGAAGTAGAGGGGAATTGCATAGAGGTGAACAGTTGTAATGCTCTCTTCATACCTAACTAGAGTTCTTTATGTGATATAATAAATGAATGGGAATGGAATGCACCATGAAACCAGTTTGAGATATTTGACCTTAACCTGGTAAACAGCAGGGAAACATTGTAACTTTGAAAGGGAAGGATAACTACAAGGGATCCCTTTCATCCTTTTATCAAAGAGTCTATAATCCCATGTTCTTATTTTCAATGTCTTTGCTGTTGCCCATCGTAGTAGAAATAAGAACAGAAACAAAAATATTGCAAAACATTAATCCACACTATTAAGTAAGTTTTTATTATAAAACATTTGCAATGTACCTGGCACTACTCTGTAAGCAGCAAATGTCTTAGTATGGGCTGGTTTGATGGGATAGAAAATAGGAAGCACGTACGTTTATCATGAATAACTCCTCCTTTGTTTTGCTTCTTAATTGAATTCAATGCATTCAGTGAACTTTAATATTTGAGGCTAAGAAATATTTTTTGATGTAGTGACATTCATCCATTCGATAAATATTTACTTAGTCCCAGCCACGTGCAATGCTTTGCTCTAAGTAGGAACTGGAGACTCAGTAGAGGCAAAAGACATCCCTGCTTCAACAAGTATGTATTCTTAAGTTTATCTAGATTTATGATTTTATTCAGAAATAACTACATTTTTTTAAAATTGGTTTTCTTACTTTGACAAATTTCAATGGTTATTTTGTTGGTGCTTATATAGAAAAAAACCTCAATCTCAAAGTTCAGAGAAAGGTTTACTGTCAAAATCTTTACCTTCTTCTTAAATAAATACATTTTTTAAGCATGACTGAGGCCAAAACATGTTATTTATTCCTTTTTAGTGGCTTATATTTAAAAAGAAAAGAAAAACATACTAAAATTAAAAAGCAGTAATTTTAGTAGCCTTTAAATAACTACCACTGAGTCGCTTTACTTAACTATTTAACTTTATGATTAACAATGTCACTTAAAAACATTTATTCTGTCAAAAACACACAATAAAACAAAACAAATTTCACCTCATAGTCCGTTGATGTGCTATTATAAAATTTGAATAAAAAATTAACAGCAACTAATCAAAAACAAGCCTTGGTAACAAGTCATGCAAAATAAAATCATACCAAATCAGAAACTAGAGAGTTAAGTAAAGTAAGTTGCAATTCAACAGTCACTATACCATCTCAGATGGGAACATTCAGATACATACTTTAGACTTCAAGTCTAACCAAATTCATCTGTGATACATATCAAGGATATTGTCTGGGGCTGAGGGCTCTGTCTAAATTATAATATCTGGAAAGCACACAGAAGAGTAATCTTAGAGTTTATTGTCAGTTTCTAAGGGAAATTTATCATAACTTGATCAATTTTGGTCATAGCAGCAGGAATATATAAGCTGAATCAATAATTTCATAGTCAGATGAGTAACCTTATCCTGATCCCAAGAAATTATTTAGGTTGGAGAATGTCCTTCGGCAACCACTAGGGGTAATGTGATCAAGGAAGCAGCTTGAAGGAGCTTATTATAAGGATATGGCCCATCTAAAAGGGCTGATTTCCAGAAGAAATTACATTAGGATTTTTCAGCACACTTTGGAAACTGATAGACATTTCTGACCATAAGCTATAGGATAAAACAGAAAAAGTTATGAAGAAAGCTCTAGACAGAAAGGCTTATGAAGAAAGGCTCCACAACATACAATAGGCATTTGGGATACTGGACCTAAGATAAGAAATGCCTGCTTATTGGGATTTACTCAGGAGTCATGTACAGTTAGGGCATTAGATACACATCAAATCTCAAATACATATCAAATCTCAAATGCACTAGTCATAGAGATGGTTGAAGTCCAATATGAGCAGTAAATATGAAGCAGAAATAAAGCCATGACCAAGGAATTTTCCTCTGGGAGAAAGAACACTATTACTACAACCAAGAGGACAAATGGAAGCTGAAAGGATCTCTACTTAGAAGTCACAATAGAGGAAAAGAAAATAGAATGAATAAGGGTAAATCCATTGCATGAGGGAGGTGACCACCAACACAGAAAGCCTATTACAGGCATCAGTCATGTAGATGCAAGATATTTTGGTTCTTGTTTGAACGATATATTATTTTCTGTGGATAAGCACTTGCTGTCAATGACTTTTGATCCTATTCACAGATCCTTCATGTCCCCTTCCCACAATTTTAAAATAAGCATAGTAGTGACATTTAACAGCAACATTCTCAAGCCAACATCCTCAAAACCGTCTCAGTTTTCTTCACCTTTTTCAACCTGATGAGGCCTTAATGATGAAGAGAATAAAATTACACTATCATGAGTGTCAGAGAGGTAACAAAAAGGTTCTAAGGTCCATTTTCTAAATCAGACCCTTTCTAGTTGGCAAAACATTATTGTCCTTCCAAATTTGGGCAGGGGTTTAGAACAGCTCTCATTTTATATTCTGATCAACTTAAACTGGCATCAATGTTGGGGGTTGAAGAGGACACTGTTTGGAGTTTGGGGTTATGGTGGGTCAGAGCAGGAAAGAGATGAAAGAGGAAGACACATGAATTTTGAACATCTGGAACAGCTTGCTATCTGTGAAATCAGAAAAAAAATCTAAGTAATGTTTCTTAATTTGGGAATGTTGAGTGGAATTGATATACCGAAATGTGAGCAAGACTACTCATCCAGTTCTAAAGTTACACTCAGAAATTGCTGTGTGTCAGCAATTTACTTAAATTGAACGTTTTTTTTTTCCCTCATGAATGGTCTCCTGAAAGTCAGCCTGTGGAAACTAGAATCTAATAATATAAATACTGATTACACACATTATAAAGGGTGATATGGCCAGTGAATTACATATACAGAGTTTATGAGGGTTGACAGACTTGCTGGTAGAAGCAGGGACAGCATTGTTGAAGCAGAACACAGCAGTGAGAGCTTTGAACTGCCCACTATTTTTCATGGCATGGCACTGCAGGTATTGACTGGTCATCTAAATTATATAACCATCAGATTACAGGTGTAGACACTGGATGAGAAAATTCATGGCACTAGAACCTAGAACAAAACTTATAACAAGGGAAAGGCAAATCAATTATCCACAAAACTTTAATTTCTGTGAAGATGGTGTTGTTAAGTTACCTGCAACTTCCATATCTAGAAGACATACCGAACTAATTTATGAGGTATGCCAAGATACCATTCAAATGGATAGTGATAGCACTGTAATAGAGAAAGACCTCTCAAAGGAAGTTATACCAGTTAGCCTTTGCTGGAAAACCATACTGCCCCAAAAGCTGATGGTTTACAACAGAAATCATTTATTTAGCTCATGTTTCTGTGGGTTTAGATTTGGGTTGGGTTCAGTTAGATGGTGGTTTTTCTGCTATCACCTAGCTCACTTGTGTTTCTCCTGAGTTTGGAGCCAGCTGCCACAGGACAGCAGGAAGGCAGCTGACCTAGAGAGGCCTAAGGTGGAACAGCTTGTCTCTGCTCTGTGTGGCTTCTTAACATTTAGCAGGTTAGCATTGGCTTGTTCATAGGGCAGTAAATATTCTAAGAGCTTAAGCTGAAGCATGCAAAATCTCTTTGAAGCCCAGGCACAGAACTTACACATCCTCACTTTACCACATTCTATTGTCCACAGCAAGCCACGAGGCCAGTCTAGATTTGAAAGATAAGGAAATGGATCCCACTCTTTGCTAGGAGAAGTAGCAAATAATTTGTGGTAACTGTTTTTAATCTAACACAGAAGTTAAAAGTCTACTCATTCATTTAAAAGTCTGGCAGTCATTATCATATTTCAATATGTCTCCTGGGAGCCAGTAGGCATGAAAGCTGGCAGAATAAACCTCCACTATTATTTTTTCTCAAAAATTTCTTCAAAGGTTGTGTTTCAAGTTTAGAAAGAGAATCTTGCCACAGTCATTTTTGTGTCCTGCTAAATCAATAATACATGGTTCCTGAAATTTTTCAGAACAGTTATTATCCTAAAAGGATAGTCTATCGGTAGTGGGAAATTTCTCAGAATGGCGTTATCTTTCTTTGTCCAAAGTTCTGGAGTCTGGGAAGTTGAAGAGCAAGGTGCTTTCAAATTTGGTGTCTGGTGAGAGCCTGTTTCCTGGTCCAAGGATGGGCAGCTTCTTACTGTGTCCATGGCAGAAGGGATTAGGGAACTCTGTGGAGTCTCTTTTATAATCCCATTCGTGAGGGCTCCGCTGTCATGACCTAATCACCTTCCAAAGGTCCCACCTCTAAATACCATCACACTGGGGATTAGGTTTCAACATACGAATTTTGAGGACACACAAGCTTGCAGTCTATAGCAAGCATACTCCACATTTAGCATCTTGAAGAATGTATCTCAGCCATTCATAAAATAAAATACAACTATTCAGGTACTTCATTGGAAATGGAACCTGAGCCCATCAATGCAGCAAAATTTGTCAATTGCTATCATGAAATGCTCTACTTAGAATGAAACTATACAATTTCAACACAGTTGTTTGTACAAAAGTGCATCACACATATAACAGGTCTCTTTGTAAAAGTTATATTATTAAATTATTTTTATTTATAAAGGCCATTATATTGTTCTTATCCCTTGGGGACTGGCATGCTTTTTTATGAATAGCCAGCTGCTTACTTATAAATTTCCCATGAATAATTGGACTAGCTAGTAATGTTCTCTGCTGCAACATTAAAACATGCCACTTTAAGTGTTTTAATGTGGTTATAAGTCTAGAGATTTTTTGAAAAAGAGGAAGGACATAGTCTCTGGGAAGTAAGGAGAGTACCAACCGAAAGCCCTCATAAAGACTAACACATTTTCCCAGAAAGCAAGCTGAGACCTGAACAGGGCAGTGCTATAGAAGCTAAGGTTTACCTATAATACATAAGGAAGTGAATCTTTCATTTTGGTGTAACCATCTAATCAGTGGCTTCTTCAACTTTCCTATGTGTATTCATTTGAGTTTTAGAGATAACGATGAAGCCAAGAGACAAGTTCTCTCCTTATTTATGGATGGGAAAGTGCCTGATCTTCTGAAGCAGCAGGACTGTCAAGGTCTCTGTTTCTCATACCCAAACACATTATGCATTGAATCTGGGGACATTGACAGCTGGGAAGGATTTGTCAGTTTGTCTTAGAAAAATATAAACCTTTCTCAAACTGCTTATAAACTGTTGTCATGTCCAGCCCAAATCCTATGCCAAGGAAAGAGAAAACAGTGTGTAGATACAGAGATAGTGACAAAGTAAGACTGAGAGTAAGAGAGAGGGCAAGATAAATATTCTATGCATAGGATATTTACTCCATTCCATGAATAGCACAGATATTTCTCCTATATTATGACTAGTCTTCCCGCAAATAATCCTCCTAATTAGGTATGATTGTATTCATTTTACAGAGTAAACTAAGTCATTAGAGTTGATACTAGATTAGAGTCTGACAACAAAATTTGATCTATTTCTACCACAACTTGCCACCTTCCTAATTAAAATTATTACTTGATACCCTAACACGTCCAATAACTTCCTATTCATCCACATTTATCTAGAATCTCCTATCTCCATTAATTTTTTACGTCATGAGTAGATATACCTTACTAGAATACTGCTTTAATCACGTCTGGCTTGAAACGCCGAAATGAATGTCCAAATCCTAAAAGATCAAATAAAAACTCCATATACTAACTATTCATAATCTGAACTCAGATACTATCCTAATCTTTTACTACTTTCTGGAAATGAAAAATATTCCATCTTTGTCTCCATAATTCATTTCTTAAAGAACCCACTCAGCTTTCCATTGAGAGATTTTGCTCCCCTAAACCCTCCTGTTTGGGCTGTGAATGACATGAGCACATTCTTCTTTGTGTCTGCAATTGATTGGATCAGAGAAAAACAATGGACAAAACCTGGGCCTCTGAAATTCTATTTCCTAGAAATTTGGAATTGGAACTGAGAGGCTCTAATTTGTCTCTTAAAAACTTGGACTATGAAGTGATGTATAGGTGGAATTGGGACCAAAGACTTAGTGAAAAACAGAAGAGAGGAGAAGAGAGAGAAGTGGCTGTTCTGAGAAAAGTAGGAATGAAAGGCCATTTAGAAAGAAAGAGGGGAAGAAACTGCTTTATTCTGCCTCCTTAGGGCTTTTAAATTTCCTTTTCGAGTCCCTCTAGTGCAAGCATTCTCAATGGGGGCAAAATCATTTCCAAGGGAACAGTTGATTCTTGGGGCTGGGGCAGCAAAAAGATCTTAGATTTCAGAATGACTGTTGACCCTCCAAACACAAGCCTATTTGATAAAATCTCACTCCTTAGTATTTAATTTCCTAGGAAGGAGGATGATTAAGAAAGAACATTTAAAAAGGTTTCAAGGAGGATGACAATGAAAAAAAAAGTTGAGGAATGCTGCTACGGCCCTCATTCATTTAATTAACCATTATGGAGCACTATGTAAATGCCAAGCACTATCCTAGGCACTGGGGAGAGAATAGAATAAAGCATCAAAAAGCCTGCCCTGGTAGAACCATTATATTCCACAAGACATCTCACTATCTTTTAAATAAATTTTTTCATAAGCCAATTTGGCTAGATAGTGTGATTTGAAAGCAAAGAATCCTTGACTAAGGCAATAAACCATCCTTCCAGCAAACCAAGAAGATACCTAATCTGGTTTTACATGTAACTTCTTTGACTCTGATAATTATAGCTACAATTTATTGAACACTCTCTACATGTCAAGTACTTAATATGAATTACCTCCAATCTTTCCCAAAAGTTATACAATTAGGTATCATTTTTAAAAATATTTTAAAGATGAGGAAGTTGATATTCAAGAAGACAAAGCTATTTTGCTCAAGACCTCACAGCTAGCAAATGAAAGAATTAGAATTTTTCATTAGCACTGCCCAGCTCCAGAAAAATGTCTTTTCTAATATAACAAACTGTGTTTTGCATGTCTAAGCACTGTGCCAAAAGAGAAGACATCTGAGTTGTTTCTATATCGTAACTATTGTCAATAATGCTGCAATAACCATGAGAGTGTAGATAAAGATTCAGTATATACGTGCAATGGAATATTATTCAGCCATGAAAAAGAAGGAAATCCTGCTGTTTGCAACAACTTGGATGGAACTTGAGGACACTATGATAAGTGAGATAAGTCAGACAGTAAAAGACAAATACTGTGTGATATCATTTATATGTGGAATATTTAAAAATCCAAACTCATAAAAACAGAGAGTAGAATAGTGGTTATCAGGGGCTAGGGAGTAGGGAAATTGGGGAGATGTTGCTTCAGGGTACAAACTTGCAACTAAAAGATGAATAAATCCTGGATATCTAATGCACAATACAGTGATTATAGACAACAAAACTGTATTATAAACTTCCAACTTGCTAAGAAACTGTATCTTAATTGTTCTCACCACAAAAAAGAAATAGTAACTGTGTGATGTGATGGGGTGTTAGCTAATGCTATTGGTAATCATATTACAATATAAAAATGTATCAACTCAGCATGTTGTAGACCCAAACTTACACAATGTTATATGGCAATTATATCTCAATTAAAAAAATAAAGTCAATTCCACCTGTTTTAAAAAAAAGATTAAAAAAATAAAAAATAAAAATAAATAGATAAATAAAAAAGAAGGGGGCTGGCCCCGTGGTTAGGTTTGCACACTCTGCTTCAGCAGTCCAGGTTTTCGGTGGTTCGGATGCCAGGCACAGACATGGCACTGCTCGTCAGGGCACACTGAGGTGGTGTCCCACATGCTACAACCAGAAGGACCCACAACTAAAATATTCAAAGAGTAACATTTACCCTTACATTCTTTGAGGACAAAGTCATTTCTCTCAGGAATTATATAATATAGTCTGGAAATTAGATATGCTAAGTGAGTTCTTACTTGTATTCAAATACAAATGTAAGATAAATTTTAAAGGTAACAAAAAAAAGCGCCTTGACTATGTCAAGCCCTTTTGTGGCCCCCTCCCTCCAGAAGGAGGAAGGTTTTCCAACTCCATACACAGGGGGGAGGGGTTAGGGAGAAAAAGCAGGGAAAAACACCAAAAAAGATATCTAGGTTTCCTCATCCCCTCTGAAGCTTTGACAAGTCATCAAATTTCTCTGAGTTTTAGTTATCTCATCTATAAAATCTAGGAAATAATGTCAAAAATATGGAAGGGGATTTTTTAACCTAAAATTATTATGAGTTACTTCTTCTAATTCTTTGGTACAACTAAATAATCAAAACATAAGAGACCTTATCAACTGTTCTTCAATGTAATACCATTTACATGAATGTTACCTTGCAATTTAGGAACTTCTCCGAGAAGTAGACATTCTTACTTCAATTGCAGAAGTTGATTACTAGTATACTTTATCTGCTGTTCAACTAATAAAATAAGACTCACTGATTTTTTTTCCTGAGGAAGATTGGCCCTGAGCTAACATCTGTTGCCAATCTTCCTCTTTTTGCTTGAGGAAGATGGTTCCTGAGCTAACATCCATGCCAATCTTCCTCTACTTTGTCTATGGGATGCCACCACAGCATGGCTTGATAAGTGGTATGTAGGTCTGGGCCTGGGAACCAAAATTGTGAACCCTGGGCTGCTGAAGAGGAGCATGAGAACTTAATCACTACGCCACTGGGTTGGTCCCTGGACTCACTGATTTTGTATGGTGTAGAGAATTGTTTCATAAATTTCTATAGTTATACATTTTTCCATGAGATACTACTACATTGCATTTCCTTTTGGACAATACTTAAATGTTTTAGCAATTATATTTTTGCTTTTAAATAAGAAACAGAAAAGATTAGCATACTATAAAAGAAGCAGGGAAATGGATGTTGGAGGCGAGAACATCTCTCTCTCTCTCTTCCCTTTGTCCTCTTTCTTTTCTCCTTTGTTAACAAAAATACTAATTCCCACAGTGACCCTATGAGGCATACTGTTACCTCTCTATTTAGCAATGAGAAAAATGAAACACAAAGATATTAAGACACAGGAAGTTAAGTAGCTAATGTCATAATCATCAGAGCAAAGACTGAAATGTGTGACTGAGTAGGTCTAGAGCCCATGCTCCTTTTTTACCAAAACACACTGCCTCCTAGAAATCCAATGCAAAATCCACTCTCTACAAAAGAGAGATTTTCCTCCCTTTGTTCACGGTTTATAACATCAATTCTCTATGAGACTTGAATTTACAATAATGAATTCCCTGCTATGCCTACATTTTCATTTCTTTTTTGTTTCATTCAGCCCGCAAGCAAAGCAATTTACGGTAGAGGCAAGAGTAACATTTACCCTTACATTCTTTGAGGACAAAGTCATTTCTCTCAGGAATTATATAATATAGTCTGGAAATTAGATATGCTAAGTGAGTTCTTACTTGTATTCAAATACAAATGTAAGATAAATTTTAAAGGTAACAAAAAAAAGCGCCTTGACTATGTCAAGCCCTTTTGTGGCCCCCTCCCTCCAGAAGGAGGAAGGTTTTCCAACTCCATACACAGTCAGGCTCTGCAGGGGTCACTACCAGATAATTTCTCTGCCTCTTCCTCCTATATATCTTGTCTCAAAAGCATATAGATATATAACTAACAGCATAGAATATTGGAAATTCAGACCTCTGTCATAAAATTCAATTATTAATTAACTATAATCCAACTCCTGTCTAAAACTCACATAAGAAAACGCATAGGAACATGAAGAAATCCCTTTCTCTAGGACACTATTCTTTGAAGGGTAGGTCACCTATATCATATCCTTATGGAGTGCTTCTGAAATAAAAAGGCAGATCCCCTAGTTCATCCTAATTTTACTGAATCTGGATCTCTGGGTATTGGGTCTGTGAATCTGCTATTGAATAAGCTATCCAGGGGATTCTGATGCACATTCATCTACTCTAAGGTCTCTAGTGTTTTCTTTTTATACAACATTTACCAAAAGCAATATGTATAAATTATATTAATTCTATAGGAATGATGTCAACTGAGTAATAATTTGTTATGCAGCTTTATTTTGTAAACTTTATAGATTTAAGAAACATTCCCTAAAAGTATATTCCAATATATGTACAAAGTAGTAGTTCAATTCACCATTCATTATATTACTCACTTCTCTTTTTATGAGCAACCTTATGAGAAATTTGTCCCCTAGTTTTTTCTCTAGGAAAGCAATTTGTCTCTTAAAAAAAACACAAAAAACCAACCAAGTATATTTACTGTAATGGGTCAACAGATGCTAGGTAACTCATTATGAGTGGGCAACACTAATGTATGAATCATTAAAATGTGAGTCAACTACTACTCCAGGCATTGGAGATATAAACAAAATGAGACAGGGTCTCTGTTAATGATATAACATAAGCATACACAAGTTGCAAAGGAATTAAAAAGTGTTTCTCTTGGATTTGGTTATCAAAAGGTCAGAACTAAATTGCTGTCTTCCAGTTTCAGCTCTGTCCTGTGAAGGGCTTTAAAACCATCACTCCCACCCTTGCAAATGGAAAGAAAAAAATGGGACAAACTAAAAACCATCTTTCATATTGGACCCATCTAAGAACTGAGATCACAGGGCAAATTACCACCCCAAATTCTAGAGAGACAGACACAGCCAAAGAATCATACATGAGACCTACGTGATTAGAAGCAGCTGTAACCATAAACTTATAGGAACACTTAAATGGTAATTTTTATGAATTGCTGGAAACTGGCTGTAGACTAGCTTGAGAGTGAGAAATTCTGGAGGACACAGTCTTAGGGGTTCCCTATAAATTTAAAGCCTTTATCTCTAGAAATGCTAAGAGGTTCTTGTGGTGGAGATCTGAGAAATATCTCTGCCTTTCTCTGGCAGAAGGACAAGATAAATCATTGTGATATACACTCTCAGAGCCTTCTCCATAACAAATACTTACTCTCTAGGGGAAAATACTTTGCCACAGCCTTATCCTAGCTGGGGAAAGGAATTCTTCACACTTCTGCCCCCTCTAGGCTTTTTGTCTCATCTAAGTGAGCTGATATAGTTGACAGAAGTCAGGCTTCAAGAAAATAGATTAGGAGTGCTACAGCCAAGGAAAGAAGTAGGGACATGGGAGGGAGGGGGCAGTTATACCACTGGAGAAAGACTTGTAAAATTCACAGCATTTAGTGATCCCTGAGATGCAGGCCCATTAAAAGACTTAGTTTTAATTGTGAGATTCCAGATTGCTCCTCATTCCCTGCACCTAACACCAAACCAACAGGACTCCAGTATAATAACAGTGGATTGCAGCTGAAAGAGCTGCATGGCATGGGCTCTCTCTTAGGAGGAGTATTTAGGGAAGCGCAAAGTAAGGAGAGAAAACAAAAACAAGGACACTAGAGTAATTTGCACCTACAACCACATCTACCTACAGCAAACATTAAACATAACCAACTCCTAGCCAGGTAAACATAAATCCTCACACTAAAAGCACAATTATCTCAGTTTTTACTATTCAGTGAAACATGTCCAGCATTCAACAACAAAAAAATAAAGATTCATGCCAAAAGACAAGATAAAACTGGCTGAAGAGACTAATCAATCATCATATGCAGGTTCAGATGTGACACAGATGTTGGAATTATGAAACAGGGAATTTAAATAACTATGATTAATATGTTATGGAATTTATTGGAAAAGGTAGATAATATGCAAGAATAGACAGAGTAAACAGAGAAATGGGAACTCTAAAAGAAAATCAAAGAAAATGCTTAAAATTAAAACATTGTAACAGAAATAAAGAATTCTTTTTGTGGGTGCAATAGTAGATTCACCACAGCTGAGGAAAGAATCAGCGAGCTTTAAGATAGGTCAGTGCGAAAAAAAAAGAAAAGAAAACAGAACAGAACAGACCATCCAAGATCTGTGGGACATTTTCAAAAGGTATACCATAGATATATACCAGAATACCAGAAGGAGAAGAAAGAGAGAAAAAAATAGAAATAGTTGAATAGTGGCCAAGAACTTTCCAAAATTATTGACAGACACCGAACCATAGATCTAAGAAACTCAGGAAACACCAATCAGGATAAATACAATCAAAAAAATAAATAAAACCCAACACCTACACATCTCATATTCAAACTGCAGAAAACCAAAGGCAAGGCAAAATCTTGAAAGAAAGCAAAGGGGAAAAATACTTTTTACCTGTAGAAGAACAAGGATAAGAATTACATCCAACTTCTTGTCAGAAACCACACCAGCAAGAAGAAAATGAATGAAATATTTAAAGCATTGAAATAAGACCAATGACCTAGAATTCTATACTCAGTGAAATTATTCTTCAAAAATGAAAGAGACATAAAGACTTTCTTAGAAAAGCAAAGACTGAGGGAATCCATTACTTGCAAACCTACTCTGCAAGAAATGTTAGAAGAAGTGATTCAGGCAGAAGGAAAACATGGTCAGAAACTTGAATCTAATATAAATAAAGCAAGCACATTGGAAAAGGCAAAAATGAAGGTAAAATAACATCTTATATTTTTATTATTCTTCATTGATCTAAAAATATGTTTTTGGGTAAAGTAATAATAAAAATAGCAATGTATTAGGTGATTATAGTATACGCAAAGGTGAAATGAATGACAGCAATGTTCCAAGGGGTGGGAGGGAGAAATTGGGAACAATAACTGTGTTATAACATACTGTAAGAAATGAAAACTGAATAGCTTACTTTCTGAGGAGTTTGGAAGATGGTGGTGTAGGAGGATCCTGAGCTCACCTCATCCCCCGGATACAACAAATCTACGACTATATGTGGAATAATTCCCTCTGAAGAAGATCTGGAAACTGAATGAAAAGAGCCTCCACAACAAGGGACAACACAGAGAGGTGTGGAAGAGGCAGAGATATGGTCTCAGTGAGGAAAAACGTACGCCCTGGCCCTGGAGTTTCACCATGAGGAGTGATCTCAAAGGTATGAAGCTTTTCCCAGCGGAGTGAGGGATTCAAGTTCCACATTAGGCACCCCAGCCCTTAGATTCAGCCCCGGAGACATGAGATCCCAAAACACCTGATTTTGAAAACCAATAGGGAATATGCTCACAAAAAATATAGAACTACATGGAAAGAAAAACCCACCCTTAAAGGGTTCACGCACAGACTCACTTGACCTGGAAATTCATGTAAAAAAACAGCTAGAAAAGTGCACAGTCTATAGATAAAAGAAACTCACTTACTAGACTTGGAGCACCTCCCAAAGAGGCAGGAGGCAGCTGGGGCCCACTCCCCAGGGACTGAGACACTGGAGGCAGTACTTTTTGAAACCTCATTCACTGGTGCTGATGCTGGTGAAGGCAGGCACCATTTTGGGATCCTCTTTCTAGCTTGTTAGCATAGAGGCCAGCTATACTGGGAGCCTGAATCACCCACCAGTGTGCCTGGAGCAGTTGTGTGCATCCAAGCCACCAGGGCTCACAATAAACCAGACTAGGGGTCTTCCCCACCTACTAACACACCTGCAATGGTCACATGCATGTGGGCTGCATAGCCAGATCACACTGCGGGCCAGCCCCACCCGTCAGTGCAATTGAGGCAATCATGCACCTATGGACTGCACATTCAGCCATGCCAAGGGCCTGTCCTGTCCACTGGTATAACCACAGCAGCCACAAGTGGCCAGGTCTCACAGTCAGCTGGCACAAGGGTCAGCCCCTCCTACCAATATGTCCACAGTAAGCACAGCCCTGATACAACAGAGGGTACTTGCAGCCCACCCAGGGGATACCCCTTGAACACCATGCTCTGATGACCAGAGGGGAACATGCTGCTGGGCCCTACATAAAATCACTTTTCCAAGATAGGGAGACATAGCTGATCTACATAATACATAGAAATAAACACAAAGCATTAGGCAAAATGAGGAGACAAAGGAATATCTTTCAAATGAAAGAACAAGACAAATTCTCAGAAAAAATAACTAAACGAAACAGAGACAAGCAATCTACTGACAGAGAATACAAGGTAATGGTCATAAGGATGCTCACTGAACTTGGGAAAAGGATAGAGGAACACAATTAAAACTTCAACAGAGAGTTAGAAAATATAAAAAAGAATAACAGAGCTGAAGAATATAATAACTAGAATGAAAAATTTACTGGAGGGAATCAACAGCAGATTAGATGATACAGAAGAGCCGATCAGTGATCTGGATGACAGAGTAGAGCAAATCACCCAAGCTGAACAGAAAAAAACAAAAAGAATTTAAAAAAACTGAGGACAGTCTAAGGGACATCTGGGACAACATCAAACATAATAACATTCTCATTATAACTGTCCCACAAGGAGAAGAGATAGAAAAAGCAGCAGAGAATTTATTTGAAGAAATGATCGCTAAAAATTCCCCTAACTTGGGTAAGAAAATAGATATTCAGGTAGAGGAAGTACAGACAGTTCCAAACAAGAAGAACTCAAAGAGGCCCATATCAAGACATATTATAATTAAAATGTCAAGAAGTAAAGATAAAGAGAGAATCTTAAAAGCTGAAAAAGAAAAGCAAAAAAATTACGTACAAAGGAAACTCCCTAAGGCTATCAGCTGATTTTTCAGCAGAAACTTTACAGGCTAGAAAGGGATTGGTACAGTATATTCAAAGTTCAGAAAGAAAAAAATCTACATCCAAGCAAGGTTACCATTCAGAATGGAAGGAAAGATAGGGTATTCCAGACAAGCAAAAATTAAAGGAGTTCATCACCACTAACCTAGCCTTACAAAAATGTTAAAGGAACTTTTTAAGTGCAAAAGAAAAGGGCACAAAGAGAAATAAGAAACTTGATTATCAAAGAAAAAATATCACTAGAAAAGACAAATATATAGTAAAGGTAGTGGATCAACCACTTATAAAGCTAGTATGTATTTTAAAAGACAAAAGTATTAAAATCATCTGTATCTACAATAAGACATTAAAGGATACAGAAAATTAAAAGAGGTAAAATATCATGTTGAAAACAAAAAACATTGGAGGGAGTAAAAATGTAGAGCTTTTAGAATGCAATCAAACTTAAGAGACCATCAACTTAATATTGACTGCTATATACATAGGTCATTATATATGAACCTCATGGTAACCACAAACCAAAAACCTGTAATACACAAAAAATAAAGACAAAGGAATTCAAACATAACCCTAAGGAAATTCATCAAATTGCAAGGGAAGAGAGCAAGAGGAGAAGAAAGGAATATAGAACTACAAGAACATTCAGAAAAAAGGTAACAAAATGGCAATAAAGTCACACCTATCGATAACTACTTTAAATTAAGTAGACAAAAAACATAGGATGGCTGAATGGATAAAAATAAGATTCATATACATGCTGCCTGTAAGAGACACACTTCAGAACTAAAGACACTCATGGATTGAAAGTAAAAGGATTGGAAAAGATATTCCATGCCAATGGAAACAAAAAAACGCTAGGGTAGCAAAACTTATATTAAACAAAATAGACTTTAAAACAAAAACTGTAAGAAAAGACAAAGAAGGCCATCACATAATGATAAAGGGAACAATCCAACAAGAGGATATAATAGTTGTAAAGATTTATGCACTCAACATTGGAGCATCTAAATACACAAATATTAACAAACACAAAAAGAGAAATTGAAGTAACACAATAATAGTAGAGGACTTTAACATCCCACTTACCTCAATGGATACATCATCTAGACAAAAAAATCAATAAGGAAACATTGGCGTTAAATGACATATTATGTCAGATGGACCTAATAGATATATATAGAACATTCCATCCAAAAACAACAGAATACACATTCTTTTTAAATGCACATGGAACATGCCCCAGGATAGAGCCATGTTAGGCCACAAAACAAGTCTAAATAAATTTAAGAAGACTGAAATCATATCAAGCATCTTTTCTGACCACAAGGGTATGAAACTAGATATCAATTACAAGAAGAAAACTGGAAAAAACACAAATACATGGAGGCTAAACAAAATGCTGCTAAAAATCCAATAGGTCAACAAAGAAATCAAAGAGGAAATTAAAAAAATACCTCGAAACAAATGGAAACAGAAACACAATAGTCCAAAATCTATGGGACACAGCAAAAGCAGTTCTAAGAGGGAAGTTTATGGTGTTACAGACCTATTTCAAGAAAAAAGAAAAATCTCAGAAAAAAATCTAACGTTACACCTAAACGAGCTAGAAAAAGAAGAAACATAACCAGAAGTTAGTAGAAGGAAGGAAATAATAAAGATCAGAGCAGAAATAAATGAAATAGAGACTAAAAAACAACAGAAAGGATCAATGAAACTAACAGCTGGTTCTTTGAAAAGACCACAAAATTGATAAACCATTAGCCAGAACTCATCAAGAAAAAAAGTGAGAGGGCTCAAATAAATAAAATCAGAAATGAAAGAGAAGTTACAAATGACACCACAGAAATACAAAAGATCATAAGAGAGTATTACAAACAATTATAACCAACAAAATTGGGCAACCTAGAAGAAATGGATGAATTCTTAGAATCATACAGTCTTCCAAGATTGAACCAGGAAGAAATAGAAATCTGAACAGACCAATTACTAGTAATGAAATTGAATTAATAATACAAAAACTCCCAACAAACAAAAGTCCAGGACCAGGTGACTTCATAGGTGAATTCTACCAAACATTTAAAGAAGAGTATACATATCCTTCTCAAATTATTCCAAAAATTGAAGAGAAAGGATTGCTCCCAAACTCATTCTATGAGGCCATCATTACCCTGATATCATAAGCAAAGACGATACAGAAAAATTTAATTATAGGCCAATATTCCTGATGAAGATAGATGCAAAAATTCTCAACACAATATTAGCAAACCAAATTCAACAACACATTAAAGGGATCATACAACATGATCAAATGGAATTTATTCCAGGGAGGCAAAGATTGCTCAGTATCTGTAAATCAATCAGTGTGATACACACATTAACTAAAGAAAGGACAAAAATAGTATGATCATCTCAATAGATGCATAAAAAGGATTTGACAAATTCAACATCCATTTATGATAATAACCTTCAACAAAGTGGGTATAGAGGGAACATACCTCAACATAATAAAAACCATATATGGCAAACCCACAGCTAACATCATACTCAATTTTGAAAAGCTGAAAGCTTTTCCTCTAAGATCAGAAACAAGACAAGAATACCTACTCTCACCGCTCTTATTCGACAGTGTTAGAAGTCCTACCTACAGCAATCAGACAAGAAAAAGAAATAAAAGGCATTCAAATTGGAAGAGAAGTAAAAATGTCACTATTTGCAGATGACATGATGCTATATATGGAAAACCCTCCACCAAAATACTATTAGAACTAATAAATGAATTCAGTAAAGTTGCAGAATACAAAATAAGTATGTAGAAAGCAGTTGCATTTCTATAAACCAGCAACAGACTATCAAAAAGAGAAATAAGAAACAATCCCATTTTCAATTACCTCAAAAAGAATAAAATATCTAGGAAGAAATTTACCCAAGGAGATGGAAACTGTGTACACTGAAAAGTATAAGACATTGATGAAAGAAATTGAAGATGACACAAATAAATGGAAAAATATACCATGCTCATGGATTGGAAGAATTAATATTATTAAAATGTCCATACTACCCAAAGCAAACTATAGATTCAATGCAATTTCTATTAAAAAATCAATGGCATTTTTCACAGAACTAGAACAAATGATCCTAAAATTTGTATGAAACCAAAAAAGACTCCAAATAGCCAAAGCAATCTTGAGAAAGAAGACAACACTGGAGGTATCACACTCCCTGATTTCAAACTATATCACAAAACTATAGTAATCAAAACACTATGATACTGGCACAAAATCAGACATATTGATCAGTGGAACAGAACTGAGAGCCCAGAAATAAACCCATGACCATATGGTCAATTAATCTATGATGAAGAAGGAAAGTATATACAATGGGGAAAAAGATAGTCTCTTCAATAAATGGTGCTGGGAAAACTGGGCAGATATCTGCCAAAGAATGAAACTGGACCACTTTCTTACACCATATACAAAAATAAACTCAAAATGGATTAAAGATTTAAATGTAAGACCTAAAACCATAAAACTCCTAGAAGAAAATATAGGTAGTAAACTGTTTGACATTGATCTTTGCAATATTTTTTGGATGTGTTTCCTCAGGCAAGGGCAACAAAAGCAAAAATAAACAAATGGAACCAAAAAGCAACCTACTTAATGGGAAAATATATTTAAAAATGATATATCTGATAAGGGTTAATATCTAAATATATAAAGAACTCATACAACTCAATGACATAAAAACAAATAATCCCATTAAAAAATGGGCAGAGGACTTGAATAGACATTTTTCCAAAGAAGATAAACAGGTGGCCAACAGGTACATGAAAAAGTGCTCAATGTCAATAATCATCAGGGAAGTACAAATCAAAACTACAATAAAGTATTGCCTCATACCTGTCAGAATGGCTATTATCAAAAAAGACAACAAATATCAAGCGTTGGTTGGGATGTGGAGAAAGGCAACGCTTGCGTACTGTTGGTGGGAATGTAAATTGGTTCAGCCATTATGGACAACAGTGTAAATGTTCCTCAAAACCTTAAAAAGAGAACTACCATATGATGCAGCAAGACCATTTCTGGGTATTTATATGAAGAAAACAAAAACACTAATTCAAAAAGATATATGCACCCCCATGTTCACAGCATCATTTACAATTTACAGTTGTAATAGTAATAATATGGTATTATGTATGATACGGAAGCAACCCAACTTTTTTTTATGATACGGAAGCAACTCCAACTTTTTTTGGAGAAAATAGATGTGGTATACATATAATGGAATATTACTCAGCCATAAGAAAGAATAAAATCCTCCAATTTGCAACAACATAGATGGATCTAGAGGGTATTCTGCTAAATGAAATAAGTCAGAGAAAGAATATCAGATGATTTCACTTTTATATGGAATCTAAACCAAACCAAACGAAATGAATGAACAAACAAAACAAAACAGAAACAGATTCATAGAAACAGGGAAGAAATTGGTGGTTTCCAGAGGGGAGGGAGGGGAGGAGAAGGACAAAACAGGTGAAGGGGTAATAGGTGCAAACTTATGGTCAGGAAATAAATAAGTCATGGGGGTGGAATGTACAGCATAGGGAACACGGTCAGCAATATTGTGATAGCTTTGTATGATGACAGATGGTTATTAGTCTTATCAGGGTGATCATTTTGTAATATTGTAATATTTTGTAATGTCGAATCACTATGTTGTACACCTGAAACTAATACAATGTTGTATGTCAACTATACTTCAATTAAAAAAAAGTAATTGGTTCTGAAATAAAAATAAACAGCATACTTTCTTATAACATTGTTTTATGCTGGCTGCAGAATGAAGCTCAGTCTCATTAGTGTGGCACACATGGATCATCAGAGTTTATCTTCATGCCTACGTTTTGGGCTCAGGAACATGCAGCTTATGCTTTAGTCATATGAAATAATTGCAATTCTCTAAACATAGAGAATAATTCAATATCTTTATTCATGCTCATTAGTTTGCCTCGAGTATCTTGCATCTTGTCAGACTTCTTGACACTAATTACTTTCATATGTTTTAAAAACTACTTATTTTTCTATAACAAAGCTCATATAACATTGCCAGGCAACATTAATCTTTCCCTCTTCAATCAAGTGTGGAAGTGAAGGTTAACAACTGCAAAGTAAAGGAGGAATATTCCTAATATGGCTTGAAAATTTCTTACTGAATGTTGGGAAGATTTTTTTCAATAAGACAAGAAAATATAGAAAGAGAAGAAAGAGAGGCATATTAGAAGAGGAAGATCCTGAATTTTGTTTTGATAATTCTGGATTTGAAGAGCCTACTAGACTTTCGAATGAAGAGATCTAGCTCTTGGCAAATACAGAATCGTTAAAATTTGCCAGTCAATTACCTTGAGTTGGTAACAGAAATGTGGTGTAGATAATAACTTTACATAGAGATAAAGAGAAAAAGAAAATAGAGGGAAAAATGTATGATGTACAAAGATAAACTCTTACATATTTTCCATGAATTAAAGAGAAAGAAAACAGAGGCAGTCAAAGAGCTAGTAATGAAACCCTAAAATCATCTTGTCACAGAAACCAGTGGAGAATGTTCCCAAGAAGGTAAATTTGGTCAATGGTGTGAATACTGGACAGAGATTGAAGGTGAGGCTGAGAGGAAGCTATTGGCTCTGGCTCTCAGCAGGAACATGGAACATAAATTTTCTCCCCACAATTCACCCCTTTCTTTGGTGACCCACAGTTCCCACATTCTATAGTAATTCTGGTCAGTCCATGTGGCTATAAATTAGACGTACTCCATCTCTCACTCCAGCCCTAAAGGTACGACCCTGGCCACAGTAATTTATTCAGAAACAAGTACACAACCTGAATTGAACCAATGGGATTCTCCCTCTGTAGCTGCCCCTGACACAGGAAGGGTTAATAATCACTGGAAAAAGCTTGCCAACAAACTGTGACCCGGAGGTGAGAAGGCCGGTTAGCCAATGATGGGTAAGACCTCCGGGGGGGCAACCTAAGACAGGCGGTGGCCGCCCGTGGGCACAGATGGAAAAACCATATTGATATCGGGAGCAGGAGGGACTGTTGCCTAAGAGACCTTGCCTGCTCCGAGATAAAAATATACGAGCACAGCAATAACATGATAATATCAAAACAGACGCCGAGGGAGGGCTCCTTGAGAAATCACTAAGAATTCTTGGCATTAGCTAATTATTTCTTTCAGAATCCCTGTGTATGTCTAACAGATGTAAGCTATGTATATATTGAAACGCTGGTTACAATAAACTCAGAGTGGCCATCAGCCCTCTCCGCATCTATCCTGATGTGTACATTGGATTGCGACACTGACACCCTCATATTGCGCAGTGGCTAACAGGAGAAAGACTTTTTCATTCTCTGGGATTTGAAAGTTGCAAAAGCATTGTAAATCGTGATATGTCAAGGGTCACCCTGCCACAGCAGAAAGAAAGATCTTCTGACAGAAAACATATTTTAACCCTGAAGGACCCTTCAGCTTTGCAGCTTTTGTTTTTTCGTAAGGTGAATATAGTTTCTGTCACTTGCAAATGAAGTGAATATATTTTCCATCTAGGGTGAGTATAGTTTCTGTCACTTGTTAATGAAGAAGTCATAAGTAAAATAGATCATTGTTGTACTTCAAGAGAAGAGTTTCAACAGACTGGCTAGAATGAAATTCACACACTTGGAGGATTAATGAGGGCAGAAAAAATGAAAGCAGTAAGTATATGGCATTCTTTAAAGACTGGACAATGAGTGGGAGAAATAATAAGAGGAAGCAAGCAAAATCATGTTCTGGGAGTTTTTTAAGAACAAGTTTCTTTCTTAAGAATGAAAAAAGTTTAAGAACAAAAGAGATCTGAGAACATTTGCAGGTTGAGGACAGGAACTGGAAAAAAAAGTGAGATCAAAGGTGCAAGAGAGAAAGGCAGATCTATGCACTTACATTTATATTGTCTCAAAATGCTTTTTTGGAGGCAGCAACTTCTGGTAGAAAGTACCAGAACCCTTTTCAGAATGTCAGTCACCTTTCTCAATTTGATGGATGGAAACAATTTCACAAGTAAAGGTTAACAGAAAAGAAAAAAGGCAATTCAGGAAGAGGGAAAAGGTGAGAGAGATAATTTGTAATGTCAAACTATGATAACTAGACCATCATTTAAAAAGCAATGTTCTACTCTATACTTAATGTGTATGTTTTGAGTCTCTGACTAGCAGTAAGTTTTTTTTTCTTTTGGCTGAGGAAGATTCACCCTGAGCCAATATCTGTTGCCAATCTTCCTCTTGTTGCTTGAGGAAGATTTGCCCTGAGCCAACATCTGTGCCAATCTTCCTCTATTTTGTATGTGGGTCACCACCAGAGCATGGCTACCCATGAGTGGTGTAGGTCTGTGCCTGGGAACAAAACCTGGGCCACTGAAGTGGAGGGCACCAAACTTAACCACTAGGCCATGAGACCAGTTCCTCTAACTAGTAGTAATTGTTTAAGACCAGGAATGTTATATAATATATTTCATAGTTTTCAGAACAGTGCCACAAATGGATGTTTAGTATATAATTTTAACATGTTTTTTTAGAGTCCAAGATCTGAAAGACTAGAAACTATAAATATATACACTGTACTGTATCAGTATATATGCTCTATCAAATACAGTTATATTCAAAAGTAAATAGTTAATAAAATTCTGACATTTAGTGTAATGATGAAAAGACCAAAGCTTCTGGACATAAGCTTCTCCATCAAACCTTTTCCATTCTCTCCATCCTTATCTCTTATTAAACACATCCATTAGATCTTATTCTGAATGAATAGAAAGATGTGTAGTGAATTTGCTCAAGCACTTCCTTGACAAGAACCTAAAAAAAAGAGAGCTATGCTTTGTTTCTATTAGTGTGCATGTGTGTGTGCGTATTTTAGTAATACCAGCACAGAAACTGAACATAGCAGGTGTTCAAATACTATTGTCTAAATGAAAGAATGAAGCATAAAGTGATCGAAGATGAATAAGTATGTAAACATTTCCCTCATTACCTTTTACCTGGTTTTTGAAACCTTCAACTTCAGATCCTTTTTATGCACCACGTATGATTTATTCAGAGTGTACTAAAAGCAAAATTGGACATTTTTACATCATTAGGTAATATTATAGTATTTCTCTGTGCTAACTGCCTTCACTTAAAAATTCAAATTGGCTTATTTCTGTAATGTCTATGCTTCTGCTATGTATCTTTATTTTGTATTTGCTTTTACCTGCCATATCCACCCCTAATTACCAACATCATGAATTTATCTCCAGGTTCCCAAACTTCTATTTTGGGTGAGAAAAGATATAGATATATATTTACTACAAGACTAGATGAATTGGAGCACGTAATATGCTAGCTCCCAACCTGCTTGGACAGGGCAGGTGCTGCAATGGAATGCACACTGGGACGGATGCTGGGTCCTGTGGCAGCAGAGTCCATGAATCCACTCTGTCATAAATCCTCTAACTGACTACTCTTTATCAATCTAATATTATTCTTTTCAGACAACTTACAGATTAAAGTTTACGTAATAAAAAGCAGTCCAAGATATGTTCTTAGATAAGTCGTTATATTTCAGACAGATTTCAAATATATTTTTATTCTTTAAAAACACATAATTTTCTAATTGTAAAAAAAAGTCTTTAGAGAAATATGTATTTGGATTTATTTCACAACATAAAGAAGAATCTACTTAATATATCTCTGAAAATTAGGATTTTCAACACATGCAATCATCTAAGCACAAAACCAAAATGAAGCGAATGTCCAATATGACAGACATGTGCCTTTGTCAAAACTACCTCAATGTTTAAAGAGCATAATCACTTCTCAACTTGTTTTATGGGTGCCAGAATATTCCTAATAACATAACCTCTGTTTTTGTGAACATTATAAGAAAAGAAAACTAATGACAAATTTACTTTATGAACAAATTAGTTATGCTCAACAAAATGTTAGCAAATCGAATCAGACAAAATAAAAAATGTGTGCTACTTCATAACCAAGTAGTAGTTCAACATTAGAAAATTGATCAATACAATTCACCACATTAATAGCATAAAAGAGAAAAATCATATTATCGTCTCAGTAGAGGCATAAAAAGCAGCACTCATTTAGGAAAAAAATTCTCAATAAACTAGGAATAAAAGGAAATTTCATCAATCTAATTATTTTTTAAATGGGAATAGAAGGAAATGTTCTCAGTCTGACAAAATGTATTCATAAAATGCTTAAAGCTATCAAAACATTGATATCAAAATCAATTGCAGAAATATTGACTGTTTTTCCCTTAATGTTGGGAACAAGATGATAATGTCCATCGTCAGCACTTTTATTTACTATGTTATGGGAGGTCTTTACCAGTAAAGTAAAGAAAAAGAAAAAAAGTCATAAAATTATAAAGGAAGAAGTAAAACTATATTTGTTCATAAAGAACATGGTGTTTATATAAAAATCTCAAGGAATCTACAGAAAAAAATCCTACTAGAAGTAGTAAGTAAATTTAGCACAGTCACAGTATATGTGACGAATATACAAAGAACAATTAGATTTTTATTTCCTAGCAATAAACAACTGGAAATTAAATTAAAACAATGAGATAATATCAAAACAAAATATCTAGGAATAAATGTAACAAATGTGAAAGGTCTCTACACTGAAAACTACATAACATTTCTGAGAGAAATTTTACAATACCAAAATAAATGGAGAAATATACCATGTTCATGGATTGTAAGACTCACTATTGTTAAGATGCCAATTCTCCTCCATTCCTCTAAAGACTATACAATCCCAATTAAAATCCCAGTTGTATATTTGTTGAAATTTCCAAGCTAATTCAAAAATTTACATGGACTTCCACTGCATTTAGAATAGCCGATACAATCTTGAAAACTAAAAAGGAAATCTGGAGTTTTTGCACTACCTGATTATTGGAATTACTCTAAAGCTACAGTTATCAAGACAGTGTAGCACTGACGTAAGGACAGACACATAGCACAAGAGAACAGGGTAGGAGTTCATAAATAGACCTACACATGTACAGTCAATTGGTCTTCAACCATATTGCCAAGATAATACAGTAGGCTAAAGAGTAGTTATTTTTTTCACTTAATTTGTTTCATTTTCAGCAAATGGCACAAGAACAATCTTAAATCTCTATGAAAATACATCAACGTCCACTTTGGCCTTAAACCACCCACAAAAATTACTGATTATGGGCCTCAATATAAAAGCTAAAACTATTAGGTTCCTGGGAGGAAATTTAGAAAAACAACTTCATGACTTTGGATTAGGCAAAGATTTCTTATACAGGTAAAAAAGTACTAACTATAAGAAAAAAAATGGACCTTAATAACCCAATAAGGAGTAGGCAAAAGAGTTCAACAGCCATTTCACTAAACTGGATATGTAATTGGACAATAAGCACATGAAAAAATCTTCACTATTGTAAGTAACCCTGGAAATGCAAATTAAAACCACCATAAGTTAAAACTACACAGCCATTAGAATGGCTAATGTTTTTTTTAAAAAATGACAATGTCAAGTGTTCACAAGGGAAGGAACAATAGGCACTTCATACATTCCTGATGGGATTGTAAAATGATAACACCACTTTGGAAATCTCCCAGGCAGTTTTAAAGTTGAACATACACTTACTCAGCAATTCTACCACTAGAGATGTATTCAGGATTATAAAATATATGTGACCAAACCATCTTATACAAAAATGTTCATAGTAGCCTTATTTATAATAGTCAAAAAAACTGGAAGCAACCCAATTGTCCATGAACAAAAGAATAGATAAACAAACGATGTATATCCATATAATGGAATACTACTCAGCAATATGCTGATAACATGGATTAATCCTTATACTGAGCAAAAGAAGACAGACACAAAAGATAATATACTATATTATACCAATTATATGAATTTCACAATAGCAAAGTCTAAGGTATGGTGATAGAAATCACATTAATGGTTGCCCCTGGATGAGATGAATTGACTGGAAAAGAACACAGGGGAAGATTCTGAAGAGAAGGAAATATTCTATATCTTTATGAGGTGTTGGCTTCACAAATGTATACATTTATTAAAATTAATTGAATTGTACCCTTAAAATCAATGCATTTACATGTAAATTATGCATCAGTAAATAAAATAAGATTAACTTTACCTTGCCTATATTTAAGTGTATTCTATGGTTATGTAATGTGGTAAGAAAGCATATATAATATTGTAGAATAAATTTATTTATAAAAATATTTTGATATGTCTATTTCTTTAGAGTTGATTTCTTTTGTAATTCCACGTATTTTATTTTACCATTTAAGAACATATTCTTAGATAGGTTTTATGTGAGTGCTAGCATGTTTTCAAAAATCCTGTGATAGAGAAAGGACTTAAAAACTAGTTATCTGGGGAGCGAAATGGTGGAGTGAGCTGACCTGGGACTCTCTCCCCTCCAAACTACAACAAAGGATTGGAAAAACTGAATTTCAGCCAGTGCCCCTAATGCCACACCGTAAGAAAACTACAGAAACAAGACAAAGGAGGATGGAGAGGCTGCAGCAGGCCTCGGAGGAGCTGGAATGGGGTAAGAGAGAACTTCGCTCCCTCTCCTAGAGACTGGGATTGCTGCCACGGGTGAGGGAAGGAGCGGGGCAGAGGCTGCGCAACTGGGGGATGATCCAGGAATCCCTCCCCTGGTGCAGTGGAAACCTGCTGATGGGGGAAAGCTTCGGTGTGCGGGGACCCCATCAAGCCAGGCCTCCGGGAGACCAGAGAATGAGAGCTGATCAGAATTCAGATCGGCGCGCTAGAGACAGTGCCCCTCCTCCCCGCAAACTGCGCGGGGCACCGCCATCTTGCCTGAAGGCAGAGAGCTCAGAACATACAGCTCTCGACCCCCATCTGGTGGCAGCAGTCTGTAACTGCAACCGAATGCTACCATCATGTGCAAAAACTGCTCCTCTAACATCTAGCAATTTATAAAAGCTCCAGAAAAGAAAGAGAACAATAAAAACGCAGAATTAAGTCCTGAGGACTTGGACATAGGTAAACTAAGTGAGAATGAGTTCAGAGTAGCTATCATCAAAAAACTCAATGAGGTAGAGGGAAAGATAGAGAAACAAGTCAACGAGTTCTGGAGTTACTTCACAAAAGAGATTGAAACTATAAAGAAGAATCAGTCAGAAATACTAGAGAGGAAAAATACAGGGGACCAGATAAAACAGAATATGGATTCCCTGAATGCCCGTGTAGACACCATAGAGGAGCAAATTAGCATAATCAAAGACAGACAGGCTGAATGGCTCCAGACAGAGGAAGAAAAAGAACTAAGGATTAAAAAGAATGAGGAAAATATCAGAGAAATAGCAGATTCAATGAGAAGAACGAATTTAAGAATCATTGGAATTCCTGAGAACGTGGAAAAGGAAAATAGAGCAGAAAGTGTGCTTAGTGAAATTATAGAAGAGAACTTCCCAAATCTAGGGATTGAGGGAGAAATGTGTGTGGAGGAAGCTTTCAGATCTCCTAGATTTGTCAATGTAAAAAGACCTACTACAAGGCATATAGTAGTAAAAATGGCAAAAATGAAAGACAAAGAAAGAATACTCAGGGCAGCAAGATAGAAGAAAATAACCTACAAAGGAACTCCTATCTAACGTTCAGTGGATTTCTCTACAGAAGCCTTCCAAGCTAGGAGAGAATGGAGTGAAATATTCAAAACTTTAAAAGATGAAACTCTTCAGCCAAGAATACTCTATCCAGCAAAAATATCCTTTGGATATGAGGGAGAAATTAAATCCTTCCCAGACAAACAAAAGTTAAGGGAATTTGTAACCAAAAGTCCTCCACTACAAGAAATCCTCAAGAAGGCTCTCATACCTGAAAAGAGAAAAAAAGGGAGAAAGGGGTCACAAATCACAGAGTAGGGAGACAGATAGATAGAACCAGAATAGGATAGCATTCAACTATAGCATTAGGATAAAGGTAAGGAAACCACCAAAGTAAAAACGATCTTATCACTCTAACTACAAATTCATAACACAAGTTGGAATAAGCGATGAAAATAATAATTTAGGAGGGGAAGAGCAAAGGGACTAAATCAGTCTAGGCCAAGTAAGTAAGAGACCACAAGAGAATAGACTATAATATACACGAGATTCTAAATACAAACTTCAGGGTAGCCACTAAACTACAAAACAGAACAGAGTCACAAAACATAAATAAGGAAAAATCTAAGAAACTCAGCATAAGAAATTGCAGAAGTCAATGGGTAGGCTAAACACACAGGACGAGAAACAAAGGTAACGCAGGAAAACCAGATAACAAGCGACAGAATGACAGCATTAAGCCCACATGCATCAATAATCACCCTCAATGTAAACGGATTGAACTCTCCAATAAAAAGACACAGAGTGGCAAAACAGATTAAAGAACAAGATCCAACAATTTGTTGCCTCCAGGAAACAGACCTCAGCCCCAAGGACAAACACAGGCTCAGAGTGAAGGGGTGGAAGACAATACTTCAAGCTAATAGCAAGCAAAAGAAAGCAGGTGTTGCAGTAGTTATAGCAGACAAAATGCATTTCAAAATAAGGCAGGTAAAGAGAGACACAGAGGGACAATACATAATGATGAAAGGGACACTTCATCAAGAAGAAATAATGCTTATAAATATCCATGCACCCAACACAGGAGCACCAAAGTTCATAAAGCAACTATTAACAGACCTAAAGGAAGATGTTAAAAACAACAGAATAATAGTAGAGGACCTCAACACTCCACTCACATTAATGGACAGATCATCCAGACAGAAAATCAGCAAGGAAATAGTGGAGCTAAATGAAAACTAAAACAATTGGACTTAATAGACATATATAGAACACTTCATGCAAAAACAGCAGAATACATATTCTTCTCAAGTGCACATGGAACATTCTCAAGGATAGACCATATGTTGGGAAACAAGGCAAGCCTCTACAAATTTAAAAAAAAATGAAATAATAACAAGAATCTTCTCCAATCATAATGCGATAAGGCTAGAAATTAATTACAAGAAAAAAGGTGAGAAAGGAACAAGGATGTGGAGACTAAACAATACGTTACTGAACAAGCAATGGAGCATTGAAGAAATTAAAGAAGAAATCAAAAAAATACCTGGAGACAAATGAAAATGATAACATGCCATACCAACTCATATGGGATACAGCAAAAGCTGTATTAAGAGGAAAATTCATCGCAATACAGATGCATGTCAACAAACAAGAAAATCCCAAATAAGCAATCTCAAACTACATCTAACCAAATTAGAGAAAGAAGAACAAAGCCCAAAGTCAGCAGAAGGAGAGAAATAGTAAAAATTAGAGCAGAAATAAATGCTATTGAAACAAAAAAGGCAGTAGAAAGGATCAATGAAACAAAGAGCTGGTTCTTTGAGAAGATAAATAAAATTGACAAACCCCTACCCAGACTTACAGAGAAAAAAAGAGAAAGCTCAAATAAACAAAATCAGAAACGAAAGAGGAGAAATAACAGACTCCGCAGAAATACAATGGATTATAAGAGAATACTACAAAAAACTATATCCCAAAAAAGGGATAACCTAGAGGAAATGGATAAATTCCTGGACTCCTACAATCTCCCAAAGCTCACTCAAGAAGAAGCAGACAATTTGAACAGATCAATAACAAGGAAAGAGATTGAAACAGCAATCAAAAACATCCCAAAGAATAAAACCCCAGGACCAGATGGCTTTCCTGGGGAATTCTACCAAACTTTCAGAGAGGATTTAATACCTATCCTTTTCAAGCTATTCCAAAAAGTTAGGAAGGATGGAACACTTCCTAACACATTCTGCGAGGCCAACATCACGCCGATACCAAAGCCTGACAAGGACACCACGAAAAAAGAGAACTGCAGGCCAATATTGCTGATGAACATAGATGCAAAAATTCTAAACAAAATTTTGGCAACCAGAATTCAGCAATTCATCAAAAGGATCATACATCATGATCAAGTGGGATTCATACCAGGGACACAGGGATGGTTCAACATCTGCAAATTGATCAACATGATACACCACATCAACAAAGTGAGGAATAGAAACCACATGATCATCTCAATAGATGCAGAGAAAGCATTTGACAAGGTTCAACAGCCATTTATGATAAAAACTCTGAACAAAATGGGCATAGAAGGGAATTACCTCAACATAATAAGGGCCATATATGACAAACCCACAGCCAACATCATACTCAATGGGCAAAAACTGAACGCCATCCCCCTGAAAACAGGAACGAGACAAGGATGCCCTCTATCACCACTCTTATTTAACATAGTACTGGAGGTCCTGGCCAGAGCAATCAGGCAAGAAAAAGGAATAAAAGGAATCCAAATAGGGAGGGAAGAAGTGAAACTCTCTCTGTTTGCAGACGACATGATCTTATATATAGAAAACCCCAAAGAATCCATTGGAAATCTCTTGGAAGTAATCAACAACTACAGCAAAGTTGCAGGGTATAAAATCAATTTGCATAAATCAGTAGCATTTCTATATTCTAATAACAAATAAACAGAAAAAGAACTCAAGAACACAATACCATTCACAATCGCTACAAAAAGAGTAAAATACCTTGAGGTGAATTTAACTAAGGAAGTGAAAGACCTGTACAATGAAAATTACAAGGCCTTTCTGAGAGAATTGGATGATGACATAAGGAGATGGAAAGACATTCCATGTACATGGATTGGAAGAATAAACATAGTTAAAACGTCCGTTCTACCTAAAGCAATTTACATATTCAACGCTATCCCAATCAGAATCCCAATGACATTCTTTACAGAATTAGAACAAAGAATCCTAAAATTCATATGGGGCAACAAAAGACCCCAAACTGCTAAAACAATCCTGAGTAAAAAGAACAAATGGGAGGCATCACAATCCCTGACTTCAAAACATACTACAAAGCTCCAGTAATCAAAACAGCATGGGACTGGTACAAAAACAGGTACACAGATCAATGGAACAGAATTGAAAGCCCAGAAATAAAACCACACATCTATGGACAGCTTATCTTCGACAAAGGAGCTGAGGGCATACAATGGAGAAAAGAAAGTCTTTTCAACAAATGGTGCTGAGAAAACTGGAAAGCCATAAGTAAAAGAATGAAAGTTGACCATTCTTTCTCACCATTCACCGAAATAAACTCAAAATGGATCAAAGACCTAAAGGTGAGACCCGAAACCATAAGGCTTCTAGAAGAAAATGTAGGCAGTACACTCTTTGACATCAGTATTAAAAGGATCTTTTCGGACACCATGTCTTCTCAGAGAAGGGAAACAATAGAAAGAATAAACAAATGGGACTTCATCAGACTAAAGAGCTTCTTCAAGGCAATGAAAACAGGATTGAAACAAAAAACCCACTAACTGGGAAAAAATATTTGCAAGTCATATATCTGACAAAGGCTTAATATCCATAATATATAAAGAACTCACACAACTCAACAACAAAAAGTCAAACAACCCGATCAAAAAATGGGCTGGAGACATGAACAAACATTTCTCCAAAGAAGATATACGGATGGCCAATAGGCACATGAAGAGATGGCCGTCATTGCTGATCATCAGGGAAATGCAAATCAAAACTACACTAAGATATCACCTTACACCCATTAGAACGATAAAAATAACTAAAACAAATAGTAACAAATGTTGGAGAGGTTGTGGAGAAAAAGGAACCCTCATACACTGCTGGTGGCAATGCAAACTGGTACAGCCACTATGGAAAACAGTATGGAGAGTTCCTCAAAAAATTAAAAATAGAACTACCATATGACCCAGCTATCCCCCTACTGGGTATCTACCCAAAGAGCTTGAAGTCAGCAATTCCAAAAGACCTATGCACCCCAATGTTTATTGCAGCATTATTTACAATAGCCAAGACTTGGAAGCAACCTAAGTGCCCGTCAACAGATGACTGGATAAAGAAGATGTGGTATATATATACAATGGAATACTACTCAGCCATAAAACAGAACAAAATGGTCCCATTTGCAACAACATGGATGGACCTTGAGGGAATTACGTTAAGTGAAACAAGCCAGATAGAGAAGGACAATCTCTGTATGACTCCACTGATATGAGGAATTTAAAAATGTAGACAAAGAGAACATATTAGTGGCTACCAGGGGAAAGGTGGGGTGGGGGGTGGGCACAAAGGGTGAAGTGGTGCACCCACAACATGACTGACAAACAATAATGTACAAGCGAAATTTCACAAGATTGTAACCTATAATTAACTCAATAAAAAAAATTTTTTAAAACTAGTTATCTGGCTCCAGAAGCTGTAGTCTTATGCACTAAAACGTGGAAAAGAAATTTATAAACTCTGTATTCTCTAATTCAGTCATATCTAGACATTAAACTGAAGCCAGAACCTGAAAGCCACAATTCCCCATTTACTAAGAAATATTAAGAGTATTTTTATAAGATAAGCACCCACTAGCCCTTATGCCCTGTTAATAGTTAGGAAAAAGGTTAGTGAATAATTACATGTTAGTTAGCACACACTTAAATCTATTTATATTTTCTATCTTCTTCCATGATGACTTTCTGTCAGTTGAAGAATAGTCAAGACCTTCTGGGTTTTTCCTTCTTTAATCTTAATTTATCAGAAACAATTTAAATTGTCAAAAGAGAGAGATGACAAATCATAGAAGTCATTTAAAATTTTTCAAGTTTTCTAATTTCTTATAGTTCCTGGAAGAACAACAAAAGAAATGAGAACTACATTGATGATATCATTAACAATATGAAAGAAAATAATCATGTGTGTGTTTTATGAACTGTACTTTTTTATATTTTACTCTTCCCTGTTTGCTCAAATTTAGACATTAAAACATTACGTATCAGGTGCTTGAAAATAGTATAGTTAGTGAAAGCATTTTAATAACATAAGTGTCAGCTTCTCACATTGTTATCACTTTGCACTGGATGGAAAGACTTCCCACAGAAAGGGAACCTTGCCAATTGAAATATTGAAGGAGGAGGTACTTAAATTTACTGTTATAGCAACGTTACTTCACAAATGGTGATCAGCTATCAAAGTTTTTAGTTTCATTTTTAGTTTCTTTCTAACCAAGGCTATGGAAACCGAGAGTTACAGAATTGTTTTTTAATTTTCTCCGAACAAAGTAATATGTGTGTCTCTGTATAATATACATATATAAATATATATTTCAAGCCCATATGTTGATGTCTGCTTACCAAGAAAGCCAAAATATTTCCTGTAATATAGTTTGTAATGAAAATTCCAAGAACTGCTACTTGAAGCTTGTCACTAAAAATATTTGATATAGGAAATCATATTTGTTAGAGTTTTGTTGCAGAAAATTGGTTTTGTTCACTCAAAGTTGAATAGCATGTTTATATAGAGGTTGATTTTACTCCAAAACCTTGTGGTAATTAACTCGTTATGGCCTCACTTTAAGTAACCCAAGCATAGCAGATTTTCTTAAAATTAAGAACACAAAGGCATACTAACTTGTAAAATGTACATGTAAAAAAAATGACTTAAAATCATTTTAAAAAATGCAAAGACTCATTTTGCCTATGACAATGGTGACGTGTGTGCTACACTGGCCTAAAGAAGTTGCTTTTAGTGTAATATCAATGGTGGCAAAAACCACACTTCTTTGATGTATAATTATCAGTACCTATTTAATGGCCAGAAAATGATACAAGATCAAAAAATGTTTAAAAGGTAAATATGACATTCTAATAAAAGCAGGAAACAGCCTGTTAAAAGCTATGAATAAGTCATGAATGGTAGTCTCATTACTCTGAAAATTGTGTCATCTTAGGATTCCAAAATGGAGAGAAATTTTATCAAGATTTTGAGAACATAAAATTTGGAATTGTAATTATATCCATATTGGATTTTTTTAGGGAAGAGGAAATATTAAGAAATTAAATTTTGTGATATTCAGGAAAGATGAAAGTTAAGAAAATGCAAATAAGAAAGCATTAGAAGGCAAAGTAATTAATACATTCATAGCCAAAGAATTTTAAAAATTTTGGCTTGCATTTGTAATCTCAGATTACTAGACCACACTTCCATAGCTCCTAGAACATACACTCAATTAAAATTCATTCTGTATCATATACATTCAGTCTAAACTGTACTATTTAGCCAAATGTTTAAATTGTACTTTGCTACAAAAAAACTCCTTTAGAAAATTTTTGAATCTATCTCCTATTAGCTGCCAAGCAGCTGGTCAGGAAATACTTAGTGGTCCCAAAAACTCAATTTTAGAAACTGTTTCCAGTCAAGAGCTTTGACTTAAGAATTCAACATATCTGGAAAGTATCCCAATAGTGGAACAGATGAACTATTTCTTTTTTCTCCTGCTTAGCTACAGGCAAAATCTAAAATCATAACAATCATCATCACCCAGTCCTTAACAGATGATGATGCTGGAAATTACAAAAAGAAATTGCACTCTTTCCAAATGTTCAGATTTCTTATTCTCTAACATTTGTATAAATTCTTCCCAAATAAAAGCTTAAACAATATTCATGACCTAAATGACACTATATTAGGGCTATATAGTCTTACACATGAATTGAGCAATTCCTTAATATGACAAAATATATACTCTGTTTAACAGGCTTCTGTATAGTGATCTCAAATTCTATTCTCAGTGGAGGTTTATCTTAATCTCTGCATTGTTATTGACATGTTTAGAACATTTACATTTAACGTAATTATCAACATTAATGTAATTATCAATTATCAACATGGTTGAGCTTAAATCTACCATATTTTTATTTGTTTTCCATTTGTCACATCTGTTCTTTGTTTCTTTTTTCCTCTGCTCCTGCCTCCTTTGGGGCTGAGTGAATTTTTTATGACTACGTTTTTGTCCATTATTGGTTTATTCGCTATAACTATTTAATATTTTAGCTGCGGCTCTAGAGTTTGCAATATACATCTTTTATTTATCTCAGTCTACTTTCAGATAATATTATACCACTTACTTGTATTGAAAGAGCCTTACAACATAATACTTCCACTCTTCATATGCTGCTCATTGTCCTAATCACGTCACACACTGTTTCTGCATATGCTATAAATATCACAATGAACTTTTCTTATTTTTGCTTTGAATAAATACCTTTCAAAGAATGTTTAAAAATTAGACAAATTGTCTTGTATATTTATCCACATAGCCACGTTTTGGGGCACTTTTCATTCCTTTGTTTAGATCTAAATTTCATTCTGGTATCTGGTATTATTTTACTTCTGCCATAAACACTTCCTTTAGTATTTCTTGTAATGTGGGACTTCTGCCATGATATTTCCCAGCTTTTGTGTTGAATTGGAAAAAATCTTCATTTAACCTTCATTTTTGAAAGATATTTTTATAGCTATGGAATACTAGATTGACAGTTTTTTCTTCCAGTATGTTAAAGACGTCACTCCATTATCTTCTGGCTTGCAAATTTCCTAACAACAAGCTGGCTGTTTTTCTTATTCTTGCTCCTATGTACATAATGTGCCTTTTTCCCCTCTGATTGCTATTGTTTTTAATTTATTAATTGTTTCAGCAATTTGATTTTTAGGTACCTTGTTGAAGTGATTTTCTTTTTTGTTATGTTTCTTCTACTTGAGTTGGTTGAATTTCTTATCTTACAACTTTCATCAAATTTGGAAAAATTCATCCATTATTTCTTCAAATACATTTCTGTACCCTTCATTTCCTGGATATCCTCCTCTCTCTAATATTTAATACATATATTTGATATTTTCCCACACATCATTGATGTCATCCATTTTTTTCTGTGCTTTATTTTAGATAATTTTTATTGCTAAATTTTCAGCAGTGTCTAATTAGTTAACCACAACCAGTAAGATTTTTATTTTACATAATTATTTTCATCTAGATGTTCCATCTGGGTCTTTTTTATGTATTCCATTTTTCTTCTCATCATGTTCATATTTTTCTCTATCTTCTTGTACTTATGGAGATAACTATAACAGCTGTTTGAGATCACCATCTGCCAATTCCATTCTCTCTGACATTTTGGTCTGTTTTTATTCACTAATTCTTCTGCTTCATTGGATACCTGTGGGTTTTTTATTGGATGCTGAAGCTTTTGGGTGCTAGATTTTGTTGTACTCCTTTAAATAGTGTTGGATGATGTTATGGCATGTAAGGAAATTACTTAGAATCAGTTTGATCCTTTTGAGACTTGCTTTTAAGGTTTCTTGGTTTAGGTAAAGTACACCCTTTAGTCTATAGTTAATTTAGAACTACTACTAAGGCATAACCCTCCAGAAGGTTCTACCAAATGGCCTGTGTATTAAGGTCTTTCCACTTGGTGGGTGGGAACACAAATTATTTCCAGCTCTTTGTGAGAACTGGCAATTGTTAGGCCTGCTTTTCACTCCCCACCCTCTCTGCCTCTGCCCCTAGCTTTGAACAACTTCTCATGCATGTGTACATCAGAACTCAGTGAAAGACCCGCTGCAGATTGTGGAGACTTTCTCTTTGCAGCTCTTGCCTCTCTGACTTTTGTTCTGAAAATGCGATCCACCTGTGACTCCTTGAGTTTTGACCTCTGTCTCCAGAACTCATAGGGATCACTGGGCTCTGTTTGGTTCCTTTCCACGTGCTGTGGCCCATAAACAGGAAGCTGTGGTAATCATAGAACTCACTCTGTTTCTCCTCTCTCAGTATTTCCTATTTTCTAGTATTTGAGAATAATAGCTTCATATATTTTATTTAGTTTTCTAGTTGCTTAGTGCAGGGACGTATATATGGTTCCTCTTGTTCCATTAGGGTCAGAATAGAAGTTCTAGCTTACTAATTAGAATATCAACTCATTTCATTTCTATTTTTCTTGTCCTTTAAAATTTCAATTGAATGACTATATTTTCTTTATTTTTATTTTTTATTGCAGTAACATTGGATTACAACATTATATAGCTTTCAGATGTTCATCATAATATATTTTGAATTCTCTGTAGATTATATCATGTTCACCACCCAAAAACTAATTATAGTCCATCACCACACATGTGAACCTAATCACCTCTTTTGCTCTGCCCTCTCCCCGCTTGCCCTATGGTAACCAGAAGCCAATCTCTGTTGTTATGTGCTTGTTTGTCATTGTTTTTATCTTCTACTTATGATTGAGATCATATGGTATTTCACTTTCTCCCTCTGACTTATTTCACTTAGCATAATATCCTCAAGGTCCATCCATGTTGTCATAAATGGTTGGATTTCATCATTTCTTATGGCTGAGTAGTAGTCCATTATGTATATATACCACATCTTCTTGAACCATTCGTCCCTTGATGGGCATCTAGGTTGCTTCCAAGTCTTGGCTATTGTGAATAATGCTGCAATGAACATAGGGGTGCATGTATGTTTATGTATTTGTGCTTTCAAGTTCTTTGGATAAATACCCAGCAGTGGAATAGCTGGATCATATGGTAGATCTATTCTTAATTTTCTGAGGATACTCCATACTGCTTTCCATAGTGGCTGCACCAGTTTGCACTCCCACAGCAGTATATGACAGTTCCCTTCTCTCCACATCCTCTCGAACACTTGATGTTTCCTCTCTTGTTAATTACAGCCATTCTGACCAGAGTGAGGTGATATCTCATTGTAGTTTTGATTTGCATTTCCCTGATACTTACTGATGTTGAACATCTTTTCATATGCCTGTTTGCCATCCGTATATTTTCTTTGGAGAAATATCTTTTCATATCTTTTGCCCATTTTTTAAATTGGGTTGTTAGTTTTGTTGTTGTTGAGATGTAGGAGTTCTTTGCATATTTTGGATATTAACCCCTTATCCGATATATGACTTGCAAATATCTTCTCCCAATTGTTAGGTTGTCTTTTCATGTTGTTGATGGTTTCGTTTGCTGTGCAGAAGCTTTTTAGTTTGATGTAGTTCCATTTGTTCATTTTTTCTTTTGTTTCCCTTGCCCGGTCAGACATGGGACTTGAAAATATGCTGCGAAGACCGATGTCAAAGAGCATACTGTCTATGTTTTTTTCTAGAAGTTTCTGGTTTCAGGCCTTACATTCACGTCTTTAATCCATTTTGAGTTGATTTTTGTGCATGGTGTAAGGGAATGGTCTACTTTCATTCTTTTGCATGTGGCTGTCCAATTTTCCCAACACCATTTATTGAAGACACTCTCCTTTCTCCATCATATGCTCTTGGCTCCCCTGTCAAATATTAGCTGTCCATAAATGTGTGGGTTTATTTCTGGGCTCTTGATTTGCTTCTGTTGATCTGTGTGTCTGTTTTTGTGCCAGTACCATGCTGTTTTGGTTACTAAAGCTTTGTACTGTATTTTGAAATCAGGGAGTAGGATTCCTCCAGCTTTGTTCTTTTTCCTCAGGATTCCTTTTGCTATCCAGGGTCTTTTGTTGTTCCATATAAATTTTAGGATTCTTTGTCCTATTTCTGTGAAAAATGTTGTTGGAACTTTGATAGGGGTTGCATTGAATCTGTAGATTGTTTTAGAAAGCATGGACATTTTAACTATGTCAATTCTTCCAATCCAAGAGCATGGAATATATTTCCATTTCTTTGTGTCTTCTTCAATTTCTTTCAACAACGTTTTATAGTTTTCAGTGTACAGGTCTTTCACCTCTTTGGTTAAGTTTATTTCTAGGTATTTTATACTTTTCATTCCAATGGTAAATGGGACTGTATTCTTAATTTCTCTTTCTGCTACTCCATTTTTAGTGTATAGAAACTCAACTGATTTTTGTATGTTGATTTTGTATCCTTCCACTAAACTGTATTCATTTATTGTTTCTAAAAGTTTTTCAGTGGATTCTTTAGGGTGCTGTAGATATAAAATCATGTTGTCTGCAAAGAGTGACAGTTTCACTTCTTCTTTTCCATTTTGAGTCCTTTTTCTTTCTTTTTCTTGCCTGATTGCTCTGGCTAGGACTTCCATTACTATGTTAAATAAGAGTAGTGAAAGTGAGCATCCTTGTCTGGTTCCTGTTCTTAGAGGGACAGCTTTCAGTTTTTCTCCACTGAGAATTATATTTGCTGTGGGCTTGTCATATATGGGCTTTATTATGTTGAGGTATCTTCCTTCCATACTCATTTTATTCAGAGTTTGTGTCATAAATGGATGCTGTATCTTGTCAAATGCTTTCTCTGCATCTATTGAGATGATCATGTGACTTTTATTCTTCATTTCATTAATATGGTGTATCATGTTGATAGATTTGCGGATGTTGAACCATCCATGCATCCTTGGAATGAAACACACTTGAACGTGATGTATGATCTTTTTAATGTATTTTTGTATTTGATTTGCTAGTATTTTGTTGAGGATTTTTGCATTGATATTCATCTGTGATACTGGCCTGTAAGTTTCTTTTTCTGTGTTGTCCTTGTCTGGTTTTGGTAGCAGGATAATGTTGGCTTTGTAGAATGAGTTGGGAAGCCTCCCCTCCTCTTCAATTTTTTGGAAGAGTTTGAGAAGGATAGGTATTAAGACTTCTTTGAGTGTTTGGTAGAATTCACTAGGAAAGCCATCTGGTCCTGGACTTTTACTTTTTGGGAGGTTTTTGATTGCTGTTTCGATCTCCTTACTGGTGATTGGTGTATTCAAATTCTCTACTTCTTGGTCCAGTTTTGGAAGGTTGTATGTTTCTAAGAATTTATCCCTTTCTTCTAGATTATCCAATTTGTTGGCATATAGCTTTTCATAGTATTCTCATATCTATTCTTCCTGTCTTTTAAAATTTCAATTTAATGACTATATTTTCTTTTTTGTTTTTTTTTTTTTTAAAGATTGGCACCTGAGCCAACAACTGTTGCCAATCTTCTTTTTTGTTTTTCTGCTTTTTCTCCCCAAATCTCCTCAGCACATAGTTGTATATATTTTTTTAGTTATGGGTCCTTCTTGTTGAGGAGTGTGGGATGCCACCTCAACATGGCCTGATAATCAGTGCCACGTCCGTGCCCAGGATCTGAACTGGCAAAACCCTGGGCCGCCAAAGCAGAGCACATGAACTTAACCACTCAGCCATGGAGCCAGCCCCAACTATATTTTCATTTTCAGAATTTATCATTCTTCTTTTTCAAAATTTCCTTTTTCCATAGTGCATTACCCTTCTTTTTAGGGTCAGAGAGATTTTTTTGTTTAGTGTAAGTTTTCAAGTTTGTTAGAGGCTAAGTTTGCTTATTCCTGTTGAATTTCACTCATGGCAGCTTGTTTCCCTATCTTATCATTTTGATTGTGCGGTCATTTACATAATCTTTTTTTTTTCCCTGAGCACCTCTTTGCCCTAAATTAAGAATCAGCTCTTCAAAGATTTGTTTTTACCTCACTCTTGAGTCCTAGTGTCCAGGAGGGGGTCTTGGACCATGTGAGTAATGTAAATGTTTTTATTCAAGTTTGACTTCTTCTGTTGTTAAATTTGATGCCTTACTTTCAAATCTTTGTTGTGTAAATTAGGATTGCTGTTTAGACTGTTTCTGAGTGCTTCATTTATTTACTGAAGCCTATCTCTAATGAATTGCAGGTTCAGTGGGATGTGATAGATGGGGTTCACCAGGAGCAGGTCTTTTGAACATGAGGTCTCTCCATTATTGCTTGGTATTCCTAGTCTCCAAGTCAATACCACAAGTTTCTCCTAGGAATCTATATTCCTATTTTCTTAGGAAAAGGATGGTGCCACTACATGATGCTCTATCACTTACCCGGGTACTCCATGCTTCTTACGCTTATTGTATGTGCCAGCTTTGAAGTACTCCTAAACCCTCTCCTTTAGCAACAGTACATTGATGGGCACATTTTGAGCTCTGGAGTCTGTCATTCACTTGCTCCTTTCCTTCTTTCAGAGATTCCTCAGAGATTTAAGTGTACTCTGAAGACAACACTGCTTTTTTTCCAGGATGGTGTTTATGTAGCTCTGTGTCCAAACACATGCACATGTAAAAGACATTATATAATCATACACAAATATTGTGTGAACATATATATGTATGCATATATGTATGTATATAAAATCTGTCAATTTATAGCTTTGTTGGGAAAGAAAGGCTTAAACATGTGCTCAATCCAAGATCTTGATCCAGTCTCCCAACAGTAACTTTGGTGACTTTAGAACAGTCAGACTTCCTGGAGTAGAAGGTGTGCCTCAGTATTTGTAAATTTTAATTATGCTCTTATAGTTGGGGCAGGATATGTTATGGCTTGTTTTCGTGTTTGTCATCCCCCCCCTTACTTTCTCTCCCCTCCTCTAATAAGTTAACTAGGACCCTGTGCTCTCTTGCTTTAGGCATGTTTTGTACCACAGGGCTGAAAACAGAAGCTTCCTGAAAACAATGCATCTTCCTATCTTTTGTGAAAGTTGTAGGATTAGATTAACAATTAATTTTAGAGAGGTATGGAAAGAGGCCAATATCTTTCAAGTCAGAGAGAAGGGAGATGTAGGAAAAAACAGGCTTTTCTCTAAGGGTCGGATTGGGAGAAAACATATGTGGGTTCTGTGCTAGTCCAAAGAAAACACCACCTTAGAAAGCATAGTACCTTTGTGGCACGGATGGCAGATTCTCATATTTCTAGTTGGTACAGACCTTGACCTACTAAGAGCACAGGGACCTAACTAACTTCTTAATCAACTAAGAAAATATGAGGGGAGGAATAGGTTGAACCCCATCCTACTGTTTCTGTTTGTATGTTCTGGCTTAGATGTGCAGCATTCACAGGCAGTGGACTGCATTTATCATTGCAGCCCCGTTACCTCTGTGATTAAGGAAAACATCTTAAAGAAAAGCAGGGTGTTAACTGTTGACTGGTGTCCAGTGAAATTCATTGACTCTTATCCATTGAAAATGTTATGTACATAGTCATCGTTTATGTTTTGTTTAATGCCTTCATCAAGGTTTTTATAGAAAATTCCACAAGGCTGCATTAGAAATGACTGGCATCATACTCTCTCTTTTTTTTTTTTTTTAAGATTTTATTTTTTCCTTTTTCTCCCCAAAGCCCCCCAGTACATAGTTGTATATTCTTCGTTGTGGGTCCTTCTAGTTGTGGCATGTGGGAGGCTGCCTCAGCATGGTTTGATGAGCAGTGCCATGTCTGTGCCCAGGATTCGAACCAACGAAACACTGGGCTGCCTGCAGCGGAGCGCGCGAACTTAACCACTCGGCCACGGGGCCAGCCCCCATTCTTTCTTAACCCAGAAATCAATTTTGGAATTTTACCAGATAATCAATTATGTCATTCCTTTACTCAAGACAATGTAAGTTCATTCATTTAGAAAAAATAGGTTCCAAATATTGTACTCACATGATATTTATAGAGGTGACTGAGTGATAACATGGAGAGCCTACTGGCACTGAAAGATTATTGTTTTATTGAGGCAATATTGATTAACAACATTACATGAATTTCAGGTGTACATCTTTAAATTTAAATTTCTGTGAAGACTACATTGTGTTCATCACCCAAAGTCTAGCTGCCATCCGTCACTGTACATATGCCCTTTACCACTTTTGTCCTCTCCCTTCCCCCCCTTCCCCTCTGGTACCATCAATCCATTCTCTGTGTCTGTGTGTTTGTTGTGGTGGTGGTTGTTTTATTTTCCATGTATGAGTGAAATCATACGATTTCATCTTTCTTTGTCTGATTTTGTTTAGCATAACATCCTCAAGTTCTATCCATGTTGTTGCAAATGGCAAGATTTCATTTTTTTTCTATGGCTGAGTAGTGTTCCATTGTGTCTATATGCCACATCTTCTTTATCCATTCATGCATTGATGGGCACTTAGGTTATTTCCATGTCTTGGCTATTGTGTGTAATGCTGCAATGAACATAGGGGTGCATATACCTTTTTGAATTAGTGTTTTTGTGTTCTTTGGATAAATACCCAGAAGTGGTATAGCTGGATCACATGGTGGTTCTGTCCTTAATTTTTGAGGAGCGTCCATGTTTTCCATAGTGGCTGCATAAATTTAAATCATAGTAGGAAAGAGTTTTATTACAAACATTTCTCAAGGGAAGGGGACACACCACACAACGCAAGGCGACATGGAAAATATCAGGTCTTGATCAGGAGGCAGAAGCTGGAGGGAGGGGGAAAGCCTAGGTCAGAGCGTTTCCTGGGATTTCTACAGAAAAAGTAGGGCAGGCCAGAGTAAGCAGTTTAGTATTGCCCAGTCTGAATAATTCTGGTGGGCTTTGGGCTCTAGCAATGATCTCTAGTTACCTGGTACCTGGGCTGATATAGGGCAAGGGAAATATTGGTTTGGTGTGTGAGAGTTAGATAAGGAGGTTGTTGGGGCTGTAGACTCCTTGGGATTGGCTGATGTGCAAATGAAAGGTGTACTCCCAGCCGGGCCCTTTGCTATCTCTAAGAATTAGCTTGCCGTGACAGGGCAGCCTCTCTGCAGCCAGTAAGCTTTTCAAGATGTCAAAACATAAAATACAGAAAATGGGAACATGATTAATATGAATAGAAATAGAAATGCATGTTTATTAGTTCTTGAGTCATAACCTGGTGATTAAGAAATATTCCAGAAAGATGGAAAATGATAGTAAGCTCATATCATTATAATCATTAGTATCTAAGCTAATACTTTTTTCTCTTATATTACGTAGCTTATAAATAAAACACTCCATATTATGTTTCCCATAGGGATGTTTTAATGTATTATGAACAATATTTGAATTTTGTTATGATAAGATATATTGGATATAAACATCTTTGGTAATATTTATGCTAGAGAAAAGTCAAATTAAAAGCTAAATGACTATATTGATGAGTATTCTGGTTGAAGAGACCTAAAAATGAGCAGGAAAAAAAATTAAATTATGCAAATATTTAGCAGGAAGTCATATACCTCTTGTAATAGAAATTTGAAGTTCATATCAATGATGAACCAGGACAAATAAAAATGCAAGGATATGCTAAATCTCTTAGGAGATAATGGTTATTTTTGATGGTGTGAAAATAAAACTTTATAAGTACAGTTTATTTAATAACCACAAAATATATAGGATGTACATGGATCAATATTTCATTCTCCTCTAAATGAAGTAGATAATATTCCTGGCTACTGTTTAAGGAGTAGGAAAAATATTCCACTTCTGTGTAATGGTCTGATAAATTTTGGAAGAAGTTTTTACCAATTTCAAGTTTGTGACCCACTCATTTAGTCTTAAAAATCCACCTAACAACTAAGCAGACAAATAAATCTAACAAAAAAAATTAAAATCTTGTAACATAGAAGTCATTTTAATACCTCAGAAAGCAAGAAAAAGTAGCTATGAATGAAAGACACAGGAAATTTTAAAGGCATTATTATAGACTTTGGATAGAATCAACTAAACTGAGATGAACAGAGATGTCTAAAAGGCACTCAGAATTGCAGGCAATGACAACGTGGTCATAGCAGGCAGCTGACCCTCTTTGCACAATTTTTAAAATTGTTACTTGAAACATTTAATTTCCATACCAATTAATAGTTTCAGAATTATCTAGATTATATAATTCTAATATCTAGAGTAGTTCTTTTAAGCTAAACTTTTTTTATTGCAGTGACATTGGTTTATAACATTATATAAATTTCAGGTGTACATCATTATGTATTTTGATTTCTGTGTAGATTACATCATGTTCACCACCCAAAGACTAATTATAATCCATCACCACAAGGGGTGCCCAGTCACCCCTTTCACCCTCCTCCCTACCCCCTTCCCCTCTGGTAACTGCCAATCCAGTCTCTCTTTCTATGTGTGTGTTTGTTGTTGTTTTTATCTTCTACTTAAGAGTGAGATCATATGGTATTTGACTTTCTCCCTCTGACTTATTTCACTTAGCATAATACCGTCAAGGTCCATCTATGTTGTCACAAATGGCTGGATTTGATCATTTCTTATGGCTGAGTAGTAGTCCAAGCTAAACTTTTAAAAGCAATTCCTCTTTGTGACATAACTCTTAAACCATGGGTAAGGTTCTCACATAGCTATTTGGGTCTTTAAGATCTCTAATTTTTGCATTATAACTTTAAAACATATATAAGTATTCACACTGTTCCTTTGGCTAATGAAATTCCAAGCACAAATGCTTTTCCCAAATCATATCATTTATATTAAGGGTCATAAGCTCAAATGGCTGCAGGGGATCAACAGAAAACATGAAAGTGTAATTAAGACAATAGGTGCGGAAACATTTATATCTGCACCTAATGTAACGCTCACTTAGCTGCGCCATGCAGACCAAACCCAAAAGTTCCCAGGGCTGTTCATCACCAGCCTGCTACCTCTGCTTTACAGACCAGCACCATGGAAACTTCAAGGAAGTTATTATCAATGGGCTACCCTTCCTTTCTGAGAAGTATACAGGCTTAGAAGAATCAATAATGAGATTTCTAATGGAGGGTCTCTGATTCAGAATAAATATGTCACATAAAGTAATGGTGAAGGAAAAAGTGAGGATATTCAAATAATTTTTTATTTGAATGGATTCTTTTTAAATTATATTTGATAAGAATCTTTAATTAACCTTTTCTAACCCCTGCTTTCACCAGTAGCAGTAAATTGAGCGAGTAGTCTTATCCTTTGAATAGATAACCCTTAAAGCAAGAACAATGCAAAAATCAAAATGCATTAAGAGCCTTTCTGACTGCAGTTAATGGAATATAAAAACATTACTGCAATTAGGAAGCATTTCCAATCTATAACATTTTTAAGCTAACATTAATTCATTCAACAAATACTGATTACCTGCTCTATGCCAGATACTGCTCAAGGTGCTGGGAAATAAAAATTGAGTAAGAACTCCTTAAGAAGTTCCTCAAATGAGTTTATCAATTCAATTATTTGTATTTTAAACAATAAATGTTAAAAATAAACTTTGTATAGGATCAGATAAGGTAAATTTTGTAAAGAAAGATCAATAGCTGTGTGTTTTCACTATTCTCTCACAAACCATGTGTGACCTTAGGCACGTACATAACCTATTTTTGTTCATTTTCTCTCTCATTCTTTTGGTGAGGAAGATTGGCCCTAACATCTCTTACTAATCTTCCTCTTTTTGTTTGAGGAAGATTGTTGCTGAGCTAACATCTATGCCAATCTTCCTCTATTTTATGTGGGATGCCACCACAGCGTGGCTTGATGAACAGTGCTAGGTCTGCTTTTGGGATCCAAACCTATGAACCCTGGGCCAGGCCACCAAAGTGGAATGCGCGAACTTAACCACTATGCCACTGGGCTGGCCCCTGTTTTCTCATTTTTAAAAGAGATAATAGATGAACACCCATCCTTTTGTATGTTTTATTTCAGACATAAAATAAGGTAGTGAATGTAAAAGCACTTCAAAAAGAACAAAATGCGATAAAATTTAAGAGAATATTATCCATGGCTTTGCTTAGGCATGATGGAGAGTTATAAATTAAAATTGTTCTTATATATCTAAGACCAACAGTATCAAATTGAGAAGAATATTAATATTTTAATGCCAAGCAAACAACATATTCATAACATGGCAAGCTATGATACAATTCTTTTTTTTTTTTATCCTGGGCCCTATCCTTAGAGATACTAAATATTTAATTGGTCTGGGGTGGCCTTTAGGGAATTAGTAACCTTCAAAAGCTCTCTAGATGACTTTTTAAATTGTTTTAATAAAAATTATATATGTAAGGTGTACAACACAATGATTTGGTGTGCATATGCATAGTGAAATGATTACTACAGTGAAGCTAATTAACATATCATCCCTCTCACATAGTTACCATTTTTTTCTGTGATGAGACCACCTGAAATCTACTCTCTTAGCAAATTTCCAATATTCAATACAGCATTATTAGCTATAGTTATCATGCTATACATTAGATCTCGATACTTATTCATCCTATATAACTGAACTTTGTACCCTTTGACCAATATCTCCAAATTTCCCCCACTTACCCATCTGTGGTGACCACATTCTATTCTCTGCTTCTGTGTATTCAACTTCTTCAGATTCCATATGTAAATGCAATCATGCAGTTTCTTTCTTTCTGTGTCAGGCTTATTTCACTTAGCAAAAGATCCTCCAGGTTCATCCATGTTGCTGCAAATAACAAAAAAAGTGCATATATGTATACCTGTTTTTGTATCTCACAATTTACATATTCCTCTATGCATATCACAATTTCTTCATCCATTCATCCATCGATGAACACTTAAGGTTGCTTCTGTAGCTTGGTGATTGTCAATAATACTGCAAAGAACATGGGAGCACAGGTATCTTTTCGAGATACTGAATTCCTTTCCTTTGGATATATACCCAGAAGACGGACTGTTGGATCATATGTTAGCTCTATTTTTAGTTTTTTGAGGAAGCTCTACACTGTTTTCTATAATGGCTGTACCAATTTACATTCCCGCCAACAGTGTACAAGAGTTCCCTTTCTTCCACATCCTGCCAACACTTGTTACCTTGAATTCTTTTGCTAATTGCTATCCTAACAGTTGTGAGGTGATATTTCATTGTGGTTTTGATGTGCATTTCCCTGATGATCAGGGATGTCAAGAGTCTTTTCATATAGCTGTTGGCCATTTGTATGTCTTATTTGGGAAAATCTGTATTAGAATCTTTTGGCTATTTTTTTTTTAATTGGCTGTTTGGGTTTTTTTTTTTTTTTTTTTTTTGCTATTGAGTTGTGTAAGTTCTTAAATATTTTGGATATTAACCCTTTATCAGATATATGATTTGCAAATATTTTTTCTTATCCCGTTGGTTGGTTTTTAATTTTGTTGATTGTTTCCTTTTCTGTTCAGAAACTTGATAATTTGATGTAGTCCCACTTCCTTATTTTTTCTTTTGTTGCCTAAACTTTTAATGTCATACCCCAAAATTCATTGCCACGGCCAATGTAAAAGAGCTTTTTCCTTATGTTTCTTATAGGAGTTTTATGGTTTCAAGTCTCACATTTAAATTAATCCATTTAGAGTTAAATTTTTTGCATGGTGCAAGATAAGAGTCCAGTTTCATTCTTTTGCATATGGATATCCAATTTTCCAAGCATCATTTATCAAAGAGACTATCCTTTCCCAATTGTGTATTCTTGGCACTGTTTAAAAGCAGTTGACCATCTACACCTAGATTTATTTCCGGACTCTCTATTCTGTTCCATTGGTCTCTGTGTCTGTTTTTATACCTATGCCATATTGTTTTGATTACTTTATCTTTGTTTTTTGGGGTGTTTTTGTAAAGATTGGCACCTGAGCTAACATCTGTTGCCAATCTTCTTTTTTCTCCTTCTCCTTCTCCTTCTTCCCCCTTCCCCTTCTCCGTCTCCCCCCCAAAGCCCACCAGTATATAGTTATATATTCTAGTTGTGGGTCCCTCTAGCTGTGGCATGTGGGATGCCGCCTCAGCATGGCATGACGAGTGGTGCCACGTCCGCACCCAGGATCCAAACCAGCAAACCCCTGGGCTGCCAAAGCAGAGCACGCAAACTTAACCACTCGGCCATGGGGCCCACGCCTGATTACTATATCTTTGTAATATAATAAAAAAAGCAGAAATTGTGATGCCTCTGGCTTTGTTCTTCTTTCTCAAGACTGTCCTGGCTATTTGGGATCTTCTGTGGTTCCATATAAATTTTAGAATTGTTTTTTCTATTTCTGTGGAAAATGCCATTGGAATTTTGATGGGAATTGCATTGAATCTGTCGATTGCTTTGGGTAGCAGGGACATTTTAATAATAGTAATTCTTCCAATACATGAACATGAGATATCTTCCCGTTTGTTTATGTCTTCAATTTTTTATTGGTGTTTCATAGTCATCAGTGTATAGATCTTTCAACTACTTGGTTAAATGTATTCTTAAGTATTTTATTCTTTTTGATGCAATCACAAATAGGATAATTTTCTTGATTTCCTTTGTGGATAGACCATTGTTGGTGTAAAGAGATGCAACTGATTTTTGCATGTTAATATTTTATCTTGCAACTTTACTGAATTTCTTTATTAGTTTTAACAATTTTTTATTGGTCTTTAGCGTTTTCTACATGTAGGATCATGTCATCTACAAGCAGAGATCATTTACTTCTTCCTTCCCAATATGAAGGCATTTTATTTCTTCTTATCTAATTGCTCTGGTGAGGACTTCTAATACCATCTTAAACAGAAGTGGTGAGAGTAGGCATCCTTGCTTTGTGTTAGATCTGCCTTGCAGATCCTAGAGAAGAAAGCACTCAGTTTTTCCTATTAATTATGATGTTAGCTGTAAGCTTTTCATAAATGGTCTTTATTGTGTTGAGGAAATTTTGTTTTATATCTATTTTGCTCAGATTTTTTTTATCACAAATGGATACTGAATGTTGTCAGATGCTTTTTCTGCATCTATTGAGATGATTATGCAGTTTCTATTGTTCATTAACTTAATATGGTGTATTACATTGACTGATTTGTGTATGTTAAACCAAACTTACATCCCAGGGATAAATCCCAATTTATAATATTTTTGATGTATTGTTGAATTTGATTGGCTAGTATTTTATTGAGGATTATTGCCTCTGTATTCATCAGAGATATTGGCCTGTTGTTTACTTTTCTTGTGGTGCCTTTGTCTAGCTTTGGTATCAGGATGATGCTGGCCTGATAAAATAAGTTTGAAAGCATTTCTTCTAGTATTTTTGGAAAACTTTAAGAAATATTGGCATTAATTCTTCTTTGGATGTTTGGTAAGGTTTAGCCATGAAGCCATCTGGTCATGGGCTTCTCTTTATTGCAAGATTTGTTATTACTATGTCAATATTCTTATTTGTTGTTGGTCTGTTCAGGCTTTCTTGATTCAGTCTTGGTAGATTATACATTTCTAGGAATTTATCCATTTCTTCTAGGTTGTCCAATTTCTTCTAATATAATTGTTCACAATAGTCCCTTATGATCATTTTATGTCTGAGGCATCCATTGTAATGTTTTCTCTTTTATTTCTGATAGTATGTATTTGAATCTTCTCTCTTTTTTTTGGTAAGTCTAGATAAGTTTGTCACATTTATTTTTAAAAAAACAACTAATAATTTTGTTGATTTTTTCCTATTGTTTTTCTATTCTTTATTTCTGCTCTGATCTTTATTACTTCCTTCTCTCTGTTAAGTTTGAGTTTAGTTTGTTGTTCTTTCTCTAGTTTGTTGAAGTGTAAAGAAGGTTGTTTATTTTAGATCTTTCTTCTTTTTTAATGTAGGCATTTTTATCACTATATACTTCTTTCTTGGTACTACTTTTGATGCATCCCATAAGCTTTGGTATATTTTAATTTTCATTTATCTCAAGGTTTTTTAAATACTCTTGATTTCCTCTTCGACTGAGTTTTTGTTCAAGATTATTTAATTTAGTTTCCATGTATTTGTGAATTTTCCCATTTTCTTGCTGTTATTGATTTCTAGTTTCATTCTATTGTGGTTGGGAAGATACTTGGTATGATTTCAATCTCCTTAAATTTGTTAAGATTTGTTTTGTGATCCAATATGTGATCTATCCCAGAGTGTCCTATACACACTTAAGAAGAATGCGTATTCTTCTGCTATTGGGTGGAAAAGCTCTATATATGTCTGTTTTAGGTTCATTTGGTCTATCGTCTTGTTCAGGTCCACTGTTTCTTTATTGATTTTCTTTCTGGATGTTCTATCCATTATTGAAAGTGAGTTACTGAAGTCTCTTACTATTATTATATTACTGTCAAATTCTACTTACAGATCTGTCAATATTTGTTTTACATATTTAGGATCTCTGATGTTGGGTGCATATATATTTACAATTGATATATCTTCTGGTTGAATTGACCCTCTTATCATTACATAATGACTTTCTTGTTCTCTAGAGACGGTTTTTGACTTAAAGTCTACTTTGCCTGATACTCATCATAGCCACTCTTGCTTTCTTTTGGTTATCATTTGCATGGAACTTTTTTTCACTTTCACTTTCATCCTTTCAATTTCAGCCTATGTTTGTTCTTGGATCCAAAGTGAATTTCTTGTAAACAGCACACATTTGGCTCTTGGTTTTTTATCCATTCAGCAATTCCATGTCTTTTTATTGGAGAGTTTATTTCATTTACACTTAAAGTGATTATTGATAGAGAAGAATTTATTATTGCTATTTTTTACTGTTTTTGTTTGTCTTGTACTTCCTTTGTCCCTCCTTTTCTCTCTAACTGCCTTTGTGTTTCATTGTTTTCTTGTATTTATAAGATTTTTTCCTTTCTCTTTTTATTTGTGTAACTTCTATAGGTATTTCTTTGTGATTACCATGAAGCTTACATACAATATCTTACAGTTATAACAGTCTATTTTAAGCTAACAATTTCACTTGCAAACAAGAATTCTCAGCTTTTACCTCTCCTTCCACCTTTTATGCTATTGATGTCACAATTTAAATGTATCTATATTACGTACCCACAAACATAATTTTGTTATAGTTGTTTCTAATACTTTTGTGTTTTGACTCTTATAGTAGAATTAAAAGCAATTTTCCCACGACTATTATAATAATAAAGTATCCTGTTTTGATTCTATATTTACCTTTACCAATAATTTTCAGACATTCTTATGCTCTTGGGATGACACAATTCTTATATAATTAAGATGTCATACTTATTTTAATACTTTGCAAGTGTCTCATGGACTAATTCACATCATGACTACTAATAACACTTTATAACAACTGAAAACACAGGTGTGATGACCATGTTAATTCTTAGGGCAAGTCATGAAAAATTGAGCATTATAGGGAAAACAAATGTCATAAAATCCCATTACAGAAATCTAAAAGAAAAGAGAAAATACTAGTTAGACACAAATCTAGGATAAGAAGTTAAAAAATATAATATTATAGAACAGTAAAACAAGAAGTTAAGGAAAAGGCAAATTCATTTTCCCTTTAAGTCACATAAGTTTACCTTGAAATAACTAAGTTCATTCAATTTTCAAAAATATTAAATAAAAATTTCCAGTAAATATGGAAATGATGTTTTTCTTCTTAGTGAGTAAGCATTTCATATTATCGAAGCACAGATACATGCTTCAGTTTGAAGTATCTTTCCACTTTCTATTTGTAAACTCAATATTTATATCAATTAGGTCCTTGGTATTTTTCATTTTATTTTTATAAATATTTTATTTTAATTTAAATAAACTGGTTTCATCTCTAATGTATTTTATTTATTCATTTTTTAAATTAATTAAATTTGGCAGTAACATTATTTTATAACTTTCAGGAGTACATAGTAATATATTTTGAAATCTGTGTAGATTACACCATTTTCAGCACCTAAAGACTAATTACAATGCATCCTCACACACATGTTCCTAATGATCCCTTTTGCCCACTTCCCTCCCCACTTCCTCTCTAGTAACCACTAATCCAATCTCTGTTGCTATGTGTTTGTTTGTCGTTGTTTTTATCTTCTACTTATGAGTGAGATCATATGGTATTTGTCTTTCTCCCTCTGACTTTTTTCACTTAACATAATACCCTCAACACGGACTTGAAGGCCCATCTATGTTGTCACAAATGGTCGGATTTCATCATTTCTGATAGTTGAGTAGTATTCCATTGTGCACATATACCACATCTTCTTTATCCATTCGTCGCTTGATGGGCACCTAGGTTGCTTCCAAGTCTTGGATATTGTGAATAATGCTGCAATGAACATAGGGGTGCAAGTATCTTGATGAATTTGTGTTTTCAAGTTCTTTGGATAAATACCCAGAGGGGAATAGCTGGATCATATGGTAGATCTCTTAATTTTCTGAGGAAACTCCATACTGTTTTCCATAGTGGCTGCACCAGTTTGCACTCCCACCAGCAGTGGATGAGGGTTCCCTTCTCTCCACATCCTCTCTAGCAGTTATTGTTTCTAGTCTTATTAATTATAGCCATTCTGACAGGAGTGAGGTAATACCTCAGTGTAGTTTTGATTTGCATTTCCCTGTTAGTTAATGATGTTGAACATCTTTTCATGTGCTTGTTGGCCATCCCCATATCTTCTTTGGAGAAATCTCTGTTCAGATATTTTTCTCGTTTTTTAATTTGGTTGTTAAGTTTTGTTGTTATTGAGATGTATGAATTCTTTGTATATTTTGGATATTAACTCCGTATCTGATATATGGTTTGCAAATATCTTCTCCCAATTTTTAGGTTGTCTTTTCATTTACTCGATTGTTTCCTTTGCTGTGTAGAAGCTTTTTAGTTTGATGTAGTACCATTTGTTCATTTTCTCTATTGTTTCCCTTGCTGGTCAGACATGGTATTTGAAAAAATGCTAAGACTGCTGCCAAAGAGCACATTGCCTATGTTTTCTTCTAGAAGTTTCATGGTTTCAGATCTTACATTCAAGACTTTAATCCATTTTGAGTTGATTTTTGTGCATGGTGTAAGATAATGGTCTACTTTCATTCTTTTGTATGTGACTGTCCTGTCTTCCCAACATCGTTTATTGAAGAGACTCTCCTTTCTATATTGTATGCTCTTGGCTCCCTTGTAGAAAATTAGCTGTCCATAAATGTGTGGGTTTATTTCTGGGTTCTCGATTCTGTTCCATTGATCTGTATATCTGTTTTTGTGCCAGTATCATACTGTTTGGGTTACTATAGCTTTGTAGTATAGTTGGTATAGTTTGAAATCAGAGAGTGTGATACCTCCAGCTTTGTTCTTTCTTCTCAAGATTCCTTTGGCTATTCAGGGTCTTCTGTTATTCCATATACATTTTAGGATTCTTTGTTCTATTTCTGTAAAAGATGTTGTTGGAACTTTGATAAGGATTGCACTGAATCTGTAGAGTGCTTTAGGAAGTATGGGCATTTTAACTATGTTAATACTTCCAATCCAAGAGCATGGACTATCTTTCCATTAATCTATCCATTTGTCTTCTATTTTTTTGTTTTTAAAACACTCTTTACCATTTTCATTTTCTTACGTCATTGTAATTTTATTTCTTAAATGGCTTTGTTCTTATTTGACATTAAGAATAGGACTTTGCTGAGGGAGAGAAACTTTCATTGACTTGCAGTGTGGTTTAAATGCCATTTACTTCTTTTGTAATTTTATTTCTGTTACATAATATATTAATTATGAAAAAACTCTCCCATAGGTTAATGTGAAAACAATTCAGTAAATTAAGACTCCTGAATTTATACAGAAACGAAAACTGTCACCACCAGCCCCCATCACCACCTAACCTGCCCAAAGTGGCACATGTTATCAATGCATGAGTAGCAATTCTTCAATGATTAATTATAGGATTATTTTGACATGAAAATGATCTTTTGCCAAAGTTCATCTACAACTCCAAATTTAGAATGTGTTTTTTCCTATATCAGTTAGTAAGATAGCAACAAGTAAAGATGAAAATCTGACTGCATACCAGAGAAAATAGTTTTAGGTTATACCTAGTAGGAAGGATGTAAGGATCCTTGAAACCATCTCACGAGAAAAGATAGCCTTACTTCTGTGAGGTTTACAGAATACCTGCTTTCATCCATGATAAAATTACTAGATCATTTAAGACACTCAGTGCATATATCACTGTGTATTAGAAAGAGAACAGAACAAGGAGCCAGGAAACCTGGAAGATCTGTTTTACCCCAAATTGGTTATATAACTTCTGGGCCTTGAATTCCTCACTGTAAAGGTATCAGGAAAATATTTTCGAGTATTAGCAGAGGTTTTTATTCCTTTTTATATTTTACTTCATTATTTTTTCTTTTGTTCAAAGATATTAGGACTCCAATGCTTCAGAGAAAAGGAAAACTACAAGCAAGCAATGGAGGGCAAAAGAAGATAATTCTAAGCTCATGAGTTGCAAAAGATATGAAATAGATATTTGAAGGCATAATTTCTAAACCACTCACATTTTCCCTCTGCTGCCTTTCCATTATTCTCCAGCCAAGAAGTTAAAATACTCTGGGCTAGAGAAAGGAGGAGAAGAAAATGATAGAATTAGACATTGGAAGGTATGTCTGAAAAATGGTGCTATTCTCTGATTCTTAGGAAAACAACACCTAGAGAATTATAGACTCAGAGAGAAGAGACCTAGTTCTTGCTTCCAGTGGGAACTAGGAAGGCAACAAGACTCCCTCCATTCTGGTCAGAGAGGCACATTATAATTCGTCAAAGATGGCTGAGCCCTGCTAAGCTTCCTACAACCACAGAGTAATTCAAGAGGGCACTTCTCTAATATCCCTTAGAGAGGAGTGGTGGACCTGCAGACACTTTGCCATCATTTAAAAAGGACTGATATCAGAGAACAATGGAACTTCAGACATCTCAGATGATGTAAGTGGATACAAATTTCAGTGGGCATATGGACAGATGATGGCAAAGGACCAGATATCATAGCCCTCCAAAAGCTTGTATTCTATACACAACTTCAAGAAGAATCATACAAAGAGGAACCATGATGGATCTAGAAATTCCTATTTCACTAAGAAAAACTTGATTAGACAGAGAAAACTCAGGTTAACTTTGCGCAACTAGGCAGAAATTGGCTTGAAACAGAGACAGAAAGAAAGAAAGGAAAAAGGAATTAATTATATTTTTAGTACACCGGAGTTTGTGCTGTGAGAAGTTAGTATCTATTATAAAAGTATTAGGTTACATAAATCAGTGGCTCTCAATGCCTCCTTTTTATTACAAATATTTTAATGCTCTCTTTTATAACCTGAATATAGATTACTAGATAAAACAAACTGCCCACACACATAGTTTTCAAAAATCTATATTATGTCCTATTTATAATATAAAAGAGAAATAAAGGTAAATTGCAATAATTTGATATGTACTTTAATATGTAAGGTTCATATAATTTCTACACAGAGCAATGAAGTGAGGTGAAGCAGTCATAGTGAAGTGGCTAATATCTCCACCAACATGCAAGGTCACCATGAATGGACAGCCACAAACACACCCTAATATAACTATGTTAATTAGAAATTCAAACACTATGAGAAGTGTAGCGGTTGATTAAATAATTTGTCAAAAAGCTGAAGAAGTTAATTTTTGTGTATGGTGTAAGATAATGGTCTATTCTCATTCTTCTGCATGTGGCTGTCCAGTTTTGTCAACACCATTTATTGAAGAGACTTTCTTTTCTCCATTCTATGTTCTTCGCTCCCTTGTTGAAAATTTGCTGTCCATAGATGTGTGGGTTTATTTCTGGGTTCTCAGTTTTGTTCCATTTATCTGTGTCTCTGTTTTTGTGCCAATATCATACTGTTTTGGTTACTATAGCTTTGTAGTATATTTTGAAATCAAAGAGTGTGATACCTCCATCTCTGTTCTTTTTGTCAGGATTCCTTTGGCTATTCAGGTCTTTTGTTGTTCCATATAGATTTTAGAATTTTTTGTCCTATTTCTGTGAAAAACATCATTGGAACATTGACAGAGATTGTATTGAATCCATAGATTGCTTTAGAAAGTATGGACATTTTAACTATGTTAATTCATCCAATCCAAGAGCACAGAATGTCTTTCTATTTCTTTGTGTCTTCTTCAATTTCTTTCAAAAATGTTTTATACTTTTCAGTGTACAGGTCTTTCACCTCTTTGGTTAAATTTACTCCTGGGTATCTTATACTTTTCACTCCAATGGTAAATGGGACTGTATTCTTAATTTCTCTTTCTGCTACCTCACTGTTAGTGTATAGAAACACAATTGATTTTTGTATGTTGATTTTGTATCCTGAAACTTTACCATATTCATCTATTATTTCCAAAAGTTTTTTGGTGGATTCTTTAGGGTTTTCTATAAATAAAATCATATCATCTTGAAGGAGCGACAGTTTCGCTTCTTCCTTTCCAATTTGGATCCTTCTTATTTCTTTTTCTTGCCTGATTGCTCTGGCTAGGACTTCCATAACTATGTTAAATAGGAAGGGTGAAAGTGGCATCCTTGTCTGGTTCCTGTTCTTAGAGGGATAGCTTTCAGTTTTTCCTCATTGAGAATGATATTTGCTGTGGGTTTGTCATATATGGCCTTTATGATGTTGAGGTACTTTCCCTCTATACCCATTTTATTCAGAGTTTTCTTCATAAATGAATGCTGTAGCTGTATCTTGTCAAATGCTTTCTCTGCATCTATTGAGACGACCACGTGGGGTTTTTGCTTCACGTTTTTTAATGTACCATATCACAATTGATTGATTTGTGGATATTGAGGCATCCCTGTACCCCTGGAATAAATCTCACTTCATTGTGGTGTATCATCTTTTAATGTATTGTTATATTTGATTTGCTAGTATTTTGTTGAGGATTTTTGCATTGATGTTCATCAGTGATATTGGCCTGTAATTTTGTGTTTTTGTGTTGTCCCTCTCTGGTTTTGGTATCACCGTAATTCTGTCCTCGTAGAATGAGTTAGGAAGCTTCTCCTTCTCTTCAAATTTTTGGAAGAGTTTGAGAAATATAAGTATTAAATCTTCTTTGAATGTTTGGTAGAATTTACCAAGGAAGCTTTCTGTTCCAGGATTTTTATTTTTGGGGAGACGTTTGATTATTGGTTGATCTCCTTACTGGTGATTGGTCTATTCAAATTCTCTGTTTCTTCTTGATTCTGTTTTGGAAGATTGCATGATTCTAAGAATTTATCGATTTTTTTCTAGATTACCCAATTTACTGGCATATAGCTTTTTGTAGGGGTCTCCTATAATCTTTTGTATTTCTCAGATGTCCCTTGTAATTTCTCCTTTTTCATTTCTGATTTTATTTATTTGAGCCTTCTCTCTTTTTTCCTGGTGAGTCTAGCTAAATGTTTGTCAATTTTCTTTATATTTTCAACGAACCAGCTCTTCGTTTCATTGATTTTTTCTATTGTTTTAGTATCTATTTCATTTATTTCCAATCTGATTTTTATTATTTCCCTCCTTCTAATGAGTTTTGGCTTTGTTTGCTCTTTTTATAGTTCCTTTAGGTGAACTGTTCGATTGTTTATTTGAGATTTTCATTGTTTATGGACATAGGCCTGTATTGCTATAAACTTCCCTCTTAGAATCACTTTTGTTATATCCCATAAATTTAGGCATGTCATATTTTCATTTTCATTTGTCTCCAGATATTTTTTGAATTCTCCTTTGATTTATTCATTGACCCAACTATTGTTCAGTAGCATTTTGTCTAATCCTCACATTTTTGTGACTTTTCCAATTCTATTCCTGTAGTTGATTTTTAGTTTCATACCATTGTGGTCAGGAAACATGCTCAGTATTATTTCAGTCTTTTTTACTTTATTGAGAGTTGTTTTGTGGCCGAAATGTGATCTATCCTGGAGAATGTTCCATATGCATTGGAAAAGAATGTGTATTCTACAGGTTTTGGATGGAATGTTCTGTATATGTCTACTAAGTCCATCTGGTCTAATGTGTAATTTAAGGCCAATGTTTCCTTGTTGATCTACTGTTTGGATGATCTACCCATTGGTGTAAACGGAATGTTAAAGTCTCTGACTATTATTGTGTCACTGCCTATTTCACCATTTATGTCTGTTAATAGTTGCTTTGTATATTTAGGTGCTCCTTTTGGCTGCATCAATATTTATAAGTGTTATATCCTCTTCTTGTTGGATTGTTCCCTTTATCATTATGTAGTACACTCCTTTGTCTCTTGTTACAGTTTTTGTTTTAAAGTCTATTTTGTCTGATATAAGTATTGCTACCCCAGCTTTCTTTTAATTACCATTGCATTTCTTTTTCCATCCATTCACTTTCACTTTGTGAGTGTCTTTAATTCTGAAGTGTGTCTCATATGCAGCATCTAAATGAGTCTTGTCTTTTTATCCAATCTTCCACCTTATGCCTTTTGACTGGAGCACTTAGTCCCTTGCGATTGAAAGTAGCTATTGATACATATGTACTTATTGCCATTTTGTTACTTTTTTTCTTGTTTTTTTAGAAGTTCTTCTCTGTTCCATTCTTCTTCTCTTGCTCTGTTCTCTTGTGGTTTGATGGCTTTCTTTGTTTGGGGTCCTTTCTCTTAATTTTGGGGGTATTTATTGTAGGTTTCTGGTTTGTGATTATCATGAGGTTCATATATAATAACCTACGTATATAGCTATCTATATTAAGTTGGTGGGTCTCAAGTTTGACCTTTTGCTAAAAGCTCTACTCTTTTACTCCCCTCCCCCCACACTTTATGTTTTTGATATCATATTTATCCTCTTTTTTTGTGCTTTTGTACCTGTTACCATCTTACCATGGAAATAGATCATTTTAGCACTTTTGTGTTTTGACTTTCATATTAGCTTGATGTGTAGCTGACCTGCCACCTTTACTGTGTATTTGCCTTTACCAGTTATTTTATTTATTGATTGATAATTTTGTTGTTCCTATTTATGTTCTTTTCTTTTCCACTTAAATAAGTCCCTTTAGCATTTCTTGTAAGGCTGGCTTCTTGGTAATAAACTCCTTTAATTTTTCCTTGTCTTGGATACCCTTTATCTCTCCTTCCATTCTGAATGATAACCTTGCCCTGTAGAGTATTCTTGGCTGTAGATATTTTCCTTTCTGCACTTTAAATATATTGTGCCTCTCCCTTCCAGCATATAAGGTTTCCACTGAGAAGTCAGCTGATAGCCTTATGGGGTTTCCTTTGTACATAACTTGTTGCCTTTCTCTTGCAGCTTTTAGGATTCTCTCTTTATCTTTAACTCTTGATATTTTAATTAAAATGTGTCTTGGTGTGGGCCTCTTTAGCTTTATCTTGTTTCGTGCTCTCTGTGCTTCTCATACCTGGGTGTCTCTTTCCTTCTTTAGGTTAGGAAAGTTTTCAACTGTTATTTCTTCTAATAGATTCTCTGGCCCTTTGTCTCTCTCTTCTTCTGGGACACAAAATACAGATGTTAGTGCACTTGATGTTGTCCCAGAGGTCACTTAGACTGTCTTTTTTCTTTATAATTCTTTTTTACTTTATCTTTTCAATGTGACTAATTTCCTCTAGTCTTTTGCCTAGCTCTCTGATCCATTCTTCTGCATCATCTACTCTGTTATTGAGTCCCTCTACTGAATTTTTCATTACCATTACTCTATTCTTCATTTCCGATTGGTTTTTGTATTTTCCAATTCTTTCTTGAAGTTCTCACTGAATTCATCCATTCTTGTCCGAAGATCATTGAGCATGCTTATGCCTATTAGTTTGTATTCTTTATCAGCTAGACTATTTATCTCTGTTCCATTTAGTTCTTTTTATGAGGATTTATCCTGTTCCATTATTTGGAACATATTCCTGTGTCTCCTCATTTTGCCTCTTTCTCTGTGCTTATATCTACGTATTAGGTAGATTAGCTACAACTCTCAATCATGAAGAGGTGGCCTTGTGGAAGAGGTGCCCTATGAGGCCCAGCTGTGTGCTTCCTTCTCATCACCAGTTCCAAATGTTCCAGGAGTTTGCCCTGTATGAGCTACATATGTCCTTCTGTTGTGGCAGGGTAGCTCTTGCTGCAGATGCATGGGGAGGCTAGATTGTCTCCCTGGCTGGCTGGTTGTAATGCTCAGTTCTGTGCAGCTGCAATGGTCCCTTCAGTCACTTTACCAGGCATGGGGAGCCCCATTAAAGCTGGCTGCAATGTCTAATAGCACATTTCTGCTGCAGTTTGTCTAAGTGAGTAGGCCCCCAGCATGGCTGATTGCTAGGCTCAGGGCTTACAATTGCTGTAGGCCTCAGGTCTGCAAAGCTATAGTCAGCTCTTTCAGGAGTGCAGCTGGGTGGGGCTGTCCAAAGGAGTGGCAGCATACAATTGTTTCAGGTGTTGGAAAGTGGGTCCAAACTTCTATGTGGCTGTTTGAGAAATATAAGTCTGCTGCAGCTGAGGAAACCATCAACAGAATGAAAAGACAACCTGACAATCAGGAGAAGATATTTGCAAACCATATATCTGATAACAGGTTAATATCTAAAATATATAAAGAACTCAGATATCTCAACCACAAAAATACTAACAACTCAATTAAAAAATGGACAAAAGATCTGAACAGACATTTTTCCAAAGAAGCTATACAGATGGCCAACAGGCACATGAAAAGATCTCCAACATCACTAATTACTAGAGAAATTAAAATCAAAACTAAAATGAAAATCAAAACCTTACACCTGTCAGAATGGCTATAATTAATAAGACAAGAAATAATAACCTTTGGAGAGGATGTGGAGAAAAAGGATCTCTCATACACTGCTGGTGGGTGTGCAAACTGGTACAGCCACTATGGAAAACAGTACGGAGTCCCTCAAAAAATTAAGAATAGAACTATCATCTGATCCAGCTATTCCACTACTGAGTATTTATCCGAAGAACATGAAAACACAAATGTGTAAAGATATATGCTCCTCTACGTTCATTGCAGCATTATTCACAAGACTTGGTAGCAACCTATGTGACCATCAATGGATGATGGGATAAAGAAGATGTGTTATACATACACAATGAAATACGACTCAGTCATAAAAAAGGTGAAATCTGGCCACTTGTGAGAACATAGATGAACCTTGAGGGTATTATGCTAAGTGAAACAAGTCAGAGGGAGAAAGTCAAACACTATATGATCTCACTCATAAATAGAAAATTAAAAACAACAACAAACAAACACATAGAGACAGAGATTGGATTTGTGGTTACCAGAGGGGAAGAGGGAGGGAGGAGAGTGAAAGTGGTGATTCATACACGTGTATGGTGTTGGATGGTAATTAGTCTTTGGGTGGTGAACATGATGCAGTCCAACAGAAATTGACATATAATGATGTAGATGTGAAATTTATATCATGTATAAACCAATGTTACCTCAATAGAAAAAATTAACAACAACAGGAAGAAAAAAGCTGAAGAAGTCCTGGAAATGAACAGGAAAAAATAAAAGGTAAACCTTTTCTTGATTTACACTGTACTTTCATACCTTGAATATAGACAAATTTTACACTTTCCCACTCTTTTCATATAGTATCACTGGTCCCCTTGCACTCTACCCTCTAAAATTCCAGTATCAACCCCAGTCATTTTTGTTGTAATTGTTTTTTTCTTTTAGTTTTTGGAATTTTTGAAGATAAACTCTTATTGAAATAGAATACACATAAAGACAAGTGTACAAATCCTAAGCATACAACTTGATGAATTTTCACAGAGTTAATACACCAGGATAATTAACACCCAGGTCAAGAAACATTATATTAACAGCACCCATGAAGCTCCCATCCTAGTCCCGATGCCTGCACAAAAGTAAACTTTATTCTGATTTCTAATAACATAGATTAATTTTGCCAATTTTGAATCTTATACATAGAGTCCTGTCACTTAACAACGGGGATATGTTCTGCAAAACTCATCATTAGGTGATTTGATAGTTATGCAAACATCACAGATTCTACTAACACAAATCTAGATAGTATAGCCTACTACACACTTAGAACATATGGTTCTGATCTTATACAACTGCCATCATATATATGGCCAGTCATTGACTGAAGCATCGTTGTGCAGAGCTTGACTGTAGAGGAACTCATTTGATATTTAGTCTTTGGTGTCTGGCTTCTTTTATTCAACATTATAGCTATGAAATTCATCCCTGTTGTTGCAGGTAGTAATAGTCTCTTAATTCTCATTGCTATATACTATTCCATTGCATGAATATATTACAATTCATTTATGCATTATACTGTTGACAATATTTGGGTAATTCCCAGTTTGGGACTACTAGAAGATAGTGCTTCTATGAACATTCTCAGACATATCTTTTGGTGAACGTATGATTACATTTTGTTGGGTATATTCCAAGGAGTGGAAATACTGGTCCATAGGGTATCCCTGTATGTTCACTTAAGTAGACACTGTCAAATTATTTTCCAAAGTGGTTGTACCAATTTATTCTTCATGTAGAAATGCAAGAGAAATGTAGTTTTTCAAAATTATGATCTGGGTATTACGTGTTATTTTTTATACCCCCAACTATTGCTCATCTAGTGTGTAAGAATCGGCTCTTTCACTGTTGCAGCCCAGATTTGTCTGCAAGTCAGGGAACCGCACCACCCATCAGTTGTCATACTGTGGCAGCTACATGTAACTCTGATGCTGAAAGCTATGCCACCAATATTTCAAATATCAGCAGGGTCACCCATGGTGGACAGGTTTCAGTGGAGCTTCTAGACCAAGACAGACTAGGAAGAAGGACCTGGCCACACACTTCTAAAAAAAAATTGGCCATGAAAACCCTATAAATAGCAGTGGAATATTGTCTGATATAGTGCCAGAAGGCGAGAGGGTGGCGCAAAAAGACCTGGCAGAGTTCCACGCACTAGGAGTGGAATCGACTTGAGGACACTAATAAAAATAACTGGTAAGAATTTTTATGACTATGTAAGCAAATATTCTTAGTCCTTATATAAATCTAATTTACCTCCAACTCTTTTCGAATAATGAGGAATTTATATGCTTTTGCAGACAGAATATTGTTATGTTTCATTGACATTCAACGAATTCTAATATGGTCACACTGTGCACTTATACAATCATTTCTGCCTCTACATGATACTAATTGGATACCTTCCAAAAGACATTAGACCATTCACAGTGTTTGCTGTCTTAAATGTTACATTTGCCAAAGACTTCCTAAAACCCAAAGTTTGCTTTTGTTTACAGTGATTAAATGTACTTCAGCTCTTCTATTTTTTGGTGAATAAGAAGGCCTTTCTTTTGTTATATATGCCAAATTTTGCTAGATGCCTTAGCAAAGTTACAAAAAGTAAACTATTGAGTATAAATGAATCCATTTATAATTTCTTTTCTTGCTCCAAGAAAAATAAAACTCAGAAGCCTCTAGAAATGATGCTACGACTGAGAAGACAAATATATGGGGAGGAGAGTTAGGGGACTGAGGTGGGAAAGAATTCCCAATATTTAGGAATAGGTACTTTTCAATATCTCTTAGGAACACAATGTTTTCCCCTTGTCATTTTGGATAATATATTATATTAACATATTTTCTGAAGAGGCAGCAGAATATGAGTAGCAAAGTCACACTGCCTGGGGTTGAATCCTGTCTTCACTACTTTTTATACATACAGTAAACTCTCTGATCAAAACACGTTTTTCTCTGTAGGATTTTGCCACAGAGACAAAACTATAAATAATATGATGCAAATCTTGTTGAAAAATATATGACATATATTCTTAGAAATAGAGACTGTAAGTATGTGCTCTAATCTCTTCATTGTTACTTGACACCAGGTAGACACAATCAGTTTTCTCCTATTGTTACTCTCAAAAATCTAATCACACTGACTAAATCCATAGTTTCAGCTATTGATGCTATAACTGTTGATCTCCAAATCTAACAACCAACATTTGCCTCCTATCTCTTTCTATATATGGCAAGACTTACATTTTTAAAGGTGAAGCCAACGAATGTCACAAGAATGTTGGAGCCACAGTCAGAATCAGCACTCTCTTTGTGTGGAGATCTGACCACAGAAGAGCAGGCTGCTACAAAGTTATGGCAAAGAAGAAACTGGTCTTTAGCATTCCCACTACTGTTGCTTCCCTAGTCTTCTCTTAGCCATCTCTCCTTAAGAATCTAACATAATATCCAATAAAGAAAATGTGGTATATATGTATAATGGAATATTATTCAGCCATAAAAAAGAATGAAATCTTGTCATTTGTGACAACATGGACGGAATTTGAGGGCATTGTGCTAAGCAAAATGTCAGACAAGAGAAAGACAAATACCATATGATCTCACTTATATGTGGAATCTAAAAAAAAAAAAAAGCCAAGCTCATAAATACTGAGAATAGATTGGTGATTGCCAGAGGTGGGGCATGGGCAAAATGGGCAAAGGGGGTCACAGGGTACAAAATTCCAGTTATAAAATAAATGTCATGGGGCTGTTATGTAAAAAAAAAAAAAAAAAATATATAATATTCTAAAGATTAACTAGATATCCCCATTTTAGTGCCTATTTATTTTGTTTATTCACTGCAATATTTCTTAAAAAGGCATTACAGACATTGTGAGAAGGATGTTTATTTTCCAAACACAGATGCTTAGATTTGTAACAAAATTTATTCTTCTTCCTTCAATTTATAAGCACTTGTGACTGTTAGATCCTAGAGTAGGCACTTAGCTGTCTCACTCATCTCGGCATCCCAGCATTTAGCTTCAGGGCTTGGAACATAGAAAGGATTAAAAGTTTGTCGTTAAACTGAATAAATGTGGGCTGATGATCCGCAACCTAGTGCCCTTGTTTAACCCTACTAGACCACGTAACAAACTACTGAAATCTGTTAACGGGTTACTCTTCTCAACTAGACCCGAAGTTCCTCACGTGCAGGGATCTTGTCTAACCAACTTCATAATTCTCTCATCTGTTGCAACTGAATAGTGAGACGTGAGTATTGCAGAGAAAAGTGTGCAGGAAAAAAATATGAGAAATTTAAGACATAACAGGATTGAGTTGCTGGAAAGGCAGAAGAAAAGTAATACTAAAGCAGGGTGAAGAAGATTATACCTTCCGGAGCCTCAGTGGAGCTTTTTGGCACGCAGGTTGCCTTAGCAACTTCGCAGAGCGTCCGCCTCCAGCCCGCCCACTGCCCACCCTTCGCCACGCCTCGCTCTCCGCCCGCTTGCCCGGTACCTTAACTTCCGCCCCAATCTGCCAGCTGGGCCCTAGAGGCCCACTGTCTATGCCCCCGCTTGTGTTGCCTGATTGAAAACACTGCAGCAAATATCTTTAGTTAGAAAAATATTCTTTCCATGCGATCCATACTCTCGTCTGAGGGATATAAACGAAGAGCAGTAGGTATTTGTAATTTGGAGGCTCCGCCTAACATGAGGACCCGAGGCCGATTTTCAGGCAGTACCTTGGACAACAGCAACTTTGGAGGTCCTTCGTTTGCCGAGGGAGACGTGGACCTGAGTGGGGCGGGGCGGTCCCTGGCACAGTGGAGGAAGTGGGGCTACCGCGCGGACTTGGCCTGGGCTTTCTGTTCAGAGCGGCTCCACCATGTGAGTGTTTGCTTAGCAGCCGCCCCAGTTCCCCGCACCGATGCCCGACCTTAACTCTCTGCTGCTCTCTTCCTCAGGTCGAAGGTTTCCTTTAAGATCACGCTGACGTCGGACCCGCGCCTCCCTTACAAAGTGTGAGTAGCTGGGCCGCAGTGGGTCTTAGGGGCTGGGCAGGACCGGGCTGGGTGGTCCAAGCCTTCCGTACAACCCCCGCATCAGCAGCCTGCATCCCTTTCCTCCCCGCGCCCCCGCCCGCGCTCTTCCTGGAGCCTACTCTCTCCCACCCGAGGCCGAGAGGACAGATCCTGTGCCCGGTCCTCTAAGTGTCAGCCTGTCCCTGATACGGGGCTGCCGGGGGCCGTGGGGGACGGGAACGTTGCTGCTGATCTGTGACCTTTTCTCGGAACTCATTAGGCGGGTAGTAGAGCGGGAGGACCTGTAGACATGGCTCTCCCTAAACATTCCCCATCTGCTTCCAAAAGGCCTTTCACCACTTTGACCAGCTGTCACAGGAGGTAAAGGAAGGCTTCCCAGTCCAGATTCCAAAAGTACCTGAACGTTTGTTACTGTCAGGCTTCTAATTTGTGTGTGTTAGTTGCTCAGCAGTCAGGCATCATAAAGTAAAATGAGCCTCAAATCATACACTTCGTATGTTGGGGTATAGCAGAGTGTCTAGTAGGAATGGGAAATGCAGAAATAAGGCAGTTTATCCATGTGGGGCCTTTTTTTTTTTATCCTTTAGCAGTTGAATGACAGCGCTGATCCAACTACATACTCATCTGGACCTTCTTATGATTTTAGGTAAACATTGAGGTTATTGGGGCTGGAAGTCGCGAGAAATGTAGCAAAGAACAGGACTTCAATGGGATTTATGCATAATTTATATGATTAGTATTGTGGTCTACCTAACTGAACTGTACCAGCTGTCATCAGTCTCAGTGACGTAGCTGTCTGTGACCCACAGAACCTTGTAGCCTTTTGCTCTCTCGATCATTTCATCTCCAAATGTCTTTTTTCAGTCTCAAGTATTCGTGGTTACAGCCCAGAACCTTAAGATCTCCAGTAATTTCTGACCTCTAAAATGTAATTTTCAAGCACTCTCATATGGATAACCACGTTCTCTTCTTACAGCTGATTTACTCATATCTCTTCTGTAACAATGTGTCTTTTAATTCATCGATCAGACTGCTTTTGAATCAATCACTAGTCTCTCCCCCATGCCTTCCTGGACTCATTTCCTTACCCAGATTAATTCCATGGTCCAATCACTCTCTTGCAGATTCCCTCAACTCTGGTCTCCCCTACTCCCCAGTATGTTTTGCTTAGTGAAACACCAACTCTGAAGTCAACTCCCGTGTTCTCTGTACATAGCTGAATGTCCCTGGAGAAAATTACACAACTGGGCTGATGGGTTTTATGTAAAATTCATGACTGTGCTCAATAATACCCAGGACTGCTACATTTCTCAGGTTTGCTTGTTTTCTTCTTTATTTTCGGAAAGGATTTTTAAAAATTTCTCTTCAGACGTCTTACAACTCCTTTCCCCATTTCTCAAGCCATTAGAGGAAAATTCTTTCCTCTTTCCGTCACCACATCTGTAAACCCATAATTTCTGTCTCCCATCCTGTTATAACGGAGTATGCCTTTACTCCTATGAAAAGCCAGTTGTACCACTTCGGCTCTGGATCTCATCTATTTTAATTTTCTCAAGATTAAAGTAGATAAGGGTCCAGAGATGGAAAATCAGAGAAATCTTTGATTTCTCCCTTCATACTGGGTTATTCTCATCAATGTGTAAATATGCTCTAGAAAAAAAGAGTGAGAAAGAGGGAGGGAGAAAGGACAGAGTGGGACAGCGTAAGTATCTATAAGACTGCCTAGAACATTGTACCAGTTCAGTTAATATTAGTGACCGAAGGAGTTTAATAGGTATACTTATTGTTTAGTGTGTGTATAATCTATATATGGGTATGTGTGGGTATAAAATATGCATAACACATGTACATGTGTGTAAAAATAGTTATGCTGTGTTTCCTATTCAAAGCAAATAGTAACTAGTACTTGGGTACTAGTAAAAGCAACTCTTAAGATTTATGGGAATGCATGCTTTAACTTTTCAGTATCACTTTTCACTTGTCAAGCAGGTAAACATTACTGTGATAGAGAAACTTCCTTTGAGTTTCTAACATTACTAATAGTTCAACTCTAGAAAGGATGTTTCAGTTCTAAATTTATTCTGGGGATGTCAGAGTTTTTATTGTTTGTTTTGGTTTTTGTTTGCTGATAGATTCGCTATTGGTATTGCTACTAGGTTATAGAAATGTTCAAGTCCAACATTCTCTTATATACAGGATGAATTAGAAACACCTTTGGCTCTTTCCATCTGATTTCAGTCTTACTTCCTACCTCATCTCTCTCCCCTTCCTTGCTATCACCATCACTTAATCAAAGCTTCAGCCACCCTGTTCCCAAATTGACAAGCAAACCCTTTAATCCTCCCTGCTTTTACACATGTTCTTTTTTGAGTTTGGAGTGTAGTCTCATGAGCGCCACTTGACAAACACCACCCTTTAATAATCACAATTTCACCTCGGTGACAATTTCTGTAATTGTCTAGGGAGTCATCTTACCCCTTTTTAGTTTCCTGTAGAAACTTTGTTCTTATTTTTTGTAACAGCACTTGTCGAGTTGTGTCATAGGTCTGTTTATATGAAATACTTATTAAAAAAATAAGTTTTGGGGACCAGCCCCATGGCCGAATGGTTAAGTTCATGTGCTCTGCTTCAGTGGCTCAGGGTTTCACTGATTTGGATCCTGGGCACGGACTTAGCACCACTCATCAAGCCATGCTGAGGCAGTGTCACACACGGTAGAGCCAGAAGGACCTACAACTATAATATACAACTGTGTACTAGGGGGCTTTGGGAAGAAGAAGAAAAGTAATAATAAATTTTGCCAATAATTTACTTTAAAAATTTAATATACAGGATAGTTCCCATTTTTTCAAAACACAAGTATAATGTAGGTGCCAAATTTACAAAGTGATGCAGCTGGCAAACACAGTGAATTCAAATCTAGGTAGTCTTGAGTCACAGTAACTCCCAGTCTCTCTGGAATTTTCTACCACTTGGAACATGCATTAAAATATGTTTTTAGTTTATGTTTTATTGGATTATCTTTGGGCAGTCTCACCAAATTAATATACAGGTAGAAGTTTATTTTAATAAATATCGATATGACATTAAGTTACGTGTTACAAGGGCATTTCTAGTCTCCAGTTCAGAAGTGAATTGAAACCCTAAGGTTTTGGAAGTTCTCCTCTTGAGAGAGTTTTATAACAAGTCTCAGGTTCTAAACTATAAATGTACTGCAGGAATACTTGAAAAGTACTATTTCCTGTTTTGTAAACTATCACATTGCCTACTTATTAGATATTTTTTAAATAAATGGCTATCCTTGAGAATTTTGTTTTCATTCTCTCAAAAAAAAAAGGGGGAAAGAAAGGGGAAAAATTGGTATCATCCGTTTTGGTTCTTTAGTGGTACTTAGGGTTGGAATGAAGGTAGCCAAGAAATCTATTTACATTTCTCTTACTGAAAGTCATTATAATGTGCTATGGCAGTTGTAATGATTTTTATATTCAGCAATCTGTAGAGTAGGTAAAGAAATGTGACCTATACATGAGAATGTTACATAATGGTAGTTGGTGTTAAAATGTTAACAATACAGTGGTGACAAATAGAAAAGTTTCAAAGAGAGATGTTAGCTTGCCAGTTTCTCTTTCCTGCTTTGAAAGAGAATTTTTTTTCTATCTTTAATCCTTGTAATTTATTTTACATTAGGAATATTATATTGTTTTATTTTACCTTTTTTTAATCTCTGCATCTTGATGTGTTTTCTTAGGATACAATGTCAATTCCTTTTTAGTTTTTAAATTGTAAAATTCATATAGATTATAGATTGACCATTTATCAGTAATCTTTAATATACTGGACACTGTACAAATCAATAGCAAAATCACACATCACTCTCCAAAATGTTTTCTCAGATTGCTTTAAACCCTTTTGTAATGATGATATAAAAGGTGGAGAAGGACTTCACATTTTGCAGTAGTAAACACATTCATTTTCATCAACTCATCTACTATTTTAGACTTGATTATTAAACGTGCACAGGACGGTTCATGAAACAATTTATGATCCGATGAGGCTTCCCAGGTAGCCTCTTCTTATAAGGAAAATGATGACATTCCTGCATCAGGTGAAAGGGTGTTTGGACTGGAGATGATAAAGTAGACTGAAGAATGAGAGATTCAACTTTTTGAAATCCATCTCTGGAAACAAGCTGCAGCATATATGCTAGACCTGTTTGTATCAAAGTATTAAGAAAATGTAAATCTGCACCTGTATAGATTGTTAATTTTCAAGTGGAGCCATGGGCACCTTCTCAGCTATGAGGCTAATTGCTTTGTTTTTGTTTTAGAGTTAATGAACATAGTGTGCAATCAAAGTAGACAACCTTCAGACTCAGAAGACAGCTTTGTCCACGTCTGCTACAGTAGCGGAAACAAAGAACAAATGCTTCGAAAAGAAATCAGCTTTTAACAAAATTCTTTTTAATTCCTCTTGCAGACTCAGCGTTCCCGAAAGTACCCCTTTCACAGCAGTCTTAAAGTTTGCAGCAGAAGAAGTAAGTATAGAAATGGGAACAACCTCTATGGATATAGTATGGCAGTGTATCTCAAAACTGTTTAAATTTTGCATGCAATTTGACCCTAATTTGATCTATAAATTGATAGATTTATGCTGTCAAAGTTAAGCCTTACAGATAAAGTAGAATGAAATTAAGACTGACTTATATAAGAAGAATGAGTTAAACAAATTGACACATCTATTTAATGCAACCATTGACAAGTACAGGGAAAATTTTATTGAAATTGAAAATGATATGGAAATTGTTTTAAACAGGAACGTTATATCACACTGTAGTCTGTATACTCATATTTTTACTAGTTTTGGTTCTAGAATTACAATTTTTTTATATCCTTAGCATATTTTTAAAATTTTCTGTGTGAGCATATGGACTGTCAGTAAAATTTTTTGTTTTTAAAAGTAGGGTTTTTTTAAGAAATGGAGAGGAGGAGATAGCAGAAAATTATACACTCTGGGTAGAATTGATTAGACTTGATAACTTATTTAGTGGCAAAGAACTAGCAGTCAAGTTTGAGTCTGTAGTTTGTTTTTTGTTTTATGCTGGGAAAGATTTGCCCTGATCTACCATCTATTGCCAATCTTCCTCTCTTTTTTTTTCCTCCCCAAAGCTCCAGTACATAGTTGCATATTCTGGTTGTAAGTCCTTCTAGTTCTCCTATGTGAGCCACCGCCACAGCATGGCTACTGACAGATGAGTAGTGTGGTCCTGTGCTCTAGAACAAAACCTAGGCTGCCTAAACGGACCGTGCCAAACTTTAACCACTAGGCTTTCAGGGCTGGCTCTAAAAGTATCTAGTTTTTTAAAACATATTTGGGTTTTCTGTTTTTAAGAAATAAAATTTTTCCATCCAAAATTGTCATCTGAAGCATCTATAATGCGACTCTTTGGACATCACAGTTGGAAGAGTAGACTGGTCTGGTGGAAATGGCACCAAAATGTGACCTGGGAGACTTAAGGTTCCTATTTTAATTGTGTCATTACTTATCTATGTGACATGGGCAAGCCTCTCAATTTTTCTCTTCCTCAAATTTCTTAATCTATAGAGTGGAAGTAGTTAATGCCTGCCCATATCTGAAGAAGTTATTTTGAACAAAAATATAATAGCATTTACTGAAATTTTGTGGAGTTAAAAGTGCTGTAGAGGTACAGAGTGACCCAAATCCAAATATTTTGGTTCAGTATCTTCAGAAAAGTTTATAGTCCCAGAAAAATAATTTTAGTAACTAAATAAATAACAAGCCAATTTAAGCCCTAATCCTGCCCTGTACTTAGTGATTAATGGAAAATCTGCCAACCCATTGGTGCTCACAGCTCCTCATAAACTTCTATCAGGGACCAATGACACCATTTACCACTCATTCAGAATTAAACTGAAAAGTAGTAGTGTTTGTTTTGTAGTCAATTTTGATCCTTTCTTCATGCAGAAAGGAAAAATAAAAAGATGGGAAACAAATCCTAATACAGCAGCATCGTTGCTTTTTTGCTGCACAAATCACTTGCAAGAAATGTTGCTGGTCTGGAGCCTAGCAGATCCAACAAATTCCAATTTATGAAGTACATATTTATTATTATATTTTGTAGTTATAGTGTCTTTTATAAGGTGAAGGCATTGTTGTGATGTTGGTCTTCTAGTGAAAGTATAAAAAATCATAACAGACATGCAATAAAAAATAAACTTCACACGGCCGCATATGTATATATATTTATTGAGGTAACATGGGTTTATAACATCATATAAATTTCAGGCGTTCTTCATTATATTTCGATTTCTGTGTAGACTACATCATGTTCACCACCCAAAGACTACCACGCGTCACCATATAGATGTGCCCTTTCTCCCTTTTGCCCTCATCCCTCCCCCACTCCCCTCCGGTAACCACCAGTCTAATCTCTGTATGTGTGTATTTTGTTTGTTCCTGTTTTTACCTTCCACTTGTGAGTGAAATCATAGGTTTTTTACTTTCTCTGTCTGACTTATTTCACTTAGCATAGTACCCTCAAAGTCCATCCACAGTGTCACAAATGGCAAGATTTCATCTTTTTTTTAATGGCTGAGTAGTATTCCATTGTGTGCATATACCATATCATCTTTATCCATTTATCCGTTGATGGGTGCTTAAGTTGTTTCCAGGTCTTGCCTATAGTGAATGATTTTGCAGTGAACATAGGTCTGCAAATGTCTTTTCAACTTAGTATTTTCCTGACAACCACATATATTGATTAAAGTTTTAATGTAGCTTCTAACTATTATAAATCATGGATGTTACACATTTAGAAATATTATGACTTTCAGGGAACAGTAGGAAGACCTTTCACAAGATGACGTTCTAGAGTCTTCCAGTGAGAACAAGAGTTAACTTGACAAACCGAGAGTCTGTGGATTTACATCTCTAGTAAAATTCTCTTAATAAAAAAATAATAAAATTCCCCAACACGTGACTGGGAATTAATTTAACTAAGTAGTGAGTTGTCAGAGCCTGAGAAGAGCCTCTTAACATCCTAAATTATAAGACTTATGGGATCTGAGAAAGAAAATAAATGAAAACTGAGGAGCATAAAATACACTGCATCCAGGAGAAAACTTGTCGGTGGTATAGGCTAAAAGTAGTAGTTACTGTATTTTGCATCCCTAGTGAGGCTTCCCCAAATTGCAGCTTAACCATTGCTTCTGCGTCCTGGAAAAGGAAAAAGTTGTGTGAGCAGTTGCTTTTGATTTTTAATGCGCATAAAATATGTTGCCACTCTATGGGTGTGACTAAGAAAGTGCATAACTTATCTTAAAATGGACATAATCTAAGAATAAGACACTCAGTAGGGTAACTAGAAACTTTGTAATATACAAGTTTTGGAAATCTGAGATGTCCTATAATTAATTTGGGTATTTAGTCAAAGTTTTATTAAGTATTACAACCTTTACAAATCATTGTTGAGGTATTTTAAAATGTATTTATTAAAGTACATTTTGATGTTATTTTAAATTAGATTTGTTTAAAATTTTTAAGTCTTTAAAAGGACATTTACGATTAAGAATATATCATATAGACAGTATAAGTATCTGTTTATTAGGTACGTAATCCTATAACAGGTAATTGTTCTTATGCGTAGTTCTTATTTTAAAACTTGATTCTTCAATTCATAAATAAAATAAGCCTTTAGTTGTTTTTCTTAACTATGCATATGTCACCATTATAAATACCTAGAGCAGCATTTTCCAGACCACTAGAACCATTGGGAAAAAAAATCAATGAAAAACTGAGATCAGTGACCAAAAATGATGGGAAACACTTCATTCACTATTTCCTTCTTGGAGTTAAATAAACTAAAGTAGCAGCATATTAAAGGATTTTGCAAAGAATACTAGTTTAACTTAGTATTTTCCAAACTTATTTGATCACAAAAATCAACTATGTATCTATAAAACTAGTCCATAGCATAGAAGTGTTTAATAAGTCTTCATTGGATAAGTGAATGAACTGTGAGGACATGACCACACTTTGACAACTGCTCGTCTCTAGAGCATTAAGAGGAGAATTCTACCTTTTAGCTACCAATAAGTTCCATACTACATTTAATTAATTCAGAAAACACATCTTTTTACGACATCTCTGAAAGTAGATCAGGGGGGTCTTACTATCACTGTTGGCCATCTGGCAGTCACATAATGTCTAGTTGTCATCACCCCACCTACTTGAACTTAGGGGTTATTATTTCCTCGTGGCATAATTAGACTAGTACTGCAATCTCATGAGATTTAAGTTAGCAATTCATTAAAGAATTTGAGGAAGGAATATGAGCCTTCATTGGCCTCCCATTAAACATAAGAGAGCATTTGTTTAAGCTTACTATTTCTACAAAAAGTTTTAGGAAGTTCTAAGCAATTGCTTTGCTTTTATTTTTGCTTATGCAAGAAAGTTATATAAGATAAAAGTCTAAGTCTGAAAGAGTAATCATTGATTGGATCATAAATTCATTGACAGTGTTTTTCTTTTTGTAGTACATAAAATAAGCTGCATTTTACAATCCATGGTGTCCTAGCTACAGTGAAACACAGTATTTAGGAAACAGTGTTGTTCTTTAGGAATAAAGCAAATTGCAGCACTTTCTTTGGTGACATTACTTATCCTAAAAGATAAATCCCATTTTAGAATTATTTACATTTACCTCATCCTTGCTAACCATCTTTTATAGAGTTTATATATGTAATTTTTTTTTCCTCTCCTTTAGTTTAAAGTTCCTGCAGCAACAAGTGCAATTATTACCAATGGTAAGAATTCGTTTTAAAACTATTACCTCAGAGCTATAGAAATTGTCTTAAAAAAATCAGATGAATTAAAATTGACAAATAGAAAAGCCCAGAATTTATTTCAACATAAATGATATACATAATTGTAATCACTAGGTCAAAGTTATTGTCCATAATTAGCTCTTTTCAGTTTCTTTATACTTTTGGTATTTTAGCACTTTATAATATCTTGTGTTCTTATCACTTCATGCTACATTATTACTGAAAATAACTTTTAACTTTATTTAACAAAATTTTATTTATTTATTTATTTATTTTAGTAATTGTAAATGCTTTTAGAATACAGGAAATTAAGCAAAAATGTACCTTTACTATACTTTGTTATTACTTTCCTGATGGAAAACTATTTCTTATGAGACTTGAAATAATGGGGATTTTATTCAGTTAGATATATAATTTAAATTCTGAATATATTAGAGTACTGCTAATGATTGAGTTTTATGGAATCAGCCCTATGAGAAAATACTGAAATAAGATGAGGACTAAAGATTGAAGGGAGGGCATAACCATCTTTCAAGAATACAAAGTCAGGGGCCAGCCCCTTGGCCAAGTGGTTAAGTTTGCACACTCCGCTTTGGCGGCCCAGGGTTTTACCAGTTCGGATTCTGTGTGCGGACCTTGCACAGCTCATCAAGCCATGCTGAGGTGGCCTTCCACATAGCACAAGTAGAAGGACCTACAACTAGAATATACAACTATGTACTGAGGGGCTTTGGGAAAAAGAAAGAAAAAAAGAAGACGACTGGCAACAGATGTTAGCTCAGGGCCAATATTTTACAAAAAAAATACAAAAGTCGTATTTATGGGTGCTGTAAGTGGTTTCATGTGCAGTTTGGATAGAGGAAGGGAAGATGGGTTTAATGTGCAGTAGCATGATTTAGTTGAGATATGACAGAATTTCTCCTTCTAAAACATTTTGCATGCTGTCACATTAAAGTGTTTATTTAGAAGAAAGCTAGCTTATCTTCTAAAATGTATTAGATTCACAAATGAATAGCTCTTAGGAAAGTGCTTTGTAAACTTTTATCAAGTGTCAGTGGGACTTGAATTAAATGACTTTGGGCTCTCTGGGCCTTAAGGGTTTATGCCTGAGGGCAATATGTAAATGATTAATGAGGTAGCTAAGGTGCTTTTGGCTTTGTTTTTCACTGTGTGACATAAGAATAAAAAACTACCTTCTGTAGAACTTGCTAGGATCATGGCATTGACAGATGTTCTTGTCTAATCCAGCAATATGTGTAAATTTGTGATAGTAACAGGTTTCAACAGATAACTTACCTGAAAAGCTGTCATTCACGTTCTTGGATTTAAATCACTGGGCTTGTGCTTGTATGCGCAGCAGTGGCAAATCTCTTCCTGTCAATATGAAGGCATTTTTGCTTTAGAAATAACTTAAATGATTTTATAACTTATTTTCTAGATGGAATAGGAATAAATCCTGCACAGACTGCTGGTGAGTATCTGAAATTCATGGAGATGTGGGTGGGGGTATATATATATATATGTCAATTGATACTGAATATTTAATTTATTCTAATTAGACTTGTTAGGACTGTACCAGGATAACAGCTATTTTTTAGGGATCATATAGCAGTCTTTACCTATGTGTTTAAGTAATAATTTGTTTCGTTATATATATTAGTTATGTATCCTTTTGGCTATGAGAAAGAGAAAACCTGACTAATAAGCACTAAAGGTGTTTAATTAAAATCTATAACAAAATGTCTGAAGGTAAGATTGTACTCTTACGGGAATAATGATTTGGATGTACCTCATAAGGTAGTTGTGACGTAGCACATGTAAACTGCTTAAAACTTTGCTTGGTCCTTAGTAAACGGTCAGTAAGTGCTAGCTGCTATTATTATTATTTTAAAGAAGTACAGTCATTTAAATTTCAGGGGACTTGGTCCACACTCAGAACTTCAAACTTAACATTATACAGTGCTATATTATTGATGTCCTAACAAGCAAGCAGGGTAAAAGTAATCTCAAACTTTTTGACAGATAGTTTTACATTTTTTAGATGTACTCCTTTTGGTTATAATCTAGTTATAATGTTTTGAAATTAAGCATGTTTTAATATAATGTAATGTCAATCTTAAGCAGTAGTTATGTTTAAAGTATTGTATTCTAAAGTGCTTCTGTATTATAACAAAATTATATTGTCCTCATAGACCTTGGGATTGAAATTCAGACATATAGAAAATGAAGAGGGATTCAAAATTGTAATTTTTCTTTACTTAAATCAGTAGTTTTAAGTGGGTAATTTTATTAAATTAAAAAGATTATTCATCGAAAAATCATGAGGCATTTTATTATATAGATGTCTTTAAACTTAGATTTAAAGGTTTTGTTTTTCCTTACTCTAGAAATGTTCAGTAGTTTGTATTAATTCGAGTCACTGCTTATTCTCACATGTTGCCTATTGTAACACCCTTAAAAGTTGAATTGTGCGTATCATAGCACATGAAGAAAATTTCAGCAGGCAATTGAGCCAAAACAGAGCAGGGTTTCTAAACTTCTGTCACTTAGAGTTATTTAGATTTATTATTTTTTCTGAGCTTAGGTATTTTATTCTGCATTAAAGCAGGTATTGGTGGTTAAATTAATTTACATTGTTATTTGCTGAGTGTATTTGTTAGCGTTTTCGTGGCTAGCGTTCGTAGCTAAAATTTTCAGACGTTTGGTTGGTTGTCAAGATGTGAGAGGAATAGGAACAGGCCTTGAAAGGTGTGGAATTGCGTTCTGATGATGTTTGAGCTTTTGTACCGACTTACTTTACACCACTTTGATGTTATATATAGTAATTGTTGGAATGTTAAGTTAACTTGTTATTTTTTAAACACCTAACTTTGTTTTGTTTGTTTGTATAGGAAATGTTTTTCTAAAGCATGGTTCAGAACTGCGAATTATTCCTAGAGATCGTGTTGGAAGTTGTTAATACCCACTACTTGGAACATAGGATTACCTTTCAAAATAAATATTGGTATTGTTGTAAAACTGAAATCGGTCATTTAAAATACTATGAAAACACCAGTTGTTGATGAAATAATGAAAGGTGACTCTCCGCCCCTTCTTGTTGTTCACACTCTTCACGTGAAGAGGAAATGCTTAAGCATTGAGGGTATCACCACAGAAGATCGTAGTCTTTCATTGCTACCTCACAACACAAACAGGTAGTTCGTTCGGGGTAAATGGATTATCCAGCTGTGTTTTGTAACTGGAGGATGCTTCCGATAATTCTTTCTGAGAACATTTGGAAAATTAAAATTTGCTGAATCTTCCTATTTGTCTTTGAGTTAAAAATTTAAAAGGATTATGGATGGTATGTGGCAGTTTGCTTGACAGTGTCTGACTTCCAGACTCAAAAAAGTTGAATTCTTAATTATATATTGTTTATGGTAAAGGATATAGACAGATCAGTGAATACGTAACTATCTTAACTTTTTATCACTTAGTATTTTTTAAGTTTCAAACTTTATGTAGTCATACAAATTTTAATATAATATCGAAGAGCCAGAAATTGATTTTTTTGATCTAGCCCTTATGTATAAAATTGATATCCCACACCAAAGAGTTTTATCTATGATCTTGCAGAATTCAATACTTGTAATGGTGAGATTGAAAATAAAATCGGAGCATCCTTTGCTGAGTTATGCATTCCTTTACCAGTGTCTTTTAATACATCTTTTAAAACAGGATTCCTCAAAAACCGTTGTCTTTTTGAGTATAATATTTCTAAATAGCATTCAGGAAGAGAGTATTGTAAAGAAGATCTGAAGTTCACAACAAAGTTCAAGGAAATGCTAATTGGAAATGCTGATTAATTATACTTACTGAAGACCCAACATTTAAGGAAGTGTTAAGATTAGACACTCAAATGAATGACTTGAAAGGAAAGATGGGGATGACCGGCTTCTAGTAACACAAGCCAACAGTGAAGGGGAAGAGAAAACTCAAGCAAAGTGTCACAGATATGCCAACTGGGTAGGCGAAACTGCAGAGGCTATGTTGGGGGTAACTCAAGGGGAAAACCAAACACTTGACATTGTCAGAAGGAGTGGAAGGCAAGTAGAGAAAGAAAAGTATAGGCTTTGTCAGAATACAGCTTTCAAAGTTCCCCTTATGAGAATCCAAAGACTGATGTGCATAAGGGAAGATTGTATTTACCATTACAGAGGAATCAGTATCTATGCAAATCTTGGAAGATGAAATGAAGGCTTGTAGTGCTTCAGAATCAGTGCTCAACCGGCTCTATTCCAGGTGGTGGGCTCTGTGGAGGTAGACCTTGTATTTGTCTTGCTCTTTCTAGACCTGGAAGTATAGTAGGCTTTCAGTAAATACTTGCTGAATTATTCATGAATGAAATAGCGCTATGATCAACTTTTATCTTGTTTCAGTATCTTCCCTATCATAGGCCCTAGGCTCATTGGAAAAAAATTGTAAGGAAATGCAACAGAATCATCATCTGAAGGGTGACAGTAGTAGTTAAGTTTAAGAAATTAACACGATATTGTTCATATATTTGACAGATAAATAGCAGGATTCTGAATTGTAAAGGAAAAAAGTCTTTGCTAAGGTTGAAGAGTATACTTCTGATGTTTTCGAAAGTTTTTATTTTTATAAAGAAAATTTGATTCTCAGAGACCCCCGGGTCCTTAACAATATTAACTGTCAGTTAACCAGAAATTTGTGAATACCCATTCCCTGAGTTTTTTGTTTAATTTAGATTCCCCCCATTCTATTTCTAGCACAAAAGCTTCTTGCTGTGTTACATAAATAAGTTTATGATGACCTGTACTGTAATTTGTTTAATATTTTTGTTCTTTGGTTTTGAAAATTTCATTGTAGTACGTTCTTAAATTAAAAACATTTTCTTAAAGAACTAGCTATTTTGTTACTAAATGTGATCTGTAAGTTCTTTGTGCAGAATGTTTTGAAGTATTGTAGTTTAAGTGCATTATTGATACCTAATTAATATCTTATGAAAATACATTTTGTTTTACCATAAACTGTATTGTCTGCTCTTTATTATTAATGCTCTTAATCAGAACACCTGTTGAGTCAGTGTATAACAAATGTAGAAAAAAAAATGGGCAAAGATGATTAATAGTCATAAAAATGAGTATATACCTCCTAATACCAGTCCATTTACAGGAAAAAAATGTCATTGTCTAGGCTGTTTGGTCCCAAACCTGGGTGATTAGCAGAGTCACCTAGGAAATTAAAAATTCAGATTTCCGGAAACAACTCCTTAAGATCTGACTCATTAAATCTTGAATGATGCATAAGAATCTCTGTTTACAAAAGTAGTCCTGGTAATTTCTGCTCTTTAGCTGGTTTTGAGAATGATAAGGCCAACTTTTTGACTTTGTAGATTAACAAAATTAAATCTAAGGGGTCAAAGTAACTAGAATATATTCTAGAATCCTGGAAAGTCTGCATTCTACTGCTTGATTCTCTGGTAGCTGGCTAAGTGCCAAAGATGCTAGCCAACGATCTCTCTCACTCACTGGGGGTACCTTTTAAAGTGTTTCAAGTCCAATAGTTTTTTGCATATTTCTTAAAATTTCTTATTTGGAAGAAAACTCAGTCCTATTTAAGTCCCCTCTACCTGAATTAAGATATTAGAAATGTCTACCATGTCTTTTACCTAAGGACATTGAAATGTTTGTGAGTTGGAGGTATTAATATACTTTATTAGAGCAATTCAGAGTTAACTGACTGGTATTAGTGTTCCCAAGGCTATTTATAAAACTGCAAATTACATACATGAATCATATATATAGACACACACGTGTGTATATGTATGTAGTTATATATGTAATTTGCAGTTGCACATATATATGATTTATGTATGTAATTCATCCAGAAGAAACGTATTGAACGTCTACTATGTGTCAAATAATTTGACAGATACTTTCACTTATCTCATTCTTCATAACAATGCCAAATTATTGTCTGCAGTTTACAGAAGAAGAGGCTTAAAGAGGTTGAGATTTGAAATTTGCTTGTGTGACTTTGGAACTCTCATCATACTGGGAGTATTTTTTAGTGTCTTTTTTCCACAATATATGAAATCTGTATTATAAATTTAAAAATATAAAATGTGTAAGGCTTAAATTCTCATTTCTGAGTACTGAATGTATAATTATTATGAATGGCACTACTTTTTAATACATGGTGTAAATATGGTAAAATTATAGGACATTGAGTAAAAACCAATCAAATAAAGGTAATTATGATTCTGGTGCTACTCCACAGGGTGGCATAGTGGGAGCAGTACGATGACCCTATGCTGTATTCCTCAGCCCCATCAGACAATGGATGTTTTTTAATCTTATGTATCTTGCAGATGCAGCTACAAGATTAGTCCCCTAGTAACCTGCTCTTCCAACCAGATGTTGCCCATAAGCCCCTCCAGTACAGAACTTCTGGAACTACTCTCTGATAGTGCTGGAAATAGATGTCATTATTTAAATCAGGCTATTTAAGCCAATAATTGAAATAAACATTTTCAAAAGGCCCAGTCTATCCAATCTATTATGCACATCCTCCAAATTGTCTAAGCCAGATATTTGGAACTCATTAGATTCTTTCCTTTCTTTTCCCATAGCATACCAATCACAAAGTTCTCTTGATTCTGTTTACAAAATACATCTCATAGCCATCTTCACTGTCTAATTAAAGCCCTCATCCTCTTGTATATGCTACTATAAAGGTCTCTAGTCTCTCCATTTCCTCTTTCACGCTCTTGTAATGAGCTTTTTGACATGGAAGTATGTAGTTCCGCTAGTTAAAATCATGAATAAAAATCTGTACTTTTCATGACATATGAGGTCCTTCATGAACAGGTCTTTGTTCAGAGTCATCTATTATCACTACTCTTTTTCCTACAGTTTCCTTCTCCAATTCACACTGCAGCTACACTGAGCTACAAGTATTTAATATTTCTGATGTGCCATGTTCTTATGCTGCTATGCCTTTACTTTGTCCATTTGTCTGCCTGGAAAACCTAGGACTCATTCTTCAAGTTTAAAAGCTGTGGAGCATTTCCTCACTCCTCCCAAGCAGAGTTAGATGTTAGCTGTCTAAACAACCATTGCATTTTGTACATTTTCCCATTATAGCAGTTATGGAATTCTAACATTTGTCTCTGATTTAAACTATGAATTTTATTAAAAAAGCATAAGATCATGACTGAAACTGGATTTCCAAATTGCCTTCCTCATAGTAGATAATAAATGCTTTGAAAGACTACATAAAAGAAAGAAGGGAAACTTTGAAAATTGCAACTATTTTTGGCTCATACTTAATAACTTCTTTAACCAAAATATTTGATTAACCAATATACTCAGACTCCTCACCATTTCTTGTAGCAGGGAATTCACTCTATCTCAGAAATGAATTGATCACTCTTAAAAGTGCCAAATATTCTCTCATTTTTTAGCAAATATATATTTATTATCTGTATCATGGACATTGCTAAATACTGGAGATGAAATATGATTAAGACTGATTCTCTTTTCTTGGGCTCTCCAAAATGTATACATTTCAAAACCAGCAAAATCTTCTAAAGGAGTAATTAAGTGCAGATGTGCATCAAACCCTTTTTTTAACGTGCTGGGCATGGTGCTAGGCACTTTACACACATTATCTCTTTACTCCTTAATTTATCTACAAAATACCAGTCTTAATTTCTTTACTCTTAAGAAAGCCAAGATTTGAGTTAATGTGTCCAAAGTTAGAATGAGATTGTCTCTAGGTAGATCTATATGGTTATAAAGTACTCCCTCAAATCACATTTGCCATTATTTTCCTAGAATTACGTTGACGTATATTTCCAAAATGAAGAAAGACACTTCTGGAAGGGGCCTCAGCTTGCTATTAAACATTTCTATGATCTCTCTTTGCTTGAAAATGTTAACATTCAATAATCTACATAAACACACTTATAAACTCTCTTTTAGTGAATATATATATACATTTATAACAACAGATTTGTGAACATTTGAAAAGTAGCTTTATGGCTCTATTATCTGCTTTGCTATATTGAGGATGTTGTGGTAATTTTGTCACTGGATGCAAAACCCTGGCCAAGGTTGGCAGACAAATGCAGAGAGCAGTTTTTGGCGTAAATCTCTGATTTTCTGGCAAAACTTGTTAGCAATGTAAAAGCTGTTATTGAGAGCATATTGTGATGATACATCATGTCAATATTTGTTAGGCTGAGTAACACTGTAGATTTAATAAATTAATTCTTAAATGCACAATTTACAACTGATGAGCTGTTTTAGAAATAAATTGTATGTGATATTTGTTGTCAGTACCACAAACATTTTGACGTCTTAAGTGGAGATGCTAGCTTCTCTGATTTTCTTGATAAACATATGAACAGATTAGGGCTTTTTGAATTATCCTTAGGTGTGCAAATTATGTAGGAATGAAATTTAAGAGACAATGAATAGAGTGAGTCACAGAGGTCTTAATCCTTTGTGACTTCTGCCATAAATTTGTGTTATCTGCTAGATAGTTTTATTCAACATTCTCAGTTTTGACATAGTGTTAGAAGATGCCTAAGAAAATTTTTTGAATTAGTGAATTATTTTTTGTTTGTTTTCTTGGTATGTGGGTGGGATACATCTGGCACTTTGAACCTTAAAGGGAAAGTCTTCTAAAGAAATAATCACTATTAGCTTCTTTCTTCCTGAAAAAAATAGCGCACATGGACAACTAATATTTATTGAGCTTTTACTATGTATTAGGCATGATAGCTGACATTTGGTCCTATCCAAAACATCCGCAAGACATTTGGTCCATGCCAAAAAGTCCTTGATATTTGGTCCTGTCCAAAACACCCATAGAGACATTTGATCCACACCAAAAGGTCTTTGATATTTGCAGGACCATTTGGTCCTGTCCAGAACACCCATGGAGATGTTTGGTCCACACCAAAAAGTTTTGATATTTGGTCCTGTTCAAAACCATTTGGCATGGACCAAATATGCTCGTGGACATTTTGGACAGAACCAGATTTCAAGGACCTTTTGGCATGGACCAAATGTCTTATGAATGTTTTGGATAGGACCAAATGTCCTGCAAGGATCAGGCACTATGATCCATGTTTTACATTCTTATTTAATCTTCATTATAGTCTATGAGGTCAATAATATTTTTTTATCATACTTTAAGAAGTTGGAACTTTCAAAAAGATTTGGTAATTTTCCTGAGGTTACACAGCTAATATTCAGCAAAGGTATAACTCAAACCCTATCTAGGAAGCCCCAGGGCATGCACTCTTAGCAGATGCAATATACAGCCTCTCTGATTGGGACCCTGGTAAGTTAGCCTAGTTCAAAACGCAGAAAGCTGGTACTTCCCATTGTGCCACCTCTTGCCTCTCTCTCTCTGCATCCTACTTCCTTATTCCTCCTGACCTATTCTCCAACCCTTCCATATATCTTAAAGCCAGTGAGAAAGTGGAGTGACATGAATAGAAGCCTCTATAGTTCCATCCACGTTCCTTCATGCTGCTTCTCCTATCTATCTGTTCTGAAACTCTTTCATTCGTTTATTCAGGCATTTATTTACCAAGAGTACAAAGAGGAATTAGACCTGTTCACTGCCCTTTGGAGTTAAAAGTTCATGCTCCTGAGGCTCGGGGAGCAGGGCTTGTGGGCGGCAGTTTCTAATTACTTGAGCCATCTTTTGTTGGTCTCATTGGCTGTTATTGTCCTTTGTTTAAGGCCTGACAAACCCCCATTACTGCTTCCTACTCACAAAACTTTATCCTACATTGTAGATCCTACAATATCTACATTGGACAACTCAAACAATGTCTGATAAAAAGGACAGGATCCATGAGGCCAAGGTCAATGAATCTGGAAATAGAGAAACCGTTAAGTAAAACAAAAAAGGCAAGGCCAAGAAGCAGGGTAGTAACCAAAGGAAAGGGACAAAAACAGGTAGAGCTTAGAATTCAGGAATGAAGATGGAACTAAAAATTCTAAATGGAAAGGCTGATCAAGAATCAAGAATCTCATGGGTAATAGAATGGTCAAGGCATAGTGGGCATTTTGGGGTATGAGGTGGCAAGAGAGATAGGTAAATTGGTGTAGGTGTGTCTCGGGGGTGCTCAGAAATCAGAAATTTAATTTGACACAATTGCTGTCCCAGCTAAAAAGCAGGAGGAAATTGGAAGTCCGGCGCCTGATCTGTTCAATGCCTCCTGGTGGGAACTAAAAAAACGCATTAGGAAGATGCTTAAATAGGCTGAATATAGTATAGGGTGATGTCAGTAAGGACAGATACAGATGCTGGCAAATAATTATGCTTTTAGGAACTTCACTGAAAATAAGCTATCAGTAGAATGACAGTGTCTTAGAATTAATTTTTCAACTGAAATTGTTCTTATAATAAATATCTAGAGTGTCAAAATCAATATCAATGAAACAATATAATATCTAAAGATAGACATATCAATTTTAAACTGTAAGCCTATGTATTAGTTTGCTAAGGCTGCTGTAAAAAAGTGTCAGAAGCTGAGTGGCTTTCACAACAGAAATTTATCATCTCACAATTCTGGAGCCTAGAAGTCTGAAATCAAGGCATCAGCAAGCTTTGTTCTTCTGATGACTGTAAAGGAAAGATCTATTCCAAGCCTCTCTCCTTGGCTTATGGATGGTGGTCTTTTCTCTGTCTCTGTTCCCATCTTCTTCCCCCTATAATATGTCTCTTTGTTCCAATTTTCTCTTTTTATAAGGATACCGGTTATATTGGAATGGGACCCACACTAATGACTTCATCTTAACTAAACTAATTACATCTGCAGGGACCTAATTTCCAAATAGGGTTACCTTCTGACACACTAGAAGTTAAGATTCCAATATATCTTTTTTTTGCAGGGGGGACACAACGCAGCTTAAAACAGGCCACGTATCAGTGGCAGCTTTCTAGATAAGGCTATAGGTGAAATATGAATTACAAAATGTGTCCTAAAAAAAATCTTTGAAAGTGTAATTATAATTCATGAATCCAATAAAAAGTCTGTGAATAAAGCTCCATATTTTTTAAAAAGTCAATTGAATAAATTAGAATAGAAGGGAAAATGAAATGCATCATTTATCCCCATATTTCACTTTAACCTCTCCCAACCATCCATTTCCTGGTGGGTACTGCTAAGAGCAAATGACACTGAGTTTCTATTTCCTTCAGTCCCCCCTGGGAAACACAAAGAGTAGAGCAACTCTCTAAAGGTAGGCAGCTGAAAGGCACAGAAGTTCCAGCTGGTAATTCGGACACCTAAATAATTAGTCCCCAAACAAAAGGTGTTGGCAGGGCTGGTTCATTCTGATGACTGTAAATGAAAGATCTATTCTAGGCCTCTATCCTTGGTTTATAGATCCTGCTCTTTTCCCTGTGCTTCTTCGCGTCTTCTTCCTGCAATATGTATCAGCTCGAGTCTCTGACAGTGGCTGAAAGATGGCGTTTGTGAGGCTTCTTAGCCTGGATGTTTAACTACATACAACCATATTCAAACAAATGAAAAGTTATTTTCTGTTTTTCTTTCCAGTAGCCAGACTGCTTTCCATTGCTTACACTGCTTACAAAGCTTCAAGCAGCTCTACCCATCATTCAACTGCCCATTTGATACAAAAAAGTGTGGGCACCAAAAGTATCCTCTAAAAGAACAAACCGTAAACAGGGAGAAGCAGTTACCGTGGAGGCTTCACATTAAATAGGAAATGGAAGCAGCAGAGCCAATTACAGGTACATTTCTCCTTGTTGAAGAGACTTCAAAGTAGAAGGTTTTTAAAAATTTGCCTCTAAAGGCTTTCTTTTCAGTAAAATTGAAAAAATTATGATAGGCCATATATAAAAAAGAACATCCATCCTGCCTGCCGGAGTAATCGTTTTCTTCCTCTTAGCAGATTCTAGGCGCAGGATAATCACCCTTCTGTGATGCTTTGTTATAAGCGTTCTAAATAAACCACTCTCAGGGGGCCCCCTCAAGAGCAGCACCCCCTAGGAATCCTCCATTGAGCCTTGAAACTATAATTTGTTCCAGACATTCTGAGCAAAATACATTCTTTCCCAATCTCTAAACTTGATAATTAGGTGTGTTTAGTTAGAGTTAAAAATAACATGAAGTGGAAAGGTGTCCAGGTGCAAGTCATTAACCTGGAAGGAAGGCAGAACGAAGGGGGGCTTCAAAAATTGAACTCGAGTTTTTGGTGCGTGTCATATGTTCCAGACGCTTTGCTGAGTGCTTAATCTAATGTACCTCTTAATTCTTCGCAGTGATCCATTTATGTACTTATTTTATGGATGCTAGAGATTAAATGACTTATACACCAAGTAAATGGGAGAAGTAGGGTTCAAAACCATGTTTGTCTGACTCCAAAGCTTATATTCCTTCCATTTGTTTCCAGCAACTTAGGCATAGGAAGAGAATGTGCAGAGCATGCCAATCTAATTTCTTAACCTGTCAACAGGTTCTTCACATTCTGGTCCCTGGTGTCTCTGTCAGAATTGTGTCTCTGCTACACCTCACCCTACACCCTGATCCATAAACGCTTTATGGGCATTCTTATATCCATCCTTTTGTCATGTTATTCTTGCCTGGAATGTCCATCTCTACTCCAACTGCAAGGGTCTTAATGAGGTGCAGTACCACTCTCCTTGGAGATGTTTGGAAGTGTGTTCAGCGTTTATGGTTGTCACAATGGGAGTGGTGCTGGCACTAAGTCCCCGGAAGCTGGGGCTGCTTGACAGTCTGCAACGCCATGCTGTATGGATAGCTCCCTACAACAGAGAAGTACTCTGTGCCAAATGCCCATAGAACTCCACTGAGAACACTGACCCTGGATCTCGCTCATCGCTCCAGCCCCACCACCTCCATGAATTTTTGATGTTCCCCATGCTCTTCAGAAATTCAAAACGTCTTCTTGGCAGTCTGTGGGTTTAGTGCTAATGTAGTTCGAATTGAATTATTAGTTATCTTTTTTTGTTATATATATATGCTTTGTCTTTCTAACAGTTATTTTTATGCCCCTTGAAGGCAGGCATATGTTTTATGTTCCTTTATCCACAAACGTAATAGCAAATATTTACATAGCTTATATAGCAAGTATTTGCCAGCCATTGGTTCAAGTGTTTTGTGTAAATATTAACTCATTTAACCCTCCAGTAACCCTATAGAATATTGTTATTCCCATTTTATAGACATAAAAACTAAAGAACAGCAAGGTTGAGTAACTTGCACAATATCACACAGTTAACAAACATCAGGGCTGTGATTCAAATCCAGAGATTCTGGCTCTAGGGTCTGATACTTTTGACTACCAAATTCAATGGCCTGACCTAACAAACATGTCCTGAGTGCCTATTATATATCAAACACAAAACAAAGACTTTGATTTTTAGAAAATGTTAATAAATCTGTTAAGTATAGTAATGACGTAACATATAGGAGCTCCAAAGATGGATGCTTAACCCAGTAACGGGATACAGGAGGCCTCCTAAAAGGATTAACTAAGCCTGGAGCATCAAGTTCAAGGCAAGGGGCAATGGACAACAAGGCTGGAGAGGAGGCAGGACAGATCACAGAGGAGCCAGGTCAATTAGCTTAAACTATATCTTGTAGGTAGTAGGTTTTAAGCAAAGTGTGACCCTGTCAGTAAGAGATTTACAAAGATTGCCTTGGCCTCTGTATGAAGATGATCTGAGGATAATAAGATTGACAACAGTGACAGCTGTCAGGAGGCTGTGGTAGAGCAGAGCAAGAGAAGTGTTAGAGGAGGATGGCACCATGATGAGGATGACAAAGGCCATCCTGAACGAGGACATCACTATCTCTGCCATGGCCTGTTGTGGAATGTCCTCTCCAGTCCACACTGAATCCCCCACCTTTCACTCTTCTCCTTCCACCATCCACCTAATATCCCCCCACATGGCCTATGTACCTCATCTTGGATAGATAAATTGCAAACCAAACCTATCTTTCTTATACACAAACGGGAGGCAACCACCATCACGTGCTGAGAGGAGCTCTGTGCCAGGGATCTCAATATTTGGATTCATTTCCAGTGTTGCTTTTGATTACTGTGTCTCTTAATCTCTATGAATATATTTCATTATCTGTATAAATGAGAAAACTTTTGAAAGGGCCAGAAACTGTCAGAAACGAAGGTGTCCCTACCTTTTCCGGGGATAAATGTTGCTTATCTTCTGAACACTGAATGAATATTTTATTATAAGCGTACAAAGTATTTAAATGTTTTTCTTATTTTGACAGAGAGACCTGCATTTTGCATTTTGCTAGAAACAAGCTTTATTATTTTTTAATCTGCAAACTAGTGAAGCTGTGCCCTTGGTTCACTTCTTTGGAAATTCCATGGAAGTCAGTGGGATGAGGAACGATTACCTAAGAGCTGAGCCTGGCTTGTGTTCCTGTGTGATTAGCGGGGCAGGAGGCCAGATAGAACTTGGGAAGCTGAGGGCTGTATTTTCATGAACAGTGGCTCCAGGACATGAATTTCAAAGGGGCTGTATGAGGGAAATAATGTCTCTAACAGACCTGGCTGGTTCTCTGTTTTCCTCTTTGCCTGCCAAGCAACCTTTTATGTAAAAAGTAGGAGAAAGACCTCTAAAAAGGATATATGAGAGGGGGATATGTGTGTGTGTGTGTGTGTGTGTGTGTGTGTGTGTGTGTGTGTCTATCTGTGTGGTGTCTTTGTTGTGTGTGTGTCTTTCCTCTGGGCAAAATAAGATTTGGAAGAGAATTCAGTACCAACACAGGCTCCCCTTACATCACCAGGGAAACCACACAGTAAGCAAATGTCTCCAGCCTTAGCACGTTTTTCATAGTTAGCTGGTTGTGCACCTGTGTCCCTGTGTGTTGTGTGTGACTGGAGCACAGGGTCTGTGTGTCCTCACCCTGTGCCCAGCGTGGTGCTTGGCACATGGAAAAAGATTAAAATTTGTTGAATTGCTTGTGGTCAAATCAACTCCAGTTCTGATAATTAATTTGGAGCAGTTTCTTATTCTCATCTTAGTTATTTCTGCTCCAGGAATTTCAGTCAAGCAGGAAAAAAAGTTGTTTTTAAATAAATGTGGTGGTATATATACATATATACATATATATGTATATATAGTGTTAATATGTAAGGGTATTTTCAATTCAATAAGAAAAAGACTCATTGATGAATAAAAATTCATTACAAAAAGGAATTCAAATGACATAAGTATATTTACACATTTTCAAACTCACCAGAAATCAGAGATACAAAATAATACAATAAGATGCTACTTCATCCATCAAAATGCCAAAGATTAAGATTTAAGGATGATACTCAGAACTGTCAAAGATGCGAGAAATAGACACTCTTACACAGGGCTGGTGTAAATGTAAAGCGACTCCATCTTTCTGGATGGCCACTGGTAATATTATCAAAAGTCTTAAATATCCCCTTTTACCCTATATCCCCATTTCTAGTCATTTGTTCAGTGAAAGCAATTGGAGATATGCTCAAAGGTTTCTGTACGATGATATTCATCATAGCATTATTTATAACACCAAAAGCAGAAAACAAAAAAGAAATAACCTAAACGTTCAACAATAGAGATTTAGGTATGAAAGTGTATTATACAAAAAAATAGAGTAATGCCATTGGAAAATATTTATGATATAATATTAAATAAAAATAGGATATAACGCTGTATATATAATGTGATAAATATTATATATATGCTTAAATTTTAACAGTGGTTAGGTGATTTTAATTTTTATATCATCCAAATTTTCTGTAAAGAATGTTTTCCATTTGTGTGTGTTTGTATGTGTTTAACCTCTAAATTTTAAAAGTTACTGTTACCGTATATGCAATACCAAAAGAATAACTGTTGTGGAGAATATATTAAGATTTTGGAGATCCTAAATGTTTAATATATTGCCTCTAAATATTTATTTGGGAGGAAAATGCCAGAGGTTTTCTCTTTTCTTCTACTTCTTTACACAGTTCCTAATGCTTCAGTTGCTTGCTGAGTATCAAATTAGCTAATATTTTTCACTAGGTCAGAAGCTACTTCTAGATGCATTTTTTTGTCTTTTTGCTGTTGTTTCTAGGGGGAGTTTTTGATTCAATTGTAAGTGGGATTTTTTTAAATTTCTTTTTCTGATAGTTGGTTATTAGTATATAGAAATGCAACTGATTTTTTCATATTAATTTTGTACCTTGCAACTTTACAGAATTTGTTTATTAGTTCTAACAGATTTTTGGTGGAGTCTTTAGGGTTTTCTATATATAATATCATGTTATCTGTAAATAGAGACAGTTTTATTTCCTCCTTTCTGATTTGGATGACTTTTATTTCATTTTCTTGCCTAATTGCTCTGGTTAGGACTTCCAGTACTATGCTGAATAAAAATGGCGAGACTGGGCATCCTTATCTTGTTCCTGATCTTAGAAGAAAAGCTTTCAGTTTTTCATCATTGAGTATGATGTTAGCTATGTGCTTGTCATATATGGCCTGTATTATGTTGAGATATGTTCCCTCTATACCCACTCTTTTGAGAGTTTTTATCATGAAAGATGTTGAATTTTGTCAGATGGTTTTCTGCATCTATTGAGAGGATCATGTGATTTTTATCCTTCATTTTGTTAATGTGGTGTATCACCTTGATTGATTTGTGAATGTTGGGTCATTCTTGCATCCCTGGAATGAATCCCACTTAATCAATTTTTTTTGTCTTTAACCAAGTGATTATTTTTTATTATAGACTAATACATGCTCAGAGAAGTTTTTTAAATTTTGAAATGTGTAAAGAACAAAGTGAAAATTTCCTGTAAACTCATTTTCAGGTTATTTTGCCATTGGTGTTTTACGTTTCTTTTCAAATTTGTCTGTATTTGCATAAAATTGACAGATATTCACTTTTTAAACAAATATTCATTGGATATGTGTATATTCTAATTCCTGCTCTAGGCACTGAGGAGACATGGGCAATAAGTATGTCCCTGACCCTTAGAGACTTTTGATTTTAGCAGAGTAATAAATAAAAATAACAAAAAAATAGCTAAAATAATCTTAGGAAGTAATAAGTGCTAGCAACAAACAGTACAGCAGGACAGTGGGATAATAAATAGTGGGAAGAATGGTATTAATTAAGGTGGTCAGAGACAGCTTCCTTGAGAAGATATCATATAAGCAGAAACATGAATGAGATGAAGGAATGACCATGTTCATGATGGAGAGGCAAGCATGCCAAGCAGAGTGAAAAGCAAATCCGAAGTCCGTGAGGCAGATACAAACTTGGCAAGCTAGCTGAACAGCAAAAGGGCCAGTGTGACCGGAGTAGAGGGGTTGAGGACAAGAACGGGGGAAAATGAGTTCAGAAGAACATCCAGATCGTACAGGGCTCTGCTGAGTTCTTTGGATTTTGTTTTAGTGTTATGGGAAGTCATTGGAAGAATTTAGTAGGAGAGCAATATAATCTGATTTGCATTTTTAAAGAACATGTTGGTTGCTGTGTGGAGGTTAAACTGTGGAAGAGGAAGAGTGTAAGGAAGGAAGAATGCCAGTTTAGAGCCTCTTGTATCACTGCAGGCAAAATAAGATGTCTTGGATCAGAAATGAAGGTGATGAGAAGTAATCTTATTCGAAACATATTTTAAATGTAGAACCAGCAGAATCTGTTGAGAAAAAGAGATGAATCATTGATAACTTATATGTTAATGTGAAACTTATGTAAGAGAAAGGACATTTGGGATTCTACATTGACAGTCTCAGATGTCTCCATAAAAAAAAAACAAAAAACCCTTACCTGGTCTTGCTATTGCCTCTATCTTTTAAAGTATTGGTAAAATTGGTACTGGTTGAGATTTACCACTTGTGGTGAGTCCGATTTGACTAATTCTTCGGGTTTTCACAGCGGGTATTATGTTTATCCGTGGTTTACAGATGAAGAAATCAATGAACAGAAAGTTAAACAATTTTCTAAAGGTCTCACCATAAGTTAGGTGCAAGTCAAGCTTTGCACTCATGAAATCTGACAACAGAGCCTATGTTCTTTGCTACTACACTGCCCTTCTCTGGTCTCTGCAACTGTTGGTGTAAAATCATGTTAGAGAAACAATTTAATGGCTTGCTGGAAGACCAATAGTGTGCCATCCTGACTGACTCATCTGGCAAGATCAGTTATTTAATTACTCATTTCTTCATCTGGGATGGGATGGGAACCAATCTTCATCTGGGATGGGAACAATCCTGATAATCTTTTTAAAGGCTACCAGAAGTGTATCTATTAGACTGGTGATTCCACAGAACATCTTAAGCATAGCACTACAGATAGGACTCTTCTGTGTAATTTCTAAGGAAAATGTTTCTTCTGCCAGTTGCTCAAAGAATGCCGACAGCAATAAAAATTCACTTTGGTCTGGGCCCAAGTTCAAGAGAAACTGGTTGAGAATGTGTGGTGTTAGAAATACTGTGCCCCTAGAGAATGTTTCTTTAGTGCTAAATAAAGAACCAAGTTGTATATCTTTGACCTTTAAAATGGGTTCATGCTGCCAAGAATGCTATTTAGTACTTCAGACAGGAGACAACTTGGAGTACCACTAAGTCCTTGATCAGGAAATGTTATCAGATACATATCAAATACACATGCATATGTGTACATGCATATTAATATTAGATAAATATATCTGCCTATAAAGATATTGGAAATCTTTGAATAGCTTTAGCTATAAATTCTCTTTGTATATTGCATTTCCAAGTAAATTCACCACATTAAAGTCCATATCCTGGGACTAATCAGCACACAGTTATTAAGAAAAGTGGGAAGTAAAAAGTTACCTGAGTTGACCTATCTATACAGTGATTTATCATAAAAGGAGAGAACATCTTATTTCAGTCTCAGCTTTGAAAGTAAGACACATTTTTATTAAGTTGTGTGTCACAGAAGCAGTTACAATTTGTCAGTGCTGTAAATCTCTTCCTCTTACAGATTTTATTGTAATAAATTGGGATGGATCTATCTTTTTACTAAAGGGGAATTATCAGAGCATTTATGGGCTTTTGTGTGTTTGTGAATTCCTTTACCTTGACTTTCCATTATTTGTACATTCATTTTTATATATAAGTAAAAATCAAATTTCTTTCGTAAATATTAGTCTTCATTTCCAAACATTGATTCTTTTTTTATCATTTTATAGAGGACAATTGATTCAAAGTGTCTGTACTTTGATTACATCCTTCATTTTTGGCCAACTCTGACACAGCTGTCTCCAAACATGGAGAACAATCCTTGTTACCATGTCACTCTTACTTTTCAGGCTGGAGATGTTACTCTCTGTTTCTTGTAAAATGTTCTTTATACGTAGAAGGAATGTTGCATAATTTAAAGACAGTCAAATTTTGGTTCAAATTCTGGGTTATTTTTGTTTCTTTCTCAGTAAAATAAATTTAAAAACTAACGACACCAAGCATGAACCAGTACATGTGGAATTACCTGGAAAAGTGCTCAGTAAAAGTTAGCTTAATTTTTTTGCCTTAGCATTGTCTCTCCCTGCCCCACCTTCTTCTCAACAAAATGAACAAGGGCTGTATTTTTATTGTCTGTAAAAATGATTAAAAAACAGACATTCGTATTCTCATTTCAAAACATACAAACATCTTTCATTCCCTCACCATCTATTCCCATAAAACCTCTGAATCATACATTAAATTTTGTGGGATGCTGTTTTTTATTTTCCTGGCCAAACAAATTTTTATTTTCTCTCTTCTTATTTCTCCTATTTGATTTTTTAAAAATGTCGTCCCCTATTCTCAGGATCCAAGAAAATGCACACTAACAGTCATGGTGGAAAGATGATTATCTACAAAATAGTCATTCTATAGTAAACTAGGGTTGATTAGAGTAAGACCTCCTCAAAACTCTGTACACTTTCTTCCAAAGGGTCCTAGTGAATTGTCATGAGCATCATTCCTGATGGGCAAGCATTTCTAATTTATCACCAGTGTGAATCCTCTCTGTTTTGGCATATAGGAGACACACTTAGTGTGTTATGTGGGTCCATGGGATTTAGTTACAGTCTAGTGGAATAGAAATGAAAATGCTATGTGTCACTGTCACTTCCAAAGTGAGGCATAGAAAAACCCTCCTTTGATTCCCATTCTTTCTCTGGAAGAGGCCTGTGTTAGATGGAGGAATCATACGCTGTAAGCAGCGTAGATTTCTAACCACTCCAAGGAGGATGGCTGTCTTTGAGTCACTGGATGAGCAGAAGACTCTGCATGAAGAAGAAATACACTTATTTTGGTTAAATCTTGAGAGTTTTGGGGTCATATCACACCACAACAAGACCTACTCTATCTTGACTAAAGCTCCAGATGGAGAAATTCATTTTATTTGTAAAGATCCTTAATTCACTCAGGAAACTTTTACTGATTATTTACGTTGGGCCGGGCATTGTACTTGATGCTATGCAGGGTAAAAGAAAAACTGAACAAAGCACAGACCCTGGCTCTTAGGAGCTGAAGTTCTAATAGCAACACCATCTTAAGTTTCATTGGTTTATTTACAGGCTTTCACAGTATCTTTACATGCTTAATTTCACTTGATCTTCACAACAACTGTGTTACTATTTCCATTTCACAAATGAGTAAACCGGGACCCAAATCCTTGGAGCCATTAAGTGAGAAAACCAGAACTTACATGAGGCCTACTGATTTCTTCCTGTTCAAATGTGTCCACCAATCTCTAGACTTCTGTACGAGTGTGCTGTCCTTGCAGAGGCTAAGTCACGGAGCCCTAGAGGAAGGCACATGGGAGGGAGAAGCAAGCTGTGTTGGGTAGAGTCTGTTGGGCAGAGAAAGATACATAACCTCAGAGATTCTGCCACTTGGGGACTGTAGCTTTGAGGGTGAACTCAATTCCATGAGAAAGGTTTGCTTACAACAATTCAGATTTTTCTTTTCGCTAATACGGGTATGGAGGAACAAGGAAGACATCTAAGAACCAGGGTTTCAACTTCCTTTCTCATTATATATAGAATTCCTAGATTGGAAATTTGCTAAATAAATTTCTATAATACTAAAATATATTTTACCTTTAATTAAGAGGTTATTCTGTATTTTAAACTCATTGATGAAGAATTATTCAAATTACTATATAATTCATTCATTATTTCACCAACTATCTTACTAACCCCTACTAATGTGCAACACTTTTCTATTCGCTAAGTCCTTTTGGGATGCTATGACATATATGTATTCCTCTTTTTAAATTAAAAGTAAATGCACTTCATATTAATTCAATATTTTCTAAGATATAAAGCCTATAAAATTATGAACTTTGAGCACAGAAAATTTTTTATCATATATATTTTCAATGCCTAGCAAGTGCTTAGTAAATGTTTATTAAATCTGTGCATGATAAATGATAAATAAATGAGTACATAAAACAGGGGCCCTTTTCTTTAGAGCCTTTTGTTTAAATTACGGCACCAGAACTAACTTTATGATTTATTTGGAGAGTAATTAGATGCTGAACACTGTAGACTGAATTTTAAGGGAAACAAACATTAAAAGAAAGAGAGAGAGGGAGAAAAGTGTATGAGTTGGAGCAATTGGGGAAAATATAATGAAGTTAACTTAAATGTGAGTCTTTACATCTCCATCTAAAGTGTTCAACCCAAATGTTTGAAATGAATTCTAGTATAGTCAGTATTTTGGGGGGGAGGGTGTTTATTTTATCCTTTTTTATCTTTCTGCTCTGTAAAAAATAATATAAATGAATTACATATTAAGAATGTATTTTTCACCCTACAGACAAAGAAAGGATCATTATGCAACTCTTGTAAAAGGACTACAGGTACAATCTTTCAGAAGAAAAATAAAAAAATTGAATTAATCCAGGCTGACTAATAATTGTTCCCAGTGTTCCAATCTTGGACAATCTAATTAATTCACTATTATTTCTAAGCAATGATCAAACTAGAGAATAACTATACCTAATTATCTTTTTCCCCTATGTGAAAACTTCTTTTCCATCATTACATGAGCAAAGGCAGCGAACAGCAATTATCCAAAATACTGGTGAGCAAGGAAGCAGCTTACTCCATACACTTCGTTAGGAGAAAATTAGGTCATTCCAGGAATGAAACATTAACATTTTCTCTGGTTGTATCCATATGTGAGAGTGCTGTTATATGATTGAGTTTTAGAATTTTGTTGTTTCATAGGGTTAGAGGAGTTTGTTGAATTATGAAATTATAGAAGTGGAGTTTTAGTTTGCTGTATCATGAGTTATAGAATTTTGTTACATCATGGAGTTACAGAATTTTGTTGTGTCATGGAGTTATAGAAGTTTGTTGTCTCATGGGGTTATGGAAATGTGTAGTGTTGTGAAGTTGGGGAATTTTGGTGGTAGAGAAATCCTCATAAATCATCTAGTCCAACCTCTTCATTTTGGAGCTGAGGAACTGAGAGCCCAGTAGGTTAGCTGGTTTCCCCAGAGTCACCCAATTAGTTGAAAATATATCAGGATTTGTCAGTTCTTTTTTTGCCTCCAAGATAAGCATCTTACGTTTTATTTGAATTTTTATCTTTTTCTTTTTTTCCACTCAGAATGTTGCAAATATTTATTAATCTTTTTTCATTAATTAATTTATTTATTTTTGGATGTGCATCATATTTTGAATTCTGTGTACATTACATCTTGTTCACCACCCGAAAACTAATTATAGTCCATCCCCTCACATGTGCCTAATCACCCCTTTTGCCCTCCTCCCTCCCCCTTCCCCTATGGTAACCACCAATCCAATCTTCAATACTATGTGTTTTTCTGTCGTTGTTTTTATCTTCTACTTATGATTGAGATCATATGGTATTTGACTTTCTCCCTCTGACTTATTTCACTCAGCAAAATACGCTCAAGGTCCATCCATGTTGTCACAAATGGCCAGATTTCATCATTACTTGTGGCTGAGTAGTAGTCCATCGTGTATAAATACCACATCTTCTTTATCCATTCGTCCCTTCATGGGCATCTAGGTTGCTTCTATGTCTAGGCTATTGTGTATAATGCTGCAATGAACATAGGGGTGCAAGTATCTTCATGCCTTTGTGTTTTCAAGTTCTTTGGAGAAATCCCCAGCAGTGGGATAGCTGGATCATATGGTAGATCTATCCTTAATTTTCTGAGGATACTCCATACTGCTTTCCATAGTGGTTGCACCAGTTTGCACTGCCACCAGCAGTGAACAAGGGTTCCCTTCTCTCCACACCCTCTCCAACATTTGTCGTTTCCTGTCTTGTTAATTATAGCCATTCTGACCGGAGTGAGGTGATACCTTATTGTAGTTTTGATTTGCATTTCCCTGATAGCTAATGATGTTGAGCATCTTTTCATATGCCTGTTGGCCCTCTGTATATCTTCTTTGGAGAAATCTCTGTTCAGATCTTTTGCCCATTTTCTAATTGGATTCTTGGGTTTTTTTATTGTTGAGCTGTATTAGTTCTTTGTAAATTTTGGATATTAACCCCTTATCTGAGATACGGTTTGCAAATATCTTCTCCCAATTGTTAGCTTATCTTTTCATTTTGTTGATGGTTTCCTTTGCTGTGCAGAAGGTTTTTAGTTTGATGTAGTCCCAGTTGTTCATTTTTTCTTTTGTTTCCCTTGCCCAGTCAGACATGGGACTTGAAAATATGCTGCTCAGCCCAATGTCAAAGAGCGTACTGCCTATGTTTTCTTCTAGAAGTTTCATGGTTTGGGGTCTTACATTCAAGTCTTTAATCCATTTTGAGTTGATCTTTGTGCCTGGTGTAAGGTAATGGTCTACTTTTATTCTTTTGCATGTGGTTGTCCAGTTTTCCCAACACCATTTATTGAAGAGACTCTCCTTTCTCCATCGTATGCTCTTGCCTCCTTTGTCGAATATTAGCTGCCCATAAACGTGTGGGTTTACTTCTGGGCTCTCAATTCTGTTGCATCGATCTGTGTGTCTGTTTTTGTGCCAGTACCATGCTGTTTTGGTTACTATGGCTTTGTAGTATATTTTGAAATCAGGAAGTGTGATACCTCCAGCTTTGTTCTTTTTTCTCGTGTATCCTTGGTCTATTCGGGGTCTTTTGTTGTTCCATATAAGTTTCAGGATTCTTTGTTCTATTTCTGTGAAAAATGTCCTTGGAACTTTGATAGGGATTGCGTTGAATCTATAGGTTGCTTTAGGAAGTATGGACATTTTAACGATGTTAATTCTTCCAATCCAAGAGCGCGGAATATCTTTCCATTTTTTTGTCTTCTTCGATTTCTTTCAACAATGTTTTATGGTTTTCGGTGTACTGATATTTCACCTCTTTGGTTAAGTTTATTCCTAGGTATTTTATTCTTTTCATTGCAATTGTAAATGGGATTGTATTCTTAATTTCTGTTTCTGCTACTTCATTGTTAGTGTATAGAAATGCAACTGATTTTTGTACGTTTGTTTTGTATCCCGAGACTTGACTGTATTCCTTTATTATTTCTAAAAGTTTTTTAGTGGACTCTTTAGGGTTTTCTAGATATAAAATCATGTTGTCTGCAAAACGTGACGGTTTCCCTTCTTCTTTTCCAATGTGGATCCCTTTCATTTTCTTTTCTTGCCTAATTGCTCTGGCTAGGATTTCCAATACTATGTTAAATAAGAGTGGTGACAGTGGGCATCTTTTTCTGGTTCCTGTTCTTAGAGGGATAGCTTTCAGTTTTTTTCCATTGAGAATGATATTTGCTGTGGGTTTGTCATATATGGCCTTTATTATGTTGAGATATTTACCTTCTAACCCATGTTATTTAGAGTTTTTATCATAAATGGATGCTGTATCTTGTCACATGCTTTCTCTGCATCTATTGAGATGATCATGTGATTTTTATTCTTCATTTTGTTAATGTGGTGTATCACATTGATAGATTTGGGGATGTTGAACCATCCCTGCATCCCTGGAATGAAACCCACTTCATCATGATGTGTGATCTTTTTAATGTATTTTTGTATTTGATTTGTTAGTATTTTGTTGAGGATTTTTGCATCGATGTTCATCAGTGATATTGGCCTGTAATTTTCTTTTTTTGTGTTGTCCTTGTCTGGTTTTGGTAGCAGGATAATGTTGGCTTCGTAGAAGGAGTTTGGAAGCCTCCCCTCCTCTTCAATTTTTTGGAAGAGTTTGAGAAGGATAGGTGTTAAGTCTTCTTTGAGTGTTTGGTAGAATTCACCAGGGAAGCCATCTGGTCCTGTACTTTTATTTTGGGGGAGGTTATTGATTGCTGTTTCAATCTCCTTACTGGTGATTGGTCTATTCAAATTTTCTACTTCTTCTTGGTCCAGTTTTGGAAGGTTGTATGTTTCTAAGAATTTATCCATTTCTTCTAGATTATCCGATTTGTTGGTGTATAGCTTTTCATAGTATTCTCTTATTATCTTTTGCATTTCTGAGGTGTCTGTTGTAATCTCTCTTCTTTCATTTCTGATTTTATTTGTTTGAGCCTTCTCTCTTTTTTTTCTTGATGAGTCTAGCTAAGGGTTTGTCAATTTTGTTTATCTTTTCAAAGAATCAGCTTTTGGTTTGATTAATTTTTCCTATTGTTTTTTTAGTCTCTATTTCATTTATTTCTGCTCTGATTTTTATTATTTCCTTCCTTCTGCTGATTTTGGGCTTTGTTTGTTGTTCTTTTTCCTGTACCTTTAGGTGCACTTTTAGATTGTCTATTTGGGATTTTTCTTCTCTGTTGAGGTAGGCCTGAATTGCTATAAACGTCCCTCTTAGAACTTCTTTTTCTGATTTTAGCATGTTGTGTTTTCATTTTCATTTGTCTCCAGGAATTTTTTGATTTCTTCATTGGCTCAATCGTTGTTCAGTAGCATTTTGTTTAGTCTCCACATTTTTGTGGCTTTTCTGGTTTTCTTCCTGTAGTTGATTTCCAGTTTCATACCTTTGTGGTCAGAAATGATGCATGGTATTATTTTGATCTTCTTAAATTTACTGAGACTTGTTTTGTGGCCTAATATGTGATCAATCCTGGAGAATGTTCCATGGGCATTTGAAAAGAATCTGTATTTTGTGGTTTTTGGATGGAATGTTCTGTATATGTCTACTAAGTCCATCTGGTCTAATGTGACCTTTAAGGCCAGTGTTTCCTTATTGATCTTCTGTTTGGATGATCTATCCATTGGTGTAAGTGGAGTGTTAAAGTCCCCGACTATTATTGTGTTACTGTCTATTTCTCCTTTTATGTCTGTTAATAATTGGTTTATATTTTTAGGTGCTCCCATGTTGGGTGCATAGATATTTACAAGTGTTATATTTTCTTGTTGGATTCTTCCCTTTATCATTATGTAGTGCCCATCTTTGTCTCTTATTACAGCTTTTGTTTTAAAGTCTATTTTGTCTGACATAAGTATTGCTAACCCCGCTTTCTTTTCTTTGCCTTTTGCATGGAATATCATTTTCCATCCTTTCACTTTCAGTTTGTGAGTGTCTTTAGGTCTGAAGTGTGTCTCTTGTATGCAGCATATACATGGCTCTTGGTTTGTTATCCAATTGGCCACCCTGTGGCATTTGATTGGAGCATTTAGTCCATTGACATTTAAAGTAGCTATTGATAAATATGTATTTATTGCCATTTTGTCACTTTTTTCACTTTTTTTCTGATTGTTTAAGTAATCCTTCTCTGTTCCTTTCTTTTTCTCTTGCTCTCTTCCCTTGTGGTTTGATGGCTATCTTTAGTAATATGTTTGATTGCTTTTGTCTTACTTTTTTTCTTGCTTGCTATAGGTTTCTGATTTGTGATTACCATAAGGATCCTGTTAATATACTATACATATAACAGACTATATTGAGTAGATAGACTCTTTAGCTTGACCTCTTTCTAAAAGCTCTACTTTTTCACTCCCCTCCTCCCACATTATATGTTTTTCAAATCATATATAGTCTCTTGTTTAGTGTGTGTCTGTCCATTACCCTCTTATCATTGAAATAGGTGATTTTAGTACGTTTCTCTTTTAACCTTCATATTATCTTCACAGGTAGTTGATCTCCTGCCTTTACTATATTTTTACCTTACAAGTGATTTTATTGGCTGGTTTTTTGTTGTTGTTTTTTTTTGTTGATGATTTTTTTTTAAATCTCTATTTGTGGTCATTGCTTTCCCATTTAAATAAGTCCCTTCAGCATTTCTTGCAGCACTGGTTTCTTGGTGATAAACTCCTTTAATTTTTGCTTGTCAGGGAAGCTTTTTATCTCTCCTTCCATTCTGAATGACAACCTTGATGGATAGAATATTCTTGGCTGTAGGTTTTTTCCTTTTAGCACTTTAAATATGTCCTGCCATTCTCTTCTTGCCTGTAGGGTCTCGACTGAGAAGTCTGCTGATAGCCTGATGGGCTTCCCTTTATATGTCACTTGTGGCCTTTCTCTTGCTGCTTTTAGGACTCTCTCTTTGTCTTTAATTTTGGACATTTTGATTATAATATGTCTTGGTGTGCGCCTCTTTGGGCTTCTCTTGTTTAGAGCTCTCTGTGCTTCCTGAACTTGGATGTCTGTTTCCTTCCTCAGGTTAGGAAAATTTTCCTCTTTTATTTCTACAAATAAATTTTCTGCCCCTTTGTCTCTCTCTTCTCCTTCTGGGACCCCTATAATCCGAATGTTGGCATGCTTGATATTGTCCCAGAGTTCCCTTACACTGTTCTCATTCTGTCTAATTCTCTTTCTCTCTTTTCTGTTCTGCTTGGGTGATTTCCTCTAGTCTTTCGTCTAGCTCGCTGATCTGTTCTTCTGCTTCCTCTACTCTGCTATTGAGTCCCTCTAGTGAATTTCTCATTTTGAGTATTGTATTCTTGATTTCTGATTTTTTTTTTAATATCTTCCAGTTCTTTGCTGTTGTGCTCACCCATTCTTCTCTGCATAGCTGTGAGCATCCTCATGATATTTTGTTTGAACTGTTTATTGAGTAGGTTGCTAGTTTCTGTTTCACTTAGTCCTTTTTCTGGGGTTTTGTACTGTACCCTTGCTTGGAAAGTATTCCTTTGCCTCCTCATTATGCCTCTTTCTCTGTGCTATTTTCTTTGTATTAGGTGAGTCAACTATGTCTCCTGAACTTGGAGAAGTGGCCTTATGTATGAGATGGCTTATGAGGCCCAGCAGTGTGCTGCCCTCTTGTCACCAGTCCATAAGAACCAGGAGTGACCCCTTTGTGGGCCACTTGTGTCCTTCTGCTGTGGTAGAGTTGGTCCCACTGCAGGTACCCAGGGAGTCTGATCTTTCCTTCCCTGCCCAGCTGCTTATAAATCCGGTTTGGGGAGCCTCAGCACTGTTGGCTACAAAGTCTATCAGCACACTCCTATTGCAGTTTTCCTCTTAATTGGGTTGGTACCCCGTGTAACTGGTTGCTAGGCTCAGGGGCGTACAGTTGTGATAGGCCTCAGGCCAACAAGGCTGTTGTCAGTTCTCTTAGGAGTGCAGCTGAGTGGGGCTGGCCCTTGGCACAGGGACACTCAATTGTTTCAGGCTATGGAAGGTGGGGCTGATCCTTTTTATGGCTATTTGTGAGGCACAAGTCTTCTGCTGCTGATAAGCCTCACCCCTCACAGGACCACATACACCATCAACACAGTCCTGGTCCATGCACACTTCTCAACCCCCTGGAGCATACCCCATCACTGCACTGCAGAGGCCCCCACCTCTCCACCAATGCCCCCCACAGTTCACCTGGTCCTCACACAGGCCCTGCCCCACATAGGCAGACACCCTTGCCTGCCTGTAGAGGATCAAGGCACTCAGTCAATGGAGGCAGAAAAGTAGCCTGAGGGCTTGCTGTTTCGTGGGGCCAGTCCCTAGGGCGGTTTGCCTGTCCTGGTTGAACTAGTTAAATCTGTGCTCTAGTGGGCATGGCAGACCCCTGGCCACAGCCCAAGGGATGAACCTTAATGGCCCACACTGGGGCCACATCAACACACCTGGACCAGCTCATAACAATGGCCCCCACCAATGTTCCAGTCTCCAGAGAGGTCCCTCCTCTCACCAAGATGCCCCCAAAGCCCACCAGGTGAGTCTCTTTTCACCAAAGGACTGTCAGCCTTCTCTCTGGTGATTTTAGGTTGCTGCAATGGATGAGTTTGTGCATGGGCCCTTTAAGACCCAGGTCTTTTTGGCTTTTGGCTGATAGCTTTTCTGGGGGTATCCTCGCTGCAGTTAATAGCTAGCAAAGCCAGACAGTAAGACCCCCATCTCAGTTGGGCTGAGTCTGAAGGATGCTTATAGCAGTATTGCCCCCGCTCCGGACCTCACTCCTCCAGGGAGGGCTGCGTACCTTAGGGTGGCTCCCGCCTGGCCAGCCGAGAAGCTCTGCTGCTCCCAAAGGTGGCTTTTTTCCTCTCCAGCAGGAATTTCTGCCTCTTCTGCCTTTGTCAGGACTGTCCCTTGTTGTGGGGGTTCTTTTTATCCAGTTTTCAGTTTTCAACCTGGGGTAATTCTTCCAAAAATTGTTGTAACCTAGTTGTGTTCATGGGAGGAGACGAGTTCAACGTCTGCTCACACCACCATCTTGACTAGATCTCTCTGAATTTTCCTTTGTAAAACTGAAACAATCTTATGTTTTTCTATATTAGGAACTTAATTCTCTTTCCTAAGGTTTATATTCCTTTCAATCTCAGACAAAACTAAGTCCCAATGATCTCTGCCTTTTTCTTATTGATGTGTTTTTTTTGAAGTCAATAATCAGCATATGACAACTTTATCCAATCCCATTCACTCAGTCAAATAATTTTTAATCAGCTTTCTATCTATGTCTAGAAAGCATTTAAAGTGTATGTTAAATTAATTAAGGTACAAAACAATGCCATAATGATAAAAGATAGCAAATTTAATTTAAAAGAACAGTGAATTAGGTATTATTCAGAACCTGAAGTGAGTTATTTGTCAGTCTAATATTAAACCTAAATTCTGAGTTTCCTGGCATCTAAGAATAAAGAAAAAATAGAATAGCTGAATTTCATTTTTCTAATTAAGCTATATATTTAACCAACATTTAACATAAAGTATATTTGAATATATACATATATCCTCATCTCAAAAAAAACTTGCATAGCATTTAATTCAACAAGAAATTTTTCTTATGAATCCTTGATAAAACAATAAGAAATATCTTCAAAAATGGTGTAGCCAGAACCAAACAAGGTTATCAAATAAAAACCTCCCCTCATAAGACAGAAAGTGTGGTCTTGGATCAGAACTCTGTGAAAGTCTTCCTCCTTTTCCTACACAGGAAGGCTGAGCTCTCCTGCTCTCACTGAGTGCAGCGATGCAAATCACCACATATGGATGTCAAGTATTTTATACATTCAAAGAGTGGGAGAAATTCTTTGCAATAAAATCAGAGTTGATTTTTCTGAAGAATGCCGTAAGTGTCTATGTGCTATTTTATTGCTTACTAAGAGCTTCATAGGTTTCACAAACAGCTTCATAAGCCACAAGATTCTGTTTCATGAAAACTGGAGTCCAATTACGGCAGCATTGCTTCTGTACGGTTAGGGTCACAGGAGTACCTCTGACTAAGTCGAGGGACTTCCTCCCAGATGAGCTTTGGTTCTTCTCAAGCTCTTGGAGCAGTGTGTAATCAAAATCTCAGAGTTTTATTATCATAGCATAAAAATTCTTGCCCCCAAATATTTAAAGGCATTTATTGTGAGTCAAAAGCCTTGTCATACAAGAACATGAGCAAGATCACTGATTATTTGAATTACACCTGTGATATTCCTGGATAAATTATCTGGAAAATAAAGCTCATAAAGTTTTCAGAACTCACCTCTAGATAATGATGATGAAAACTGTTCATAGAAATATTGGAAAATATTAAGTGCAAAGACTTTGTTTCAAATGTATTTAGTGTCAAACTATTCTAATAATTATTGAACAAAAATCTCCTTGCGTATGTTTCTACTTAGGAAAAAAGGTTATTAATATATATTTTTTAAAAAGTGTTAGTGCTTCTGATTTCTATTGTAATCAAATTGCTACTGTGAAATATTATGCAATTCATTATAAGAGCTTACATTCGTATGTTGCTTCAGAGTGCTTTTACGTATGTTTCCTTGATAAATCCCCAAAGTCACTCTGTAAATAAGATATTATTTGCGTTTTACAAGTAAGACTGCTGAGGCTCAAAGTGATTAAATATCATGTCTAGTTTATTAGTTGAGATTAGGATCTATTAAAAGAGAAACACAATACTCTTTGGCTTAAATAAAATAAAATTTCTTTCTTTCTTAAGCCCTTATGTTTATATTTTTCTCTCAAGTCCAGGGCTGCTGGTCAGGGATCCAAGATTCTTTTATCTTATTGCTCTGCAGGGTAAGTCTTTCATTCCCAAAGTCACCTCATTATGAAGGGGGCTGCTGAAGGTCCAGCAACTATGATCACATCCCGGTTAGAAAGAAAAAGAAAGAAAGGGGAGAGTAGTTTCTGGAAATCATAATTCCTTTTGCTGACAAGATCACACATGGCCAAACCTGACTGACGATGGGCCTGGAAAATCTTTTTGTTATGGGGTCCATGTGTCTAGCTGAAAACAGGGGATTTCATTATTATGAAAACAAGAGTGAATCTCTATAGAGGATCAACTTCCAGTCTCTGCTACACTTAGTGCCTCCTACCTAGTAAGTGATTAAATCAAAACTGGAACCCAGGCTTTCTTGCTTCTTATCTCATGGTCTAACTGCAGTATGTTGTCATATAAGTAAGCAGAAAAGGGGTTGAGACTTAGCCTTGCTTGTCACCATTTAGAGCTGTGATGGTATCTCTCATGAGTCTATTCCTGCTTGTCATCATTTAGCCAGAATTGTTTAAATATAATCTTTGAAGAAACACTAATAACAGTTCTGCTACTATGGAAGATTAGTCTGTACAAAGAGTCTGTCTATGGAGTTAAAATCCAAAGTTATTTTCCTGAGTGCTGTGCAAAGTCTTACAATGTTCTTAATTGTTTTCTTGTTAAGAAAGGACCAAGTACATCAGTAGTCAGTTGTGAAATGCATGTGTCTTTTACCCCATGCAAGACTTAGATTAAGGTTCATTTATTTTCAGTGACCAAGTAAATACCATTTGGAGGGACTACCAAGGAGGAATAATTCTACAATTCCAGAGCAACAGAAGAATTTACATCTTGTACTTGGTGTGGCCATCGTTTGAGGCCAACCTTAGAGATTATAATAATTTAGCCAAGACTGGGGCATATAATTAAGCATTAGAACTCTCAACTTTCTTTGAGGGAGAGATATTTCTTGCATATATTTTTGTTAAGATAGATAAAATATTGATGTTAAAATTGGCTTAGAAGTTTGCTCAGTGATTGGCTGAAAACAGAATTATGTTTGACAAAATTTCAGCACTTTCATATAGAAATGGCCTATGTTTGGAATTATGCTTTCAGGCCTGGATTCCCCAAATATCCAGAAGATGTGAGAAAACAAAACAAAAAATAATGAAGGAAATGAAACTCTTGATGAATGGAAAGGGGAAAAAATGCTTTATTATATTACTGTTAGCAGGGCATAGAGGTTTAAAGTGGGTAAAAAGCTTGTTTCTGGAGACATAAAAGAGAAAAAAGACTATTTCTCTTTATTCAAAGAGTTACAAGTGCAATTAATCTGAAGATGAGAAGCAGATCTGGAAGTTTAGTCTCTTTTGTTACAGCGATGGTCCTCATGTTTTAGGGAGCATCAGCATCACCTGGAGGGTTTGTTAAAACGCAGATATCTGGTCTCCAATCCCGAGTTTCTGGTTTAGTAGATCTGGGAAAAAGCTTGAAATTTGAATTTCTTACAAAATCCCAGGTGATGTAGATGCTACTGGTCCTAGGACCACACTTTAAGCCCTCTGCAATACAGAATAATTATTCAAGGGAAACAATTGAAATTGCACTGAGGAATACATAGAATAAAATTCTATTTAATGTTTTCAGTTATAAAGAAAACAGCCTGGCTTTTATTGACTAAGTTGGTAGGTGTTTTCATTACGAATAAACATGATATTCTGAGACATGCTCATTCAAGTGAGATTCGCTACAGGTCTGCGACCAGATAGTGCACATTCCAGCTTATCTGAAAGGTAAACAAGAGGGAGATGCATTGTGATTGTTCACCATCTGGGAGAGAGGTGATGTTTATGTCACTCCCACATCTCTAGCAGAACACCAAATTACTTGTGTGAAAAGACAGCGCGCAGTTAATCCAGAGGTTTAGTCTGTAGCTCTACATAAGGTCAAACATTCAGAAATTACATTCTGATTAAATTAAGCGTCTGGATCTTTGATTTTTTACATTCTAATCTAATCTAATATTTTCAGTCATACAGGCTCAATCTTACCCTTAGAGCAATTGTCAGCTAAGAAGTCTTCCCTCTCCACTGCATCTGTCCACTGCAGTTTTTTTCCAACATACCACAGCTATGCCACATTGATCCCTGATGCACTTCTGTGTCTTTGAAGTTGGTCATCTACTAGCTATTTCATTTGTCATCTCTCTACTCCTTAGTTGTTGAATTTTCACAGCAAGAAATCCATGAAGCCACTTAAGAAGTTTCATTTGTAATGATCCTATCATGGTTACAACTCTTTAAAAGAAGGGAACTTATGAATATGTCCAATACTAAATGACCGCATTATGTTCGGATAGAACCATAGAACATCCACTATATCTAATTTACCATGATTTATCTGAACAGTCACATTTGAGGCAGCATTTTCACAGCAAAAGCCATATTAAGAAAGCTTAATACAAACAAGATAGAAGAGGAGTCAGCTCCATGGCTGAGTGGTTAAGTTGGCACACTCTGCTGTGGCAGCCCAGGATTTCGCTGGTTCAGATCCTGGGTACAGAAATGGCACCGCTGTCAGGCCACGCTGAGGTGGCGTCCCATGTGCCACAACTAGAAGGACCCACAACTAAAATATACAACTATGTACTGGAGGGATTTGGGGAGGAATATGCAGAAAGAAAAAAAAAGTGGCAACAGTTATTAGCTCAGGTGCCAATCTTTAGAAAAAAAATAAGATAGAAGAAATGTTTTAAAATATGTGTTTAAATATAGTCAGATTTATATAAAGTTAATTAATATAAAGTATATATGTTTAATTTCATATGCTTCTATCTATATATCTGTCTAGTCTTTTACCTGAAAGACTATACAAAAAGTTTAGTTTTAGGGGGCTGCCCCTGTGGCATAGTGGTTAAGTTCTATGTGCCCTGCTTCAGCAGCTGGGATTCACAGGTTCAGATCCTGGGTGCAAACCTATAGCACTTGTCAGCCATGCTGTGGTGGTGACCCACATAGAGAGTGGAGGAAGACTCGCACAGATGTTAGCTCAGGGTTAATCTTCCTCAGCAACAACAACAACAAAATTCTAGTTTTGGTGAATGGTACATATTTTTCAATTGGTTTCAGAAGCAACAGAATTTGAGTACAAAAAATGGATTTCTTCAGTGCACTGTGGGTTGTTTGAGATATGATATGTGATATTTAAAGTCAATATCAAATGGAACACATGCACATACCACACACACACAAACAAGGTATCTACATTAAGTTATTTTTATCATGGTATACAATGACATTTTTATATATTATACATTTTGGATTAAATAATTTAATTTGAAATCCTCTAATTATTTTTCATTTAGAAGACTGATATTGTGGTGCTTCAAAGACACATAGTGTCACAAATGGATAGGAACTATTAGCTTTCAAAGGATCTTTGACATAAAAGCCATCATTCTGTTTTATGCATGATGCTGATGGGAATAAAAGCTTTAAAGGCAACAGGGATAGGAACTAACCCTCACATCTAGTTTAGTTCATGTAAAAGAATGTTGATTCAGAGAAACGAAAGAAAATACGCAAGTTTTTCTGTGCTGGATGCTAAACTGTACATAATGTGGTGAAACAAACAATAAATTGTGAGAATCTGTGATTGACAATATGAGGTGCAGGATCAAAGGAGGCTAAAGTATATTGTGGTCTTGTAAAGATATAAGTTAAATATTCAAGGAACTATCAGATTACCACAGCAGTGGTCTCATTAACTATTAACGATAATTCCCCAAATCTCAATGCTCTGAAACACAAGTCTGTGATTAACAGAAAGTCCTATCATTTCCAGAAACGCCCAGGATGACTAACTGCATGTGAAATCCATGGAGTGAGTACAAATCTCAGTCCATAACTCAGCCAGGGCTGTGAAGCAAGTTTGTCAGGAGGGTTAAGGAAAGATCCAGCTGGCCAGGGTGGTTGACATAGAAAGAGTGACAAGGGTATAGTCGTGGATGAGCAAAGGAGGTAAAGCAGGGAACTGAGAGCAACTCATATGGTTGGACATTTCAGTATTTGTCTGAATATTCAATATTTGTCTGAACTCCACATTCTTACTGGATTCACATTCTTTTTCATGAGGTCCCCGAGTCCTGTGAAAATCAGAGGATATGGCACAATGTTTGTTTTAAGGGTTCCTGAACATTCTGTGATAATTAGTCTCTGCTACAGGGATTCATGACAACTAGGAAACGCACAGAATCTTTCTAAAGAGAGGTCCTCTAACTCCACAGCAAGACATATTGGAGTGCCTACTCTACTTCTCTGTGGAACAATGTGGTCCATACATAAAAGAAAGCAGGGGCCAGCCCTGTGGCCAGTGATTAAATTCACGTGCTCTGCTTTGGTGGCCCAAGATTTGCTGGTTTGGATCCTGGGTGCAGACCTATGCATGGCTCCTCAAGCCGTGCTGTGGCAGGCATCCCACATATAAAAAAGATGTTAGTTCAGTGACAATCTTCGAAAAAAGAAAAACAAAAAACAATTTACAAAAAAAATTTATTTTAAATTTTAGAATAGCTTTATATTTACAGAAAAATTGATAAAATAGTTCTCAGAGCTCCCATACACCCCTATTCAATTTCCCCTATTATTAACCTCTTACATTAATGTGGTACATATGCCACAACTAATGAATTGATATTGATACATTATTATTAACTGAAGTATATAGTTTATTTAGATTTCCGTAGTTTTTACCTGATGTCCTTTTTCTGTTCCAGGATCCCACATTACATTTAGTTGTCATGTCTCCTTAGGCTTCCTCTTGGCTGGGACAGTCTCTCAGATTTCCTTCTTTTTGATGTCCTTGACACTTTTGAGGAGGACTGGTCAGATGTTTTATGGAATGTCTCTTAATTGATGTTTTTATCATGATGATACTGCCTTTATGCATTTTGTTGGGTAAAACTAGAGAAATAAAGTACCATTTTCTTCAGGTCGTTTACTGAGTACATAATATATCAGTGTGATTTATCACTGTTAATGTTAACTTTGATCACCTGGCCGAAATAATGTTTGTCAAGTTTTCCATTACAAAGTTACTCTTTATTCACCTCTCCATACTGTGATTTTTGGAAGGAAATCATTATATGTAGCCCACACATAAGGGGTAGGGCAACCCATAAATGTTTATAGAAATAATTGCCATTTTCACGATTTATGAAATTGGAAAATAGAATTTTTATTTTCTCTTTCTTCAAATAAGTATTTGAAAGTGTGACTTCAGGGTCAGCATCTCCTAATATTTATTAATTAATATTCAAATCAAATTAACTTGAATCTCTGTTCCCCAGGCACAATAGGAAACCTGTTATTTCTCCTAGTATCTGTGAGTTTCTAGTGGTGCTTATGGTTCTTCTAGTTCCTTCTTGTTCTGACTTCCTGCTTCCTTGGAATGCATAATCCTTTTCACATTACGCCTCTTTGAGGATGGTCTTTTTTCTCCAACTATCAACCCAAATTTGGAAAATAGCACTGATTCCTTGCTTTTCCCAAAGCACTAGGTAATTATGGATAATGGATTTACTTAAAAATGTAGTGAGAATGGGAGGATCGTGTAATACATCTGGGAGAATGATGTTACATTACTGCACAGCAAGAAAGAATTTAACATTGAATATTAAGCACATATAATATTGGGGACACAAAGCTATTCTGCCTTTTGTCAATTGTTGCATATGTCCATTTGCCATTCTCACCATGAACAACTTCTTGGCTACTTTTCATTCTTGGGTGTTGAATTTCACCATTTTCCCAAAACTTTCTTGCTCAGGTAACTCTTCTCCAAATTCTTGACTTCCTCACAGCCTCTATCTCTGAATATTGGCAAAATACCAAAATGCTTTTATTCATTACTATGCTCAAGCATTATTTATTATGATCTCACTCTTAGCCCACCCTGCTGTGTGCCCAGGGCTATCATTACACAACCAAAAGGCTCATCAAGATATCTTGCTGTACAGAGAAAGTTTACTCTTCTGAAGATTTCTGCTCTAGGTTCTTTAACTTGTTTCTTTCCCTCCCTCCCTACCCATCACCATCCCCAATCCTCTTCTGTAGTTAGAAACTGTAAATATCAATCAATGTTCAGTCAGGAAGGCAGAATTCACTCTAGATAATTCAGGGATTAATTCTGGGAACTAGCAACAAAGGTGACTGAAGGTAAGTAAAGGAGAAACAGATGGAACATAGGAGTCAGAAAGTTATATGTAGGAAAGACTGAAAGTTTGAAAGGGAGAAGGTATCACCCAAAACTCAGGAAGTTGCTCTTACCCCTGGGATGGAGCTCAGGAGCCCCTGCTTCATGCCCAGCGGCTGGAGGCTCTGCCACTGATGCAGAGCAGGAGCTACTTGCAGCTGCTGCTGCTGAAGTTATTGAAACTGTAATAACTGCTTATGCTGCTGGTGACACTATTGCTGTATCTGAGCAGGAACTATGATGGCACTTATTAAAGGTGGAGTTTTCTGGTGCCCTGAGTCACCTTCGGTTGCCTGCAACTTCTCCTTATAGAATAGGATAGCATCTTACTTCCCCTCATATTTTAATCCTTTTGCTGTGGCCTCCATTGGTGGAAGTTAATCATAATCCATCTTCCTAGGGAGTCTTGGAATTGTTGTTTTCAGAATTCCAGCTTCTTGCAATACAAAAGAAAACACGAAAAATGGAGCTGAGTAACCAGGAACCGTATGTGGAACAGTCCACCCCTTTGTCATCTCAGCCCCCCTTAACAAACTTCTATCCATATTTAACTTCAAAATGGCAAAAATAGCAATGACATCATGATGTAACTAGTCCTGATAAAATTACAGAAAATTGCATCCTTTTCTAAAATAGGGTTGACAGAAAATCCTACCAGTCACAATACCCTCATCTGAGTAATACTTCCTTTTTTCAGTTCTATCAAATGCCTTGATATCCTACACTCTAAAGATTAAATTTTAATATTAACCACCACCAATGTTCCTTTCTATTACTTAGTAGGAGAAAGAGAAAGAGGAAATATCAGTTAACATATACAAATGTAGGCATAACAAGTAAGGAAATATGCATAATGGCTAAATCTTCATTTCTCTAACTGGTTTCAAGGTCATGATTAATATTAATATTGTCTTTTTTCTTCTCATTCAATTTTGCCTCTTCCCTCAACCATCACTCAGCTGGTCAGAATTCTTCTCCCCATGGCTTGAGCTAAATCTTCATTCTTGAAGGGCCCAAGTCTTTAAAGGAAATGACTTTTTGTGTGTGTGCTATAATTTTCCAATAATTTTACTACTTGACACTGAAGTACTACAAGACACTCTTGACACAGTCCTCACTTCTCCCATTTTGTAATAGCAAACCAACTTCTTATTGATGTTTGAAATCAATCACTGCATCCTATATAATAGTCTTCTTTTTTATTTTTTTGCTTTGTTTGTTCACTGGCATGAAGATCTCAAAATATCCAACTTCCAATTCCCTGAAATCATCGTCTTCAAATTGAAGCATTCCTCTCTTGAGAAGTGAGACCTCTTTACTACGGAAACATAAAGTTAAGGGGACAAGAATCAAACTTTAAAAAAAAAATTGAGACATTAGGATTAAGGATGAGAGGAACCACTCTACTTCTATACCTTGATTCCTGGGCTCATGTATTCTGGATACGAGAGAAATAGTACCACATACAGGTTGTTGGTTTTGAGCATATAGACACTGTATAGGATATGATCTCAGCCCTGGAACATGTTTTCACCTGGTCAGGTAGAGTTTGCAAAGGGCCATTCCACTATTCTAATAGACAGAAGGTTATGGATGATGGAGCACATAGTAAGATCAATGAATACATTTGGAATTAGCTTATTTCATTTATTTGCTATAAAATAAAGTGAAAAGCAATGCTATGTGGGATAACATGAAGGTAAGTAAGAAATTTAGTTAGGCTACAAATTGGAGAGCTGGAGGCATGATTTTGGATAGAATCTAATGTGTCTATTATAGTGAAGATGGATTATGTCCCACTCCAAGATAGTAGGGATTCACTGCACTCAACCTACAGGCAGCCAGCTGGCTATCTACCCCAGGTATTGGGGCCATATTGAAAGCTCGGTGTAGTGTCTGGCTAGGCATTCAGAAGTGGTAATGGCAAAATAAGCCTTGGTGAGGAGAAGAGATTTTAAGAACTTTTGGATCTACTGGATCACAAGGCCCAAGTAGCAGAATGACTTGCATTGAATCCTGAACTTGTTGCAGAGCCTTCTTTTATTTTGACACCTGCTCAAAAGCAGCAGCCTTCTAATTGACAAATGGGTCATAGCAGCACATTCAATTCTTGTTGTCTCCAAGACTGAAGGAGGCCCAAAAAGCATTGTGTCTCTTTCCTGGTGGCACGTTGTACAAAGTGTAACCAGTTGACCTTCACTTAGAGGAACTCCTGGACTAGCTGGACTGGGCCCTAGACTAAATGGACTGGGCCACTGGACCCCAAGACTACCAGACATGTATGCCCTAGACTGCAGACCTTAGAAATCTCACCAAGGTGGCAGGCTGTGAATTTAATGGGATTTACTTCCTACCTTTTGATATTTATGTGTCTTAACAAGACATCTAGGGTATTCGCTACAACCTTCTCACCAGGTGCAATCAGCATGTCATCAGTGACTAGCAGACCACTATGATGTTCTGTCAGATGGCATAAATAATAAAAAATTCCTGTGGACTATATTCTGGCAGGGAGAAGGATGGATATAGCCCTGAGTAAGGAAGTGAAACTGAACTGATGTCTCTGTCAGATAAAAACAAACTACTTTTGGTGTAATTTTTCTAATTACTATAGAGAAAAAGTAATTTGTCAAAGTAATAGTTGCATACCAGATAGCAGGAGCCGTGCTGATTTACTCCAGTAAAGAAACTCAGCTGATGCTGGTAGAGTCACCACCTGATTAAATTCATAATTCTCTACTGTCATTATCTAAGATCCATTTGTCTTTTGCATAAACCGAATAGGCAAGTTAAGCGAGAATCTGAGAAGAATCCCCACTCCTGCATTTTACAATACTTTGCAGTTCCCCCAGGCATTCAAGAGTTGCTTTAGATTTACTTTTTTTGATAGGGAGAGGTTGCTCCAGAAACTTCCGCTTGGCTCTTCCTGCAAAATAACCCTCACTGCATGTTTTAGAAAACCATTTGGAGCTTCTGCCAGTTACGGAGTATGTATAGTCCAACTATATATTCAGAGTGGATTTAAGGACCCTGTTGACTCACTGTGAGAAAGACATAGACCAAAACTGACTTCCATAAGCTATCACTCTGATGAGACTCAGTGGCATTTTAGGACCTCAGGAAACAGTGTCAGTTTAAGGCAGCGTCTAGTAATTTCCACAAGTCTGTATATTTTCCTTTTCCCAGTTTCCCAGCAGTTACCAGGAGAGGTGCTACAGGAGGAAGGTTCAATTACACACCTATGACGTTGTTTCAGTGTTCTTTCTCAAGAAAACTCATCTCTTCCCCTTATTCACAGGGTTCTGGGTCTGTGTATTGAATCAGTTCTGGGAATTCTAAGATTATTCAATCCCTTCAGACTGATTCAAGTCAAGTATCTTCACCTAACAGTTCTTTTCTTTTACATATAAAAGGAAACTTTAGTAATCTGCTCGTTTACCGTTTAACGTAAGCCTATGGGATACCAACACCAAGATTTTTGTGGGTCATATTATACTGATACTACTCTGGAGCTGCTGGCCATTTACATAAAAACGTCCACCTTTTCTTTGGTGGTTAATTTCTGCTCTCCAGCCTCTGTCACTCTTCGGTTTCCTTTGGGTTTTTCCAATTAAAAAATTGATAAGCAGTTTACTTCAAAATTTTAAGATCCCTAAGCTTTTAAGAATCCCTTCTCTACTGGCATCTCAACTTCATTTAATAGAGTCCTCAGTGCAGGCCAGGTTTTAGCCAATCATTTGCTCAAACTATTGATGCCACTCCTGGCTCCTTGAACTAGCCTGTAGGATTTAGAATCTCTGATCAGTCATCCATATTAACAAAATCAGTCAAAGTCAACATTACATTCTTTCCTTCTTGGCCTGGAACCCTTATAATCCATTTCTCACATAAAATGTCCAAGTTTCTACAAGTCTTTTACAGTAAATGCCCTTTCTAATAAGCTGCTCAAGGCATTATATCTGAGCAAAGGCGTCCCCGTCTGCTGTTGCTGGGACTTATGGCATTGCTGGAGACTTTAGTTACCTGCAGTCACTAACTTCTTGTTTATTTGTATAATACGTAGAATATGACTTCTATAATTTCTGCTTCCTTGAATATAAAGCAATTTTCCTTATGGTGCAACATAAAAATGGCTTTTGAAAATGATTCAAGGATGCTTGAAAAGAAAATTCATTCCCCATAGGATTCAGGGTTAAAATGTTAGGATTCATGAAGTATATTATTCAATCGTCTGTCTATATGTATTTTTTGTTATTGATGTTATTGATGTCAGGAGCTAAAATAGTTGTGTTAAAGTTTCTCACAGTGGTGGCTTCAGCTAATTTCCCTTTGCATTTACAGGTTTTTTTTCTTTACATATTTTGATGCTATGTTATTAAATCTCCATCGTGTATTATTATAGTCTGTCAATGTAGAATGTCTCCCTTTGCCCCGATTTAATTTTTGTTTTGAGTATTTTTTTTTTTTTGCTCCAATGATTTGTGCCACACCTGCCTTATTTTTATTGAAACTTATAATAATTCTTCCTGTTGTTTCATTGTTACTATTTCAATACAGTTATTGTGTAAGAAATATAGAGTTGCATTTGGTTTTTAAAAACAATATGACAGTATTGGCTTCTTCAGATGGAAGTTTAGCCTGTTTCCATTTACTGTAGTAACTAATATGCTTGAGAAGCTACTTTTATTTTACTTAAAGCAGTAAATCACTTAGTGATATGTTAAAAATGATTCAAAATAAAAATGAAATGAAAAATCTTTCATACAAGAAATAGTACATTATTATTAAAAGTCTGAACAATAGTCATGCCTGAATAAAATTGTAGAAAATTTAGAAAAATAAGAAATAGAGAATAAATTTATCAATAATTCTACCACGAAGCAATATACATTATTAACATTTTTGTGTATTTTTTGCCTTCTGTACATATCGTTTTGCATCTCTGAGGTCGAACTGTGTAAGCCATCTGACTTTTTTTAATCATCATAAGAATTTTCCCACATCATTAAACATCCTATATAAATAATATTTTTAATGACTGCATTTTATTGTCATATGATCATAACGTTCTTTACTAATCATAGCTCTATTATGAAAATGTAAGTTCTTTCTTGTCATTTACTATTATTAATAAATCTTTTAATGCATTTAATTAGTTACTTAAACTCCAAAAAATGTACTATTCCGTCAAAAATATATTTTTTAAAAAGGATCCTTGATATATAATGCATGACTCCTTTGCAAAATTGTGTATCCATTTATGTTCCCAGCATATTAGATTTAAGATTAGAAGTTAAATTTAGTTCCACGATGAAGGAAATTACCAGCATTTTTTTCACTGTTTTATTTCTAGTGCCAACACAGCGCTTGGCACATATATATAGTAGACATTCAGAAAATATTTTTGAATGAATAATTGAATTATTCCTATGCAGGCAATGGTGCGAGAGCAGAAAAGTCATAATCCTTTAGAGTACAAGAGGATGTATTCATTTGAAAAATGGATTAATTGATTTCCCCAAAATCATGCCGCTATTTTTTTGAAAAGTCCAGAAGTAGAACACAGTTTATTGACTCCAGTCTTTATGCTCTTTCTGCAACACATAAAGTTATAATCAATTTTGATTTTTTTTCTAGTTGATGCTGTCTCTATGTATTAATAAGCTAGACTAGTATATAATTTTAAATACATATATTTATTTGATATAAAGTCAAATTTATCATATTCACAAAATTCAACATGCTCACCCACACATACACACAAATCAGATTGGTCAATGATGGACCACAAAATGAAGAAAGAATTGACAACTGACAACATGAACCATTTACCTATCTCTGTTTATGTAGTGATATCTTTTTTATATAGATTTTGCCTTGAAGAAATGTTCCAAACCTGATGTGTGGGGAAGCTAGAATTTAGGCAGAAATCAAGCCAAGTGATGGATTTTGGGACTGTCAGAACATCTAGAAGTTAGGGAGAATAATCCCAGTGAGAAAGAACTGAGAAGAAGCCCTCAAATACACACATAAACATTCATCAGAGTTTTGGTGAATCTCTGAACTGTGCTTGCATGGATGGTCCCCAAGAATCCCAGTGGGGGAAAATAAAGGTAGAAGACTGAGAGAGGTGGGCAGAGATTTCAGCTGCTGCCCATTACAGGGGAAACAGAATTTGCAATTCAAATCCTGGTGTATTTGTAACACATTGAGATTAGAGTTGAAACTCTATGCAACAGAAGTATAGCCTAGATCCAAAGAATAAGGTATATATTTAAGGGAAAAGCCAAAATAGACTCATCCTAACAAATAAAACAAAATCTCTACACATTTAAGGTGATTCAATAATTTAATTGCCTTCTAGAATAAAACAAAACCCTCTCCAAAAGAGGATAAATTAATCTACAGTTGCTAAAATGTGCCACACATAATGTAGAGTATACAATAAAAAATTAGTAGACCTGTAAAACAAATATGAAAGTATGACCTATAATCAAGAGAAAAATTAATCAATAAAAAAGAGACCCACAAATAGCTAAGACATTGAGTTAGCAGACAAGGACTATAAATCTCTATTACAAATACGTCAAAGATTCTTCAGGAAAAAATAGATATAATGGGAGAAAAGCAGGGTGATTTAGATAGTCTAAAAAAGATGAAAGAGGAAACCCTAGAACTGAAAATGCCTTGCCTCAATTCCAAAATCATTGATGGGATTAATAGCAGAACAGATAAAACAATTGAAAGGATTATTAAACTTGAAGACAGGCTAGTAAAAATTATAGAAATTGAAGGAGAGAAAGAGGGAGGATTTAAAACATTAATCAGAGTCTTAATATGTGTGACAGTATCAAATGATCTAATATACCTGTAACAGAAGTCCCAGAAGGAAAGAAGAGAGAGACTGGGTCAGAAAAATGCATGAAGAAATACAGGCCAAAAAAATTCCATATTTGTTTAAAAATAATAATCCATACATCCAAGAAGTTCGGCAAAGAGCAAGCAGGACAAATAAAAAGCCATATCTAAATACATCATTGTCAGTTACAGAAAATAAATGATAAAGAAAAATATTTATTAAGGAACAGAGGAAAGAGATACATTACATACAGGAGAACCCCAATAAAACTGAGAGCTGTCTTCTCATCATAAAAGTTGTAGACCATAAAATGAAACAACATTTTTAAAGTGGTAAAAAAACCAAAAAACAAAAAAGGCTGGCAACCAAGAAGTCCACATCAAAAATCTATCATGCAGAATTAAGGCAAAATGAAGACATTTTAAATAATCAAGTGTTGATACAATGTTCTGCCTTCACCATGGCAAGACATGTCCACTACAATGTATCTCTCCCATGACTACAATTAAAAACTCTATATAAAATGAAATTATACTTGAGGATTCTGAGATATGAATAAAAGTAGATGGCTTAGAGAAGGTAGTCAAACTGGGGAAAGCAGCCCAGGTCGGGTGTGTGGGGTGTGTGTGTGTTCTATTATTTTTTATACAACCGCATAGTGGAATAGTGATATGGGAAGCTAAAACTTCTGTAGAACTCCTATATATCTGACCCTTAGGAACCTGGAAGAGGAGCAGATTGTAGCAGAATGTGGGAGTAGAGGGGATTCCAGAGAGAAGGGAGCTGAAGAGGGGGATTCCCTGACTTTATCTATGAACTTGCACAAGCATCAGGCACACTCCTTGCTGTGCATGAATGAGACAGACCCAGAACAGCATAACAAAGATGTTGAGAACTGAGCTAAGATTTTAAACATTGGCCCCAGTCTCAGACTAACCCCTGATTTTTGCGTGTGTGACAGAACCAAGCAGCATAGCAAAAGCTTCGGAAACTAAACTGAGATTAGAACCACCACCCACAGAAAGCAAGATAGAATTTGTGGTCTCAGTTGATTACCTGATAAAACAACAATGAAAGCAACAACTTTCGGAAGATTTTAACAGAATCTATAGTTTACAAAAAATATTCAAAATATTCAGGATGTAATCCAAAGTTGCTTGACATAAAAAGACACAGAAAAGGTGACAAATTTTCAAGGGAGGCAACAATCTGGGCAAAGAGCCGGATGTTGGAATTTTTCTATCAAAGAGTTTAAAGCAGCTAATATAACTGTATTCCATGAAGTAAAGCTGAACACATATGAAATGAATAAAACATAAAAATTCTCAGCAGAGAAATAGAAGCACTTTTTAAAAATTGGAAATTTTAGAACTAAAAATGTAGTACCTGCAATAAAAAATTCATTGGATGGGCTCAATAGAAAAACAAATATGTCAGAGTAAAGAGTCAGTGAAGTTGAAGATAGAACAGTAGAAAGTCCTATTATTATCACAATAGATGCAGAAAAAGCATTCAGAAAAATTTAATATCCATTTAAACTCTCAGCAACAAAAACTAGAAGAGATCATTCTCAATCTGAGAAACAACGTCTATTAAAGCAAAACACCACCTAAAGCTAGCATCATTCTTAATGGCTAATGTTGAGCTTGTACTTCCCAAAGATCTGTAAAAGTTAAAAAACGCTCACTCTCATCATTATTATTCAACATTGCACTGGATATCTTAGTGAATCCAAAAGGCAAAACATGCATTTGTAAATACATACATACACACATACATAAAATAAACACTGGAAAGAAGTAAACCTGTCTACATTCTCTGATAATATCATTGTTGGAAAGAAAATTCTAAGGCAGTAGATTTTTCTACAAAAAATCTGCTAGAACTCATAAGCAAATTTATGAAAGTCATATGACTTATGGTCAAAATTTTATAAATCAATTCTATTTCTAAATACTGGCAGCAAACAATTGGGAAATGAAGTTAGAAGAGGAGCATTTAAAATAGTATCGAAAACAGAACTATCTTAGCAATAAATTTAATGAAATGCATGTGAGATTCCTACGCTTAAAAGTATAAAATATTACTAGGAGAAATTAAAGAAGATAAACACACACATGAAATATTTTTGTAAAATTGAAGATTTAACGTTTTTAACATGTCAGTACTTTCTAAATTGATTTATATATTCAGTGAAATTCCGGGAAAATCCAAGCAGATATATTGTAGAAATTTACAGAGTAGTTATAGTATTTGTATGAAAATGCAAAGGATGTGTAACAGCCAAAGCAATTGGAAAAAAAAAAAAACTAAGTTGGAAGGCTTTCACCACTTGGTTTTATGACTTGTCATAAAGCTATTGTCATCAGGAAAATGTGATCTTGGCACAAAGATAGGCAAAGAAGTCAATGGAAATTGGAAATAGATCCATACCTATGTAGTAAACTGATTTTCAACAAAACGACTGGAGTAATTACATGTGAATTGTCTTTTCAACAAATGGTGCTGGAACAACTGAGAATCATACAAGTAAAGTCAAATCTCAGCACTGCCTCACAAAAATGAATTTGATGTGATCACAAATCTAGACATAAAAGCTAAATGCACAGCTTGTAGAAAAAATAGGAGACTATGTATGTGACCTTGTTTTAAGGAAAAATTTCTTACACAGGACACAAAAGGATTAACCATAAAAGAAAACGAATCGATAAAAAAGACTTCGTCAAAATTTGAAACTTTACTCTTCAAAAGACTATTTTAAAAACTCACAATTTAAGCTACAAACTGGGAGAAAATACATATTGTACTACAACTCAATAAGAAAAAAAATAGGCAAAAGTTGTAAACAGAATCTTCAAATAAGATGATATAGTAATCACCAATAAACACAGGAAAAGATGCCTAACATAATTATCTGGGAAATTGGAATTACCATGAAAGGCTATATCACATACTCTAAGGGGGACTGAAATTTAAAAATCTAATAGTACCAGTTATTAGCATCGTTGTGGAAGATATGAAACTCTCATTGCTGAAGGGAATATAGAATGATACACTTTGGAAACCAGTTTGGCAGTAAGTAAACAAATACCTACCCTATGATCTAGCATTTCTACTCCTAGATATTTACCTAAGATAAAGATATATCTCACAAAAGAGTTGCTCAAGTATTATCGATCAGCTTTCTTTACAATGAACCCAAACTGGAAACGATCCAAATTTCTATCAAACAAGAGAATGAACAAATTGTGGCATATCCACGCAAATACATTCAGCAATAAAAAAGATATGCAACAACATAAATGCACCTCAAAAAACATAATCCTGAGTGAGAGAAGCTAGGCATAAAAGAAGATAGATGATTCCACTTATATAAAATTTCAAAACAGGCAAAACTAAGCCATAAGCCTGCACCGTACTTTTGAATTCATCAAGTATTCACTTTGCGATTCAATTAATAGAAGTAATTCTATAATCTTTCACTTAAAATTATGTTGTATAAAATATCAGTAGAGAGAGATTATGAAAAATTTCCATTTACCTCTTTTTCATTATTCAGGGAAAAATAGATACTCTGACATACATATTTCAAAACACCTAATAATTTATCCAAACAGAGAGTTTCCAATGAAGATAACCAAAACAATGTGGCCATCAGGGAAAAAGATGATTTTCATTTAGTTTTTTCTCTAAGATTTTCTAGTTATTCTGCCCAGGAGCAGTGTCAGCACTCGATTTAGAGTGCTTGACATGTTTTACTAAAGAAAATAAAGGAAGGATTTACTGGTCTTCATGGGTCTACGGTAATCTCCCTGATTCTAATAAATTTATTTAAATTGAAAATGACCTTAGCCATCTATTCTTTTTCATAAGACAGAGAAAGTTCTTGAGTTTACTCCAACTGAAATGAAAGTTTTCTCTTGTCATAAACTGCCAATTAGCTTGTGCTCACTGAGTTAATTTTGTATTATGAAGCCAAAGTAATGCAACAATTCACTAACTGATGAGTTGTGAGGTCTTGGTATTCCAGATTAGTAGTCAAAACACCTCAGAAATGAAATTCTGCCTTTGCCAATGAGCCTGACATTTTATAATTCTTGTCTGTAATTACTGATGCTCTGAGAACTAGCGTGCCCTTCCTTCTATCTGCAACAAATTCTGTTCAATTCTCATCTTCTGGATTTAGTACAATGCCTCTAATTTTATTCTGTATGATCTTTTAATCTTCGTAGCACTAATTTTTAGCCTATGTATGTGCCTTTGCATTGCAAATTATTTTAATGGCTTTGTTTTCTTTATATCATATTAAGTTATAAATTCTGGGAAAATTGTCATACGAATCTCACCTGCAAGAATTAAATGAGATAATGCCAATAAAGTCCTTAGCACATTGACTGGCACATATTAAATAAGCAATGAAGGTAAACTATTATGTCTGATAAACTCCTTACAGGGAAGATCTTTGTCTTTCGACCTTTGTGTATGGTAATTACTACGGATCTGTGTCATCACTCCCTAAATTAATTTCATCCAATAATTTCACAGGAATGATTTAAATTGTGAATATCTATGAAGATTTTTACTTGGTGGGTGCTTCCTTTCCTGAAGTTACCATTTTTTCACCTGAGAACGCTCTCAGCAATTACGTGGTGCTCTTTAAAACTCTTTTCCTCACTAGTGGGAGGAGGGGCAACGAGTGAGTGAGTGCACCAAAGATGGGAAAGAGTAAGCGTCCTGGCAAGCTCAGCAGCAAGCCGGTGGATACAGAGTAACCCCTTTAAATCTGTAAACTGGCTTTCCTCACAGTCAGAAATTTTCTTTCTACTCTGTAAGAACTATTCAATGAACAATAATACACAACTGAAATAAAATTTTAAATGCTTTGAGACTTTATATTAAAATAACCCTGAAAATTTTTATTTTTGGTTAGATATTCTTCACCTAATCTTGGCCTGGTCAGCATTTTCCCTTTCTTCTATCATGTAGAAATATAAAATACATAAAAGTGACAGAGAGAATATTTTGATAGCATGCATGTGTTACTCATTTTCATCACACGTTCCGTGTTGGAATGCAAAATATTTGAGAAAGGTAATGTTTTCTTGCAGTCGTCTATCCTTCTTGCAGAAACCCATCACCTTAATAGGAGTCTTCAAAAATTGCTTGGCCCATAGATTCTTTTTTGGCTCATTGGAAATATTTCATAGTATTGCACTATCCTAGATTTCCTCAGTCATCCTTTTTTTCCATCTAGAAGCTATTTTTCTTTTCTCTAACTTCAGAGTGGCCAAGTCATTCCTCTGATAGTGACTAACAGACCCTTTTCAACATACTCTATTTTCCCCACACAAACAATTTCCTAGTTGAAGCAGCATCAATCATCAAAGAAATCAGTTCTTTGGTAAATACACCTAAAGAACTTGGCTAGAGATTTTTTTAAACCTCTCTATAGAAGTAGGACCTAACAGATTCCTAGGTAATATTTCTGAATGTCTCCAAATCTAAATATAAGACTTTCTTAGAAATGAATGGCCTCAAACACACATTGATAGGAATTACACAGATTATCTAATCTTCCTGAACTCTGCTTCACTTACATGCAAAATGTGGATGAAAACACCAAACTACTGTGAAAATTATATAAAACAATGCATATAAACTTCTTTGCATAGTGCCAAGCAATACAAGCTATCTATCTTTATAAGAATTACTGTGATAATGAGTACACTGCATTTCTATCACACCAGGAATAGTCCACCTTACAAAAGAAGTGGTGTTAAGTAAGGTTAGGGGCCAGCCTGGTGGCATAGAGGTTTAAGTTCGTACACTCGGCTTTGGTAGCCTGTGGTTCACTGGTTTGGATCACAGGCATGGATGGACCTACACACAACTCATCAAACCATGTTGTGGCAGCATCTCACATACAAAATAGAGGAATATTGGCACAGATGTTAGCTCAAGGACGATCTTCCTCAAGCAAAAAGAGGAAGATTGGCAAGAGATGTTAGCTCAGGGCTAGTCTTCCTCACCAAAATATAAAGAAGAAGTAAGGCCATATGATATAGTGAGAAGAATCAGTATTTCATAATACAGGCATGTGACTCATATTCTTGTCAAGATATAGACTGTTTCCACGACTCCAGATTTCCTCATGTCTCAGTGTAGTCAGTCTCCTCCTGGCCTCTGGAAACCACTGATCTACTTTCTATCATGGTAAGTTGAGCTTGTTTAGAATTTAATATAAATGGATTACAGAATCTTTCGTATCTGCCTTCTTTCATTAAAAATAATGCTTCAGATATTCATCTTTGTTGATTTCTTTTTATTTCTTGGTAGCAGTATTTTAGTTCCGCCTCAGTTTTTTTTTGCATTGAAAAATAGATATTATTAGTGTTGTGTATATAGTTAGTATATGCTTAGATTTTTCCAGTCGTTTATTAATTTTATTGCTGTTCACTTTTTTTTTGCATCTTAGATCTTCCACCAAGAATAATTTTCTTTCCTACTAAAGTATTAGTAGGAAATTTTGCAGAAATTTTGTACCAATAAAGGACATTTTCAGAAGTCATTCCACTGTAGTTTGGGGATAAACTCATTTTTCGTTTGCCTGAAAAAAGTCTTTATTTCACCCTCATTCTTTAGTATTAATTTAGCTAGGTGTAAGATTGGAGGTTGACAGTTAGGACAGACATGGTCAGCTATCCATGAGGGATGCCTGCCACACTTCTCTGGGACAGAATTGTTGCAGAAAGTAGCTGCCCACACAGGGATTATATTGATCAGTCTCCTTTGCAGTGAGGTAGGCCCATATTTTTAGTTCTTTCCAATGTATTGTGAGAAGTGAAGCCGTTCACTTCCAGCCTGAAGTGTTTAAGAAGGGATTTGCCTTCTACACCCATTTTTGCCCCTGTTTCCTGACCGAAAGCCTAAGGCCTGGGCTGGTGAGGGAGCCCAAGGAGAAGGGAGCCTGATTGAATCACTGTGTAGCGAGCCACAAGTCAAACATCCACTTGTACTTTACAGGAACAAGAGAGAGTTTCTGTTATGGTAACTCACTGTTATTTCTGATTTTAGCTGTTATAGCAACTACATTATTTTAATTAATACAATTAATTCTTCTCTGCATTTAGAAATCATTATTTAACTGTATACTGGCTTCTTGGATTGCTGTTGAAAAATCTGATGTTGGTGTTATGATATGGTTTTTTAGTTGCTTGTCTGTCTTCTCTCTCTTGCTAGTTTTATAACCAGTTTGTGTTCTGCAATTTTGCTACACTGCCTCTAGTGGTTGATATTTATTTATATTGTTTTGCACTTATTGTTCTTACTAAACCAGAGTATTTATTTCTTTTTTCAATTCTGTGTACCTCTCAGATTTTAACTCTTCTAATGTTACTTCTACCTTATTCTTTTTATTCCCTTCATCTGCAATTCCAATTATAGGTATTTAAAAATTTTGCATTCTTTCCCCCATTGTGTCTACATTTATTTTCTGGTATTTTCAATCTTTGGTAACTTATTTATCTCTATCTTTCAGCTCCCCTATGTTTAATTTGATGTTTAACCCATTTATTAAAAATTATTTCAAGGGCCTGCCCCGTGGCTTAGTGGTTAAGTTCAGCACACTCCACTGTGGCCTGGGTTCAGTTCCCAGATATAGACCCACACCACTTGTCAGTGGCCATGCTACAGTGGCAACGCACATACAAAATAGAGGAAGATTGGCACAGATGTTAGCTCAGGGCAAATCTACCTCAAGCAAAAAGAGGAAGATTGGCAACAGATATGAGCTTCGGGCAGATCTTCCCAAGCAAAAACTAAATAAATAATATCATGGATTATACAATTTTTTTTCATTTCTAATAACATTGTTTGGTTCTTTATCAAGGCCATCTACTCCAGTTGAGTAATACCTTCTTCCTTGATTATAATTTTGATTTCTTCAACATTTCCTATATATTATATAATCTACGTGATAAATTCATTATTTGAAAATCTTGAAGTTTTAATTCTACTGTTTTTTGTCCTTGCTAACTTTGTGAGGGGCTTGTTGCCTACATATTTTGTAATTTTGGCCTGTGGGCTCATGTTGACAGTTTTATCAGCAGATTAATGTGAAACTTGAGATGAGGGTGCTTCCCTCCAGCGTTTCAACTGATTTTGCTTCTGTAGGATACACTGGGATACCAATAAGCCAGGACAAGTTTAAAATAAATTTCTCAGTTTGGGTTTCCTTGGCTTCATAAGTGGTGTAAATCCATATCTCAAACCAATATGAAGGGATACCTAATTTCATTTCCATGTTTGTTTCTTCTGTTAAGTTTCTGTAAAATGAAATTGATTTATTAATAAATTTAAAATAACATGTATAGTGTATCGTGTGTATCTCTTATGTCTTTTGTATGGAAAGATGTCTTAAATCATATTCACCATATCTACATAATGTAATTTTGATTGATACATTTTTTTCTCTCTGACTTTTTCTCATTTCTTAAATAGTTTATAATGAATATGCATTTTTGGTATAAAATAGTAAGATTTAAAAAACAGTAGATTATCAACAAAAATAAAACTCCAAGAAAGTAAACATATTTTAAGGGGTGCATAATATAGTACTACTCATATAAAAAGAGGGAGTACTTAATATATTACAAGAGCGGACATAAGAAAGATTTTCTTTTTTCACAGAGTCCCAAAGATCTATGTATATCACAGGAGAAAAGTCTTTTATTTTTACTTTATGAATGTGGCTACCCAATTATATGTTCAAGGCTGGCAGGCAGCTTGAACAATTTTTGCGCTTCTTGCAGGACTGCTGTATAGCATTAGGGAAGCACTTTTTCTGCAATGACCTGGCATTGGGTTGAAGAATTAATTTAGCCAAGACAGTTTTTTAAAAATTCTAAACAAACATGTGTAATGCTATATTTTATCAAAATATTGTACTTTCACCTATACGTTGGTGTACAGTTTTATGTACTACTTAAAATAAATGTATGAACATACATTCTGTTGTTTATATTTAATGACATTTGAATTGTGGAACATAAGATTTTTTTTTACCGTTCACAACAAAGTGGAAATGCAGCTTTAAAGACTTAAAACGACTTTGTTACTACAACACTGATGCTATATGCATATAAGACCCCAGAACTGACTTGAAAACAATATCTTCATTCATCCTGTTTTCTGTCTAATCAATCAAAAGTGTTCTCAATATAAATTAGTCATTAGAAAAACCTGAAAAATAAAATCAAGCACTTTTCAGTCGAGAACATTTTTATTTTATGACCCTGGCCTTTGAAAAAATTGCCAAGTGGAGAATCCGTGATGACTGTGTATGGAACTTATAAAACAGAGCTTCATACTGTAGAAAATTCAGTAATTCAATATGAAACCTGAGTTTATCCCAAGACAGAAATTATTGCTGCTTCTTGAGGACTTCACATTGTTGAAAATGCAATTAAAATTATGATTAGGCATCCACTTGCATTCTCTTACCAAATTTTTATCGTTAGCTGCCAACCATTTGAAAGTCTATGTTCAAGACTGTAGAGAGGTTCAAATATGAACAGAATGGTCTCCTTCTCCTTTAATTTTACCCAAGGTAAATCAAAACACCATCCATCCCTGACATTCATCAATATACAATCTCACCACTCTTTGGTTCCAGTCACATAAAATTAGCATTTTCCTCTTACACTCCACACATTTGAGGTAATATTAGCATTAAATAATTTCTATATGTAGCACCAACCACTAGATTCAGAAACACTGGCTCTATCCTAAATAGTACTTTTTCTCCCAATCTCTCTTTAAAGTTCCTCTTTATGACGCTATCTTAAAAAAAACCTCATGATGTATTTATATTACAGCTTTAAAAAAAAATCCCATTTACATTCCAGTCTCATTTTTCTGAGGATGTGACTTATTTCCAAAATAGATACATGGTAAGTATTTTAGTTTCATCGTCTAAATATGTACAAATCAACATTTAGCTTCGGTTACTATGCTGATGATAACTAAACTCTTGCAGACCATGTGAATAGCATGGGATTTAGATTTGAACAGATCTGGTCAAATCCCAGCCCCATCACTTAGTAGCTTTGTATCCCTAAGTAAGTCAATTAACTTCTCTGAGAGTTTCTTCATTCGTAAAATGGGGATAGAAAAAATCCTTTTATGAGATTATATGAATAATATATTTGAATGTTCAACAAAGTTGAATTACTTTTCCTTAATTTCTGGTTTCATTTTCAGTGGGTGATATTTCTAGACCTAGTCTCCCCATCCTAGGGGTATAATCTCTTGTGTCTTGTAGCTCCTATGACTTTCAATATAGTAGATAGTAGTTGTATGAGTATAACAGCTAACATCAGTGACATAAATTTAATTCAACAGTAGTTGCTCTTGTCTATTCCTCAGTGCCTAAGATCTTATTGTTCACTCTCATAACTGATTTTTTTATAGGCACTATTTCAGCTGGAATGCTTTCTTCAAGGTTCCAACTCTAACCAGCTTGAATGACAGCTGATTCAATCAGAGGAGCATCTCATCAGTAAGGCACCCCCTCCCCAAACACACTCCCCTTTTTTTCTTAAAAGAACTGGAAGAAATATCTGACTATTATGCTGGTTGTTTGGGTCCATTTAAGGGTTTGGAGATTACTGGTTCAGCAACACCTGACTTCTGTTTTGAACTTGTGTATAATAAAGATTAAACAATTGATTTAGGCACAAAGAGATAGATTAAGGGGGAGATTTCTGCAGCTCTCAGGCCCTTCTAGTCTGAGCTTTAGCCTGGCTCCTGGTTCTTGATGCACTCTTCTGTCCTAGCATATCAGCCTTTTCTTGATGTGGGCTAATATCTTCCGAAGGACTTCTGTCTCTGTCAAGCGCCTATTGAGAAGTTTTACTGATTTGCTCCACATTTCAAGGATTTTATGCCATAACTACTATATTTATTAAGGCTCTCTTGGAAGCAAACTATAGAAATCAATTCAAGCAATCTTAAGAGAGGAGGAGGGGAAGGAAGAAAGGAAGGAAGAGGAGGGGAGGGAAAAAGAAATTTATTTGAAGGATACTGAAGTATCTCAAAGAAACAGAAAAGGCTGAATAACCGAGACTTGGGAAGAGAAAGAATCAGGATTGCTATAGGGACTTAAGCACAGGAATAGCTGACATTTTTTGTTTCTAGAATATGACCATTTGCTAGACTGTCTTCAATGACTAACAGTTCCATTCTTTGGCCCTTGTTTCAATCTGAGAAGAAAGCATCTGCTTGACCCACTCTGGACCAGGTGTCTTTCCCCAGACTGGTCAATCAGAAAGCATGGACAATTATAAGAGACTAAGGAATTGTTGAATAGCTGCCCTGACAGGTATCTATTCTATTTATATATGTTTTCCACTCTAAATTCTTTGTTTTCCTGCTCCTACTGTATGTTTTTATCTCTTTTCTTCTCTCTTTCTGCCTTTAAACAACTCAAGCATTGTCCTGCTCAGTGAAACATCTTTATCCTGAGCAAAAAGAGTGAACAATTTCTGTTTTTGTGGATAGAAAGCATTAGTTAATTTCTCCTTTGTGCAATGTTCCAGTGGAATATGTCTGGAGATGATATTTGGAGGATTGTTTATTGCAGGAATCTCTTGTTTTCCACTTTAAACAATTTCAATTGCTGAGTAGAATGGAATACATCCTCTGGAGGCTGCACTTAAAGCCTGTTATCTGGAAGAAAAGCCTTTTCCTAATTCCCACTCTTTGTTGGATTTAAATTGACATACCCATTTAACTCAAAGTAAAATTAGTTCTAAAACAGACGATGATGGTAATTCAAATAGATGCTTCAATTTCTGTGGTTGAAAATGAGATATATAGTTTCTATAATTGTCTTATAGTCTTAACTCCTAGGATTCTTTGTGCACTTCTTGGGCCTTGGGCTTGGAGATAGGTGAGATAGAATCAATGTTTTAAGCATTAATCAGAGACTAAAAGAAAGTGCCGTTGGTATTTATAAGAAATCACAGTTTATGGAAACTGTCTCTAATCTTAATATTTCAAATATATCTATACCATATAAATTCTCATGAGTTCTTATTTTACACACTGATGAGTTCCAATAGCTCACATTTATAGCAATACCCCAAACTTCAATACTCTGAGCCCCCACACTTAATTAGAAAATGATCAAGCTTTTCTTGGTTCTTATATTTAATTTGAGCTGTAGCCAGCAGCTCTCCAATTCCTGCATCATGGAATCCATTGCTCTTGACATTCTTGATCACCATTGCTCTGCTGCCCTTGGGACCTATATAGTATTGCTGCCTGGGCTGTTTTCTATTCCTGATGCCTCTGACCACTGAACAAACATGGATCAACCTTATACTACAAGGCCACTGGCTCATCTCGTTCTCCTTTCGGTAGGAGAACTCCTCTCACTTTTCGTGACCGGTTCGTTTAGATTGATTCTCATAGAGAGCTATTGATCCTCTTGTGACACTTTTTGTTTTTTCCTTTATACCGTGGCCCTCTACTTCTCAATCCACAAAGATACCTTGGGAAGGCAAAAGAGATGGCCGAGCACAGTGTTCCACTATACCTGCAGGCGTTGCTCCTGCCAACACTGAGGCTTGTTTTCAGTGTGACCTATCCTGCTAGACTTCTTGACTCGTGATGCTTTTTTCCCAGCAGCTCCAATGTCTTTTCTGCATCTTATTCCTATATAAAAAATACATATCCCAATCATAGGCCGGGAACAAGGTTTTTCTCATGAACTCCTTGAGCCACACGTAGATTAAGGAGCATCCCAGGCCATGTGTCTCAGATTCCCAGACTTTCTGTGGCCAATAGGAAGCAAGTTTTCCTCGAATGAGTGGAAGACTTCCAAGAGGGTGATGCTATCTAGTCTCCATTCTAACTTTACCCAGCCAAAAATTTTCTAATGCACATATGTCTCTATCACCTAGAGACTCTGTGTGTGTATGTGTGTAACATGTTATAATACAATTTTTTTATTGTGGTAAAACACATACTATAAAATTCACCACTTTAAACATTTTTAAGTATACAATTCAGTGTCATTAAGTACATCCATATTGTTGTGCAACCATCATCACTATCCATCTTCAGAACTTTTTCATCATCTCAAGCTGAAACTCCATATGCATTAAACCATAACACCCTAGTCCTCGCTCTCCCAGTCCCTGGTAACGACTATTCTACATTCTGTCTCTATGATTGACCAATCCAGATATAAGTGGAGTCAAATAGTATTTGTCCTTTTGTGTCTGGCTTATTTCACTTACATAATGTTCTCATGGTTTATCCATGGTGTAGCATATATCAGAATTTCATTCTTTTTAAAGGCGGAATCACATTTCGTTGTGTGTGTGTGTCTGTATGTGTATACATATCTCACATTTAGCTTACCCATTCATTCATTGATGGGGACTTGGGTTGTTTCTACCTCTTGGCTGTTGTGAATAATGCTGCCATGAACATGGATGTACAAATATCTGCTCCTATCCTAGCGTCAACTGAAAAAAACTTTAAGTATATCAATATACATGTTTAGATCCCTTAAGATTAGGCAGATGCTATTCAGCTATTTTGTTTAAAAATGGGTTGTAGATGGGTTATTTAGATTAATGAATTGAAACATTTATTAATATAGATTCATTCATTTATTTAAATTCACTAATTAAATCATTCATTCAAATTATTGAGAAGGCAGGAATATAAATATGAATGAGATAGTGTTTTTGCACTTAAGGTTTTTACAATCCAGTTGGGGAAACAGAGAAGGAAGTGAATACGGAAAACAATTTTTTTTGAAGAAGAAAATTAGCCCTTAGCTAACTGCTGCCAATCCTCCTCTTTTTGCTGAGGAAGACTGGCCCTGAGCTAACATCTGTGTCCATCTTCCTCTATGTTATATGTGGGACGCCTACCACAGTATGGTGTGCCAAGCGGTGCCATGTCCTCACCCGCGATCTGAACCAGCGAACCCCAGGCCACCGAAGTGGAATGTGCGCACTTCACCACTGCGCCACTGGGCCGGCACCTGAAAACAATTGATAATTATTAAAATAGTAATCTACACAGCGTGCTATGGAACACAGAGCAGGGCATGCAGGAGATTCAGGAAGACTTCCTGGGAGAGATGATACTGGAACTGAATCTGCAAACATAAGTAGGATAGTTGGAGAACAGAGGAGGGAGTTGTCCTGGCTAAGAAGAAAAGTGCTAAAAATCTTGAAGTCTGAGGAAGAAGAGTGAGGGGATGGTGAGTGGTCAATACGGCTACGGCAGTGTGTGAAACTCGAGAGCCAGTGGGGCTGAGACTGAAGCTATACAAATGGGAGATCATAAAAGGCTTTATTCCTGCACAAGCTAAGGAGTCTGATTTTTATCCTAAAAGCAAGTCTGGCACTGCAGCTAATTCTCCTGAAACTTTAAATACATTTTGATAAAGAAAATGCTTCTTGCATTAGTTTGGATCTAGTCTTGTTTCCTGACGAATCGGGCACAGCACTGCCACCTACTCAGGAACAAATTGTGCCAATACTTAATAACAGTCTGCCCACATGGACTTTTAAAATCAGTATAATTATGAGAGATTATAGCTCTTTTATGTTAGCAATTAATTTGTTCACTGTTTTTATCATTGATAAATGAAGAACTAATACCAGATTACCTAGAAGTGCCCCAAATTCTAAATAGAACTTTTAAATTAAAATGGTTGAAAGATCCTATTTTGTCCTTAGTCAGATGAGAGCTATTTTGTAAAAAATCAGTTGTTGCACACCTGCAACTTATTTTCTTTATAATAGACTCCACCTTCCTAACTAAGGCACTTTTCTTTACATTCAGTGTAATCATAAGGCAAAATGTTGGTAGGCTGACAAAATTAATGGATTATATGGGCAAAAGTATTCAACAGTACATCCATATTGTCAGTCCCACTCTGTAAATTCAGGACCACTATATTCCAGTGAGATTCCTATGACCCCAATATCAGCTGAAAGTATGACTTGGAAATGAAGTTATAAAATTCTCCAGAAAGCAATCTACATTCCAATATATAAGGGGGCAGGTGGAGAGGGTCTTTGGGTTACTAATTACATTTTCCCCACTAACATATCTTGGCTAAAGAGCACTCTTCTGAAATTGTAGATAATATTATTGTTCCAGATTTAAAACAAAATATTTATCCTTAAACAAAATTATGGGGAGGAATATAGCAAGTCATCATGCTACTGAAAAGTCACTGGCAAAAGGGACTGCTGGTCTAACATGGAACATTCAGGAGGAGACATCAGACAAAATCCTGTTCTCTCTCTGAAGCAATAGTTCTACTTTATACTCCTAAGGAGTGTCTCATACAATTTGAAGGGACCTACAATGAAAACTATAACATTCAAGAACAGTAAACATTTTTAAAAAATCAACCCGTATGTAAAATGCTGTAGGGTGTGGATACTTAAGATGACTGAAACATAAATATTTTGATGCTTAGATGATGAAAATCTTAGAGAATTTACAAGAAAATCTCTTTCTGAACAGCAAAAGCATGATACAGTGCTGTAGATAAACATAAGCACATTGCCACAAACAGAACACATATAGAAACTTTCTTTAACGTACATCTGGCTTATAACTTCTCTTTACAATTGTGGGTATGCTGTAGGATAATTTCTTTCCAGTGTATATTTCTTGGTTAAGAGAGCCTAGGAACAGAGCCACACAGAGAAAATCATACACAAGTACCCTGAAGAAACAACTTCTTATGTTAAATGGATTTTCCTCCATACTTTGAAGAAACATTTCATCTCTTTAAAACATGATTGTCAAAACCAATATACTGTAAAGACCATAACAGCTAGAACTTTGTCATATTCCCTGTAGAAACCTCACCACCTGGAATTAAGCTTGACACAGCACACACTCAAAAAATTTAACTGAATATGTGAATAGCATACAATTTTGAACAATCAGGTTTCATGATCTATTTGAAGTTCTTCTCTAAAATGTCAATGCTCCCTGGCCAAAGACCACCAGAAGCACTCATGTGGTTGAATGATGTTGGGTTGGCTGCTAGTTGCATTGACAGAGAATGCACACCATGGTGAAATGTGGCACATCTTAGTGAGAGAGTCTTAAGAAAGACTTAGTGTAGGATCTGGGCTTCTATTAGGTGACTTCATGGAGGATTTAAGGAAGCAGGACTTTGCTCTGGATCAGCCTTTGTCAGGAAGTGGGGATAATTCTATAACTGGGTATCACAATAAAACTTATCTAGAATGAGGGTGGACTAGAATGAAGACAAAGGTGCATTTAGTAAAGAAGCTGTGATTACTCATATTAGCCAAGATGGGGGAATTTTTGTGGCTTGGAAAATTTTTTTCTTATGTACACAGACATAGTTATGAAGTGGTCTTACTTTTGTCTTGCTCCATCATGGTCATAGAGTGCCCTTCTCTGATGCGGGGTTCTGAAAATTGTTTTGTTTAATGGGAGAACACCAGAGGCCGAAGAGGGGTTCCAGGCCAGCTCCTCATAACACCAGGGCATAACGCCTGGCAAGTTCCTAGTTACCGAAGGCCACTGTAGTCTTTCTCAAAATTAATCTAGTAACTAGTCTTCCACTTTTGACATTCATCCTTAGAGTGTTCTCAATAGCTAACTAAATGTAATAATTTTCAATTACATGCCAACCTCAAGGCACACTTTGAAGATAATTGACTAAAATTTTGAAATGAGGAGCAAGTCTGAAAGGGTGAGCACAAAAATTTTTAAAGTGGTTACTTACATAATTTAAGATAATGTAGTGGGATTATGAGATTTTACCTTGCTTTTCTGTTTCTTTTCTCTGTTTTCTAATGAAAAATGTCTTTTGAAGTGTGTGAAATTCTTTGAATAAGGTGTTAAATGTCCAAAGTGCTCAGAATTATTTTTTATTATGAAGAATTCTATGACAGTGATTAGTGAACAGAGTGACTGTTTTCAGTATATGAATAATTTCAGATGAAAAACAGCTAAAATGAATAAAAGGCCAATTTTCCCAATCCCACTACCTGTGAGACGAGGTGTTTCAATGTACTGTGGGAGGGAGGGGCCCCTTCAGATGCATGATTATAAGTAGTAATAACTGAAAACCATTAAGTTGGAGCTGAGTAGTTTGGTGGAGAAAGGAAAAAGAAAATGTCAAGATTTATAACTCCAGATTAGAGCCCCTCGGGCTTTCTGATCAAGCTTTCTGCAAGTTTTCACAGGCTTTTGTTTCAGACTATATTTTCAGGGCTTATGTTCCAGAACCCATTCATTCTGAGAGCCTTTTAAATGGCAACTGGAGTGATTTAAAAGAGCTGAACTTTGTCCTCATATGTAATAATAAGAAAAGAAAGGCAGCAGGGAAGTGGACTCCTAATGGGTATTTGTAACCCTCAACTTCAGAATCTGGTGACCCATGTGAAGCTCCCAAATTGGCTGCTCTATTTTGCCTGTCAGTGGGAGCGCTGTCAATTACACACTATGAGGCCATAAAAAATTACATAGTAGAAAAAAATAAACTTGGAATGAATAAAGTAAACTTGGAATAGTCTCTCATTCATTTACTGATTCAACATATATTTTACCAAGTGCCTGCGAGGCACTAGACACCATGCTAGAACCCCACACAAAGCTGGGGATAAGTTCTGGTCAGAAATAACTATGCATTCAGGGTGGGTGAAGGGCATAGAAGTGGAGATTATATAAACAGGCAATTTATATACAATATATTAACACAAGGCTATCTGTATTAATTTCCTATCGCTGCTGTAAAAAAATTTCCACAAACTTAGTAGTTTAAAACAATGCAAATTTGTTCTTTAATGGTTCTGGAGGAGTCCGAAATGGGAACAATCAAGATGTAAGCAGGGCTGCATACCTTCTGGAGGGTCTAGGAACAAAGCAGTTTTCTTGTCTTTTCCAGCTTCAAGAGGCTGCCCGCATTCCTGGCCAGCACTGGCCAGTTGCGTCTTTTCCACATTGCGTTTCTCAGCCACATTCTTCTGCCTTTCTCTTCCACTTTTAAAGACCCTCGTGATTACAGTGGGCCCACCTGGATAATCCAGGCTACTTATTTTAAGGTCAATCTTAATTTCATTCCTTTCAGAATGAATCTCCCTGGGACAATTGCTCATGTTTGTTCAGGCTTCCATGTCTTTTTGTTCAAGTCACGATGCCTAAAATCTGTGGCTGAGAGTTAAGGTTAGGAAATCTTTTTTTAAAAAATTAATTCCTAAATCTTTTCCCTTTTTTACATCTTTTTAGATTCTTTTTCAAAATCCTTCATTTATGAAGTATTTTTCTAAGTTCAGGAGGAAAAGACTTACTATCCCTTCACTTAAGCAGTAGTATTTTTCTCCTATGATCACTTTATTTAAAAAATTGTCTTGTTTCAGGTGATGTTTTTGGCCACCCTCCTATCCTACTGCAAACTATAATCTTATATATATATCTCATATACCAAGCCAAGGATGAATTTTGCCCAGACATAGACTGGGAGACTTATTTTCCATATTGAATATATGCCATTTAATGTTTCTTTATAGTTTAACTCTGAGCTTCTCAAGGGCAGGAACTGAGTTTTGTGATGATTCTTTTCATTTTTACACACTGCACAATGCCAGGCATATACTGTAATGCTGACTGTATAGATGATGAGAGAATACTACCCAATTTCCTGGACTGTTGAGTACCTAGAGACGTGATTTCAAAATTTAAGGTTTTGAGGTTCTTAATTAAAAATGCAGTAGTCTGAGGAAAAGTTAGGAAGCAGAAAAATAATACACCTGTTATTCTATACCTCAGTGCTGCAGCACGTTCTTTGGAATGGTAATTTCTGTCAACGCAGTTTCCTGTGGTTCCTGGAAAGAATGTGTTTGTGGGAGGGTGTGGGGTAGTTAGGCATTATTCCTAAGATGCCAGCAACTCTTCTCATTCTTTATGATCCACATGCACTCTTGTTTTCTGAGACTGGTGAATAGGTGACTAAATGTTCCCATGGAAACTAAGTGTCAAGAGTCCCTGCCATTTCTTGGCCATCACCTCTCCCATTAGCCTGTCTTTGCCTCTCAGAGCCTCTGCATATCCGGAAGTTATTTGCACCCCCAGCACACTGTAGCCATGCCACCTGTGCGTGCTGTCTCTTGGCTCACTTCCTGCTGCCATCATCTGAAATTGAGCTGTGGGAATGACTCCTGGACACTGTTTGCTGCCTGGCACTGGCCTTTCCTGTTCTTTTCATCTTTCTTTGTATCCGGAATCCATATAAAGCAGATTCTGGGTATATCATGATCCTAGATATATAAACCCATCTCTCTGCAGGATACCCATTCCTCACCACCCCTTAGCTATCGCCTTGGTCAAAGCCACACCGTTTCTCACTTATATAACTGTAATAGCCCCCTTGTTTTACATCTGCTCCTCTGCAATGTGTTCTCAGTTGAGCAGCCAGAGCTGTCCCTTACACATGAAAGACAGGTAATGTTACTTCTCTGCTTAAAACGCTGCAATGGCTCCTCGTTTCCCTCAGAATAAATCCTTACAGGAACCTATAGGAGCTCACCTGACTTGATCTTGTTACTGTTCTGACCTCTCTTTGAAATAATCTAAGAGCTCCTAGAAGTCATGACTACTTTTATTGCAAGCATTTTGCACACACCTGGTACACAGAACTCAACAATTTTTTTTGTTGCGTACCCAGATTCCCAGTGGAGAGCTAAAGGTACCAATAGCCTTCCTCCACCATCCCCTCTCTCTGAGTCTGACAGCAGACATTCTGAGCTGGAGAGAATAGGGCTCAAAGACAATGCCACAAACTCATAGCCACCAAGGCCCAGGAATCAAGCCCTGAATCTAGCCGTGACCAAGTAAATAACTGCCACTCATTTGACTTCACAGTACACTTATCCTTATTCTTTTTTTTTTTTTTTTTGCTAGGAAAGATTCACTCTGAGCTAACATCTGTTGCCAATCTTCCTGTCTTGTTTTTTCCTCCCCAAAGGCTCAGTGCATAGTTGTATCTTCTAGTTGTAAGTTCTTCTAGTTCTTTTATGTGAGCCACTGCAACAGCATGGCTACTGGCAGATGAGTGGTGTGATTCTGTGACCAGGAACTAAACCTGGGCCACTGGAGTGGAGCATGACAAATTTTAACCGCTAGGCATCAGGGCTGGCTCCACAGTGTAATTATTCTTATGTAACATTCCAATTTCAGCTGAAAATATCTTTCAAATATGAATTCCTTTTGGTTAAGAGTCAAATTCTTCTTTTGACTCTACAATATCAGTGACTAATTAGTGCATTTCCAGCTAAAAATATATTTCCACTTGGTACTAGTTGAAAACATTAATGTAATGTCATATTTCTTATTGTTCCTCAAGCCTCAGAAATGTAATAGTCTCTCAGAGTAATCGTATGTATTTTAATTATGTAAAACCATAAGCTCAATGGAATAGAAAATCATATTTTACTAGAAATTATCATAACAGAAACACTTTTCAGAGATTATTTTCTGAAGCAGATACTTGAGACTGTATACTGTAAAAGATTTATATGATAACAATTCTCTAAAGAGTTTAAAGTGTTTCCACATATTGATTCAGTGCTCCTACATTTTAAAGAGGGTGTAAATATTTGAAAATTAAATTATGCGGGGTAAAGGTATTGTCACAATGAATGTAGGGGTCATATTTTACATTTGTTGCATCTATTTTAAATTCTTGGCAGCTTTAAGTTTGTAAAATCAGACTCTTCTCCTTTGTCTTTGAAAGATCCTTTTTTCCTTAAACTTCATATAAAACAAGCAAAAAAGATTTAGCATAAGCTCCCCAAAACATTTTAACAGCTTTGTTGTGATATAATTCACATACCATATAATTTACCCATTTAAAGTGTGCAACTTAATTGCTCTTAGTATAGCCATAGAGTTGTGCAACCATCACCACTATCCATTTTAGAACATTTTCCTAGCCCAAAAAGAAACCCTTGAACCTATTAGCAGTTGTTCCTCGTTTGCCGTCAATGTCCCCAGCCCTAGGCAACCATTAATCTATTGTCCCTCTCTATTGATTTGCCTGTTCTGCACATTTCATATAAATGGAACCAGCAATATATAATACTTTGTGACTGACTTCTTTCACTTAGCATAATATTCTCAAGGTTCATCAATGTTCTTGCATGTATCAGTGCTTCATCCATTTTTATTGACAATTAATATCCCATTGTATGGATGCACTACATTTTATTGATCTGTGTATCAGTTGATGGACATTTGGGTTGTTTCCATATTTTAGTTATTATGAAAAATGCTGCTATGAACATTCCTGTAAAAGATTTTTTTGTGGTATGTTTCCGTGGTTTATTACGTAAGGGTAGAATCGCTGGGCTAAATGATAACTCTATGATTAACCTTTTAAGGAACTGCCATACTGTTTTCCAAAATGATGACATGATTTTGCATTTCTACAAGCAATATTTCAGATGTATCAATCAATCATTTTCTTTGTTGCACTTGTTTTTGGTGTCATATTTAGGAAGGTTTTGTCTAACCCAAGGTCACAAAGATTTACTCCTATATGAGTTTTATAGTTTTAGGTCTTACTTTTAGGTCTGTAATCCATTTTGAGTTAATTTTTTGTGTAGGATATGAGGGAGGAGATGAACTTCATTCTTTTTTATGTGGAAATCCAATCATCTCAACAATGTTTGATTAGACATCTATTCTTTCCCCCATTAAATTGTTTTGGCACACTTGTCAAAAATCAATTGACCATAAATGTAAGGACTCTTTCTGGGCTCTTCATTTTATTCTACTGATCTGTACTTCTATCTTTATGCCACACTGTGCCACACTATATTAATTACTGTAGCTTTGCAGTAAGCTTTGAAATCCGGATGTGTGAATCCTCCAAATTTGTTCTGTTTTTCAGGATTTTGGGCTATTCTAAATCCCTTACATTTCCCTGTGGTTTTCTCAAACACTTTAAATTCATTTCATACACAACAGACATTGTATTTGAATACCTATCATTCAACAAAAGAGTCTTGGTAATTCTTTATTTGAACAAGGTACCCAGTTTGATGCTTGTCTTCAATGGAAAACTCTGTGAGTCAGCCCTGCTGCAATTTACATTAGTGTTTCCGAGAAATAAACATTGATTTTTACATGACTGATCTATCTCCTATTACTCATATTAAATGTCTTTTATACCTTATTGTTCCCCACTAAACTCTTCCTTCACAAACAGAAAACGTGCCTGCCAGACATGCTGTGCTTTTTAAGAGTCCAAGTTCTCTTCAAAGATACTCTGGATCAGTTCCTTATGCCACTTTATTATTTTCCGGTAGTTTATATTTAACTAGTCAGTGATTTGCTGAACCTAGTTTCATGTTCAAAGATTGGGCACTACATGATTCTTTTGAATATTTCTTATATTGACTAACTCTCCAAAACGTCAAATTTTAAAAGTATATCTGTTGGTTCTAAAATTATTTCTAGAAGAAATGGAAATGTAGTTTATAATTGGGGAAATCTAGGACACCCTTACTCATATAATGAAAGAAACTTTACTTTCTTTGATTAGCATGATAATTATTTATCGTCTCTAAATATTTATTGCTGATACAGCTGAAAATAATAATTTACTCTTTACTATGCAAATAGATCATTGAAATTCATGATTCTAGATATCCCAAAAGAAGGAAAAATAGAACATATTGTGTTTTTATTTTATGCTGGTTCAAATAATTGGAGGCAAAATACTCTCTGGAAAAGACTTATCTAAAATATAAATAAATAAAGCAATTATTTCAAAATGGCCTGTTCCTTTTCAAAGCACCAACATGAAAGATGGAATAGCTATCTACAGGCAAGAAAATATAGTAATTGGTAGAAATACATAATCAAAGAAGGAACTTGGTTCTTCTCATTTTCTTTCTTCTTTTATTTAACACTCTCTACTGATGACTCTGGATTTTCTTTCATTTGTATAAACTCCTGAAAGTGTTGTTTTCTTTCTGGCTCTCTCTCAAAAAAATTCTACCTGACTCTCAACCAAACTAAATGAACTGATTACTTAGAGCGGTGCTGCACAAGTTTTAATGTTCATATAATTAACCAAGCAGTTTTATTAAGATGGAGATTCTGATTCAATATTTCTGGGGTGATGCCTGAGATTCTGCAGTTCTAACAAGCTCACAAGTGATGCCAACATGGCAGGTAGCAAGGACTTAGAGGATCAACAACTCCAAGAACTTACCTTTCATGATAAGATAGGCACATCTTGGGAAGACACTACAAGCTGTATAACATATTATCTCTGTTAAACAGTTCCTGTGTATTCTTCCTGAGATAAATTATGCATGCAAAATAATATTTATAAAATTTTAAACACTAAAGGTAGCATTTGATAGTGTGCTGCACCTTGGGTTTTTTTTTTTTTTTTTTCCCACTTACTGTATCTTGGAGAGTGTCCAGTATCATTTTTTTCTCCCAATCTCCTTTCTAAATTTCTGGTGCTTATATGAGAAAACTATAAAGTTTGTGTGAGGATAATGTACCTAGATAATCTGCTGGATTCTGCTACTCTTCATAATGTTTTACAGGTAATCCTCCAGAATTTTTTAGTTGTAATATGTCAGCTTCAAATCAAGATAATTTTACTTCCTCCTTCTAATATTTGTACTTATTTTTTTCTCCTGTTAATAATTCCAGGAGAGTATTAAACAATAGTGATTAAAGCATCTTTGTCCATATCTGATTTTAACGGGAATGTGTCTGCTTTTCATTTTAGGAATGAACCTGACTTTAGGAGTTTTCTCAGTAAATATATGTCTTTATGTCTCTGTGCTCTCTCTCTCTTGCAGGTCTTTATGTGTGTATGTATAAATAGATTTATACAGCAATAGTAGATATGTATCTATTTCTTTATGTTATGAATGTTAAAAACTTAGATTGAATGTTGCATTTATTAAATCACTTTCTAGCATATGGAAATTTCCCTTTACAAATAGAATTATGTCAAATGGTATGTTTTATAATCTTGAAACATTTTCTTCATCCTTGGTATGTTCTCTACCTGGCCATGGGATAGTGTTCTTTTTGTTAACTCTATTGAGGTAAAATTCACATGTAACAAATGGTCTATATTCAAAATACACAATTTGATGAATATTGAAAGATATACACAACTGTGAATACCACCACCACAATCGAAATTTAAACATTTACATCACGTTGCAAAGTCTTCACATACCTCTTCACAATTCACTTCTCCCTTCTCTCCTGATTTCAGGTGACCACAGATCTTTTCAAGGTTCTACTATGTCTTTTCATGCCTTGGTTGCTCACTTAATTTTAGTGCTGAGTGATAATCCATTGTCTGGATTTATTTAGGCAGTTTATTCATTCATTCACCTACTGAAGGACATCTTGGTTGCTTCCAACTTTTGACAATTATGAATAAAGCTGCTATAAACATCCGTGTGCAGGTTTTTCTGTGGAAATAAGTTTAAAATTCCTTTGAGTAAATACCAAGGAGCGTGATTTTCTGGATAATATAGTAAGAGACTTTACTTTTGTAAGAAACTGTCAAATTGTCTTCCAAAGTGGCTGTACCATTTTGCATTCCCACCAGCAATCTATGAGAGTTCCTACTGTTTTTCATATATCAACTTTGTATCCTGCAACCTTGCTATAAATACGTATTAGTTATAGGAGTTTTTGTTGATTCTTTTGGGTTTTCTACATAGACAATCATGTGATCTATAAACAAAGACAGTTTTACTTCTTCTCTCCCCATCTGTATAACTTTTATTTCTTTTTCCTGTCTTATTGCATTAGCTAGTACTTCTAGTATGATGTTGAAAAGGAGTGGGTGAAAGGGGACACTTTGTCCTTCCTGATTTTAATGGGAAGACTTCTAGTTTATCTCCATTAGATAAGGAGTTAGATGTAGGTTTTTTGTATATATTCTTTATCAATTAGAGAGTTTTCTTCTACTCTCAGTTTACTAAGAGTTTTTATCATGAATCGATGTTGGATTTTGTCAAATTCTTTTTCTACATCTATTGATATGACCAACTGATTTTTCTTCTTTACCCTGTTGATGTGATGAACCATATTAATTGAGTTTCAAATGTTGGACCAGCCCTGCATGTATGCTCATGGTGTATAATTCTTTTTATACTTGGTCATGGTGTATAATTATTTTTGTACATTGTTGGCTTCAATTTGTTAATATTTTGTTGAGAATTTTTCCATTTATGTTCACAAGAGACATTGGTCTGTAGTTTTCTTATATTGTTTTTGTCTGGTTTTGGTATTAGGAAAATGCTGGCCTCATAGGATTTGTTTGGAAGTATTTCAGTCCCCTGAAGAAGATTGTGGAGAATTGGTATAATTTCTTCCTTAAATTCTTGGTAGAATTCACCAATGACTCTATCTGGACCTAGTGCGTTCTGTTTTCAAAGGTTAGTAATTATTAATTCAATTTATTTAATAAATATAGGCTTATTCAGATTGACTGTTTCTTCTTGTGTGAGTTTTGGTAGATTGTGTCTTTCAAGGAATTGGTCCATTTCATCTAGTTTATCAAATTTGTGGGCATAGATTTGTACATAGTATTCCTTTATTGACATTCCTTTTAATGTCAGTGGGATGTGTAGTAGTGTCCTCTCTTTTATTTCTGATATTAGAAATTTATATCTTCTATTCTTCTTAACCTGGCTAGAGGCTTATCAATTTTACTGATCTTTTAAAAAACAACTTTTGGTTTTGTTGATTTTTTTCTATTGATTTCCTGTTCTCAAGGTCATTTATTTGCTATAATTTTTATTATTTCTTCTCATTTGCTTACTCTGCATTTAAATTGCTCATCTTTTTCTAGATTCTTAAGGGGATGCTTAGATTATTTATTTTAGATTGTGGTCTAAGAGAAGACATTATATTATTTCTATTCTTTAAATTCATTAACGTGTCTCTTACGGCCCAGAATGTGGTCTACCTTCGTGACTGTTTCATGTGAGCTTGAGAATATGTATTCTCCTGTTGTTGGATGAAGTATTCTACACATGTCAGTTATATTCAGTTTATTAATGGTGTTGAGCTCAACCATGTCCTTACCGATTTTCTGCCTGTTGGATCTGTCAATTTTTGATAGAAGGGTTGAAATTTCCAAATATGACAGTAGATTCTTCTATTTCTCCTAGAAGTTCCATCAGTTTTTGCATCGTGTAGTTAGATGATCTGTCGTTAGGCAAATATAGGTTAAGAATTACTACAGCTTCTTGGAGAATTGACCTTTTTATCATTATATAATGCCCTTCTTTATCTATGATGACTTTCCTTGCTTTGAAATCTGCTCTGTCTGAAATTAATATAGCTACTCCTGCTTTCTTTTGGTTAGTGTTATAATGATGTACTTTTATCCCTTTACTTCTAATTTATATTGACTTTATGTTTAAGTGGTTTTCTTGTAGACAGCACATATTGGAGTTTATTTTCTGATCTAGTCTGACAATCTCTGTTTTTTAATTGGTGCTTTTAGACCATTGATGTTCAAAGTGATTATTGATATAGTTGAATTAGTATCTACCACATTTGTTACCGTTTTCTATTTTTGGGCCTCGTTCTGTGTTTCTATTTGTGTCTTTGTAAAAACTGGTTTACAGCAGTTTCCTCTCGTGAGTATCTGTTCCGGTTAGCCATGACTCCTTGTATTGACCTATCTCTTCAATGTTGGCAGCAGTTGTTTACTTTCTGTCTTCCACTCTCTTATGGATTCAAGAAGAGCTGTTGATTTTTCACTTCTATTCAGTTCTAAATAGAACTTGAAAATCCCAGGTATTAAATTATACATAACTATGCCTATAAATGTTTTTCTTTTGCCTAATAAATATGGATATGGAAGACTCTATGGTGTTCATTCTTTTTCTCTCAACAATTTCAGATTAGGAGAAAAGAAACAGTGGAGCATTCAGCATTTTCAACAGTAATCCTTTATATTAAAAGATGAATTAATTTCTATATATGCGTGTATCGAACAAGTACCGAAAATTTTGCTTTTGGTTTGAAATAACTAATTTCACTGAATCAGGATCTGGGTCTCAATGCACAAAATCTAAACACGTAATGATCTTATTCTTGTCTGATGATAGATTGGCCTCACCATGGTCAAAGATATTTTTGATTATATTATGTAAAATAGCAATGCTATACTAACCAAACTCTTTATGTATCTCAAGAGTCCTGCAAGTCACGCTCTAGCGAAATTATTTTTTCCTGTAGGAACAAGAAATAAAGCTCTCATTTCCCAGAAGCTAAACTCTTGACTTTGGATAAATCATGCAGGTTCTCTGGGACTTGGTTTGCTTATTTGTAAAAGGAAGAGTTTAATCTTTAACACAGTATTCAGTTCCGAATATTAACTATGTGATACTTTTGCTAACCAAGTAAACACAGCATTTAATATTTCAGAAATGGGTTTTTTATTAGGGAGGTGCAACCCTAAGGAAAAGAGAGAGGAAAAGGAGAAATGGGACTGGGAAGGATGGGAGGCAGTAGAAGGTGATGTTTTCCTATGCTGGTCACTGCTTCATAATGAACTGTAGAAAGACACAGCCATTCAACAGCAAGGGCACCTGCTCTTAGCTCTTAGCTAAGAGTTCAGTTATGTGGGATATTTCCATAGGGGCTGCCTCAAAACAAACCATTGGAAGGAGGAAGGACAAGGAATTTATCTGCTTCATCTCCTCCCAGCTCCTCTTTGCCATTTGTCAAAGTTTGCCCTAAAGGAAGATAATCCCCCAGAACTTCCGAGTTTGCATCATCCAACCCTTCACAAACTGCTCAGGAAGCCAGATCCTGCAACCTGTGATGTGGCATTTCATCCAAGTTAGAATAGATGGGAGTAGCCATGGGCTCTGGGTGTGGCAGCATTCCTTTGGTCCATGCAGAGTGAATCTGCCACAGTGGTGGCTGAAGTGCAGTAAGAAGCTGAGATTCTTGCAAATACACTAAACTGAGAGACTCTGAGGAGACTTGCACGATGGACCAATAACAAAGTCCCTCAGTCTATACTCGTTTATTGATAATTGGCTATTAAGGAAATAGAGGCAATGTAAAGGATGAATTTCACATTGATTTTTTCCTAAACATATGCAAAGCTGTGCTATATTTTGATTGTGCTACAAGTATCTTATTAGCAAAAATCTGTTTTTTACAAGTTAAATTGGAGACATCTTTTGGATACCAAAGTGGTAATTTGGGGATGAAGTTATGTATATGAATTTGGAGCTCAAGGGAGAAGTTTGAATTGCAGATAAAAATTTAGGTGCCATTAGTATAGGTACTATTTAAAACCATGGGGCTAGATAAATACATTAAACTTTTAAGGTACTAAATGGTTTATCATGTTTATTGTTTATTCTCTCTCTTAGATATAAGATCTATGAAGAAAGGATATGCCTGTTTGTTCACTAGTGTGTTCCAGAAGTTTAGAACAGTGCCTGTCAAAAAATATTTCCGAATTTTGTTGATTGAGAGTACAGGAGGGGGGGAAAATGTTGAAGATTTGAGGAGAGAGAACTTATGAAACAATGTTCTGTCAAGTTGGGTAGTAGATTGATTGGGGAAGTGTCAAATTGCTAGAAAAAGCTAAGACCTAAGGTTTATGATCATAATTTAATGTGAGTCCTTTCAGTGTGGTTATCTTTTCTCCAACCATATTGGGATTAGCATTAGAGGAGCAGGATATACAAAAAGCTCCATTCAACTAAGGTAGGAGTTTCAAAGTGATTAAAACGTGTTGGAGAAAGGGCAACAAAGTAAGTTTAGTGATGATTCATGAAATCTGAACTACCTGGAGAGCAAAGAAACTCTCTCCTCTTTCACCTCTGAGGGGGTCAAAGACAATGAAAAAATAATAGAATAAATATATTGGAGATCCTGATAGGTGATAAATTGTTTAAGTGTCGGGTGGGGGAACTATAGTTCATGAGTTGAAAAGCCAGAAATTAGTGGTCTAAGAGGGGTGGCTGAAACTGTAATTCTGGGTGTGATGTGGTTATTGAAGTGTTGGGGTGAGGTGTAGGAAGAGATGTTTGAAAGCAAGATCAATGAACTGGAATATTTACCCAGAGTTCAAATTCCAGATAATACATAATTGCTACTAATAAGAATGCTCCATTGTCCTATGATGTTCAACAAAATGGTGTAAATCTTATTCCAGACAGCTGATCAAACATGTGCACTTTCACATATAGGCCAGCTTGTCCCCAAAGTACATAGTAATTACAAAGCAGAACACCAGCGAGTTCTGTGTTTGCAGAGTCCCAAGACGAGATTCTCTTTTAGACTCCAGAAGGGAGAAAATTAAACTCATCGTTCTATTGTAGTTAGAATTTATATCTAATTAAATTAAAGAACAGATTGAATAGTTTAACATATCTCAACGTTCATATGGCATTGAAAATCCTTGGTTGGCAGCTGTGTAAATCAGCAGGAAATCAGAGGAAGGCAGAAATGAAATGAATATTTAGAAATGGAAATAACAGGCAGTGCTATTTCTAAAACACCACTTATAGTTGATACGACAATATCAGTAATTAAGAGATGATTTTAGGGACTGGCCCGATGGCATAGTGGTTAAGTTCGCACGCTCCATTTTGCTGGCCCAGGGTTCACAAGTTCAGACTCCAGATGCAGACCTACATACCACTCATCAAGCCATTCTGTGGTGGCATCCCACATACAAAAAATAGAGGAAGATTGGCACAGATGTTAGCTCAGGGACAATCTTCCTCAAGTGAAAAAAAGAGGAAGATGGGCAACACATGTTTCCTCAGGGCCAACCTTCCTCACCAAAAGAAAAAAAGGATATGATTTTAATAAGTTATTAATACGCTATCAAAACGTAATAGTAATTAAAACATGAGTCTTAGTATCTACCCACTTAAACTTTTATTTATCACCCTTTCAATTCCAGAAGCTGAACACATAAAAGAGAGAAGCATGTATCTTGTGTTCTATATCTCTTCCCTCATTCTTAAATTCCAAAAATATAAACAATGATTGTTACGATCACCATGCCCATCCAACATCCAAATATGGTTTGAGACATTTAGCATAAAAAAAGACTTTGACATTAAGCATCATAACTTATACACAGATGCATAGTTGCATAATTCCCAGGAATTTGAATTGAGCTGAATCCTCCATATTTTGCTATTTACCATTTTTTGGTGAAAATCCTCATACATTCTCAGAAGCAGAAAGAATTGTATGAGTAACCTCCATATACTCATACTTCAGATTTTATAATTATCAAGATTTTACTGTATTTTAATTTTTTTATTCTCTTCTTTTTTACTGATGTTTTTTAAAGAAAAATGTCAAATATCGTATAATTTCCTCCCTGCATATTTCACAGTTATATAGCTTGAGATTCTAGTATTACTAAATTTATTTAGTAGTTTTTCAAATGTTTGCCATGTATTGTCTGTGAAGAAAAGTTTATTTATGCTTCTCAATGCATGTCTATCTAGCAAGAATAGAGTAAAATAACAACAATAATTAGAAAAACTGTAGGACACAGAAAAATTTCATTGAGCAGGGAATATGTCATTTTTTTCCATTAAATTAAAAAACTGTAGATTTATATGCAGTTGTAGGAAAATATTATGGAACAATCTCATGTACCTTTTGCCCACTACCTCCCAATGATCTTATCTTGCAAAACTGTAATTAAATATCACAACCAGGATACTGACATTGATACAGCCAAGATACAGAACACTTCCATCGCCACAGAGATTCTTCATGTTGCCATTGTATGCCCACACCCACTTCCATCCTGCCTCCATCTCCTCCTTAATCCATAGTAACCACTAATCTCTTCTCTATTTCTATAATTTTGTGATTTCAAGAATGTTATATCAGTGGAATCATACAGTATATAATCTTCTGTAATTGTTTTTTTTAATCCTGCATAATTCTCTGGAGATTTATCCGAGTTATTGGGTTGATCAGTAGTCTATTCCTTTTATTGCTAAGTAGAACTCATGGTAGGTGTACCACACTTTGTTAATGTATGGTTATTCACACACTGAAGGAAATATAGGTTTTTTACAGCCAGGCTTTCAGTGTCGAGTCTAAGAATTCTTTGCCTAGACCTAGATTTTGAGTTCTATGTTGAATCAGAGTGGTGAGAACAGAAATCCTTGCCTTGTTCCCAACTTTAGGGAGAAAGCATTCAGTATTTCCCATTAAACATTATTTTCTCCATAGGTTTTCATATATGTTCTTTACCAAGATGAGAAAGCTCTCTGCTATCGCTATTTTTCTGAGAATTTTTATCATGAATAGGTGTTGAATTTTGTCAGATGCTTTTTCTACATTGGCTGATAGAATCATATGACTTTTATTCTTTAGCCAGCTAATATGGTGGATTGCATTGATTGATTTTCTAATATTGAGCCAGATTTGCATCCCTGGAATAAACTCCACTTGGTCTTGATACATAGTTCTTTTTATAAGTCACTTAAATCTTTTTGCTAAGAAATTTTTTGCCTATATTCATGATCTGTATTTTTGTTTGTTTGGGGGATTTTCATAGGTACTGTCTTTGCCTGCTTTTTGTATCAGGAGAATACTAGTTTCATAAAATGATCTGGAAGGTGTTCCATCCTCTTCTATTTTCTGAGATTGTGTAGAACTGGTCTTAATTCTTCTATAAACATTTGGTGGAAATTTCCAGTGAAAGCATCAGTTCCAGGATATTTCCTTTTTGGGTTTTTAAATTATGAAATCCTTAATAGTTACAGTGCTCAATTTATTAATTACCCCTATTGTAGTACTGTTTTGGATTTCATTGGCTTTTGTTCTTTCATGTATTATTTTCTTCTTTCTGCTTGCTTTGGATTTATTTTGCTCTTATTTTTATGGATTCTTGAGGTGCAAGGTTAGCTTCTTGATTTGAGGCTTTCCTCTCTTCTAATATAAGTGCTTACTGCTATAAACTTCCCTTTCAGCACTTTAGCTGTTTCCCCTCAATTTTTATATGTGGTATTTTCATCCAGTTCAATGTATTTTTTATTTCCTTGGGAATTCCTTTTGACCCAGGGATTATGTAGAAGTGTTTTGTTTATTTTCCAGTAACTTTCCAGACATAATATATATTTCCAGATATTTTCCTGGTATCTTTCTGTTCTTGACTTCTAGTTTGATCCCACTGTGGTCAAAAAACATATTCTATGATTGCAAATATTTTAAATTTATTGACATTTGTTTTACGGCCCAGGAGATAATTTATCTTGTTGAATGCTCCACGAGCATGTGAAAAAAATTTGTATTCTATTGTTGAATGAAGTATTCTATAAGATGTCAATTAAACCCTGGTGGGTTGATGGTGTTGTTGAGTTCTTCTATATTTCTACAGAATTTTTGTCCAGTTGTCCTATCAGTTACTGAGAGAGGGGTATTTCAGTCCCCACCTATAATTGTGGATTTTTTTATTTCTCCTTTCAATTCCACTGTTTTTTGCAGTTTCTTGTTAGGTGCGTACAGATTTAGGATTGCTACATCTTTCTGGTGGACAGACCCTTTTATCATTACATAATATCCTTCTCTGTCTCTGGTAATTTTCTTTCCTCTGAAGTCTAATTTATCTGATATTAATAGTCATTCCTTCTTTGATTGAAATTTTCATGGTATGTCTTTTTCCATCCTTTTGCTTTCAACCTATCTGTACAGCTCTCCCTCAGTATCCCTGGATTGCTTCCAGGATCCCCCATGGATACCAAAAGGCACGGATGCTCAAGTCCCTTAGTCAGCCCTCTGTATTTGTGGTTCTGCATTTGTAGATTCAACCAACTTCATATATTAAACATAATATACGATCCAAAGTTGGTGGAAGCCATGGATGCAGAACCCGGTAGATAGGAGGGCCAACTATACTGTTATAGTTGAAGTTATTTTCTTATAGACAGCATGTACTTGGGTCATGCTTTTTAACCCGCTCTGAAATCTCTGTCTTTTATTGGTGTATATAGACCACTTAATTTGATATAATTATTGATATGTCAGGCTTAAGTCTGCCATTTTCTTTTTGTTTTCTATTTCATTTCTTTCTTTTTCCTACTATCCTCAGGGTTACTTGAACAGTTTTCTAGAATTCCATTTTGATTTATCCATAGTGTTTTTGAGTGTATCTCTTTGTGTTTGCACTAGGTGTTATATGTATAATTTATCACAGTCTACAGTCGTATTTTTACCAGTCTGAGTGAAGTATAGAAACCTTGCCTACCCCATGTCCCTTTGCCTACCCTTGTTTATAATTTTCTTTAATATTTCCTCTACAACATTTAGAACCACACAGGCAGTATTATAATTTTTGCTTCAACTATCAGACAATTTAGAACTCAAGAGGAGAAGGAAAATCTTTTGTATTCATGTTTTTGCTTATCGTATTCTTCCTTCCTTCCTGATATTCCAAGTTTTCTTCCTTTATAATTTCTTCTTTGTTTAGAGAACTTCCATTTGTAATTCTTTTAGAGAAGTTCTGTTGGCAACAAGTTCTCTTAGTTTTCCTTTATTTCAGAATATTTTGATTTCTCTTTCATTTCTCAAGGATGTTTTCACTAGGTATAGGATTCTGGGTTGACATTTCCTTTTCAGCACTTGAAAAATATTGTGCCACTTCCTTCTGGCCTCCTAGGTTTCCAATGAGGAATTTATTGTCGTTCGAATTTTTTTTCTTTTATACATAAGATGTCATTTTTCTCTAGCTGCTTTCAAGATTTTCATTTGTTTTCAATTTTATGGAATTTAATTATGATATATTTTGGCATAGGTTTCTTTGAGTTTATCCTGTTTGGGTTTTACTCAGCCTCTTGAATCCAGAGGTTTATGTCTGTTGCCAAATTTGGGAACATTTTTCTTCGAGAACTTTTCAGCCCTACCCTCTTTCTCTTTTCCTTCTGGGCTATGATGACATGAATATCACATCTTTTGCTGTAGTCCCAGAGTTTCAGTTCTGTTTTTAGTTTCTTTTCTCTCTATTGTTTAGACTGAGCTATTTCTATTGTTCTACCTTCCAGCTGACTGATCCTTTCTATCTTGCCAATCTAGGTTGAGCTGATCCACTGAGAGGTGTTTTTTTTTTTTTTTAAATTGTACTTATTGTATTTTTCATATAAAATTTCTATTTGATTCTTCTTTATATCTTCTCTTTCTTTGCTGACAGTTTCTACTTCTTTGCTGAGGCTCTCTATTTTTTTCACTTGTTTCAAGCATGTTTGTAATTGCTCATAGAAGCAACTTTATCATGATTTCTTTAAATTCTTTGTCAGATAATTCTAATATCTCTGTGTTGGAATCTGTTGTCTTTTATCATTTAGTTTGAGATCTCAATCATAAGTGACTTTTGATTGAAACAGACTTTTAAAATAAATTTTGTTATAATACTCTGGATCTTATTTAGACCTTCTGATATAGCTAGCTTTGTCTGAGACCATTCCCACGGGATAAGAGGATAGAGGTAAAAATCCAGTTTGCCTGCTTAGCTTCCATTGACACCAAGCGGGAGGGCTCCTCATTACTTCAGAGTGGGAGTGACATTTACAGGTTCCTGCATAATCTGGAACACTGCAGTGGGAGCAGCCTTGTTACCTGCTGCTCGGTGATAGTCCTGACTCTCCACTAGGTCTACCCTGACATCCCCTTATCAGGAAGGGATTGCCACTTTACAGGCAAGTGGAAGAGGCAGCCCAGACTTTCCATGCCGTCATCACTGTCTGTGCGAGGATGGGACCTCATTACTTGCCAGTGAAGACAAAAATTTTGGCTCCCTACTAGACCTTCTCTAACACTACCCAAGAAGAGGTTTTGGAGCACCACTTTATAGCCTGGTGAGGGTGCAAATCTAGTCTCCTCACTTGGCCTTTGCTGGCATGGGTGGGGGCACAGTTTCACCTGTGTTCTCTGCCTGGAGTAGAGCTGTTGTCTAAAAGTGTTGTGTCTTGCTAGCTCGTCCCTTTCCTAGTCCTTGCTCTACAGAGTTCAGGAGTTTACTGGAGTTCTTTTTATTTGTACCCTATTTATTTCCAGGTTACTGACTTCTTCAGCGACAAGTCTGGGATATCTGAGACAAAAAGAAAGTCCAGAGAATTCACCAGTGTGTGACTTCTCACATCCCAAGTGCCCTGGCTGGTCTGCCTTCTTCTCTTTATCCTTCAGAGTATTCTTATGCTTGTTTTGCATATAACGTGCAGAGTTTTTAATTGTACTTGGTGGAATGCATAGGGAAATGTATGTCTATTTCTTGTTCCTAGAATTGTAAAATGTCATTTTAATAAACTAGAATGATTAATAGTAAGGTGTTTTATTTGGGACATGTAGCAACCAAACATTCTGTTACATTTTTAAATGACAAGATGCAGCAAATTAATGAGCATTTTCAAAGATTATTTTGGTGAAATCCTCAGTTATTCTTTTGGAAAAAATTGGAATTACCATTTATTGTAAAGGATTATATATCATCAAGCTTGCTAACATGTTTCACTTTTTAAAAAATTAATCAGTGTGACCAAAAGAATTGGCCGGTTATAAGGGTGTAAATTATACCATTCATGGGTTTACTCCAATTTTTAGATCTCATATAATAAACAAGCGGGTTATTTGTTTCTTACTTAGGTTATTTTGTTGTTTTATAACTCTTACAAAGTTATCTCCTTTTAGACCAACTAATTCTTAGTAATCTTGACAATAAAAATGATTTTCTGTCATTAGTCAGATACAGTTATAAAGACGACCAAAAGCACTGAAATGATACTTTTATTATCAGCTATTTCTCTCAGGCAAAGCCAAGATCCTGAACCCTATGAGAAGCAATAGAAATAGAAAATTTCTCTGAATTTATCAATACAATATACCCACCAACAATCCTTTACTCAGCGTTTCAATAATTTTTGATTTGAAAAATTGAATGATTCAATTTTCAAGTTTATGTTCTAACTTACTATAAATATATTCCAAAAATATGATGGCCAAAGGGCTACAACTTTTAGATCTGTCTTTTTTCCACCTAATTTTTAGGCAATCTTCCAAGAAATATTAAAAGCAGAGATGATATGATCTTTCCTCTTTCCTGAATCTAGGATTCTTGGAAACCGAAGTATTTGCTTTCTCTCCAGCAGATGACACTTTTGGATACTCTTCATTCACTTTCCACTGACAATTTTTTCTCTCTTCATTTAGCATCTAAACTAGTTTTATCATGGTAGCCACCTAAACTTTATTTTATACTCCTTACAGCTTTGGCGAGTTGAAAATTATTTCTAAAGAAAGTCTTTTCTCTCATCTCAATAACCAGAAGTCATTAACAGTTATTGTATCCATTGGTACACATATTTCAGTTCAGAGGAAAAGTTACAAAATGTTGGTTGTGTTAATCAAGGTTCTCCAGAGAAACAGAACCAATTGCATATAGATAGATACATACATACTTACGTTCATATATAAGATGTATTAGGGGAATTGGCTCACATGATTATGGAGGCTGAGATACACCACAATATGCCATCTGCAAATGGGAGAACCAGGAGCCAGTGGTTTAATTCAGTACAAGTCCAAAGGCCTGAGAACCAGGAGGGTCACTTGTATAAGCCCAGGAGTCAAAAGGTCTTCTAAGGGCAGGAGAAGATGGATGCCCCAGCTCAGAGAGAGAGGTAGCCCTTCCTCTGTCTTTTTGTCCTATTTGAGCCCTCAATGGATTGGATGTTGTGCACTCACATTTGTGACAGCGAATCTTTTTATTTACTTTACTGATTCAAATTCTAATCTCTTCCTGAGACACCCTCACAGACACACCCAGAGATAATGTTTTACCAGCTATCTGGGCATCCCTTAGCCAAGTTAAGTTGAAACATACAACTAGTCATCATATTAGGAAATTCAATCAGATTGCAAATCCTTCCCTAAAAATATTTTAAATCAGGAGTTGGCCCCGTGGTGTAGTGCTTAAGTTCAGCACATTCCACTTTGGCTGCCCAGGTTTGTGGGTTCAGATCCCAAGCATGGACCAACACCACTTGTCAGCCACACTGTGGTGGTGACCCACATATAAATTAGAGAAAGATTGGCACAGATATTAGCTCAGAGCTAATCTTCCTCAGGAAAAAAAAATATATATATATATTTTTTAATTATAACTATATCATTAAACAAAAATATTTCAAATGATACTCAGTCTTTGGTCCTGATAAAATACCAGAAGGAAATATTATAAAATCTATTGCCTTATAATATCTAAAAAGAGGGAACATTCATCTTTCCAGCTGTAATTTAGATGAAAACCTGTGAAGAAAGAAGTCAATACATTAGACATATCTGATAGATTCTTTGAGAAGCCTTTTACTTTAGTTAATTAGAGAACCAGTAAAAGATATATTTCTAATTTTGTAGCCCAAAGTTTGGCTGCCCTAGCCATGCCCACACAAAGCACAAGCACACAAAGAAAGCAATCTTTCTAGTATTTGGTTGTTTCTCAGTGAGTTTTTGACTCCTTATATTTCCAATCCAATTTTAGATCATTTATATAATTCATTAAGAGGCCAGTTTATTTCCACTTTATCTAACTGGATTTACTTTTTTCCCTTTAGTTCTTGACATTTTAGTGGTTGTTGACTCAAGTCAGTAAATACTAGCAGTACCGTGCTCTAAACCAGGTATAAGACTTATAACAAGTGGAATTCCTGAACCGATTTTCTTTAGTCTCTTATTCCCAAGTGAAAACATAGAAGGATGCTTTTTGAAGTGGGATTATTTAGTTTAAAAGAATAGCCTTGACAATAGAAACCCACAATGAAGAACTCTGACTTGCCCAATATACTCTCATTTTGGACTTGGCTAAGCGTATGGACCTTTGGAAGAGCAGAAGCTCTGTCACTACTAACACCCCCTACTCTGTCAGCCCATTGTCTGCAGGGTCATTTCTCAACACCACTCTGACACTTCTGTTTATTTTGTCATCCAGCTCATCCTTTCCCTCACCAATTATATCCACATGGATGAATCACAAGCTTACAATTTCCTTTTGCTTGGTCCTTAAAGGCACCTTAGGAATTCTTCCTCTCTACACTTGTACTTTTCGTAGAATATAAATGGACTTTAGGATCTATAAATAACCCAATCAACGTTGAACACTGCCTTCAATTGCTGACAAGCTGCTGTTCACTAGGAGCTCATGCTGAGTCTTCATGCTGTTTGCATCAGCATATCTTTTCCTTTTAAGTTACTCAGAATACATTCTTTGTGCTATTTAATTTGAAGCTTTCAAAAAGAATAAAAAATAAAAGATTCTGCCCACTAATCCTTTCAAAGCATTAGATAATAACATTTTACCTAGTTAATGGAGGGAATTGAGATAACGATGTAGTCATAATGAGGATATTGTTTTTAATCACAGTCATTTAAGTAATAACATTGTTTATATATGCTTTATGTATGCTTTCTTAAAATTTTTATGACCAATAACAACTTTTAATATTATTGTATAAAACATTGGAACTCTGCTTAATTTAGCTTAACTGGAAAATCACATGAAAGACAGAATCATTTAATGGGAAACCCTTATCGAGAATCTAAGGTCTCCTTCATTTTAAACTCCTTTATGAGGAGACCCTAAATATTCCTGATTGGAAAACTTCTATTTCCAAGCAGAGATAGATGAAAATTTTTCAAGAAGAACAAAGAATGGGTAAATAAGTGCATCATTCATGAAACCAGGGAAATGGGCCTCTGGCTACTTTCAATCTCAACAAATAATTGGTAGATATGTTATGGATGAAATAAAATTAAAGGAAATTGTTAGTGATCAACTTATAACCTTCTTCTAGAAAAAAGCAGTGTAGCATTGTAATTAAGCAGGAGATGTTGGTGTCGAAACTCAGTCATACCTCCTGATTTGAAGAAGGACCAAAAGTGAGGGCAGATTTTGGGAGTGGGAATAAACATAACCCTGGTGCAGTAGAAATGTAATTTCTGCATATGTCAGCAGGAAGAGTAGCCCAAAAGAGTGAATAACAATGTTAAGAATTTGAGATGAAGATTTTCTGTTTGTAATTCCCAATCCAGATCATCATCCCAAGAATATTTAAGTTACCTAAAATTTATATTGATGTAAACAAGAATTTAGTATAAGTGCAAAGGAACATATGAAAATTTTAACATTTTCTTTTAATTTGTATTTTATTCTTTTTTAATATATATATTGATCTTTATTTAATTGTAAGCGTAGAGTATAAACAAAAACTAAAAGCAAATAAGGAAATTGTGTAAGTGTCTAAAAGGCAAGTGTTAAAAGTTCAAATTCATACTGAATATATTATCTTTTTTCTCACAAACAATACTCAGTAGAGTGAAAATTCTTTATAAGTACTTTGGAAAGTACTGCATCCGCAAGGGAAACAATTACTGAAATCTCTTTCTAGCATAGAGAATACGTTATAAGATTGGCCTTATGTTTCCCATTCTATTCTAGCAGCTGCGTGGCTCAGAGCAGTGAAGCAAAGTAATGCTTCCTCTCATTATGAGAAGAATAGAGGACTTTAAGTTGTCAAGAGCAATGATTTTGAAGGAAAAATAAAGAAACATCGTGATTTTTGTCTATATATAAGAAACTCTCACCGGGAAAATATATATGTCAGGAACTGGACAAATATTTTGAAATATTTTACTGAGCCAGCGGAAAATATGAAACTTATTCCCCAGATAAGATGTAATATACATTCTTCTCTTATTTCACAGAAATGTCTATGTGACAAAAGATGTGAAGTATTATTGTCTAGGTATTAGTGTTAATCTGCTATTCTTCCAGTGAATGGGCTATATCCCTCAAAGGAATTACCTAAATGCTTTCTGCTTTAAAGTTTTTTCATCCTAGAAAATTTATTTTCTAGGTATATTGCAGTAAGTACTGTGCAAGTGTAATAATGATAGTGTTCCAATTGTAATTGCTGTTATATTACCCCAAAACTTAATAACATAAAATAAAACCACTTTATTATATCTCACGGATTGTGTGGAACAGGAATTTGGACAGGACAGGGCTGGGTGATATTTTTGCTCTTGGCTCTGTTGAATGCAGTCACTTATTGGTGCTTCGCTGGTGGACAGATTGGTTTGGAGAGTCCAGGACAACTCCATTCACATTTCCGCTGATGAAAGACTGAGCTCAGTTGGGCTTGTCAACCAATGTTCCTAAACAGATCTCTCCATTATGGTAGTCTCAGGGTACTTGGATTTCTTACAGGGCAGTTGGATTTCCCCAGAGTGACCATTCTAAGACAACCAGTCAAAGCTGCATCACTTCCATCACATTGTCTTGGACACACGTGAGTCACCAAGCCAGCCCAGGTTTCAAGGGGAGGAGAATTAGCCTCCACATGTTGATGAGGAGCAGCCAGTTCATATTGTGGAAGAGTTTATAGCATGACAGAGAATGTTATAGTCATTTTTAGAACATACACTCTGGAAAATACATTTTGGAAATTTATTTACTGCCCAAGGTCACTTGAGTACTAAGTGGCAGATCTGGCACTTTAACCTAAGTCCACAGTGACTCCAAAGCCTTTTCTAAGAATTTTATAATGGATCTGAGAGATAGAGGCAGAGAGAGAGAAAGAGAGAAACAGAGACAGGGACAGAGAAAATACTATGTGTTGAAAGCTCATTTTAGATTACAGATTGGATTTTTAAAATATCAAATAGTTTCCATTTGCTTCTTATTTAAAGATATTTATCCTATCAATGTATCATTTGAATCAAAGGTCCATTAAGGTGGGAGATTTATTCTTCACTTTTACCTCTTATTCTTTTTTATAGCATGGCGCCCGACATAAAGTAAATGATCCAAAAAGATTTGTTGAATGAATGAATACATGAATAAGTTATTGATGTATACAAATGCTGGCAAAGGGAAGATCATTTGTACTTGAAAAAAAAGGCACAGTCTTAAATACTTTCTAAAAACTATAACCATTTTATTCTTCGTTTGAACTACCTATTGAAGCCTATTATCTATGAGATTATTTTTCCTGTGTTCGAGTTTTCAAGGGCTTAAAGGTATATATTCCTTTCCTCCTTCTTAACACTAACTTCACGTTAAAAATTATTTGGTCAGAAAGATTAAAAAATAGTTTTTGCATAACATTGTTTTGGTTTTCATGTATAACATTCAATTAAATAAAATGCCTATAGTAGATTATAATACTGCAATTAAAAGTATAAGCAAGTATGCAAATAATTTACTATACCTCTGTACTTAAACTTGAGAAATTGCATGATTTTCACCTTGACTTGCTCTTTAAGATGTTGCAACATTTTAAGGTGTATTTAATTAAAATGTATATAGATATACTCCATATATAGAAATGTGTTTATACAACTGCTATAAACTTTCTAAAAGCAACAATTCATTTTATTCCATACTCTTTTAAATTTTCCCTCTCCTAAAATGGAGGAAATTAATGAGTAGTATTTGTTTCTAAATTCCATCAGAATATCCCAAGGCAGTAGTGAGAGTTTTTACACTGCTTAGGAACCAAGCATTTGGCATAATCTGTTTGCTCAGAGGAAATGTTTCTATATGAGAAAACACAATGTTGCCATGGTGACACATCAAAAAAAATCGTTTACAAAATGCAGGATGACATAAAACCTATTCTCTTCTGATTTTAAAATAGTTCAGATTTTTAAAATATATGCAGATATTTTATTTTTGAAAAGTCTTTATAGAGAAACAGATTAATAAATAAAAATCAATATTTGAATTGATTACATTTCAAACTTAAGAAAAGAACACTCATTAAATCTCAAGTCGGTCTCTTATTTCCTTTTATGACATTCGTCAACATTGGAAAATATCTAGTATTATGCAGGTAGTGTGAAGGGATCATCTTCTCCTGGTCCATGGAGAAATATCAGAGAATACATAAATAAAGTATAAAATCCATTCAATCCAGATGTTGGTGGGTTTGTTTCAATGTTTGCTTTATCTAAAATTAGCATTATTTAGTTGACTACATTATTTTCCTAAGCTCTTAGTTGGTGGGGTGAAAGGGAACTATTCAATGGGGGAATAAGTGGGCAGAAAATGGCATTTGTTACCTATCAGAACTGGAATTTGATTGTTGTAACATTTTTGAACATAGGACTTACCTAGGTAGAAAAGAGAGAGAGAGAGGAAAAAATGAGGCAGTATATTCAAAAGCAAAAGTTGTCCTCCACTTTGATTTTTCTGCTGGTGGAGTGAACCAGTCTATAATAAAAAACACTGTGTTAGCCTCTAGGACCTGGACACCCCATTCGGTTCTTCTGTATGAGTTTTCATAGTCTCAAACCCTCATGTATCAGACCAGCTCTCACAAGTTCTGCCGTCTTGTCTGGCTTTCAGACAAGCCTATCCTAACTGCCTATCACTAGGAGGGTAAGGCATGCTCATAGCCAAAGCCGTTATCCCCTAGATCTCACCAGAAGTCAGTACATGGTTGGATGCCTACTCCTCAGGTCTCACTGATTTTCTCTATCTCTTCTGGTGCAAAGCAATTCCCTATGCAATCACCAGGCCTTACATACCTCTCTCCCGGGGTCCCAAAAGCAAACATACATCACCTTCTCTTTTCCAAAATGATGGAAAAGTAAGCTGGAGATTGGCACATTTTTTTTCCTTTAAATTGAATCTTTCCAAAAAGAATCTATTAAAAAAAAAGAGTCCCTCAACCTCTTTAAATCTGTCCTTATTTTCTCTACTAAATTGACTATTTTTACTTATATACGGTAACTCTGGATGAATAATGTCTCAAAGATATAAAGAAATAATTACGAGCCCTTTGTTCATACTGAAAATATTTCCTCCTAAAAATTATTGAAAAGCACACTTCCTGTAAAACACAAGAATAACAATTTTAATGCTTCATTCCTTATGACAAATGAATCAGTTGATGTTGCTGCTGCCAGTTCCCTATAAAATGGCATTTGAAATAGCAATAGCCATTCTGATGGGAGTGAGGTGATATCTAATTGTAGTTTTGATTTGCATTTCCCTGATAGTTAATGATGTTGAACATCTTTTTATATGCCTGTTGACCATCTGTATATCTTCTTTGGAGAAATCTCTGTTCAGAACTTTTGCCCATTTTTTTAATTGGTTTGTTGGTTTTTTTGTTATTGAGATGTATGAGTTCTTTGTATATTTTGGATATTAACCCCTTATCTGATATATGGTTTACAAATATCTTCTCCCAATTGTTAGGTTGTCTTTTCACTTTGTTGATGGCTTCCTTAGCTGTGCAGAAGCTTTTTAGTTTGATGTAGTCCCATTTGTTCATTTTTTTCTTTTGTTTCCCTTGCCCAGTTAGACATGGTACTTGAAAATATGCTGCTAAGACTGATGTCAAAGAGATTACTGCTTATGTTTTCTTCTAGAAGTTTCATGGTTTTGGGTCTTACATTCAAGTCTTTAATCCATTTTGAGTTGATTTTTGTGCATGGTGTAAGGGAATGGTCTACTTTCATTCTTTTGCATGTGGCTGTCCAGTTTTCCCAACACCATTTATTGAAGAGACTCTCCTTTCTCCATTGTATGCTCTTGGCTCCCTTGTCGAATATTAGCTGTCCATAAATAATTAACAAGACAGGAAACAATAAGTGTTGGAGAGGATGTGGAGACAAGGGAACCCTCGTACACTGCTTGTAGGAGTGCAAAGTGGTGCAGCCACTATGGAAAGCAGTGTGGAGTATCCTCAGAAAATTAAGAATAGATCTACCATATGATCCAGCTATTCCACTGCTGGGTATTTATCCAAAGAACTTGAAAACACAAATGCATAAAGATACACCTATATTCATTGCAACATTATTCACAATAGCCAAGATTTGGAAGCAGTCTAGCTGCCCATCAAGGGACTAATGGATAAAAAAGATGTGGTATATGTACCTAATGGAATACTACTCAGCCATAAGAAATGATGAAATCTGACCATTTGTGACAACATGGATGGACCTTGAGGGTATTATGCTAAGTGAAATAAGTCAGAGGGAGAAAGTCAAATACCATATGATCTCACTCATAAGTAGAAGATAAAAATAACGACAAACAAACACATAGAAACAGAAATTGGACTGGTGGTTACCATAGGGGAAGGGGGGAGAGGGGGACAAAAGAGGTGATTAGGCTCATGTGTGTGGTGATAGACTATAATTAGTTTTTGGGTGGTGAACATGATGTAATCTACACAGAATTTGAACTATGTTACGATGTACATCTGAGAACTATATAATGTTATGATCCAATGTTACTGCAATTAAAAAAAAGAAAAAAGAAAAAAAAGAAATAGCAATATATTAGGATGAACATCTTCCTTCCAGAAGGAGAGGAGAAATTAAGGAAATTATCTCCAACAATAGTTGACTCAAATTTTTATCTGTATCTTCAATGCTTCAATGGAAATCATGTGCTTATAAGTGCTATTCCTCTGCTTGAAAGCTGGGACTCTGTCTTACATTCATGTCCTCAGTAATAGCAGAATGACTTTCATATAGAAGGTGCCAAATATATGTTCATTTAATGAATAATGTTACTAAGTCACAGCAGTTGGTGTTGATAAATGGACCTGGAGACATCTTGATCCCAAATTGAATGTGGGGTATAATGAGCTCAGGCAGAAAATGTCTTAGGGTGAACTTATTCTGCTATGTGAGAGTCTTCCAAAAGACCATAGACCAGAAAGAATATTCAATAATTTCATTCTAATTTAATTAACAATATAGAAAGGATACTCCAGTTATGGACAGATTTCATTAGGTGGTAATTTGAATGAGTGCAGCAGATATTATTGGTGTCCTATCCATAGCCATCAGTACTCACTTTTCCCTAACTTTCTAGGGCCTCCTACTGCAAGCACCTGCAAGTTGGCTTGAGAGCTTCCTCTGGCCATGACAGCCTGTGTCACCATGTGACCCATGTGCAGAGCCGTCTGGAAGTGTCAGGGAATTCATGACCCTGGGAGCAGGTAATGTGCAAGGGGGTTGGTAGATAAGTACTCTGTGGTCTTCATCACTCTGGTATAAACACGGACTACTAGAATCCCCAAACAGAAGTGAGCCCCAGTTGTCCAACCTACTCATTGGTTTGCGTCCTCCTTTGTCTCACATTCCTACTCCTCTACTGCTGCCTGAGGGCTCACTACTCAAATAAATTGCACTTATATCTTTGTCTCAGGGTTATTGTGTTCACTTGTTTAATCTTCCAAACCTGTCACTTTTTATTTTTTCAATTGAATTCTAAACCATTTATCTATATTTAATTGTTCTTTTATTCAATAAGCAACTAATGACACCTGCCATGTACAAGGAATTCTTATGGACACTACGATATTCTTTTAAATAATCTGTTTTCAAACAAAATTCCTATCTATAATAAAAATTTATGAAATAATTGTTTAAAGCTAATTTCAATTGACTAATTCTTGCTTGTTTTTAGACCAGAGAGACACGGAAGCTCTGAGCTCAAAGTACCTTTCATATCAAAACCTCCCATTCTTTGTAAACATGAACACATTATGTCACCTAATACCTATGTGATTAATAATACCTAGGATTCATAAGCTGTGTGTTCTCGGTTCTATCATTCTTAGGAAACCAGAAATACTGAAAAATGTTGGTGCTTTATACACAGGAGAATTTAAAATCCCAGTGACAAAATTAGGACCATATGATCAACCTTTACAGAAACTATTGAGGCCACAACATACTGCACAAACAAAACCCTCACAGGACAGCTCCTAAAAGATACACTTCTAATTTCTCAGCATCCTCCAGCGCCAAGTAGAGTCACAGAGGTATTTTTCCAACAGTTTAAAACACTACCTGCTCACTATTCATCAAGACATGTATTTTGTTATTTTCCTTGGAAGGGAAAACTCAGAAGGATCTTGGAATTATTTCCTCCTCTGGCCCAAGTGATACTGTCATAATTATGCTTATATCATTAATATTTTCATGGGGTATCTATTTGCAGAGAGATTTCAAAGGTATAACTTCACGTAAATCAGTTAGATAGATCCAGAGGTATTATTATTGTTCTTTTCACTTTGGGGGTAAGGAAGCTGGTACTCCTAGAGGTTAAGTGACTTGACTGATATGATGCGGAATCAGTAACAGCCCCCTGATGTCCATCTCTACATCCCAGTTCCATTCGTCCTCATTAACATGGATTGACTGGATACCACCTCTGACTCTAGGGAAAATGTTTGTCCATTGTTGATTCTGTGTTATCAGAGAAGCCTAGTATTGCTTGAAAAGAATAAACATTTTCAAAGGAAAGTGCATATCCTTAGGACCGCTAAGGCAGTGCTTATTTCATTTCTTTGTGTTGAATCAAATTAAATTCTTGGATGAAAGAATGTATCAAAATAATCATTATGTGGAAAATTTTAAAAGCATAAATCCTGTGCAAATGATTGGGTCTTAATGGAGCAAGTGAAATCATTGGTTTTCTTTGCTAAAGCTAACATCTGGTAAATTTATAGCTCATTGTACTGTAGTTTAATGGCAATAACAAAAACACTGTCATCACATCAATGGTAGACCAACATAAGGAGTAAATGTTATTATCCAGAAAATAATTCACTAAGAAAATGTATTTCTAACTGATTAGCAAAGCTGGAACATGAGGACCCTACATAATGAGGCAACTTTGTTTCTTAGCAACAGGAGAATAAAACAGATTGAAATATGATGGGTTTGACAATGACAATGAATGGAGGGAAATCAGTGTAACTTGAAAAAATCAGCAAGAGGGATGTGGATGGGTATAGGGGAAAGCTGCAGAATACTTTTAGTTTTAAAAGATTTTGAGCATAAATCCAGCACAGAGAGGAGCATGATATTTGAAGCAAAACAAAAATCTGAACGAAGAAAATTTGTTTTGTAGGAGAAAATGCTTCACTATCTTTCATTGTATTAGGAACTATTATAATCTAATAACCAACGTGTTAAGGAATGAGAGTAAAGAAATGAATCACACTTAAATGCTTTTAAAATGCTATACAGGTGAACTAACAGTAAAATGAAATACATTTTACAGATTAACTAGAATTTTAACATGCTAAGAGGGAATTTTCACTAAGCATTATGTGATATATCAAATTTTTTAATGTATTTCTTTAAAATCATTTGAACATTCAATGGGATATGGAAATTTTAACATACAACCTAAAGATTTAATTCAATTTAATGAATACTGTTGATTAATAATAATAATTTACTGGGTACTTACTACGAACCAAGTTCTTTCTAATCAACTTACATACATTATTTTATTTGATCTTTACAACATCAGTAAAAAAAATGGCACTTATTTTCCTCATTTCACAAAGGAAATCAGAAACCTAGAGAACTTTTTTTGTGGTAGGCAGAATTCTAACATGACCCCTAAGAACACTACTCTGTTATGTGCCTACTTCCTGCCACTCACGGTGTGCGTAATTCCTCTCCCTTTAAATATAGGCAGAATATGTGAATATGAATGGTAAGTCACTTCTGTGCTGAGGTTACCAACTGGTTGATTTTGAATTAATCAAAAAGAAGATTATCTGGGTTGACTTGAGGTGACTCCTTAAAAGTGTCTTACCACATCTTGAAGGTAGAAAGACTGGAAGTATGAGAGAGCCTATGGAGGAGGCCATGTCACAAAGCCCTGCGATCTGCCTCTAGCAAATTGGAGCAGTCTCTGATGGCAGCTAGCAAGACAACAGGGACCTCAGTCACAAGGTTGCAAGGAAGTGAATTCTACCCATAAACAGTAAGCCTGGAAGAGGACCTGGAGCTTCAGCTAGGAATTGTAGCCCTAGAAGGCACTTTGATTTCACCCTGGTGAGACCTTAAGAAGAGGACTCAGGTAACCAGTATCCAGAAAAATGACATCGAGAAATTGTGAGATGATAAATGAGTGCTGTTTTAACCTGCTAAATCTGTCGTAATCTGTTATGCAACAATAGAAGAATAATACAGTGCATCAAGTACTATTGCCAGTGAGTGAGATGAAAACACAGGGCAGTCTGGTTCTGATGGCCTTGCTTGCAAACATTTTCATATCAATTTCCACATAAATTAGGCTTTTTTGTCTGTAATCTATAGAAACTGACTTATGGCTAACTGAAATAAAAGTAAAAGTACAAAGACTTCATTTCATACGAAATACTGAATATCTCACAGAATAAAAAAGGAAAAGTTAAAACACCAGCCTCAGGAAGAACAAGACAGAAAGGAGCCTCCAAAATCTCAACTGAAAGTCAGGCTTTTTAGGTAGCTGCTATTGGAAAATGGCTGTTTCCACTGCTTCAGTCCTGAAGCTCAAGGTTCACATTCCCTGGAAAGAAAGCCTGACTGACTGCCCCACCTAGGTCACAGGCCCACACTTGTGGTCAGAGGCGCTGGAAGTGTGATTGACAAGACTTCTAGAATCACAAGGAGTAGGAGAAAAGGAAGCAATGGTGGATTGCTTTTCATTTCTATTTTGTAAGAGTTGAGGGGTGTACTAGGGTTCCCCAGAGAAACAGAACCAATAGGATGTATATCTAGAAAGAAATTTCTTTTAAGGAATCAGCTCAAGGATTGAGGAGGGGACTGGCAAATGCAGAATCTCTAGAGGAGGTTGGCATACCGGAAATTCTGCCGAGACTTCATGCAGTCTTGAGTCCAAAGGCAGTCCAGAAGGCAAAATTCCTTCCTCTTTGAGGATTCTTTGTCTTTTCTCTTAAGGTGTTGAATTAATTTGATGAGGCCCACACACATTATGGAGGGTCATCTGCTTTACTCAGAGTCTACTGATTTAAATGTAAATCACATCCAAAAAATAGCTTCATAGGAACATCTAGACTGGTGTTTGACCAAACAGCTGGGAACAGTAGTCTAGCCAAGTTGACACATAAAATTAACCATCACAGGGGTCTTGTAAAAGTTGGAGAAGGGGGGTCCAGTGCTTCCACATGGGCTTTTCTATATAACAGCCCTTTATTCTGGGCCAGGAAACCAATGAAACAATTCTGAAAGTTAGTGATGGTTTCTTTCTATAATGAATGTCACAATGTTATGAACATTTGCCTTGAAAATTGTATAAACACAATAAATACTTAGCTTTAGCAAATTTACATTGATAGGAAAAATAAACTAATTGAATTTTCAAACTGGATATGGAAAAATGTCATAATCGTGATGAAACATTTACCTGAAAATTCCTTTCACCACATACCCATTTTACTACTAATATTGAGTAAGCATCATCCATGAAGAAGCATTGTAGTAGATTAACTGCATTTGTTAAAAATATTCTTGGGAACTAACTTTCATATGATTTCAGAATTATAGTGAAAAATTGAAACATGCTGTCTTTGAGAAAAGAATTATATTTGAATTCTTATGGATTTTAAATTTGTTCATCCATTCATTCATTTCTTTAACAAACACTTGTTGAGTAATTCAACATAATTTTATGAAGAAATTATGAAGTTGGGCTTGAGATCCCCATAATCTCTCTATATGATAACTTTCTTCTCTTCTAGAAAGCAGAGGTAGTATTAACCATGACTCTCTAACTCTTGAATAAAGAATTTCATAATCTTCTTCACTTGCTCAGATTTAGGCTGTATATATATTTTGTTTTTTTCTTGTGTGAGGAAGATTGGCCCTGAGTTAACATCTTTTGCCACTCTTCCTCTTTTTGCTTGAGGCATATTGTTGCTGAGCTAACATCTGTGCCAATCTTCCTCTATGTTATGTGGGATGCCATCACAGTGTGGCTTGATGATCAGTGCTAGGTCCGCGCCCGGCATCCAAACCTGCAGGGCGTGAGCCATGCAAGCAGAGCACGTGAATTTAACGACTACCCCGCTGGGTCAGCCCCAAAGCTGTATATTTTTTAATGAGGAGATCCAAGTAGGGACTGATTATTCCTTGCCAAAAGTCACTTTTGAGAATTATACTTGCATAGCTATTTACATTGGTACTTCTATAAATAAATCTGAGGCAATTTTTTTATTAATGTTCCAAACAAGGGTAACGAAGGTTATGTTTGAATGTTTCTGTAGCCCTGGATTCCACCTAAATCAGGACACTGAGTGTTTGAGGCATTCTCACCCTGGGATGGTTATGAATGGGTATTACTAAGGCTTGGTTGAAAATAGAAGGCTGCTCTGTTTTGTTGATGCTGTCAGTTTCAGAATCAGGACAATTCTTTCAAACTCAGGTACCCAAAGCAATCTTGATGGCTAAAGACTACTCCCTTATTCAGTGTGAGTAACATCAAGCAAATTACTGAAGACAAGTAGGAAATAGAACTTCTCTTATCCCTAATCTTATTGGTGTTTGTGGAGACAGAGAAATGTAGTGTGAGCTCTAAAGTTAGAATTCTTGGGTTGGAATCCTGGTTATGCCACTTAATAACTATGTGGCCCTGGCTAACCTTCTCAACTTCTCTGTGTCTCACTTTCTTTTCAAAATGTGGATAATAACAATAGGTTTGCAGTAAAGACCATATGAAATAATATATGTAGAATGCTTAGAACCAGAGGCTGCTGGTAAAGTTTTGATAACTGACGTTTAAGGGGAAAAAATCCCCCCACTAAAGAATTTTCCAATTTCCATGGTGTAAATTTTCCCACTCTGACCAATTTCAAACTGCCCATGTGACATCACTGAACCTGGAAGTGGGGATGTGTGCCAATTGACTCTTGGGAGACATCATGTGCCAGATCCAGCACACCACTGATTTGAACAGTACCTGAATGTAGTGAATATTCAAGGAACATAAGCTATTAGTATTCTTATTTGCTGGAAATTTACAACTAAGCATGGTCTCTTCCAAGCGGTAGCCTAATTGGGCAGACCCTGAAACACTCCTCAAGATCCTGGCACCTATTTTATGGCATCTCTTGGTCGATAAAAGAAAGATGTATCTGTTCTGTAAACCTACTGTTCCCACGCGTCAGTTAGTATTTTCCTGCTTGAGCTGCTGTTACCAACCTAGGTCAGGGCAATCAATAGCAAAACCACCCACCCCTCAACCTGCCACAGTGCTATCCATGGTTCTGACAATCCTCTGACTGCTTTGCTTGCATATAAGAAAGCACATGGGGCAGAGGATTTACTTGTTTGCTTGTGTTTGTTTTTCAAATTACAGCTTGGGACTTAAGCAAGTATCTTCAGAAGCTACTCTATCCAGTTTGAAAACCAAAGATACCATGATTTGTTTGATGAGTTCTGGGTTTCTATTGAGTGGGCTGTTTCCAGGCAGCTGCATGGGGGATGGAACCTTCATCTTTCTCATAGCAAAGGAATTTTGGAACAGAATCTGCCTGCAGTGGGTGCTATTCTCGCAACTAGAGAATTCACTAATTTCAATCAATGTCATAAATAAATATTTATTTGATTTTGGGTTGTATTAATAGACATGAGAAAACCCTTTTCTTTCTGAAGAAAGAGGTGTAATAATATTTTGCTTTTAAGTTATCCAAAAATTGAAAAGTAAACCCACACAATCCAGAGACTGTGATTCAAGCACATAGAAGATTCCTCCCCACACTCCCTGTATCTCTCACTCTGGGGCCAATTTACATGATTCTTGAGGCCTGAATTTTGTAGTTGAGAGAGAATGGGCTTTTGAGTCAGAGAGGTCATTGTTCAAATCCTGACCCCACTGTATACTGCTAAGTGACTTTGGACAAGTTATTTAGCCTATAAAATTTACTTATTCAACAAATATTTTTGAATGCCTTCTCTATACCAGGTGCAATTTGAGGCCTGTTCTAGGATAAAATTTGGATATAAAGGGTACAAAGTCCCCAACCTCATGGAGCTTACATTTTGGTGTATGAATATAGAAATTAATATATAATACCAAGTAGCAATAAGGACTAAGAAGAAAAGTAAAGCTAAAGAAGAGGGATAGGAAATGATTTAAGTATTATTTTAGATAAAATAGTCAAGTGGGATTTCTCTAGGAAGATGAGGCAGAGGAAAGAGCAAGTGCAAAGTCCCTGATGTAGAATCATGTTGGTGTGTTCAAGCAACAACAAGAAAGCCAGTGTGGCTAAAGCAAACATGGTGATGGAAACTGACAATGTGGACAAGACCATGGTAACGTGTAGGTCAAGCGTATTAGTGTCTATTACTGTGTAACAAATCACTACTGACTCGGTGGCTTAAAATCAGACAAACTTATCTCACAGTTTCCATGGATCAAAAGTGCAGGCACAGCTTAACAGTGTCCCCTGCTCAGGGTCTGATGAGCCTGCTGTCAAGGTGTTGGCCAGGCTGTATTCTCATCTGAAGGCTTTACTGGCTAAGAATCTGCTTCCAGGTCCATTCAGGTTGTTGGCAGAATTCATCTCCTTGTAGTATATTACTGAATTTTTCATTTTCTTGCTAGTTCTCAACTCCTAGAGCCTGCCATCAGGTCCTTTCCATGTGGCTCCCTCAATGAGCAATTCACAAAACGACTGTTTGTTTCTTCAAGGCTAGAGTAAAAATCTGTCTTCAAGAGGGGTCCAGTCCTCCTTCTAGTGGATTTTACCTCTCTAAGTCAGGAACTCCAAGGTAATTTCCCTTTTAATTGACTCAAAATCAACTGATCTAGGATCTTAATTATACTTGCAAAACCCCTTCACCTTTGCATATAACATAACCTCATCAAAAAAGTGATGGTCAGTCATATCATGTTCAGGAGTCTTACCCACTCTTAAGAGGAGGGGATTATATAAGACATGTACACCAACAGTGGTTATCTTGACAGCCATCCTAGTATGTTGCCTACTACACCTGGGTACAGACCTTAGATTTTATATTAGAGGGATGGGAAGTCGTTAGAATATTTTTAGCAGGAGAGTGACATAGTTAATTTTTTGAAAGATCATTCTTGCTGCTTTGTGGAGAGTTTACTCTAGGGCCACAAGAATTGAGGCAGTGAAAAAATTAGGAGGTTTGTGCAGTAGTGTAGGAGATAGATGATGATGGCTTAGACCAGTGTGACAGTGATAAGAAGGAGTCGTATATCTTTTATATATTTTGAAACGTGAAGATGGCAGGATCTGATGATGAATAAGATGTGGAACATAATTATATTGCACGATTGTTAGGAGAATTAACTGAGATAATATATGTATATAGCATATCATAGATGGTAAAAAAATGTTAGTTATCTTTCATTAATAATACATAGAACTATAATTATTGTACACATTTTTTTCTCTAAAGTATCTCATAGCAAAAGGCCTAGCATCCTGAAAGAATTTAGATATTTACAGAATTTTTCAAAAATCAAAACCAAGGTAAATGAAGACTAAGAAAGAAGAAGTAAAAATCAGGATATAAAAAATGTGTATTTCTTTCCTTGTCACTCTGAAAATTCACTATACATTATTATTTTCTTTGCTTTATACTCAACCAAGAAAAACGGTAGAGTGGTGTTTGGATGCATTTACTTGCACACCTTAATTCAATCTGGCTTGTGTCTGGAAGCAATGGGTTATACCAGAGAAAAATAGCTCCTTTCACCTGTAAGGGAACCTGTGTGAGAGAAAAAAATATGGCTTCAAATCTCAGTCTCTGGAGCACCACTAAAGTAAAAGGGTTTGTTAAAACAGCTGTATCTGTGGGTCTCCATGTTCCAGCCCTGAACAGTATTTCAGAATCTTTATTACGTTTGTATTCAGGAAATCAAAAGAAATGAGCCAGTTCTTTCCCTGGAGAGTGACTTAAGTTTAATGAGTATGTGGTTGAAGGAGCTTTTAGCTCCTATGTATACAGATTTTTAGAAAACAATACTATATTATGAATTAATAGATACATGACCTACCTTTATCCTTTTAGAAACAAAGATAATTATACTTTTTACTGGCTTTTCACCAAAGAGATCCTCACATTCAGTAATCAGAAATACTGATTGATGACTTTGATGTTGACTGTCTATGAGGAGACTATGCTACCAAAACTAGCTTTGCAATTAGAGAGAGGGAAGAGATAGAAAACACTTGAGTGACTAGCTCCACTGCTTGTGCCTAAGAGAATGACACCCTGCTGCTTCCAAAATAGATTCTCAACTCTTTGCACATATAATTTTCTGGGTAATTTAAAAATTACCAATATCTGGGTCTCACTGCAATAGATGATGATCTAATTAATCTAAGATCGATTCTGGGCATGTATTATTTTTAATAAACGTGATAGGCAAAATATTGCTCCCAAATGTGCCCATGTCCTTGTCTCCAGAATATTTCAATATGTCATGGGATTTTGCAGATGTGATTAAGGTTACAGACCTTGAGATGGAGAGGTTATTCTAGATTATATAGCTAGGACCAATCTAATTACAGGAGCCCTTAAAATCAGAGTGCTTCCTGAGTAAAATCAGAGACTGCACAGAAGAAGAAAGATGAGATTTGAAATGTGAGAGTAACTTGACTTACAATTACTGGCTTGGAAGATGAGAGAAGGGGATCATTAGCCAAGGAATGTGAGAAGCCTCTAGAAGCTTGGCACAGTCCTCAGCTGACATCCACCAAGAAAACAGGAACAACATTCCTACAACCAGAAGGAACTGAATTCTGCTTATAACCTGACTGAGCAAGGAAACAAATTCCCCCCTGAGTCTATAGAAAGGAAGACAGTCCTACTGATTCCTTGATTTTAGCCCAGTGAGACACCGGTCAAATTTCTGACCCACAGAACTATAAGATATTAAATTTATATTGTTTAAGTTTCTAACTTTCTGGTAATTTGTTTACAGCAGCTATAGAAATAACCATAGAAAAATTTGTATACATTACGCATAAAATAATAAAATAATAATATACATAAAGAAATAATAATAGAATACATTTTATACTTAAGGTAATTTTAGATTTACAAAAAAGTTGCAAAGATAGTATAGAGAGTTCCCATATACCCCACCTCCAGTTTCCTCGACTGTTAACATGTTGTATGTTAACATACATATGTTAGTATGGTACATTGGTCACAAATAAGGAACCCGTATTGACACATTATTACTAACTAAAGTCCATACTTCATCCAGATTCGCTTAGTTTTTGCCTAGTGCTATTTTTCTGTTCCAGGATCCCATCTAGAACACCTTATTATATTTAAACATCATGTCTCCTTAGGCCCTCAAGGTTGTGACAGGTCCTCAGACTTGCCTTGTTTTTGATAACTTTGACAGTTTTCAGGAGTACCGGTCAGGTATTTTGTAGAATAGGATAGCCTTCAATTTGGATTTGTCTGATATTTTTCAGGGGTTATGGGGCTTTGAGAGGAAGACCACAAAGGTAAAGTGCAATTCCCATCACGTCACATCAAGGATACTTGGTGTCAATGTGACTTATCACCAGTGATATTGACCTTGATTATCTGGAATTTGACAAGTTTCTCCACTGTAAATTACTCTTTCCTCTTCTTTTCCATACTCTTTGAAAGGAAGTCACCATATATATGACCCTGAAGAAATGGGAGTTATGCTCCACATCTTTCAGGGAAGAGTCTTGATATAAATTACCTGGAATTCTCTGCATAGGAAATTTATCTATTTTACTCCATCCTTTATTTATTCTATCATGTATTTATATCAGTGCGGACTCATGAATATTTATTTTATACATTGAGTTATAATTCAACACTTCTTTATTTATTTTATTGCTCAATTTGTTCCAGATTTGGCCATTGAGAGCTCTTTCAGATGGCTCCTGTGCCCCTTGACATATTCCCATCACTAAGTGTTTTTTGAGTCCTTCCTTATTTTCTTTTGCTACAAGTTGCTCCAGACTTAACTTGTGTATTCCCTACCCCAACCCTAGAATCAGTCATTTCTCCAAGGAGCCTCCTTTTACTGGAGAATGTTTTTGAAAAATATCTGTGTGCTAGGTATACTCATTGTGCTAGGTATACTACTAGGAGTGGCATTGCTTCTGGACCTTCTTAGCTGAAAGAAATATTTGTGTGCATAGTAACCTATGTATATGTACATATTTATAAATATTTCTATATGTATGCTTCTGCATTTCCATTATGCTAAACATGAGCTTATACTGATGTCTCCAACTATAATCCAATACCACATGGATTATTCTGACCTTCTCCCATGCTTGTCTATAGCCTTCTATTCCAGCAGGAGTGGTGACAAACCTACTTCCCTCCAACCTGCATCCATTCACTTACTTGTGCCATTCCACTATACACGTATATTGGTCTGAGAATTGTTATCCTGGGAAACAACTTTACCAACTAGAGTGCAGAGCTTATATTTAGTTCCTTTTGCTTTTGATGTTATAGTCGCCATTCATTTTCAGCGTTACTTAGGTAAGCATCTTTTCTCCCTGAAGCCTTCAATGAAGTTGTTTCATACATTTGTAATACAATTAAATTCTTATGTTTAAGTTTGCATTACATCCTGGGATTTCTGACCTCCTAAATGTTGCTTTTTTTTGTTTTATTTTTTAATATACATTAAGGTTGACTCTTCATGCTGTAAAGTTCTATTCTTTTTAAGGGACCCTTAACCCTATATTTTTTTAATTTGTTTTCATTGTCATAAGAACGCTTAGCATGAGATCTACCCTCATAACAAATGTTTAAGTATACAATACAGTATGTCAACTAGAGGTACAATGTTGTACAGCAGATCTCTAAAACACATTCATCTTGCTTAACTAAAACTTTATATCTGTTGATTAATAATTTCCCATTTCCCTCTTCTCCCAGGCCCTGGCCACCACCATTCCACTCTTTGATTCTGTGAATTTGACTATTTTAGATGCCTCATATAAGTGGGATCATGCAGTATTTGTCTTTCTGTGACTGGTTTATTTCACTTATAATAATGTCCACAAGGTTCACTAATGTTGTTGCATATTGCAGAATTTCATTATTTTTCAAGGCTGAATAATATACCACTATGTGTATATACCATATTTTCTTTATACATTCTTCCATCAATGGACACTTGGATGGGGGGGTGGTGTATTCTTTTTTCCACTTTACCTGTCAGTTTGGGAAGATTCTTTTGGGTTATCTTCAAGTTCACTGATTCTTCCCTCAACTATGTCAAGCTTACTTATTTGCCCATTGAAGACATTCTTTTCTACTACTCTAAAAAATTTTTCTAGCATTTCAGTCTGATTCTTTCCAATAATTTTCATCTCTCGGCTTACGTTGGCCATCTATTCTAACACATTGTTTATTTTTCTCATTAGTGCCCTTAACATTTTAATCAGAGTTATTGTTAATTTAATCCTATCTGATAATTCCAACAGCTGTCATATTTGAGTCTAGGTCTGATGATTGCTTTATCTGTTCAGACCGTGTTTTTTCTTGCCTTTTGACATTCATTGTAATTTTTTGTTGAGCAGTGACTTGTATTGGATAATAGGAACTAGAGTAAATAGGTCTTTCCTACGAGGACTGATGTTAATCTGGCTATGAGTTGGGCTGGCTTTAATGCTTCTTGTAGCCATAGATTTTGGAGGCTTCAAATTCCTCTCATGTCCTCATTTGGTCTCCCTGTTGTTCCACAAAAAGAATCTGTATCTTTCAGCTCTTTCATCTGCTATCCATTGTCACTATACTGGATTCCTATTGGTGTTTTGTTAGGGTGTGGGAGAGGAGAAGCATTCTATAACCTTCCTTTATACGATGTCTATTAGTGGGCCTCTACCTCAAGGCTGTGGTGTTTCTGCTCTTCCTCCCATGGTATTTATTTTCTACCCACCAACCCCTGCTTCTTTCCCTGGCTGCAGAATTTCCAATCTATTTCCTTGAAGCCCTGACCCTATTAACTATGCTTTGTTTGTTTGTTTAGTTGGTTGGGTTTTTTACCATGAAGGTGATCTAGAAAGGCTAGAGGGAGGTAGAGCAGTGGGGAATTCCTCTCCCCCAACTGGGATAAAGTTTCAGAATTGTGTCCTCGCAAAGTCCTTTCTCCTGGAGAGTAGGCCTTTTTTATGGAGAAATCTCTGAAAGTGTTTCATAATAGTTACTCTTCTGCTCCTCCTGCCAGAGACACTGAAGTATCCTTCTGGGACCCTTGCTGTGAGAATCTAGTAGGATTCCTGTAGAGAAAGCTCATGAAAGTGTGAAGGGGCCCTACTAAAACCGTGTCCCTGGGGATTTTCACTTTCAGGCTAACCCACACCCAACCTCCTGCAATTCATCAAAATTACTGCTTAACTATTCCTACCAGTTTACAACTCCAGTGACTTTTGGGTAAGCAGATCTGAGTACTGCTTCTCTCTGGATGTACCCCTCTCCAGATTTTGGGGTAGCAGTTTATGCAGTGACCTCAGTTATCTGATAGGTCCAAGAGGAGTCACTGATTTCCAGTTTTTCTTAAGGATGGCAGTCTGACTTCTAGATTCTTCACATGTCGAAGCTGAAACAAGAAGTCCATAAGCAGATTTTATAAGCTCCCCAGGTAATGCTCACATGCAGACAAGATGCGTATTGCCTCTAGAGAACAGGAATTAGGGATTTGTGAGAATGGCTGCCAGTAGTATCACAAACTTTAGTTAGAGCTTCTCAACCAAATGGAGGTGGGTTATGTAAAGAAGGGGTCCAGGAACTCTGCAGAGAGTGATAAAGGGAGCCAATCTCTGGGTCAGGACAGGGAACCCAAAGGAAATCAGCAGTATATCCAGGGTCACCTTGTAGCTGGTAACATTTAGACACTACTATGCCTACAAGTCTGGTGTGCTAGCCTGTAATATTTGTTCTCTCTTCCCTTCTTCAATCTAATAATTTCTCTCTTGGGTGATGTATGTAAGCCACCTTTCTTTAAGGAGCTTCATGCATTACTATAGTATTGAACATGTATGGTATTACAATATAGCAACAGAATCCTCTGGGATTAAAAAAAATAAATAAGATATCTGGTCCTGCCTAAGACTTAATGAATCAGAATTCCTAGGAGGAGGGCTATACTATTTAAATTGCTCACTAAAACTTCCAATTATCAGCCAGGTTTAGAAATGACCATTCCTCATCACACACTCCCTTTCATTTAATGCCATGAGCATTTTCTTCAACTCCCTCAATAGCTTGCTCTGGTGGGGACTCCTCAACATCTACTCCCCCCTCCAAATGAGTCTCAGCTGTCCTGCAAAGTCTATTTCCCCTGCCAGGAGTTGGTTTAGGAGTAGAATTATGACTGGCCAATGAACAGTGGGAGTAGGGGTGGCTTCAGGAAAGGCTTCCTTGTGGCTAAAAAAGAAACACAAGAAGATTTAGCCCCTTTCTTTCTCTGGATATGTTTATGTCTGCAGTTCACCCCTGAGCCTGCTGCAACCACATTTCTGCCAACTTAGGGATGAAGTCAATGCACAGAAGGCTGAGTGACAAGGACTTCAGGGAAGCAGAGCCAGAGCCCTGGCACCATGCCTGGATCATCTTGGCTTCTTGTTTCATGAGATAATGAACATTGGTTTTGGTAAGCCAATTTGAATAGTGACTGTTACTGTAGTCAAAAGTACCCTATCTGATATAACTGCAAACTTCTTGAGAACAGGGAATGGGTATATAAATAATGACTATGATTTACCTTACATGCTCTAGGTGGAATAATAATAATAATAATAATAATAATAATAAATTCTTATAACAAATTTAATAGTGGTTACATGTGCCAGGTACTTTTATAAATGATTTTATAGCAGATCATCTTTTTTAGATTATAAACATTCATATAGATTAACTATTTTGATCATTACAAGAATGCTATGAGGTAAGCTATGTTACCTCCACTTTCAAATAAGGAAACTGAGTCCCAGACAACATAAAGTAACTAGATATGAGTCAGAGGGCAACAGGAATCAAAGGTAGGATTGCAAACCAGGTACCCTGACTTCAGAACTCATGCTTCAAGAGACTACAATAGCACCCGCAATTAATTAGTCAAATCCCCTAATACACATGAACTGGAAGCATCTCCCATTTGAGCCCTCCCCCTTTAATTATTCTCATGTGTACAGGGAAACTAACAGAGTGGCTGGGTCTGGAGGACCTGCAGGCATCAGCCACAGGCAATACCCAAGCCAGCTCTCCTCTCAAACTTCTAAAACCTTATTTGCATCCTGGTGTCCAAATCCTATATCCCTTCCCCACTTGAGTTCTGCTTTTAGGAAAGACTCTCAAAAGTATAAACTGATAAATTCCTTACCCGGTATATTTTCCAGAACTTGTGCTTTTATTTTTACTTTTTATAAGGAGTATTAGCCCTGAGCTAACATCGACTGCCAATCCTCCTCTTTTTGCTGAGGAAGATTGGCCCTCAGCTAACATCCATGCCCATCTTCCTCTACTGTATATGTGGGAAACCTACCATAGCATGGCTTGATAAGCAGTCCGTAGGTTCGTGCCTGGCATCAGAACCAGTGAACCCTGGGCTGCCAAAGCAGAGTGTGCAAACTTAACCACTCAGCCAGCAGGCCGGCCCCCAGAACTTGCACTTTTAGATCCCAGAAAGAAGGTTCTGGAACAATGGATGCCAGCTAACTCTGCAATTATGTAAAACAGAGCGGCTACCAAGTAATTTTACTTCCACAAAAATAAAACAGGAACACATAATATGGGCTCAATAAACATGTAAATGAATGGTCTTTCTGGGTGCAAGCTTACCAAGTCAATTAAGGAAAGGAGCTTATCCTTGGGTTATGGGTTTCACTTTGTAGGAGAGGCCAGTAACATAGAGAAAGAGCAGAACACAGACTGAAAGGGAAGGTCCCACAATAGTAACAGCAGGAAATATGGCAGGTCCCCTTCATGACTGAATGGACCTATGTGGAGAGGGATGAGTTATACAAGCCTGCCCCACATGGAGAAATGTTTGACTCCCTTCGGGAAAGTAGAAAGTTGGAAAATCATCAGTGAAAATCTAACTCTACAGTGCAAAGATTCATGCCAAGAGGAAATGTGGAAAATTATGTGGAAAGTCAGGTGGAAAATCCTGTAGAAATATTATGTCTGGGAAAAAGGGTACTACTAAAAGTAGGTGCCACAGGCCCAGGCTGAAATAAAAGCCTACACAACAGAACTCAGCTTCATTCAACAAACAAACACAAGGGAGAAAATGCCTAATAGGAGACCAATAAATGTCCCTCTAAGTCTTTAATAAGACACAAAAATCTAAATGGATGTCTTTTGTCAGAAACCTGACTTTGACAGTTATTTTCAACTGGGATCACCTGCAAGCCTTCACAGCCAGCCTTTTCAGAATTAATTCTTAACAGGCTAAGAGGGGAATAAAGGCAGCTATTGCCAAAATAGCCAATAATATTGATCAGTTTCCTTATTACCAGCACTGTGTAACTGTTCTCCCGTCTGCCTAACTGGGTCCCCTTAGTTCCTCTGGGATGCTTGCTTATTGATCATTGTGACACCTTTTGACCACTTTTTATTCTCTCCTTTGTACTTCAATGGAATTTTCTGGTTGCTAACTCCCTGTAGGCTTGAACTGTACCTTATTTTCATTTTGTAGCTTCTAAGCCCTTCTGACATCTTTTTGACTGCCTTACCTATGACCCTTAGCTAAGCATGTGTTGCATGGCACGTTTTTGGCCGGCACCTGCCCCCTCATCCTGTCTTCTCAATCTGTTTTCACCCACAGTCTGGATTGCAGGGCCTGGAATGATATGCCTGGGTCACTATACCGTAGACTCAAGTGCTTTTATTAGCTCCTTAAATAGATGCATCATAAATATATAACCCAACAAGTTGAATTCATTTGAATTTTGGTGATTATATTCATATTTATAATTTTATAAATAGTTAACATAAAACAGATCTTCCCATTAGAGCCTTAGAGTTCTTACAATTTCTTTTCAATCAATGATTTTTTTTAATGTGAGTGTGTGCTCATGCACTCTGCCAGACACCAAAGAAGAAAACAGGAAGATTGTTCAGAGGATTTTCTGCAAAATCAAAAAATGATGCTCCAGAAGGGCACAAATTACCATGGGATAGCTTATCCTAGATAAGAGGGAGAAGACTTCATTAAAGTCAGAAGCTGAAGCTATATTCGATAAGTAATACACCATAGAACTGAGGTAGGACTGAGAATAGAAATGAATTTAATACATCAAATTTGATACCTTGTCATTCAAGTTGGGAATCTAGATTAAAATGTCAGGCATCAGAAGTGCCATGAATTATCCCTAACCAATATTCAAAAGCTTGGCAGCTTTCTAATTTTAATTTTTTCCCCCTGAAATACTCCGCTCATTGACTTAAACATTTTTTTAAAAGACAACACTATAATCCGACATTAACACCTAATTCAAATGTGATGTGATTGAAACAATAAGGATTACTACTGTTATCTTGATGCAAGAAGAGGCTTAAATGAGCATTTTGGTTTGCTTTTCTTCAATCTGAAATCAACCTACAAGAACAAATTTAAGTCAACTTTTATCTTTTTGAGAGTAACATGCATGATAAGGAAGGCTTTCTTTGATTTAAATTTTTTTTCTATTTAATGTTTATATGTATTACAAAATCATGTAATGCCCTGAAAGAATATAAATAGAAACCTTGCAAAAGAAGAAATTAAAATGTACTTTAGTACAGAAAATCCACCCTTTATATTCAAACAAACAGAATCCATTTCATCTACTAAATTGGTAAATAGCTTTCTTTAAAGATAATAATACCTAGAGTTGACAAGAATACAAGAAAACAGGCACTTTCATACTTACCTCATGAGAGTATAAGCTGGCACAACTTTATCAAGAATATTAAAGGAAAATATCAAACACATGAAATATTTTTAAGCACTGACCCAGAAAATCCATTTTTGTGATTTATCATAACAAAATTATAACATGTATACAAAAACAGCTACAACGATGCCCATCCGAGCATTGCCTCCATCCATTTTATACATAGCCTGCCCCCACCATTCTTATTTTCTGACTTTGATATACTATGTGGAAAATTAATGGGAGCTTACTTTCCCCCAAATGTCTCTATTGTAGTAATCCACTGTTACAGATAAGCGTGTTTTGACACCTTCAAATGTCTTGGAATGGAAAAAAAATTGGGAACCACTGTGCTCAAAAGAATAACTAATAACCTGGAAAGATATTCACAAGTTGTAGGAAAGCAACTTATAAAACAATATCTAGAATATTTTTAAAAGGCAGTTTTATTTTTTAAATATTAATATAAGTAAAAGGACTAGAAAAATATTTGAAGAAATGTTAATTATGTTTGAATCAGAGGGAGTGATTAATTAAAGTGATTTTCTTCCTTTTGCTAATCTGTATTCCTAAAGTGAATAGGCATTTTTTGTAAGAAAAAATAAACAAAATATCATTTAATACATACATTTGCTCTCCATTCACAGTTGTTATGGATCTGAAAGTTTAGACACAGTATATAACATAATTGCCTAATTTTTAAAAGGGAATTATGACTAAGCATAAAAAGTGAAAAAAATAAGCTTAAGGAAATCTAAAGATTATGGCAGATCCAAGTCCTAGGAGAAAGATCTGAGTAGAGTGTCTGGAAAAACACACCTAAGAATCAGTTCAACCTACAAGAATTGACTCAAGTGCCAGCTGTCTACTATGGCAGTGTTTTTGTTTTTATCTTGTCATTTTTAATTTTTATCATTTTTTCGTAAATTTTTTTTAGCGAGGTCATAACACTTTATAACATTGTGAAATTTCAGTAGTACATTGTTACGTGTCAGTCACCATATAAATGCACCCCTTCACACCTTGTGCCCACCCCCCAAACCCCCTTCCCTTGGTGAGCACTAAACTGTTGTATTTGTCTGTGTGTTTATCTTCCACATATGAGTGAAATAATACAGTGTTTGTCTTTCTCTGTCTGGCTTATTTCGCTTAACATAATACCCTCAAGGTGTATCCATGTTGTTGCAAATGGAACGATTTTGTCTTTTTTTGTGGCTGAATAGTATTCCATTGTGTATATACACCACATCTTCTTCATCCAATCATCATGTTGGGCACATGAGTTATTTCTATGTCTTGGCTGTTGTGAATGATGCCACAATGAACATAGGGGTGCAGAAGTCTCTTTGAATTGTTGATTTCAAGTTCTTTGGATAAATACGCAGCAGTGGGATAGCTGGATTGTATAGTGTTTCTATTTTTAGGTTTTGAGAAAACTCCGTACTGTTTGCACCAGTTTGCATTCCCACCAGCAGTGTATGAGGGTTCTCTTTTCTCCACAACCTCTCCAACGTTTGTTATTTTTTGTCTTGGTGATTATAGCCATTCGAACAGATGTAAGGTGATGTCTTAGTATAGTTTTGATTTGCCTTTCCCTCATGATTAGTGTTATTGAACATCTTTTCATGTGCCTATTGGCTATCTGTATATCTTCTTTGTAAAAATGTCTGTTCATATCCTTTGCCCATTTTTTGATCAGGTTGATTTTTGTTGTTGAGTTGTGTGAGTTCTGTATGTATTATAGAGATTAGCCCCGTCTTGGACATATGATATGCAAAATATTTTCTCCCATTTGGTGGATTGTCTTTTCATTTTGTTTCTGGTTTCCCTTGCCTTGCAGAGGCCTTTAGTCTGATGAAGTCTTGTTTGTTTATTTTCTCTTTTGTTTCCCTTGTCCAAGTAGACATGGTATTTGAAAAGATCCTTCTAAGACTGATGTCAAGGAGTGTACTGCCTATATTTTCTTCTAGGAGTTTGATGGTTTCAAGTCTTACCTTCAACCCTTTGATCCTTTTTGAGTTAATTTTTGTGTATGATGAAAGATAATGGTCTACTTTCATTCTTTTGCATGTGGCTGTCCAGTTTTCCCAATACCATTTTTTGAAGAGACTTTCCTTTCTCCATTGTATGTTCTTAGCTCCTTTGTCAAAGATTTGCTGTCCTCAGATGTGTGGTTTTATTTCTGGGCTTTCAGTTCTGTTTCATTTATCTGTATGCCTGTTTTTGTACCAATACTGTGCTGTTTTGATTACTATTGCTTTCTAGTATATTTAGAAGTCAGGGATTGTGATCCTCCAGCTTTGTTCTTTTTTCTCAAGTTTGCTTTAGATATTTGGGGTCTTTTGTCACCCCATATGAATTTTAGGGCTTCCTGTCCTATTTCTGTAAAGAATGTCATTGGGACTCTGATTGAGATTGCATTGAATCTATAGATTGCTTTAGGTAGTATGGACATTTTATCTATGTTTATTCTTCCAATCCATGTGCATGGAGTATCATTCAATTTCTTTATGTCATCACTGATTTCTTTCAATAATGTCATATGTTCTCATTGTATAGTTCTTTCACCTCCTTGGTTAAATTTATTAGATATTTTATTCTTTTTGCTGCAGTTGTAAATGGGATTGTATTCTTCAGTTCTCTTTCTGTTACTTCATTATTAGAGTATAAAAAAGCAATAGATTTTGTAAGTTAATTTTGTACCCTGCAAGTTTGCTGTAGTTGTTGATTATTTCGAATAGGTTTCTGATGGATTCTTTAGAATTTTCTATATATAGAATCATGTCATCTGTGAACAGCTAGCGTTTCTTTTATTCATTGCCTATTTGGATTCCTTTATTTCTTGTTCTTGCCTAATTGCTCTGGCCAAAACCTCCAGTACTATGTTGAATATGAGTGCCAAGAGTCAGCACCCTTGTCTTGATCCTATTCTCAGAGTGATGGCTTTCAGTTTTTCCCCATTGAATATGATGTTGGCTGTGGATTTGTCATATGTGACCTTTATTGTGCTGAGGTACTTTCCTTCTACACCCATTTTATTGAGAATTTTTGTCATAAATGGATGTCGGATCTTGTCAAATGCTTTCTCTGCATCTCTTGAGATGATCAAGTGGTTTTTAGTCCTCATTTTGTTAATGTGGTGTATCACATTGATTGGTTTGTGGATGTTGATTCATCCCTGTGTCCCAGGTATAAATCCCATTTGATCATGGTGTATGATTTTTTAGTGTATTGCTGTATTCAGTTTGCCAATATTTTGATGAGGATTTTTGCATCTATATTCATTAGTGATATTGGCCTGTAATTTTCTTTCTTTATGTTGTTCTTGTCTGGCTTTGATATCAGGGTGATCTTGGCCTCGTAGAATGTGTTAGGAAGGTTCTGTCTTCCTCAATTTTTTGGAATAGTTTGAGAAGGACAGGTATTAAATCTTCTTTGAATGTTTGGTGGAATTCACCAGAGAAGCCATCTGGTCCTTGACTTTTATTTTTTTGGGAGATGTTTGATTACTGTTTCAATCTTTTTACTTGTGATTGGTCTATTCACATTCTCTGTTTCTTCTTGATTCAGTTTTTGGAGGTCATTTGAGTCTAAGAATTTGTGCATTTCTTCTAGATTGTCCAATTTGTTGGCATACAGTTTTTCATAGTATTCTCTTATAGTCCTTTGTATTTCTGTGGTATCCATTGTAATTTCTTCTTTCATTTCTAATTTTATTTATTTGAGACTTCTTTCATTTTTTCTTAGTGAATCTGTCTAAGTGTCTGTAAATTTTGTTTATCTTCTTAAAGAATCAAATCTTTATTTCATTGATCCTTTCTACTGTTTTCTTTTTTTGTTTCACTTTCATTTATTTTTGCTCAGTTTTTTATTATTTCCATTCTTCTGACTTTGGGCTTTGTTCTGCTTTTTCTAATTCTGTTAGGTGTAGTTTAAGATTTCCTGTTTGAGATTTTTCTTGTTTGCTAAGGTGGGCCTGTATTGCTATGAATTTCCCTCTTAGGACCACTTTTGCTGCATCCCATATGAGTTAGTATGGTGTATTTTCATTTTAATTTGTCTCCATATACTTTTTGATTTCTCCTTTAATTTCTTCAATGACCCATTGGTTGTTCAGTAGCGTGTTATTTAGTCTCCACATCTTCATCACTTTCCCAGCTTTTTTCTTGTAGTTGATTTCTAGTTTCTTAGCATTGTGGTCAGAAAAGATGCTTCATGTGATTTCAATCTCCTTAAATTTATTGAAGCTTGCCTTGTTTCCCAACATAAGGTCAATCCTTAAGAAAGTTCCATGTGCACTTGACAAGAATGTGTATTCTGCTGTTTTTGGATGGATTGTTCTATATATATCAATTAACTCCATCTGGTCTAGTTTTTCTTTTATATCCATTATTTCCTTGTTGACTTTCAGTCTTGATGATCTATCCGTTGATGTAAGCAGGGTGTTAAGGTCTCCTACTATTATTGTGTTGTTGTTAATATCTCATTTTAGGTTTGTTAATAGTTACTTTATGTACTTTGGTGCTTCTGTGTTGGATGCATATATATTTATAAGTGTTGTGTCTTCGTGGTGGAGTGTCCCTTTTATTATTATATACTGCCCCTCTTTGTCTCTCTTTACCTGTTTTATCTTGAAATCTACTTCGTCTAATATAAGTATGGCAACACTTGCTTTCTTTTCTTTGCCATTAGCTTGAAGTATCATCTTCTATCCCTTTACTCTGAGCCTATGCTTGTCTTTAGAGTGAGATGTGTTTTCTGGAGGCAGCATATTGTTGTTTCTTATTTTTTAATACATCCAGCCACTCTGTGTCTTTTCATTGGAGAATTCAATCCATTTACATTTGGAATTATTATTGATATATGAGGGCTTAATACTGCCATTTTATTTGTCATTTTCCAGTTCTTCTGCATTCCCTTTGTTTCTCATCCTGTGTATTTCACACTGCCAATTCAGTTTGGTAGTTTTCTATGATGGTGTTCTTAGTTTTCTCTTTATTTATCATTTGTGTTTCTATTATGATTATTTGTTTAGTGGTTACCATGAGGTTTGCATAAAAAATCTCATAGATGAGATAGTCCATTTTCTGATAACCTGTTATTTCCTCAGACTAAGATGATACTATCCCTTTTCTCTTCCTCTTCGAAGTTATTATTATCATAACTTATTCCGTCTTGTTTTGTGAGTTTGTGGTTAAAATGATGAGATCATATTTATTTTTGGTGTTTCCCCCTCCCTTTATCTTTAATGTTATAATTAAGTGTTTGCTAGCCTGTTCTGATAGGTAGCTGCAATTTTCTGATTTTGTCTACCTATTTATCTCCTTGCTCAAGGCTTTGTACTCCTTTCTCTTTTTTCAGGTATAAGGGCCTTCTTGAGCATGGGACGGGGGGGGTGGTCTTGTGGCAATTAACTCCCTTAGCTTTAGTTTATCTTGGAAAGTTTTTATTTCTCCATCATATCTGAAGGATATTTTCCCTGAATAGAGTATTATTCTTGGCTGAAAATTTGGGTCTTTCAGAATTTTGAATATATCATTCCACTCTCTCCTAGCCTGTAAGGTTTCTGCTGAGAAATCCACCACGACACTGATAGGGGTTCCTTTGTAAGTTATTTTCTTCTGCCTTGCTGCCCTTAATATTTTTTCTTTGTTGTTGACTTTTGCCAGCTTCTCTGCTATATGCCTTGGCGAAGGTCTTTTTACATTGATATAGTTGGGAGATCTATTGACTTCTTTCACTTGTATTTCCAACTCCTTCCCCAGGTTTGGCAAGTTCTCAGCTATTATTTCTTTGAGCAAGCTTTCTGCTCCATTCTTCTCTTCTCACTCTTGAATACCTATAATCCTTATGTTGTATTTTCCTAATTGAGTCAGATATTTCTCAGAGAATTTCTTCGTTTCTTTTTAGTCTTAGTTCTCTCTCTTCCTCTGAAGAATTTGAAGCATTTTTATATTTCTGTCCGTTGACTGCTTCTTCGCTCCTCCGTAATATCAGCTGTGTTATTCAGGGAGTGCAGATTTTTCTTTATCTCATTTATTGTGTTGTTCATCTCCAACATTACTGATTGGTATTTCTTTATAGTTTCAATTTCTTTTGTGCAGAAGTTCCTGATTTCATTCTATATTTTCTTGTAACTCATTGAGATTTTTATGATAGCTATTTTGAATTCTCTGCCATTTAGATTATAAATTTCTGTGGCTTCAGGATTAATTTCTTGGTGCTTGTCATTTTCCTTCTGGCCTGGAGATTTAATATATTTTTTCATACTGTGTTACAGCATGTGTTTGTGCCTCTGCATAGTGATAGTATCTGGTTGCAGCTTCCACCTGCCATCACTGGGTAGAGGTCAAGAGCCACATATTCCGAGCCTGCCATGATCCATAGCTAGCTTGCTCAGAGCTGCTACTTTTCTATATGTATGGTCACTCTGGCCAACCGGTGCAGCTGGAGTGCTGGATGGGCCATGGGAGCTTTCTTTCACCTGTGCCATCCTGGAGGCATTCTCTTTCTGCTCTCACTATGTCCTCTCCTGGAGTGCTAGCTTGATGAGGACACCCCCACAATAGTTTAGTCACTTCTGTGTGGGGCTTTCCCATGGCCTGTGAGGGAACTTGGAGAGTAAAGGCATTTCTGTGGAGGCCCCTCCCCTCTTTCTTCTCAGAGTTATGCACAGTTCTGTGCCCTTGGTCACTGCCATTGAGGAGGGAGAGGAGATCCCCTTACCTCCTTCCACTTCCTCTGGGGTTCCAGCACCTCCACCTTCAGATATATGGCTGCATGGGTCTCTCAGATGTCTTTTGTGTTGTGTGAATGTCTTCTATTGGTATATGAGTGTACTTTTCATTGTATCTTAGCAGGGAGAGCTCACTCCACCATGATACTGAAGTCATTCCATATCATTTTTTACATTAGTCCAAATCTTCATTGTTTTTCTGCAGTTCTAATGGTTCACTTTTCTACTTCTCCATAGCCCCAAACATTTCCTTCCTTGAAGGAAAGGAAGCCCCAGAGAGCTGCCTTGGTATGTGGAAGGGATAGAATGGAGAGTCATTCTTTGTTTGATGAAGTTTCTTGGAAGTGAGGAGGAAAAGATGAAAAAAGGAAATGTGTTTATGGCTTGACGTTTAACAGCCTCAGAACTACTTGGTATAGCAAACTAAATAGGTCCTCTTTTTCCCTCTGCTTCCTTTCAAACCCCTTGGGTACTGATCAGAGGGTTCTCATCCTAAGGAGGCTGAATGGTGGAAAAAGATGTGCAGAAGTTTAGCACTCTCAGTCAGAGCAGATATTCCTACCTGTATGTGCTGGTAAATTGAGTACAGGTGTATCAAGACAGTGCCTACTCCCTCAGAGTTCCTCAGGCCAGTTACCTGTAAAAACAGCCTTTTATCTACACCTCAGGGCATTCTACAAATATTATCATTTTCTTTGTGTGTCATAATGTGAAAAAGGTTGGAAAGAGCTGCTTGGAGAACACAATTTGGAAACATTGCAAAAGGATGCCTGTTCTCTGCCAGGACATGGCTTGTGTCCCAGGAATTTATCTAATAGGGAATAGTGAAAGTTTCTCATTTCTGCCACTGACCCACTGTAATTTTGAGTAAGTGACTTAGACATTGTAAAGTCTGTGAGTCTGTAAATAAGAGGGCAAGAATAAATGATTTCTGAGATTCTAATGTTCTTTGAGTCTGCGAACAATTAACAATGAATGCAAGAACAGATATAAAATTGAGGCATGGGACTAGATGTCAACAGACCCAGGTCTAAGGCATATTTTGTACAAAGTGGCTTCCTTTAGATTTATGAATCTCACCCAAATGATGCTTTTTACATCATGACTTTTAGCTTTGGCTTGTCTAATTAAAGCAAATGTCAGGAGACTTATTTCAGACCACATCTCACCATACAATGTGCTCATCAGTAGCAAAATCTTTCTGAAAGTCAAGTCGAAAGAGAAGGCAAATTGAAAATTTTAAATAAGAGTTGCTAAAGTAGATAAGAGTAATTAAAGACAACGTAAGAATGAGTTAAGTAGATTTATTTTTAAGAGAAAGCAAGCTGGAATATTCTTCCAAAGCTTTTAATCAAATTTTTATCAAATGGCTGTATCCATTTAATAAAAAAGAAAAGAGGATATTTCATCTCATGAAGATGATTAGGATGTTTTATTATCAGTCCTTAGATTGTAGCCAGTTCAATCCTCTTTAGATATGAATTCAACCAAAAACTCCATGAGAAATTGTTCTGCATTTATCATATACTTCACAAGATTTAGGATAAAATGGTGAGAGTTATAGCGAAAAAGTTTAGGAGAGGTTAGCATTTCTCTTACATGAGTCTTGCTAGGGGTTTCTAAATCTTTTGAATGCATCTCTATCTTCAGCATAATTGTATTCTCAATGGGATAAATTCTGACAATGGAGAATATTTCTTGTAAGTGAGCCAATTACAGAGAAGCATTGATTATTTGAGCAAAATGATGTTAATTCCGAATAGATTTTTCTCACTACAGTATTTTCTGAAATATTGGATGCACGTCACTGACTCTGAGATAATTTTAGATGGTGTATAGACAGCATTAAATTGCTTTGAATCACATAGTGAGAAAAAAGTTACTAAGTGTTCAGTTCTTTTTCATTCCTTACTTATTAGGTCAATAGACAGTCTTACTTTGATGCTAGTTTCTTTCTCCTATTTTTAATTTAATGTAATTCTGAAGAGACGTTACATATATATTTTTCATAAATTCAAACTTAAATAAAAAAGCCTTAATCTGCCCTTGTACCCCTGCCCACCTTCAGTCCATGGATGCCAGCTTTCCATCCATTATTACTAGTTTTGTTTATAATTTTTCCACTATCTGTTCATTCAAATATATATCCTTTTTCTTATCTAAATAGTATTAAATCATATATACTTCTGTGCCCTTTTTTTTAATCATTTTATTTTTTCCTTTTTCTCCCCAAAGCCCCCCGGAGCATAGTTGTATATTCTTAGTTGTGGGTGCTTCTAGTTGTGGTACGTGGGATGCCACCTCAGCATGGCTTGATGAGCGGTGCCGTGTTGGCGCCCAGGATTCGAACCGGCTAAACACTGGGCCACCGGAGCGGAGCACGTGAACTTAACGCTCGGCCAGAGGGCCGGCCCCTGTGCCTCCTTTTTTGATGTTATTTTTGGCTTTAAACACTTGCTAATATGCCTCTTTAAGAAAAAAATCTCAGTGTTTCACTAGATAATGGAATAATCTAAAATTTAAAGCAACTTTACTTTCTTTATATTAGTTTTAAGGTTACCACCTATCTACGGCAAAGAAGAAGGATGTGATACAATGCTTCCTTTTTAAATATATTTACGTAAAATTCTTAAAACTTGAACCAATGTAAAGAAAAAAATCCAAAGGGAAATTCCAATCAGTATGACTCCTACCATCACTGAAAGAATCATTAAAAAATATACTCAGCATTTATTCAAAACGAAGAAAAATGAACTTAGTAAAAGATATAGATCATAACAAACACCTACATATTTCTCTGTAAGTCTAGTGAACCGTGGACTGTAGATGCTGCCACTAATTTTATGTTTGTGAAACTCGGAACTAAATTTGTGTATGACAATAATATGGAATTTGAGAGGTAAGAGCATAAAGGGGTGGTCAAAACATGGTAAGTTACTTATCTTCTGCAGGGGAAGATATAAACACTGAAAACTCCACAAAGTGTTTTTTAAATTAACATTTAACGGTAAAACAAGCTGGAACTTCAGACTCAAAATCAGCCAAGGCATAGGGAAGGTAAATGAAATGAAGAGACACTATTAATGGAACAGAACACAAGAAGGAAGAAGAAAATAAGAGGTGAGAAAAAAGGCCTGGTATGCAGGAGCTACCAGATATACACAGCTATGTAAGTGTAAATCTGGTAGCTCCTGCAGGATTATGAATACTTTGACAAATGGAGTATGGCAGAAGTGATGCTATATGACTTTCAAGGCCAAACAGTCTTCACTTGAGTCTTTTCAATTGCTCCCTCTCCAGACACCCCCTTTCAGAAAACCAGTCTTCATACTGTGAGAAGTTCCATCAACATGCAAAGACCACGTGTAGGCACTCTGATCAACAGTCCAGCTGAACCCAGTTCCATTAATCTTACCCCCGGTGGGAACTCATCTTCCCCATGAGGGAAGAACCTTCCAGATGAGTTCAGCTCCAAGCCACTTGAGATACCCAAGCCATGCAGGTCTTCCTAGTCAAGGCCCCAGGTGTAATGGAAAATAGAGAAGTCATATTCCTAATCTCATAGAATCAATAAGCATAATAAAATAGTTTTTATTTTATGCCATAAAGTTTTGGGGTAGTTTGTTACACAGTAAGAATAGATGGCAGAACAAAATAGTTAAGGCCATTTTTGAATTTTATTTAAATAGATTTATAATCTATGTATTCTTTTCTGTTTGGCTTCTTCTCCCAATATTGCATATTTAAAATTCAAACACTTGGTTGTAAGTAGCTATAGTTCACTTATTTTTATAACTGTATAGTCATCTATTATAGGAATATGCAAAAATTTATTTATGAATTATGCCATGGATAGTAATTTGGTTTGTTTCCAGTCTGGTGGCTTCTGTGAACAATGCTGCTTCAGTTCACATGAATGTTCTTTTACATTATTCCTGGTGCATACATCCATAGTTAAATATCTAAGACTGGAATGCATAATTTCAACTTGTTTGCCAAAATAGTTGTGGCAATTTACGCTCCAAAAAGCAGTGTTTGAAAAGTCTTGATTCTCTCCAAACTTTGGTATTACCAGACTTTTAAATTTTTCAACCTGATGGGGAATAGTGGTGTCATTATGGTGTTAATGTGCATTTTCCTGATTATTATTAAGGTTGAGCAACTGTCCATATGTTTAGTGACTATTTGGATTTCCCCTTTTGTTAAGTGCATGCTCTTGTATTACATTGTCTTTTTCATATTAATTTTGAAGAGGTATTTCATATACTTTCTGGATATTAGTCCTCATCAGTTTTATATGTTTCAAATATCTCAATCTTTGGCCTGTTATTTCACTCTCTTCACTGTGTCTTTGAAGAATAGAAATTCTTAATTCTAGAATAGTAAAAATTATTTATTTTTGTTTATTCCAGACAATTTCAGAGAAAAAAATATTGCCAAGACTTAAGGGAACAAAAATTTCTACTTTTTGCACACCACTTTCACGTATCAAACAATAACAAATCAAACTAGCCCATTTAATGAAGCATGAAGCATGCATGCTTACTTCATGAAGCATTATGAAGAATGCACTTGATATAAAAACTAAATAAGGACAAAACAAGAAAAGGTGACCAAAGGCAAATCTAACTTATGAACATAAATACAAATATATTGACTAAAAGTTTAGAAAATAAAATATAACAGTGTATTAAAAGTATGTGTCATAACCAAATAGATTTATCCTGGGAATATAAGGATGGCTCATTATGGGAAAAAGAATGTAATTGCAATTCACCATAAAAACAAATGAAAAGAATGGTATGGACTGAATGTTTGTGTCCCCTTAAAATTCATACGTTGAAACCCTACACCCCAATGTGATGGCATTAGGAGGTAAGGTCTTTGGGAGATAATTAGGTCAAGAAGGTGGAGCCTTAGTGAATGGAATGAGCATCTTTATAAAAGGAGACACCAGAGCTTTCTCTCTCTGCTCTGCTGTCCACCATGCGAGGGTACAATGAGAAGATGGCTGCCTGCAAACCAAGAAGCAGACTCACCAGACTCCAGATCTGCCATCACCTTGACCTTGGACTTTCAGCCTCCATAACTGTGATAAACAAACGTTGTTTAAACCACCCAGTCTATGAAATATTCGTTATAGCAGAAGACAGGGGAAAACATATGAACACATCGAGGCGTACAAACAGTATTTGAAGAAATTCCACATTTGCCTATGATGCTCACTTTTATTAAATTGGGACTATACACCCTCCTCAATCTAATCAAGGATATTATCAAAAATTCGCAACAAACTGCAAAATTATCAGTGAAACTTTCATATATCACATTTGAGTGATGATCAAGAGAGGACCTAGGAAATGCAAAGACAAAATACAACCACCACCAAAAACAATAACCACAAATTACTACTCCTACAAAATAAAAAGTCAAAGTAAAAGAAAGGAAGTACTTAAGATAACTAAGCCTTAGTTATCATTAGTTCTAATAGCTATGATGGTCTACTTGAAAAAGCCAGGAACAATTCTATAAATTATTAGAACTAATAAAGAGTGATGTAGTCTCGTAGGTTACAAGGTTAACATTTTTAAAAACCTTACGGGCATTTTCATACAACAGGAATAACAAAATAAGAAACATGTAGTAAACAAACATCTTGTTTATAAGCACAATATGTAACAGCAGTTGCAGAAGAACAGTTTGGAATTTTTGAAAAATCGTTATTGAAGGACATAAAGTGAGGCCATCTTTTCTCGCCTGGATGGTTTCACTACTTTCACCCAGCTGATCTCTTTCCTTTTGCAATATATTCTCATCACCGACGGACCAGAAGGATCTTTTTTCAACACAGCTATATCTGTCCAAAACTCACCATTGCCTTCCTTTTTCATTTGGAATAAAGCCAGAGTCCATAACAGAGTTCTATAGGATCCCAGGTCTGGCCCACACTGTCCCTGGTCCTGAGCTATCCTTCACTCACTCTGCTCCAATCTTTCTGCTATTCCTTGAACACACCAGGAGAGTTTACACTTTAGAGTCTTGACACTCATGGTTCCCTCTATTTAAAACACCCTTCCCCAAAACACACCTGACTCCTTGGGTCTGCATTCAAATATCCTATTATCATTACTTTCTTACCTAAAATGCTGCTCTCTTCTGTCCTGGCACATTTGATATATCCCCCTTATTCAGTTTTCTATGTCTCCAAAGCACTGTTTGCCACCCAATGTTCTAGATGTTTACTTGTTTGTTGATGGTCTCCTCCCTTTAGATTAAAAATTTCATCAGGACAGTGACTTTGTCTTTCTTTCTTCACCACTGAGTTCCATTCCCAGTACCTAGATGAGTTCCTAAATGGGAAGATGCAGTAATATTTTTTAAATGTTACTTCTCACCAAAATTATCTATATACTTGATGAAACCCTCAAATCGACATTGCTGCAGGGTGTCTCATGAAAGCAAGGAAACTAATTCTAAAGACTAAAGAAGAGTAAAGGCATAAAGTTCCATTTTAAAAAAATAAGCATAAAAGACTTGCCCCACCAATGCATTAGTATGTAGTTATAATAATTAATATAGTATTTTATCAGTGTAGTTTTAATTAAAAGTGGAAAGGATTAGAGAGCCGAGAAACAGCTGCCAGCAGATGAGGGACTCGATGTATGACAGACAGAACATTTTAATTATTGCAGAGGATGAGCCATACAATATATGGTGATAAGATGACTGACTTTCCTTTGAAAAAATATGTAGAAATTTATTTCACACCAAAAATTATACTGGATGAAAGACCTAAATGTGAAAATAAACTTTAAACTGTTGGAATAGAATGAGGGATATATTTACGATCTTGGAGTAGAGAAAGATTCTTTAGATAAGGACCCAAAAATACAAGTCACAAAAGAAAAAGAGTTAATCTTGACTATATCAAAATACATCTACTTCTTTTGCCAAAAATAAAAAGGCATAAACCAAGTGAAAACACAAGTCACAGTCTGGGAAAAGCTATCTGCAACATGTAGTATAGACAAGAATTGATTAACAATCAAGAAAAAAAATGACCTAATACATATAAAAATAATCAAAGGATTTGGAAAGGCAATTCAGAATAAAAGGAAATTCAATAGCTAATATGTAAATTAAAAGATATTTGCATCACTGATAATTGAAGAAATAAAAATCTAAAAAACAGTGAAATGCCATTGCATGCTAATCAGATTGGCACACACAGAAAAATATTTTTAAGACTTTGGTAACTCCACATTTTCTTGAGATTATGGAGAAAAAGGAAATCTGATACATTGCAGGTGGGAGGTGATGAGGTACAACCACTTTGGAACAGTCTGTCAATGTTTAGTATGTTTGAAAATGGCTGCCCATGTGTACCAAAAGACATTTATGGACTATTCATTACAGCAGTTCTTGAAATAAAAAAGTGATAACAAGTTATGTCTACACATAGGAGAATGGATACAATTAATAACCTATGTCTATATGTGTCCATATGAGTGGCTCACAGGTTACTACCTTCACCAAAGGGGTTGCGTTTTTTTTTTTTTTTTTGAGAATATTAACCCTGAGCTAACATAGCTGCCAACCCTCCTCTTTGTGCTGAGGAAGATTGGCCCTGAGCTAACATCTGAGCTCATCTTCATCTATTTTATATGTGGGACGCCTGCCACAGCATGGTATGATAAGCAGTGCATAGGTCCACGCTCAGGATCCCAACCAGGTGAACCCCAGGTTGCTAAAGCAGAGAGCATGAACTTAACCGCTGTGCCACCGTGTGGGCCCCCCGATAGGGATTGCTTGGGGATAATGTGAAGCAACTGGGACTGAGAAGACAAAAGCGACATCTATGCCAGTGTTTTAATTTCTTTCATAAAAAATATACAGCAAAATTACAAAATGTTAATAATTCCTGATAGTAGTATATATGCATAGACATACATTTCAATAAGAACAAAATGCAGATGTGTTACTCAAATGACTGAACTTTAGGAAGTAGGATTTTATTCTTATAGGTCCCTAATGGCTTGAATGTATTAATGTATCTATAAAATGACTATCCTTTTCCCCTGGAATAAATTTATATCTGATTTTATATAGCCATATACATGGCCTTGGTCTTTTGGTTAACTCTCTTATTCTATTAATTTAGCATATTCCTGCCTCTGTCAAATGACTGGATATACTGTGTTCATTGATTCATAATTGAACTACAAATTACCTTGAGAGAATGAAGGACCATATGCAAATCTCCTATCATTATTGCAGCTGAACAGCTGTTCACTCACAGATGTAAACTATGCATGTGGTGTCTTTTGTATCGCATACAAATTAATGTTGGTTTTGATTATTTTGTTAACTATTTTGTGAATAAAATTGCCAACTATCCATATTCAATATCTGAATCTAAAACTGTGCTATTCCTGAACCGTTTTTTTGGTCACAAAGGGAAATCGGACCAATGCTCACCTCTATGCATGTTGAGTTTTCCCTCCAAGTAGGACATATATTGCTGTCTTTCATTGCTGTCATCTCGGTGATTCCTTGATAGGAGGGCTCAATTAATTAAAACAAATTTAATGAGCACTAAGTATGACATGCACTGTACAAAGGTTCTGGGAATATAATAGTGAATGAATTCCAGAATCTGCCCTGAAGGAGTTAATAATAGGTTATGGTTACCATAATATCTGCCCTCCTACCTTCTGAGAGGAAAACAGGGCAATTAGTCTAAAACATTATATGCATTTTCTTTTCTGAAACTATGCCCTAGGCATCTCATTAAAAGTTAAAGAGAATTTGAGTGAAAATTAAGTTACTAGAAAGATGATGTGATAAAATATACACACATGAATTCCTCTGAGATTAAATATTAAATTAGCCTATATAGAATAAAGAAAATCTTAACAGGATTAAATATTAGAATAACAACAGTGGCTAATGTTCCTATGAAGAAACAAACCAAGACTTATAGACAGAGCCACTTAAGGATTGGAGGTCCCTTAAAGAATTTCCAGAGGGTCATCATCCCAAGTGGTTGATGGACAGTTCTAAGATGTCTATTGAAGCTTCTGAGCTTCTTCGATTCTGAAAGAAAAATTTAACTCTGATTATAGCAGAACCCTATGAAAACAACACCTCTACAGACAGTTCCAGGCATTCTCCACCCAAATAGACAGATGGCCTCCCAAGACTGTACATCCGCAAACTTTAGCCCAGAACTTGAGAGAGAGAGAGACAGAAAAACGAATTCAGCTGCAACTAAAGGTACTAATGTCATTAAAATCCCATTTTCTAACGCTTGTTAAAAGGGTTGGCTTAGCTTATCATGTTTAATTCAAATAAATTTGATATGAAAGAGTCATTATGATTTCTATACTTTCTATTAAGATTTTTTTCATTAAATTCAAATAAATTTGTCTGAAATAGACATGATTTTTATTCTTTCCACTAAGATATTTTTTCCTCAAACTATTTGAGTGTGTTCAAATGTATTTTATCATTAACCAAAAAACAAAATATGCATTTTAATATTTCCTTGACAAATGAAGGCTTATTTTGAAGGCATATAAAATGACACAATGCAATCAAAATATCTAATAAAAACCAGAAGTCACTATTACGTTTAATCTTTTAAAAATGCATTCTTTATTTCAAAGCTGCCTTAATACAGTCAGGTAAAGATATTAGGCATTCCCAATGAATTGGCTACAGTGATGAAGACAAATATATAATCTAAGATACAAGTGTCCTAAAAGCAGCCATTGGCTCTCTGACATTTTGATGAGTAAATAGACCAGATAGCTAGGAAAAAAACTGATACTTCACTCCTTTAAGTTATGTGGGGTTGTCAAGGTCAGTAGATGCCTCTTTGCATCATAGCTTCAGATGCAACTTTAAGCAATTAAAGAAAAGATTGAAGAAGAAAGAAAAGATGTGAGTTATGAATTTATCTGCAGCAAGTAGTTTGAGTTAAAAAGAGGGTAACTGAAAGAGTCAGCAATCAGGAAAGCGTGTCATTGTTTCCCAATATTTTATTACATTTCCATGAACAGTCCATTTTAAAAATCCTTAAACTATTAACCATTTTTACAAATGAACTGCATTATGCTAACACTTACTCTGCTTTTGGGACACCCATAACAATTAAATGGATTGAGTGCAAAGAAGCAGATGGATTACTTATTATAATCTGCTACTTTGAGACAAATAGGTTTGATATATGCAGCCTAAAAATATGTATTTTATAATTAGTATTACCAATTCTCAGTTTATAGAGGGAATTTGTCCAATTTGTGTATCATTTTTTTCTATATCCTGCTTTGGATTTTAGATTTCAGAGCACATCAACTTCTCATCAAGTTCTCTACTTACTTAGAGTAAGTAAAATCAGAGTGGTTGAATTGTGCTTCCTCAAGAACCATGTAAATAACATTTATGGAATATTAAATATATGTGAGGGCCTTGAGTTCTCTGCCATAAATAGTGAACAATATGTTGGGCATACGTGATTAAAATTGTTGAATACAATGAAACTTTAATTTTTCTTATGAATTAAAACATTAACCTGATCTTTTTACTATGGATAACTGAGGTGTTTCATAGGTATTGATAATTGATTTTATGTACCCTGTATGATACATTTTATATGCCAATATTTTGTTGAAGTATTTTACATGTATGTTCACGAGATATGTTGATCTTTCTTTTCTTGAATGTCTTTATCTGATTTTAACATTAGGGTAATATTGGCCTCATTGAATGAGTTAGGAAGAAAGTCTTCTTTTCTGGAAGACTGTGCAGAATTCTTACCATTTCTTCTTTAAATTGTTGGGAGAATTCACCAGTGAAACCATCTGGGGCATCGCCACTATTTTTGCCTTCAGTATCGTTGCCCAAGCAGTTTCAATGCAGGCAATTTCACTGCAAACATTTTCACCACGCAACTACTTGGCCATAAGGCAATTTTGCCATAAAAGATAAAAATAACTCGTTGACAGTTTTGGTTTCATTTGGTTACAAATGGGTTTCATGATGAAGCATGAAAAATGGATAACAAAATTAAAAAAACTTTACTGCAAAAAATAAAAATACAAAACGCTTGAATACAAGCCCTTGAATATTTAAATGTGTGTAGGTCCATGAGAATAAGGCACAAAGAACTGATTTTATTTTGTGGATTTTTAGCTAAGCACTGGTCTTCCAAGTCTTTCCTTCCTAGTATTATACATGTTTTGTTGTTATTTCTTTCCTTGTTGATTCATCTCCCTGTCCTGGATTCTGCTTTTTTTTTTTTCACTAAAATGTCTTCCTTCGTTAAGAGAGGTATCAGTCTCATCCAAATACTGAGATGCATATTTGTAACCAAATGAAAAACACATGAACCAAATGAAAACCACATGAAGCAAATGGAAACCATTTATAACCAGATGAAACCAAAACTGTCAATCAACTAGTCATTTTATCTTTTAACACAAAATTGCCTTTACAGCCAATGTGTAATGAAACCCCTTGTGGGGAAACTGTGGCAAAGAGTCTTACAGGGAAAATATCTATAACCCACCTGGAGTTGATGCTTTCCATTTTGCAAGATTATTAATTCTTGATCAATTTGTTTAATGGATACAAGCCTATTCAGATGATCTATTTCTCCCATGTGTGAGTTTTGGTAGTTTGTATTATCAAGGTATTGGTCCATTTCAAATAAATTATCAATTTTGTTGTCAAAGAGTTGTTCATAATAATCTCTTATTGTCCTTTTAATGTCTAAGAAATCAGTATTGATGACTCCTCTTTCATTTTCAACATTAGTAATTTGTGTCTTCTCTCTTTTTGGCTTCATTAACCTGGTTAGGAGTTCATCAATTTTATTGATGTTTTCACCTGTTTACTTCATTGATTTTCTTTATTGATTGTCTGCTTTAAATTTCATTGACCTATACTCTAATTATTTTTTCCTTTTGCTTTAGGATTAAATTGTTCTTCTCTCTCTAGTTTCCTAGGTGGAAGCTTAAATTATTGATTAGATCTTTCTTCTTTTATAATATATGTATTCAATGCTATAAATTTCCTTCTAAGCACCGCTTTTGCTACATCCCACAAAATTTGATTGTCGTATATTCATTGTCATTTAGTTCAAAACATTTTTAAAACTTCTCTTGAGACTTTTGCATTGACCAATGTGTTATTTAGAAGTGTGCTGTTTAATCCCCAAATATTGGAAGGTTTTTTCAGCAATTCTTCTGTTTCTATTTTCTGATTTAATTAATTGTTGTCTAAGAACATACTTTGTATGGTTTCTATTCTTGCTAAAGTGTGTTATGGCTGACAATATGTTCTATCATGGTGAATATTCCATGTCAGCTTGAAAGAATATGTTTTCTACCACTGTTGGACGAATCATTCTATAAATGTTAATTACATCCAGTTAGCTGATGGTACTGTTCACTTCAACTATATTCTTACCGATTTTCTGCCTGTTGGATGTATCAGTTACTAAGAGTCAGGTTGAAGTCTCTAACTATAAAACAGGGTTTGTCTATTTCTCCTTGCAGTTCTATCAGTTTTGCCTCATGCATTTTATGTTCTGTAGTTAGGTATATACATGTTAAGGGTTTTTTTTCTTACAGAATTGACCCTTTTACCATTATGTAATGCCCTTTTTTATCCCTGATAATTCTCCTTGCCCTGAATTCTGTTTTGTCTGAAATTAATATAACTACTTCAGCTTTCTTTTGATTAGTGTTAACATGACACAGTTTTGTCAATACTTTTACTTTTAACCTGTGTCTTTATATTTAAAGTGAATTTCTTGTATACAACATATAATTGGGTCTTGTTTTTTATCCACTCTCACAATTTCTGCCTTTGAATAAGTTTATTTAGTCTATTCACATTTAAGATGACTATTGATATAGTTGGATTAATAGCTATCATATTTGTAACTGTTGTCTATTTGTTACACTTTTTCTTTACTTCTTTTTTATCATCCCTAGTTTTTCTACTTTCTCTGGTTTGATTAAATGTTTCATATCATGCCATTTTCTCTCCTTCTTAGCATATTAATTATATTTATTTTTTAAAAAATTTAATGGTTTTCCCAGAGTTTTTAATATGTATTTACAAATAATCTACGTCCACTTCAGATAATACTATACCACTCCACAAGGAGTGCTGGTGACTTATAAAAGAGTATTCCCAATTCTTTCCTCCCATCCCTTGTAACATTGCTGTCATTCATTTAAGTTACCCATGAGCTACAATCACCCAATATATTTTTACTAGTATTTATTTGAACAAAGAATTGTTTCTTAGATTAAGAATAAGAAATATAAAAGAATTAACTTATTTTCATTTATTTCTTTTTGATATTCTTTCTTTATATAGGTATTAGTTTTTGACCTATATAACTTCTATTCCCCCTAAAAAACTTTTAACTTTTCTTGCAGGGCAGGTCTACTACAACAAATTCCTTCAGTTTTTTATTAGTCAGAGAAGCTTCTCAAGGATACTTTCACTGCATATAGAATTCTAGATTGTTTTTGTTTCTTTTTTCTTTCACTACTGTAAATATTTCAATGCACTTTCTTCCTGTTTGTATGGTTTCTGATGAGAAGTCTGCTATAACTTACATTCTTTTCCTCTGTAAGTAAGGTTGCTTTTTTCTCTGTCTACTCTCAAGATTTTCTTTTTGTCTTCGATGTTCTGCAATTTGAATGTGATTTGCCTATGTGGAATTGTTTTCGTATTCATCCTGTTTTCTTATCTGTGCCTTCTGGATTTTTGATTTGACATCTGTAATTAATTTTGGAAGATTCTCAGCTATTATTACTTCAAAGTTCTTTTGTTCTTTTCTTTCTTCTTGTATTAATCATATTATGCATATGTTACACTCTGCAAATTTTGTCCCATAATTGATGGACATTTTCTTCTGATATTTTTGCTATTTTTTTCTCTTTGTATTTCATTTTGGGATGTTTCTATTGAGATATATTCAAACTCACATTTCCTTTCTTAACCGTGTCTGGTCTTTGAATCCAACAAAGGTATTCTTCCCCTCCGCCCCCAAAGGCATTCTTCATTTCTGTTAAAATGTATTTGATTATTAGCATTTCATTTGATTCTTTATTAAAGTATCCATCTCTCTACTTACTTTATCCATCTTTGCTTGCTTTTGCCTACTTTTCATTAGAGCCCTTAACTTATTGATAATAGGATTTTCAGTTCTGTATCTATTAATTCCAAATTTTGTGTCATATCTGAAACTGGCACTGTCTTGCTTTTTCTCTTCAGGTTCATTTTTTACTTATCTTTTGTCATGCTTTTAAAAATTTTTTTGGTGAAGAAGGTTGGCCCTGAGCTAACATCTATTGCCAACCTTCCTCCACTTTGCATGTGGGATGCTGCCACAGCATGGCTTGATGAGTGGTGTGTAGGTCCATGCCTGGGATCTGAACCCACGGACCCTGTGCTACCAAAGCAGAGCGTGCAAACAACCACTACACCACCAGGCTGCCCTCAGTCTTTTGTAATTTCTGTTGAAAGCTAGAAATGATGTATTAGGTAATAGAAAATGAGGTAAATAGGCCTTTATTCTCAGGTTTTATGTTAATTTTTCTAGCATTCAAGATGTATTTAATGATTGCTCTAACTGTAAGTCCTAGAGACTTCAGTTCCCCTATTTACTTCTTTTTGACTACTCCATGGTCCTTTGGTCTCCCTAAGAACTCATTCTTAAGTAGAGTCTGTACCTTGCAGCTCTTTCCATTGTAGTCTACCATTATTATACTGGAGCCCTGTTGACCTGGTTGTAAGGTGTGAGGGAAGGAAACCTTATATAATGTAATGATTAAGTTAATACAGTCTTTTCGTCATCCTGTGTCCCCAGGCTGTGACCTTCCCATGTGTTTCTTAACCTTTTTGTTTCTCTTCTCAAGTGAGACAGGAAGGCCAAAGGATACTAAAGTGGAAAATTGCCCTTCCCTCAGGCTGGATAAGAATCTGGCAAGGTCTTTTGCCTTGAAGAATAAGCCTTTGTTGTAGAAAATACAATGTATATTTTGAAATAGTTACTTTTTCCTCCCCCTGCAAGAAACATGAGGGTATTATTCTTGGATCTTCACTATGAGAATCTGGGTGGGTTCTTTGAGGTAACCCCAAGACTATGTCAATAGAAATTCTCATTCTTAGTTCACACTCAGTCTTCAGCCGTTCATCAAAATTGCTCTTTAAGTGTTCCTATCAGGTTATAGCTTCAGCAACATCTGCTCTATATAAGTCAATCTCATTTGTGATTCTCTGTACTCAGCTTTGACTCTCTGTATTTGTTTATCTTTCCAGATTTTGGAGTGACAGTTTGTCCTGTGAACTCAATCCCCTGGTGAGTCCAAGAAAAGTCATTGATTTTCAGTTTGTTCAATTTTTTTCTTGTTATAGTGACAAGGAGATACTTTTCGAACTCTTTATATGTCATAGCTGAAACAAACTAGTTATTTCTTTTGAATAAAAAATGTAACAACCTGATATCATTCTAAAACAGACAATAGTGCAACTAACACCATATAATATAACAAAGATTCTCTGCACAATTTGAAAAATATAATAAAAGAGAAAAATAAGTCAGGCTTCATTTATTCATTAAATAATATACACTGATCACTGGAACTTTAATGATGAATAGGACACTGACCCAGCCTTCACATGAAATACTGGCCAGTATGGAAGGTTGACATATTAACAGGTAATTGCCATGAAGTTCCACAACAGAGTGGTATGGCAGCACACAAAAATTACCATTTGTTTTTACTTTAATATTTTACGTAAGTATGTAGTGTATGCAGCTATGTTACTTAATGCTGGTCATGAGGTTGAATCCAGCAGTGCTAGAAAGGAAAAAAGAGAGAAAGGAAGAAAGAAGGAAGGAAGGACAAAAGCAAGCAAGCAAGAAAGGTGATCCATCATTATACAGTACAATTTTTTTTACTTTTTGAGACTATTAAACTCATGATGTGTTACCAGCAAGGAGATAGTTAGAATAACATGGATACTCAAAAAAAGATTTCTTGGAGAGGATGATACTTAACTCGGTCATGAAAGGTGATCAAGAATTAAAAGGTAAAAGGGACTGAGAAAATGAATTCCTGGAAAAGTGAGCAGTATAAATTGAAACTAGATCTCAGAGTAGAGTTGAGTTGGATTTTGGAAATGTCACAAGATAAGAATAACTGATAGATAATTCATAGAATAGCATTCAGCAGATTTTAAACGGTTGTTGATGAATTGCTTTGAGACAATAATGAAAGCTATGATCCTTCTCCCTGGAAATGCCTTACAATTTTATGGTGTATGTTAACTCACTGAAGCCAGTCTAGATCATATTAGGTGATGTATGGGTACAGTGAATGAGGCCAAGGAGAAAGGCCAATTTTAAGAAGACAGTAAAGGAAGAGCCCATATAAGGACTGAGAAGAAATGATCCAAGAAAAATAAGGAGACCAGAAAAGATTTCATCATTTACAAGAATAGAGTGTTACAATATAGCCAGTTGACTGTGGCAAATACAGCAAAGAGGTCCAGAAGGACAGTGATTGAAAAGTGCTTATTGGGTCTGAGATTACTGAAGCCATGTATGACCTTTACCAATGCAGTTAAGCTGGAATATTGAATATTCGTAGTAGATTTCTATGGATTATAGAGTGAGTGGGAAATGAGGAAGTGGGGACTGTGAGCAGGAGAATTTAGGCTTAGCCTAAGAGGAGAGGAGAGAATAAATAGGATGTATATGAGGTCATAAGACCTAAGGAGGGATTGTTATTTTAAAATGGAAAAACTTGATCTTGTTTATAAGATGGGGGGAGGTGAATGGAAAGGAAAATGCTGAAATGCGGGAAAATGCAAAAATGAGGAAAAAAGTGTATAACTGATGAAGTCCCAAATACTACAGGAAAGGAATGTATCAAGGCTGCAGATGCCCTAGATGAACGTGGACTGGAGGAGTGACAATTCAAAGGCTAATCTGACAGCTCTAAGGGAAAAGGGATTATGTCTCATTTATTTGCCGTTATGTTTTTACTTGAGGAAATTTTTGTTCCTTTCAATCAAATAACCATCTGCCGAGGCCTTAAGTAATCATCAGAAAGAAAAAGATTTACAGGCAATGTTGTTTGCTAGAGTTTTATTTATAATAGAGGATAAATGAAAGCTCTCTAAATGTCTAAAAATAGAAAAATGACAAGTAAATAATACTACGTCTAAATTATTTGGCCATTAAAATCATATTTTCCATTTCCATTATCCATTATGCCTGTGACACACAAGATGCTCAGTAAATATTTGTTGAATAAATACACAATCATCTGGATAGAGTAGCTTAATGTAAGCCCATTTCTACATGCTCTTATTTTATTGAGAGATGGATTCTCAACCTTTGTGAAATTCCATGTTAAACCATAAAACTTCTGGTTTGTTCCTGTGAGCTTGGGTAAAGAAGACGTTTCAGGGCAACTCTTTTCCACTATGTGTCTTCTTTCTGTATTGCTCTAAAATAGACATTGCTATCAGCTAGATTCCCTAGTTTGATGAATAACACTGAAACACTATCATATGCCATGCACTGCAGTCAAAGATCATCCTTACTCACCAGTCTGATTTTGGAGGATAGGTATGTATAGATCATTTTCTTAAACCATCGCTCACCACGTGCCCCTTTATGCTCTCTCTAATATTGCAGGGACGGGAGCCTGAGAACACCATTTACATTACTCTTAACAAGCACATGCAGGAGATCGGGAAGGCAGAAGAGAAGCAGAAACCACTATCTCTTTCAGTAATGACAGACTAATGCTTGCTCCTACCTGGCCTGAGATTTTTCAGCAGCTTCCACTGAATGGTGGTGCACACAGCTGTGACCATGCAGCATTTCCTTCAGATCTGTACCTGGCAACATGGCAACTTCCTGATTCCTTGAAAGTTAGTCAAAACTAGGACTTATTGTTGGCCTTGCCTATGTGTTACAACTCTGGTTCTTTTAAAAGCTTTGAAACCACCTGTAATAAATCTCTTATTGCTTGAAACACCCAGAGTGGATTCTCTTTTCCAGATCAAACACTGACTGATAAAATTACCCTCAAGTTGGAAGGAAGAGGCTGAAATATAAACTCTGTGGCTTAGTTGGACTGTGCTCTCTCCACTGCTCTTGGCTTGTTTACCTTCACTGCTGGATATCTTCCTTGTTCTGTATTCTACATACTCTCATTTTCTGCAGGTAGTGTTATTACAACTATGTGGAATAGATTATGGTAGGTTTTAATGCAAACGACTTATCATTTGGAGATTATAAGAAACTAAATAAATTAGATCCAGAAGTCTTTTTTTCTGAAAACCCATTTGTTCTATTTGGGAAGTCACTGGGTTGACTAGATGTTTTCCTATCACTGATTTAATGTTCTAATCAAAGTTATTCATTCTGAGTTTATATTATGCTGCATTACTGAGCAAAATGACAAGCCTTCTGGTAAAGCTGTCGCTTCAAAATGATGCCTTCTGTGGTGGTTTAGTAGGAAATTGGCGGTGAATTTCAAAGTAATAACAGGGTTTTGAAAATTAAAGAAACAATTAATAAATAGACATGTGCTCCATGTCTCCCACTGTCCAATTCATCCTATATATTGGTGTCAGAATATTTCTTTATAAAAATCTTTCCGATTATGGCATCACTATGCTCAAGTCTTTCCAAGTCTTTCTATGAATACAGACGAAATACAGACTCTAAACCACAGCGTGTAAGTTATTCTATGATGTATGCCTTCTGCAGATCTTCCTCAACTTACAATGAGGATACATCCCAATAAACCCATTGTAACTTGAAATTATCATGAGTTGAAAATGCATTTAATACACCTAACCTACCAAACATCATAGCTTAGCCTAGCCTACCTTAAACATGCTCAGAACACTTACACTAGCCTACAACTGGGCAAAATCATCTAACACAAAGCCTATTTTATAAGAAAGTGTTGAATATCTCATGTAATTTATTGAATACTGTACCAAAGGTGAAAAACAGAGTGGCCATATGGAAACAGAATGGTTGTAAGTGTATTGGTTGTTTACCCTTGTGGTCACCTGGCTGACTGGGAGGTGCGGCTCACTGCCACTGCCAGCATCAGGAAAGAGGATCAAACCACATATCGCCAGCCTGGAAAAGATCAAAATTCAAAATTCAAAGTACAATTTCTACTGAATGGCTATTGCTTTCACACCATTGTAAATTCAAAAAATCATTAATTCTAACCATCATAAGTCAGAGACCTTCTGTATTTGTTTTTCCAAGCATCTTAACCATCGAAAAAGACTGGACCATTGGCCATATACAAGACCATGACAAATCTTAGTTGCTAGCTCATGTTCTTCCCTTTCATCTGTCCTTGTCAAACTCTCCCCCAGTCTTTAAGTCTCAGACCAAACATCGTTTCTCCATAAATAGCTCTTGATTATATCAACTCTCTTTAAATTCTCAGGACTTTTTCTTTATTACTCTTTTAGGTTTGAAGCAATGCAGAGTAGTGAGAAAGGCAGTTGAAACCCGCAGACTAGAATCCAGCAGGATGGCCAACATTAATGATATAGATTTTGAACTTACTACACAGAAGTGATAAATGAAAAGTACTAGATAGAGGTGATTACGGTTTGGTAAACAAGCATTTTAGCTGGCATATTTAAATGAATGTTATCCTAGTCTAAATTTGGGACTGCAAAATAGAAGATGTTAGGCTTAAAATATATAATAAAAAACCAACCCAATCACTCAGTAAAAGTGGTTCAGTTCACTAAACTTTGATCTTGTTACCTTTTGTGATAATTGCTTATTAAAAAGACTCCCTGTTCTGTGCTTGGTAAACCCTTGTTTCAAAGTTGGGTTAACTTTCTTTACTTTTTTCGGAGGTAATTTAAGCATACTGAAAATGATTCTCTTCATATTTTCACAGTATTTTCTTACTTATTCATCCGTGCATTTATTCCCTCAACTTTTTAGTACATGTAACATGCAGAACTTAGTAGCAGGAATTGGAAGTGGGAAAAGACTGGCGAGCTTGAGAACAACAGCTGCTCTGGTTGACTGGACCCTGGGTTTTCTGAAGAGAAATAGTGGGAGAAAGAATTTCCAAGGCCAAATGAAATCGGGTCATGGAGGATGTCAGGTAATTATGCAAAAGATTCTGATTTATTCAGTGAGCAAAGGGAAACTAATAAACTTTGGGTCAGGGAAATAAGAAGATCGGGGATATGATTTAGAAAAAAGTGTGATTAATAGAAGCAAAAGATTGGCATCTAGGGAAATATTTAGGCAACTATCACAATCATCTGTGTGATGGAGTGATAACATAGTGGAAAGAGAAACAGAGAGAGGTTTTTGAAGCCAGGTGTTCTAGAAGTATAACTTGGAAACTGCTTGGATTCATGGGGCATAAGCAAGATCAGCTGTAAAATTTGCAGAACCCCAGTGCAAATGAATGATGTTTAAAATGTGGAGGCCCTTGTTCAAAAGGCAGGAAGAAATTACTATTAAAAGTACTATAATAGAAAGCTTTTTCCTTAAAAATATTTCATTACTTATAAAATATAAGAGGAGGAATTGAGATACATGAGTAAAAACATAAACTTCAAAATTGTACGACATTAATATTTTGGTCTCATAATGTTATAATATAATAAGTAATAATATGTTAAATATGTGATGTATTCATCAGGCGTAAGGTTTTTCTGACTCATTTTTTTGCAGTCATTTACTAGATCATCAAACTTTATGCTTTTGGTATACAATACTTTATACTTTATTTTCAATTTATACAAAAATACACTGGAACACATAGAAGCCAGGTATTTTCTTCCCGCTTCTCTTGGAACGCTCATTCTCCAGACGTCTGAAGGGACACTACCCCAGGGAAAACACTTTCATGCTGTAAGAAGCCCCAAGGACATGGAGAGTGGAAGTGTAGGTGCTCCAGGCTGTGCCCCAAGTAAGCCCAGCCTTTTGGCATCTCAGCCCAGGCATTGCACCTGTGAGTGAAGGAGCCTACAGTGATTTCAGCCTCAATCCATTAATGAAGTCACCCTCAGCCTTCAAGTGTTCCCAGCTGAGGGTCCAGACATCCTAGTACAGAGACACTTCAGCCATCCCCACTGTGCCTTGTTTGAATTCTTAAACGTTAAAATCCATAAGCGTAGTAAAATATATGTCTTCCACCACTAAGTTTAAGATTGGTTTGTAACACAGAAATGGTAACTGGGACAACCTCTGTCTTCCACACGAGTTGAGACAAAAACAAAATTTCTTTTCTCTTTTTCCTCTCAGCTCACTGAGATAGGCTGACATATTTTAAAGGCATTTATCAAAAAGATGAGAATGACAAAAATAAAATAATATAGGATATATAGAAAGTACACAAAAATCTTTAAGCTTACAAGGGTTGGATGTCTGATACTAGTGTACCTAATTTCTTTACAGGCACAAATTCTTTTCATTGGATGAGAACCCATAGAAGCCTATTTTAAAATTCTTTTCTACCACTCTTTTCTATCTCTTCTTCCTCAGGAAAATGTTATGTTCAAGTAATGGGCCTTTAAGGGACTACAATGAAAGAGTATGTTCCTAGATGAACAATACAGTGCGGACATTCCTCCAGGTAGCCTGACAACTGCCAATCCAAGCACAGAAAGCCTAGCTTCCACTTCTCCTTCCACCACCACCCCGCATTCCTTTTTGGGTTGGTCAGGTAAAATTTTACCAAGAAAGTGACAATTTGGCCAGATCTCAAAAGACACCTTGTTCCTGGTGAATAGTTAACTGTCAACAAATAATTTGAAAACAGTGAATGGATAGCCAAAGGGCCAAAATAAAAAAAAATAAAATAAAAAAATCAGCAGCCAGGAGAGGCAATGTCATGTCATGTAGCCAAGTGGTGAGTTGCTGGTATTTGTACTTCTTAAAGCAATGGCAATATTATGAAAGCAATGGGCTCGAAAAGAGGGACTTCTGTAATTTCTCAGCCAAATCAGAAAATGTGAGCATTTTCTGCCAAACATGTGAACCAGGATATTTATTGGAACCTGAAATCTACTTTTACAAACTTGAATGTCATAGAAATATGCTGTTAGCCAAATAGCTGTTCAACACTTTTCCGTTTCAATATTTAATTATGTAGTAATTTTTAAGCATTAATCATTTCAATTTAGTATTAACAGTACCTATAAAAAGGACTTTTGAAACTTGCAGTAAATTTCACCAAATTCTCCTTCATTTATCCTTTTCTGCATATAATTTGAAAAATCAAAGCCATTTTTTAAACTTGAAAGGCCATTTTACTTACTAAGTGTTACTAGGGCTTAACATCAGCAGCAGTAAAAAGCTTCTCAACAACTCAAAGGAGAAACAGTAATTAAAGAGGTTTGATTTTGGAAAGATTAACAGTATAACTTCAAATTATGAATATGCTACACGTGGCTATCATGTGTCTGGGTGTCTCTATGCACATGTGATGGGGCAATGATGGAGACGAACCAGGAATTTGTAGTGACATGAAAAGTCAGCTGTAATTTTAAAAATTAAATGCAGCATATTTTGGCTTTGTAAAAATGTTTTTATCTAAGCCAAAAACATAGATTCCCCCTTGTCCCAAACATCTGAACACGGGTTCATTCTATATTCTCTTTGAAAATGTCTGTTGATACGAGAAAAATGGTCCCCTCTGTCTTCTAGGTGGGAGAGGACCAGTACTCATTAGTCAAACAAGGAGCTCAGGTCTTTCCTTCAACTCACACCACTCTACAGCTTTTCACCAGGAGTTGGTAGCAAGTATTGGGATGCCAGAGAGAGAATACAAATGTTTTGTGCTTGAATTTTGTTTTAAATTCATGAGACACTTATCTATAAAATAGGCTCTAACATGCTTTTGTATTCTGTGAACCTATTCTAAAATGACAACTGGCAAAAATATTTTTATCTAACTCTAATTATCTTTTTATTGAGTGTAGAAAAACATTACCATTATCAAAATTTCTCTTTCTCTTTCCCTCTCCACTCCCTACCTGTTTTTAACATTTGGGAACTATTCTACACTTACGCTTTCACATAATAAATATAGAGTATTTGCCTATATTTAAAAGTTTAGCATCTTTATGATTTTTAAATATTTTATAATTTTCATTAGAAACGAAACAACATACTGCAATTCCAAGACAAATAATATACCCTTAGGAAGGGGATTATTTTAAACTACTATTTGGCCACTTACACCTTCATTCAAGTAATTTGGGGTCTTGTCATAAACTCAAAATATAGATAATAGCAGCTTGCTGAGGAACAAAGTTCCTTTCATGTATCAGTTAATTTAACTTAATTCTTTTCTTAGAAACTGCCATATCAAGCCCCATCCTAAGGAACTGAATATAGACACAAACAGATAAATATGACTTTTGCTTCAAGGAGCTTACATTTTGATGTATATTGAATAAAAATGGGAGTTCAGAAATCAATCTGACTAACCACAACTTTTCTAAGCTGAAGTAATTTAAAAACTTACCAAGTTTCAAGGTATCTAACTTCTTGGGGGTTGTGCCCTGCTTGGTTCGTTCAAACACAACGAGATATAAATGTCAAAACTCCAAATGCTGGAAATCTGTCAATGGGCTTTGTTACTTTTTGCTGTTGCTGTTTTTTATTTTATTTTTTAATTCCTTCATTCTCTGTCAAAGGCAATGCTAAATGTTATCCAGATATTACCTTTCCTGAATTCAGCCCTGTTTCAAACAGTCTAGTCATCCTGCATGCTTGAGCTGGCAAACATTGTTGGGATAAAGGAATGGCCCCAATGGTCTCTAAGACCCATGGTTAGTCCTGTGGCACTGTCACTTGACTGCCTCAAAAGATGTAGGCACTCTGACCCTTTTAATTTCCTCCTTTCTGGAAAAAAAAAGACAAGTTTGATGGTAATAGACAATCACATCTTAATTCCATGATGTGGACAAATCTAATGATAACATCTGTGGTAGATTGCTAATTATTCCCCGCTCTGTATTCATACCCCTTTGCAAAGTGACTATGCAGCTCATCTCATCAAGATGTGGAATGTAATTCTTTCACAGAACCTGAATCAGAGATCACATCGGCTAATGGAATGCAGAGTAGGCAATGTGTCAAGTTCCAGTCCTAGGATTCAAAAGGTTTCGCATGCTTCCGCTCTCTCTTAGAACTCTGCAGTGCCATTTGAACAAGCCCAGGCTAGCGTGCTGGAGGATGAGAAACCATGTGGAAAGAGGGTCCAATTTTCGCAGCCATCCCTGCTGAGCCCATCATAGACTCATGAGTCTTAGGTAACCCACCAGTTGACTGCAGAAACATGAGTAAGCTGGAATAATATCAGACCAGGCTGTCCAAGAGCAGAACAACTGCCCAGCTGAGTTCAACTCTGCAAAATCTGAGCTAAATAAATTGTCATTATTTTGAGGCACTAAGTTTTAGAGTGGTTTTTAATACAGCAAAAGCTAACTAATATAAAATTTGATCATAATTTTACTACCTCATTTAAGACATCTTTCCTGTTCTCTCATAGGAATAATGAACAATCAGTGAGAATAATTCTTACTAAAAGAGACCTCTCTCAGGATTTTCTAAGCATCTCTCCCTCTTTCCTTGTAATATGTGGGATATTTCTTTCGGCAAAGGTAAAAGAAATGGAGATCTTGGTATAACTTATTTAATAGGCAATTTGATACAAAAAGACTCAACTATTTGATTATATAATTTCTCTAGCTTTTAAAATTCTGTCCAATGATTTATCCTAGGTAATATAGATAAATTAATCGGTTTTTACTATTTCAAATTTTGTGCTGATAGAATATTTTTCCAGGACACTATAAAATGGAAAACAAATTTTTACTGTAGGCACACAAAATGTCACTTTTTCTTTTTATTGAAAGCAAAATTCAATAATTTCATGTCAAATAGAAACAGCTTGCAGATAGGATTTACCTCAAATGGATACCAAATGGAATATCTTTGAATTATGATATCAAAATCCACTTTGTTTTTAAAAGACATGTATCTCATCTGAAGCTGCTAGATATAAAAGGCCAATGAATCAAATTACAAAAGCATTCTAGAATTTGTGTATATATAAATATAAAAGTAAAATGAATCCACATATATTTTAAAATATAATTATTTTTATAAGAATATACAGGCATACCTTGTTTTATTGTGTTTCACTTTATTGCACTTAAAAGATAGTGCATTTTTTACAGGACCTTCCACCAGCAAAAAGATTACAACTTGCTGAAGACTCAGATGATTAACATTTTTTAGCAACAAAGTATTTTTTTAGTTAAGGTACATTTGTTGTTTTTTTAGACATAATGCTACTGCACCCTTAATAGACTACAGTACAGTGTTAACATTACTTTTATAAGCACTGAGAAACCAAAAAGTTCTTGTGACTCGCTTTATTGTGATGTTCACTTTATTTCAGTGGTCTGGAATGGAACTCATCCTGTCTCCAAGGTATACCTGTAAAAGCATTTAACGGAAAACAAACTGAAAATCTAGAATTTAAGCCAAATCTATCTGACTTCAAATTCCAGATCTTTTCACTATATCAGTGATGGCAATTTTATACAACCTGTGCCTAAAT